>NC_090449.1:1004550284-1005750284 GCF_031143425.1 Pleurodeles waltl | reverse complement strand
CTGTTAGGGACACCATGGCAGGGGTGTGGGAGGTGGCAGAACTGTACAGCAAAGGGAGGAGAAATGATGACAACAGGACAAAACACAGATGGGTTTAAATACAAAAGTGAGCAGATGGACGTTAAGAAAAGAAATGTAAGGAATAAAGACAAAAGATGGGCAGATAGAAATAGGGATGAAAAGAGGATGAGAAAAGATGAGTGGAAGGACAGAAGCTTGAAGGGGATAAGAAAGAAGCAGTAAACTGTGGGATGTAAGGTGAAGGGAGGGGTGAAAGAATGAATGGGTGGAAGTTGAAAGAGTGGATAGATGGAAGGGTAGAAGGATGGATGGAAGAGTGAAATTATTTATAGATGAAAGGGTAACTGCCTAGAAGGGTAAAGAATGAACAGATGAGAAGGGTGAAAGGATGGATGGATGAATGATTGGATGGAAAGGTGGAAACATGGATGTATTGATAGGTGGATGAGTGAAAGGATGGAGGTACGTGTGGATGGATGAAATGGGCAGATGGATTGAAGCGTTTACATGAGTTAAAGGATGAATTGTTAGATGGATGGAAGGGAGCTTTTCTAAGGAGGGTCAGTTTTAGTCCCTTCACATGCTTGTGTGATTAGAGGTATGGTACAAGTGGGGGGTGGGGGGGATTTTAATCTTCTCAAAAATCCATTGCCTTAGACGGCAGGGAGAGGGTATAATTGTGCCAGGAGTCCGAGTTGAGTAGCGTTGCTGTCAGACGTAAGGGTCAGCAGGACTGCTTCTTGGAGGTCAGGGTGATTGGCTCTGCTGTAGTCACGTTATGGTGAGAAATAATGCTTTACTTGAGGGGTTTTGTTGTCAGAAGGACATGGTGGGCAGCATTGCTGCATCGAGGTCACAGCAAAGTGACTTTCTTCCAGGGGTCAGAGTGCATAGCACTGCTGCCAGGGTCAGGATGAGTGGTGCTGCTGCCAGAAGTGATGGTGAGCTGCATTGCTGTCAGAAGGCCAAGATTAGCAGCGATAAGGAAGTCCTACATTGCTGTCATGTCTCTGGGTAAGTTTCTGTCTTGAGGTCAGGGTAAAAGGTCACCAGTTTCTAGCCTGTCAGACCGATTGGGAAACATTCTTGTAGCCATGGTTACTCCTGAAGAAGGCGGGGGCTGGAGATGATGCTGCATTTCAATGAATTGCCAGAATACTGATACAACCAAGTGAGCTGGGTACCTCATCGTCTCTGCGGCTGGATCCTGGGTACCTACTGCGTCGTCCTAGAGTCCTCATATGATCGCAGTGTGTGATCTTGGCAAAATGTTGGCATCGTCCAGTACCTAATTTCTCTTAAGAACTAAAATAGAGAACATTTGGAAATCGGATACATACAATATTGACACTCTTCTTTAATTGGCTTCAAGCTGCAGAAAAACCTTGCACAGACCCTTGCCACAGGTACACTTCCATTTGAATACGAACATTTAAGCAACGGGGTATGACTATGAAACGGAAGGAGATGCAAAACCTGTGAACATATCTGTGTAGAATTCACCATCTTAACTGTACTGAACCACGTGGTATACATGGCAGACACCTGCAATTTAACACTGTGGGGCAGATTTATCAACACTTTGTTCCAGTGTAAAGTCACAAAAAGCGATACAACCCCATGCAAGGTGTTGATAAAGTATTTAATTTGTGGCACAAAACTTTCTGTGCGCTGGAAAGTAGCCATAAAAATATTGAAAATAGTGGTTTGCACTAATTTGAGTTAAGGGGACGTCCCATTGGCGGTACATGCTCGATCCAGTGCTACCACTCAAAGGGGCAGATTTATGAAAAGTGGCGCTACTTCTCTTGGGCCCCTTAGCACCCCACTAACGCCACCATGTGTGCTTGTATTTAAAATATGCCTCACCATGGCGGTAGTTACGGAACTAACGTCATAATTTTTTACGCTGGTTCGGCGCTTTGCAGGACTAGCGCAAATTTTGACGCTAATCCTGCAAAGCACCCAGAGACCCATTGAAACCAATGGGAGCCCCCTTTTAACGCTTGCTCTGAGCAGGCGTTATAAATCTTGGAATAAATTACACAAATAAATCTTTTGGATTTCTTTGCCCCACTTTTTTGGCCCTCCCTATCTGGAACACTCCCTTTACATACATTATGCCTGGTGCAGGCATAATGTGGCGCAATGGGTAACAAAGTGGTGCAATGCATGCATTGTGCCACTTTGTAAATATGATGTGGCGTTTTTGGACTTCCAACGCCACATTAACGTAAAAATATTGATACTAATGTGGCATTGGAATGGCATTAGGCCCTCTTAAATCTAGGCCATGGTTTTTGACACAAAGACTTTTCTACTGTCAACAAGTCTTTCCATCAACAATAATTCCTCTTCGTGGCAGGCGTTAATAAGGAGAAATATTTTTATTTCTACTAACTTTTCACAAATTGCATGTGTGCTGCACTGTACAGCATGTTTACTGTGAGGGAAAAGTGTTAATGTAAATCTATGCTCAGTATTTTCTACTGGAAGGGTCCCCTTCTAGTACGAAACCCATGCCGAGTCCCCCATATCTCATATCTATTCATTAGTCTTGGGCTGAGTGTGGGGTTCCCTGTACAGTTGTGCCCACCACCCCTGCGGCCCAAGGGCTCCAGGTTCTATGTATGCCCTTGCTTCATGTGACAGTGAAAGGGCACATTTCCTACCCTCTTCATTTTGACACTGCAGCATAAGGGACTGGGTGTATGTCCTTGCTTGTCAGCATCCTTTTCAGAGATGATTTATTGTTATTGACGACCCTTATCTTTGAGGCAGATATCCACATCTTAACCTCACCTAACGTGTGTTAGTCGGGCCGTAGCACAGCTAACCTCCCTTCTCAGCACAGTTATC
This sequence comes from Pleurodeles waltl, assembly GCF_031143425.1. Classification (NCBI taxonomy): domain Eukaryota; kingdom Metazoa; phylum Chordata; class Amphibia; order Caudata; family Salamandridae; genus Pleurodeles; species Pleurodeles waltl. Next base: position 1,005,747,404 of record NC_090449.1, on the reverse strand, counting down.
TTCTTTGGTTATGAGATACACACACAAACTGTGATTGAAAGCTATTTGTTGATAAAGAAAGTTGTTCAGAGTACCTATTTAGAAATTAAACCCCAGCGTCTGAAGATTAAGATTAAGGGGCACATTTAAGAGCCCCTAGCATCTCCTTGCGCCACATTAGCATCATTGTTTACGCTAATGTGGTCCAACGATGCCAAAATTGCCACCCCAAAATTTACAAAGTAGCGCAAAGTAACCCTACACTACATTATGCCCCTGTGCAGTGCCCTGTCACGCAGGTCGCTGCCCGATTTACGGGCAGTGATCTGCGTGACGGGTGCAGCTGCACCCACCGCACAGAGGCATTGATGGCAGCTCCATGTTTCCGCCCGCCGGCCCAGCAGAATGTTTGTAATACGGCCGGCAGTGTCCCAGGGGGGCTGGCGGTCGATAGAAAGACCGCCAGCCTGAACACGGCAGTGAAAACCGCCGTGTTCATAATGAGGGCCTATGACTTTTGGGGGATTTATGTTTTGCTGGGGGGCAGAGATCACGGTCATTAGCAGAGTGGTCTCTATGGTTTCTTGTGTGCTCTTTTCATCTTGCTTTTCTTCCCTCAATCAAGGAGCTTCCACAGGGATTTCTGGTGTTCTTCCTTGTGCCGCAGTTGGTTCCTGGGGATACAGTGCACATGTAGTATAGTGCTGTATTGCGGAGGCACTTTTGGCATGAAGGGCTCACTCACTTACCATGAGTAATGCTATGACGCAGAAGATCAGCTTAGAGTTTTGTGCTCATGCGTACGAAACTACACAGCCAGGAAGGTGTCTTCCTGCTCAGACATCCACACTGGGGGAAAGGAGTGGCTCATAACACTTAGGACACTGCCATCAACAGGACATTCTTTTTTTAAACCATAATAGTTTACAATCCCTCTCTAAAGTAGTGAAGCACTTCTGCAGAAGTAGGAATGCTGCAATACAATCTGATAATGCATTTGCTATACTGTGTGGAAGTCACTAAGCCAATGCAAACACACGTTCCGTAGAATTCTTGATGCTGTGAGACATTTGTAGTAAGCCAGATACGGGACATTTGGCATAAGTGATAACAACATGTTAAAATCTACACAGAGAGTTTCGGTTTGAAACATGCCTGTTCTAATCATATATACGAACCATGGAAAGAGAAGTAGGACTTTTTTCTAGGAGGAAGGGAGGCACAGGAAATTACATCTTTATATCTTCCAATTCTGTAAGTAGAAATATGCAAGCCTTTTTCATATTTTATACCCAGGAAGGCCAGTGGAGTTCGGTGTTTTAGAAAAAAATCCTTTATTTTTCGTATTCATTTGTTTGTGTGAAAAACATTTGTTGAGTGTTGTTATTATTTGTGTACCTTTAACAAACAGATAAACAAAACATGCACAGCTGTTGTATCTTACTGTCCTTTTCCATTTGAAAATATAGGGACAAGGTATGAACATTGATGACAGTGTTACATTCAGTGTATGCAGTAGGGGACAGTGGGCACCAGACATGTAGGATCATCCTTCACTTGTCAAGGGTGCTCCAGCTGAGCACTTCAGAATGTTCTCATACAAACAATAGTAGACCCCTGGGCCATAAAATCTAAAACTGCCTTACATTACACTGTATTAACTGACTTCCAGGTATGGAGCATCAGAAATATTCTAAAACTGACAGACATCCTTTTTCTCTGTGTAATGGCTTCCCTCCAAATTTTGTCCACAGTTCATTTAAGTTCACTTTACTGATAATGACCTCAACAGATATTTAACTAAGCACAATAAAAATGTAAGAAACATTTTCACATGCAAAGGAAAATTCACGTAGGTTCAGAAAAAGTTGTAAAAAATTAAAAATATAGAAACGAATTTGCTGTTTAGGAAGAGACAGCGTAACATTACAAATATAGTGATTTTATATTAAGCCGTTAAAATAACATACATACCATCTGCACTGTGACTTTAAAGCTGAACAGTCACAAAACTCATGATTAAAATATTTTATACTATTAGCAGCGAGTTGGCGAGTTTAATGCTGATAGGGTAAACCCCACCCATCACCCTATAGAAACTCTTAATAAAAGACCCAATGACCGTAACAAGAATATTGCTCTACTAACATTATGTTCTTGCAATAATTCTAAATAAGATTGCAATCTCTATGTACTAATTCAGTCTCTGATATACAGTCGTACACTTTCAATAATGAGCAATGTTCTTCGTTTATTCTAAAGCTCGCAAGGGTATTAACTTTTTTTTAATTCATTTTCAACTGGGACAAAGACCAGTCCACTAAAGACTCATGGGAAAATTCTAAAAGCAGTAAAGCATAGTTAAAATTATTGATAAAACAACTGTAATTCCCACAACCTTTCAACAGTTTGTGCTTCAAGAGTCATGACAATGACCCCGTGGCAGAATGTACTCAACAGAAGCCCAAAGGAATCATAGCACCTCACTTCCTGTCTTCAAATTGGAACTCATACATTTCATAAACAGGTCTGCCTTCTGTATTACCATCAGTATTGAACAACTATGGTCAAATGTGGTTCCCCTTAACTAACCACTGACTGCTGACTTCCATATTTTGTCATTAACTCCCAAAATTTTAGGCATGGGGAAATTTAGCCTTCCAAAATTGATTTGAATGCCAAATTTTTAGACATATAGGGGGTTATTACAACTTTGGAGGAGGTGTTAATCCATCCCAAAAGTGACGGTAAAGTGACGGATATACCACCAGCCGTATTACGAGTCCATTATATCCAATGGAACTCGTAATACGGCTGGTGGTATATCTGTCAGTTTACCGTCACTTTTGGGACGGATTAACACCTCCTCCAAAGTTGTAATAACCCCCATAATGTTAGTACTTTCTCTCGAAAAGAGATTAACAGAAACACTGTAGAATTTACTGTTTGTAAAAATGAGGCATTACAGCCAGTTCACTCAAAGATTAACTTGGAAAAGGTAGATTTGTCTTTGGGAAATGAGGATACGATCTATGCTGCCACACCCATAATTTCCAAATAGGATAATGACTACCAAGTGAGTATATAGTGAAAAAAAATTAAAATACTTAAATGTAGAAAAAAATAGGTTTGATGTTCAAAAGATGTGAATTTGTTGTAAAATCAGTTGTTTAAAATGAAAAGAAAAACAGCAAAATTCTACCTTATAATGCTTGAACATATCACGTAGAATGTATACAAATAAAGCTTTCTTAATTTAACATTTTCACACAGACTTTTAAGTTAAGGGTAAACGCTGTAGCCTTAGATTTTTGAGTTAAGGGTAAATACTGTATCCTATCTTTCACCTGCCATTGTCAACATTCGTATATCCTGAAAATATATATAATCATATATATTTATGTGTGTGCTTGTGTTCCTTACTTTCTTATTTCATCATGCTTTGCTGCTTGCTCTGTTGTGTGTTGCTTTAGTTTCTACTTCTGTTTCTTTCTCTCAGTCTCCTTTCCGTCTCCCTTTTGTTTTGCTAGTGGATAAGTGGGGCACTGAGGAAGTGGCGGCCTGGCTGGATGCCCTCGGTTTAGGGGAATACAAAGATATTTTTACCCGTCACGACATCCAGGGCTCAGAGCTGGTACTGCTGGAAAGAAGAGACTTGAAGGTACTTCGTCTCTCTACTCTCTCACCCCCTGCCTCCATTTGTAGAGCTTGCCTCCACCCCATGCCTTCATCCAAACTCTTACCTTCCAGGATACCCCATGTCTTACATCATCAAACCTAGCTACCAATAGTCTACAAAAGCTGTTTCTGCTTACCGTTTAAATTGCACATCAGCAACGGTCCATGTTTTTGGAAACTTGTTAACATCTTGAGAATAAGGAGGATAAAGACACTTAGGCCCATATTTATACTTTTTTAGCGCCGCATTTGCGCCATTTTTTGACGCAAAAGCGGCACAAACTTGCAAAATACAATTGTATTTTGTAAGTTTGCGCCGTTTTTGCGTCAAAAAGCAGCACAAATGCGATGCTAAAAATATAAATATGGGCCTTAGTAGTCTGGGTAGGTTATGATTGATTGACCCCCTCAAACATATTAAAATATATAAGCCATATAAAAATGGAAAAATGGGAGCCTGATACAGACATACAGCAGGTCTAGCGGATAACTGACAGAATATTGTAAACAAAAATATTGTGTGGATAGAATATTGTGTCAAAAATATCGAGGGCGAAATATCAAGACGGTAAGTATAAGTTTACTATGCTTAACTTCACCTCTACGTAGCTTGAAGATATATGTGTATCGTCAAGGTACATATATGGGGAGTTATATATAGTAAAATCTTTCAAATGTATACAGACTTACCATCACAATATTTTTGACAAAATATTTTGTCTGTTTCTGATATTCTGTCTACACACCATGTCTGGCAGTCTAAGGGGCTGGATTTGTGGCAAAAGCAGGGATGTCCAGTGTTGTTCCTGGCAGGCCAAATCCACATCAGAATTTCAGAATAAACCATTTTGTACCATTTAAATCAATTATTTGTACATGTATCTTATGTAGCTGTCAGCAGCCCAAAAATGACTCCTGTCTAAGTTTAGACTGGAGTCATGCCCACCACTTCAATGCCCACCACAGGGGACCAGTGTCCCCTGAGCAAGCCCTACATACCCAGTGCCAGGCAGGGGGCCCCATGTAAGGGGCCCTCAATGGCACACCACACACATACACAAACATTTACCTGCAACTTATCTGGGATGGGCTCCCTCCTCCTGTAGTTTACCTGTGGAGTGGGTGTATTGGTGTTGCTGGGGCTTCGGTGGGCATCTTTGTGCCCATTCCATAGTGTTAGCATATTAATAAAGTATAAAAATAATTTCAAAAAAGCTAAATTGAAAATTCAATATGCTTTGTAAATGTGAAGGAATTCGACTTAGGAAGGTAAAAACGGAGTTGATATCCTTATCTTAATTTGTGGAAGCACTGCAAGTACAGAAAAGCTCCTATCTTCAAATTTCGATTTTTTATATTGTTTGTTTCTTAACTAATAATACAATATTTCACTGCCTGTGTCTCTGGATTCCAGTAGTGATTCTGTGGGGGGTGCACAAAGTCAAAATGTTAAGAATCGTTGCATGGCATTACTTTAAGCATGTGTAATCATGTAGTGTGAGGCAGGGGTGTTGGATAATGTACTGTCATAAATATTTAGATGAAAAATAATGCAATGCAAAGAAGATAATTTGGCATGGGAGACAAGAGTAGTGGTCTAGAGGCTTTTCAGTAGTTGTGAGGAAGTAGACAAACAGTTAAGATTGTGGCATTTATATCCAGTAGGTAAGTTACTATTTCTGTGTGGAAGGATCAGAAGTAAAAGAAAATGTACAGGCCAAGGATGCCCATCCCTTTGGAACATGAGATGTTATTTACAGGACAAAGATGCAATATCCTCTGGAACCTGAGATGTCAAGTGATTTCTCACACGGTTCATGTTTCTGTAATGGATGTCCCTTCAGGAGCTTTTTCAAGATTGGGAAATAAAGTGCTGCCTAATTTCTGAGGTTATGTTGTTCCAGTTTTCTTGTTTCAGCAATTAACTTGGAAACCATGCCTCCTTAGTTATTTTGTAACACCTAGGAAGTTCATTTATGTCTATTTTTCATTACTTTACCACCCTTATGTGTTTTCATATTATAAACAAAGGGTAAAGGGTTAAAAGTCACAGAAGGTATTCAAATGGTACAAATAAAATGGTAGGATATCATACTCGCACTTGATCTTGGACAATGGGGGAGTTCTGTGGAAGGTGAATGTCCCACTTTTTTAGCTTGCAGCCTACCAGACAGTGCAGCTGTCTGGTTTGCTAGACATCTTGTGGACTTCCAGAAAGTTGACCTAGGAATGCAAACCACCATTGTGGTTTGTAACTCACACTTTCTTTCCATTTAGCTGCTTTATTTCCTTTAGGCTCTTCAGGTTCCGTTTGTCCTGCAGCCCCCCCCACCAACCCATGCCTAAACCGTGGTTTTTGTATTCTCCCACAAACTCGCTTTCTGTTAACGAGCCTTTAAATCTTGTTCTTATTTCATCACATTTGCTGTGCAGTTGAAGACTGAGGTCAAATGTCAGGCTCCGTCTTCCAAAGGTGCTTGTTTACTTGTCTTTCTCGTACTTCAAAGTGAGAGGATTTATGTGACAATCTTGCTGGATACCTAGGGTAGGAAAGATTTTTTTTCTAGCACACAACATTTAAATTGAACTGTGTAAGTATTTCAGAATATATCAGAATTATGAACACACAAATGAAGCACATTATTTTGTTATTCCTGAATGTTAGAAACAAATACTTTAATATGATCAAAACAAATCATTAAACTAGGTGATGCAATATCCACACACTTTTGTCTGTGCATTGTATAGTTTTATTAGTAAAACTGTATATCTGTGCAAATGTAATGGTCATTCCAATTGAAAATGTGTTATCTATAATGGCATTGTGCTACTTCACCATGAATACTTCACTCTATGCCACTCCCCTCTACTCTGCACCACTCCACACCATTCTTCTCCAAGCCATTGCACTCTTTGCCACTTCATGCACTTTGACACTCTACTCTGCAACACTGAACTCTATGCCATTCTACTCTGCACCACTCTTCGTCACTGCACTATATGCGACTGGTCTTTACACTGCACTCTATGCCACTGAACTCTGACATTTGACTCTACTCTGCGCCACAGCTGTCTGCATCACTCAACTCTACGCCACTCATCTGCACCACTCTATGCCACTCAACTCTACACCACTGCACTGACCTCTGCGCCACTCCAGTCTGCACCACTGCACTCTGCTATGCTAATCTACATCCCTACATTCCATGACACTGCATTATATGCCGCTGAATTCAGTACCACTATACTCTGCAACACTCTCTGCCAGTGCACCCTACACCAGCCCACTCTACTCTATGCCATTCCAGTGTATGCCACTTTATGCAACTCCTAAAGCACATTGGCAAAGCCAATAGCTCTTGCATAGACCTTTTGGCTTTGCCAATGCTTGTTTATGTTTCAGTTCTACACCTTTGGTGGCAGCAGAAACAATAAGTAGAGCTTTCACCGTCCATTACAAGGACACCCAGCCTGCAGGCTTTGGTATGGTTGTGGAGTCGAAAGTTGGGCAGCGAGGGCAGTGTTTCCAGGATGTGGAGGGCCTCAGAGAATAGCAATGCATTGCTTTCAGAAGAATATCCCAGCGCACAGATAAGGCCTATGGCAGGATTAGGCGCTACTTCTCCTCTGGTTGCCCCAGATCCATCATCTTGCCCACTGCTTCACGTCTGCAGAAAAGACACCAGAAGGCAGGGCTTCGAGCCAGGCAGGCAGTCCGATTCCTTTTCACAGGAGTAGAATTGCACTGTGTATCTATGACAGGAAATTCGCCTTCCATGGCTGAGGTTGTAGGGGGGGCAGATCTCAAACCTGGCAGAAACAGAGGTTTTAAGTAAAAGACGGATAACTATTTACTTTTATTCTATTATTACATGACAATAGTGGCACTGTGCTATTGTTACAGGCACGTCAAGTTGTGGAAATGCACCTCTAATTACAAAATAAAAAACAGGACTTTATAGAAAGGTAACATAATAGCATTCCCAAACTAAAAAATAAAGGATATGAACTGAGCATGAGATAAATTAAGGAGACTTTTATAACAATAAGTATGATGCATCTGACATCTGGTTTATAGGGAATCACGTTTCCAGCAAATCCATTTTTGGTTGGGTGGAGATTTTGTTCTTGCGTAATGTCTGCACCTCTCTGGTAGTCGGAAACTAGAATACCCAAGGTCCTGAAATGGATGTGGCCATGCCAGGGATATCATCAGTGTTTGAGTCTTTCCTAAAATTCTGATGACCTTTGTAAATCATTTGAGAGGGAGGAAAAGCGGCTATGAATGGCCTAACACTTAATCAGAAAGGGGTCCCCTAGAGAAGACTAGTTGTACCCCTATGCATGTTGGGTTCAGTGAGAGGTGTTTCCTAACCAAGGAGCCCCTGTGCGCTCATCCGGAGAAGAGCTGTATAATGCACAGTTTGAAGCTGAATTTCATCAGTATTCAGCATTCCAAATGTAAAGACTAAAGGACACGTGCGTTAGTATAGAAACCTCAAGATTTAGGACAACAGAGACACTCCGTGGTGGCGTGGAAGGCCAACGCATATTAGTCATAGAGGCAAAGCAGAATCCAGTCCTTGATACTTGGATGTAATGAAGGAATTGTAGTGATGCAAACAGAGGGCTGAGCGGGTGCCTGAACCTTCTCTAAATTATTTCCAGTGTGAGTTTTTAGGAAGATCAAGGCAGTTTCTGCAAGTTTGGAATAGTAGAGAGCCTCGAATGAGAGCAAAATTGATTAACTTTAGCCTGTTTCCTTCCAAAGAATGAAACCAAACACCTGTTGACTGCATGGCAGAGACTAAGCAACCAATGCTACTGTGTGTGGCCAAAGCTTCTTAAGGAATAAAAAAAGGACATGACATCAGAATGGAATGATCTTTGACAAGTTATTATCTTTTCTTTTACCAATTTGTTGAAAGGTGGAGGGTGGATAACCAGTGATTCATGACAGGGCAAAGCGCCTTCTACAAATACTGTTAAAGGCGAATTCATTCCTGGGACCAGATATATTCATCTGCTCTGTAGGTGCTCATGTGAAGCAGTGCAAAGAAAGAAGAATGTCAATTTGCTTACAGTATTCAAATGCTTTGGGTCTGGTAAGCTCCCAGATAAACTTTAGTAACTGAAGGCCTTTGTTTTAATAGATCTGAAAGGCATGTTTAGTACATTATATGAGTTGCAAAATATCCTACAGGTGTTGCAAGCAGCAACATTTCTATCCACTTCCAAACAACACCAATGAACTAACAGAATCATTATTGAAGAGATCTATGCAATTTTGATTGATTTCTCTGATGCATTCATGCCTTATACAAATAAGGAGTACGGTCTATAATGTGGCTGTAGAAGCATAGGAATGTATTAAACAAGATTTACTGGGAATGTGAAGCAAGTTGAAGTAGGCTGTGATATTTAACCTCAGAAATTAACACTGCATCTAAATCATTTGTGATTTATTCCAGGATCTTGGGATTTCAAAGGTGGGCCATATGAAGCGGATCCTCCAGGGAATTAAGGACATCAGTGGCCACCCATAGACAAAGGAACAATGAAGACTGGGATGTTCAAAAGAATGTCTTGAAGGATCTCCGAGCCCTCCTGGAACCTGTGGACAATTATATGTACAAATATACATATAACCTCCAATCATTGAGACATTTCACACAGACTTTGATGAAGACTTCTTGGAAGTTTACATTTCCATTTTTGGCCAAAGAAAGTTTGCTTTTTGTGTATTTTCCAAGGCTGGAATTATCTTGAGAAGGAATGGATTATCCGCATATCAGATCTTGCCCAGAGGACGGACACAGAGCTGGACACATGCTTGTTGTGTATGGCTTGAACACAACACTAGGTCTCAAGTCTCCCAAGGAAAGGAGCCTTTGAGTTCATATTTGGCCGAGTTTGAGGGTCCTGTTTTAGCAGCCGATGAATGGTACTTACACTGTATGTTGCATGTAGCACATGGAGAACAAAAGGGAATGTTTACCTTAAGTGAAACCTGTGAAACAGTGACCCGTTGCCTTGAAGCAGGTCGTGGAAGTTTGACTTACTGTATCTAACTGTGAACTTTTTTTTTTTTTTTTTTTTTTTTTTCCCAGAGCAATATTTATTTGTTTCTATTGGAGAGGTAGTGCTTCTTGTAGTATTGTACTTGTTGAAAAGTGGATGCAAGAGGGTTCCCCATTAATGCCAGTATCCCTCTATCCTTCTTGAAGTGATGCCGCCCGGCAGGTGAAAGGGTCATTGGAGATTCCAATCAAAGATCTCTTAGGCCCGCCAGAACCTGCCTCTGTAAACAGGGATGTGAATGATAGCCAAACGATGACCACCTGAAGTGTTGAAAGTGGGCCATCAGGTGTGCTCCGAAGAACAGGCACAGGTGGAAACACGAGCTTCGTCCGCATGCGCGGAATGATCATGCACCATGCACCATACACCATGGGTACATAACCCCACACCCGACCAAGTAGTAGACGTATGCCGCTAACAGTAATGTGTTGCTGAAGTGTCCTGAATACTGCTACAAGCGTCAGTGGTCAGTTCCAGTGCCATTTATAACCAACGTATCTCTTCTTTGGATATATGTTTTCCCATGTTTCTGGGTATTTGAATGCCATTTTTTTAAACATTACACAGCTGTTGCATGCATGATCAGCTTGACAACATGGAAAATGGCTGATTTTGTGAATTCCTGGGACAGAAGTGCCATTGTATCAGTTGTTAATTTAACTGCGATATTGCATTAAAGTTTCTGGAAGTTAACATCCGGTCATCGCCAGCAACCCACACCATCACAGAATTGTGACTCCACTTCGGTGGCATCTGGTTGGGCCTCAGTGTGACTAGCAATATGTGTATGCGCCCATGTTCTGCAGGCTGTGGAGCCCAAAGGCTGTACTGTTTTATCCAAGTCCACGTCCACCAGTGAAGGGTGCTTGTGGATCAGGAATACCCTTGGCTACAGGCCAGGTTTCTCACCCTGCCCAGGATTGCAGAATTCATCTCAGACTAATGCTCAGTTAAATGCATGGTTAAACCCTAATAATCCATGGCTGGCCAGGCACGCACCTTGACAATCAAAATGGCTTAACTCTGCACACACAGGATTGCAGGTTCGCATGGCAACAAATTCACAACTCTTTAGAATTCATCAAACATTTCCATTCTACGGATGGAAAAGTGCAGTAGTCGCAGCTTATGAGGTGAATTTCATTTTTGCTTGAAAAAACAGGTTTGTTTCGCAAAAATATACTTGGGTATGTTTTTATGTGAAGAAAAAAAAGAAACGATACATGAGCAAACAAACTTGACTTTCATTTCCTCCGTGGGAATAATGTTTTCTCTCTGCTGAGCAATGCCTTCCCATACAACCACATCAGTTTAGGAGGTGGGGGTTTCCCCTTTCCCATCCAGCTCTGTAAAGGGGTAGACTGGTTCCCTTTGCAGGAGTAAATCTCAAATCAAAGGCGGTCGGGAAGAATTTGGGAGTACCCTTATTGAGATCTCAAACGTCCATCACATTCCTGACGTTGATTAGCGACTCCTCTAGATTTACTCATACTGGCTACTCAGTGAGAGCAAATCCATTTACAAGTGTGAAGTGAGTTGCAAAGCTTGGGCTGCGCTCCTAAATTAAGTTTCACATGTATAAATCAACTGACAGACAGCTTCCAGAATGAGTCCTGAAAATTCACCACTTCCCATTTGAATCAATCCAAAGGCTTTTTTTTCCCTGTGTTTCCCTGGATTTTGTCTCTGCTCCCTGTCATCTCGAAACCTGAATAGTTCTGAGCACCAATAGTACCATCACCTAGCTAGTTCTCATGCAAAAATGCTGGTCAAAAGAGAAGTACTACTAAATAGGGCTTCACCACTTTAATTTATCATAAATTAGACTCTCTGGAGGGACATGTATGCAACAAGGGTTTTAATTCTTAATGCAAAAGCATTTTGTGAAACTTGCATCCCAAATTACAAAGATACTGTGCAACAACTCATTAAAAGCACTTTTCAACATTTGGGACATTTTGTGAGGTTTTATCCATTAATGCTATAGGATCAATGAGACTGGTTTAGCAGGTCATCCTTCTGAGATGGAGTGAGTGAGTACCTTCAAATTGCTCAACAGTAAAAACCAATTATTGCCAAACTTAACTATACTGGGGCAATAGAAATCTATGCAAGCTTTAGACATCAGGCGAGCAAGATGACGATTTAAATAGCAGTCATTTGACATTGACTTCTCTGAACACTTTGCCCGCTGAACAACCATGTTGACCATCCTTATGAGTAGCATGGACTGATAGGTGTATGAGATGGCAAATTTCTCGCCATTCTGGTGGGACACGAGTCCCAGAAACAAGATAGAAGTTAAGGAATGCCATATCGCTCAGGTATTGTAATTAAGCATCTGATTTTGGGTTGGGTGGTAGGGGAAACTGTGAAGTCTGAAGAACATGCTACATCAAGAGGAAATGCAATGTTCCATTCACATAGAACATATTGCTAGTCACCAAGGTACTTTCTGAACGAGCACCATTCTCATGGAAGGATACGTCTTCGGACCAGGTCCCATAGACCGTAAAATGTGGTTCATTCCTACGTCTGGCTCTTTACCGTCTCCTACGGAACCATTGTACAAAATGTTTCAACTTGACTGTGCTGTAAATTTTTTTCACTTGTTATAACGTTGTGCTGCTGACTATAAAGCCTGAGGCTTAACCCTGTGCTGTGTTGTTTTTTTTTTTCTTCAATTTAAACTGGGGGGGGGGGGGGGGAGAGGAATCGCAACCCCACAAATCATACTTTGTAAGAAAAAGCTCCGTCAGTCCCCATGTTCTCTAACTGTGTTTTTCAGTCTTCTTGGACTGTGTCAAGTTATGTTGAAAGTGTAAATTATTCTGTATAAACTGCATGAGAATAATTGATTTTCACACACCAAGGCCCAGATTTGCTATGATTGCGTCGGGTTGTGTTACTTTTGTGCACAGCTCGACACAAAATCCTCTGTGGCATTTACTAAGCCACACAAAACCACTTTTCGTGGTTTAGTAAATACAAACTCATGCAGTACAGCGCATCTGGTAGGCATTACACGGGTGGAACTTGGGTGTTCCATGCATCCACCCATGTATTTTGATGCAACCCCAGATTTTAAGAGACTTCTAAACCTAGGTTTGCTACAAAAGAACAAGTTTCTCATCTTCGGTAAGGCTCTTTCTGGTAGAGACTTCATCTAGCTGCAGATTCCCCACCTTTGGAATATTCCCCAGGCATCAAACTGAATCTGGAAACTTTTCACCAGTACACGTACACACAAGATTGTGGCACCCTGTGGCACGGACTGATGCCGTTCCACTCTGGAAATGGTCTGCGTGGCCTATCTAGACGCCACTCTTGTGCATGGATATCAGTTACATTTAAGACTATCTACACCTCTATATGCAGAGCCCCAGAAGCAAATCAGTAGACAGTGTGCAGATTCCTAGACTTGGCATCTTATAAAAGGCTAGAGTCCAACCACAGAACGGGTAAGGTGGCCAGCGTGGAATGGCATCATAACTTTCAGCAGGAAAAATGTCTGCGTCCATAGAACCAGTTTGTTTGGTAAGAAAGTAGTGTGCAGTGGAGTAACACAACGAGCCTGAAGCTCACTCACACGTCATGCCAAGTTGAAGGTAATGAGGAACACAGTCTTGATAGTAAAGAGGCGTGAAGGACAGCAGTGAGGCAGACTGAACTGAGTGCACCATCAGACAAGTCAGGACCAGATTAAGGTGCCATTGGGGCATGATAATAGCAGATGGTAAACGTGCTGCAACCCCGTTCACCTCAGCACCCAAATAAACCTGCTGCGGTATACCCCAGGGCTCCTCACTAAGTCCAACTATCTTCAACATCTACTTGGCTCCGCTTGCTAAAATCATCAGACAGCACAGCCTAAACATCGTCTGCTACACAGATGATACTCAACTGATCTCTCCCTGACCGATGACTCATCAACAGCCCAGAGCAACTTTCACAATGGAATTAGAGCAGTTGCCGCCTGGATGCCAGCTGCCTCAAACTCAACTCAAACAAGACAGAGATCCTCGTACTGGGCTCCACCCTTCCACCTGGGATGACTCCTGGTGGCCAACTGTCCTAGGTAATGCCCCCACTAACCACAGACGTAACCTGGACATCATCCTGGACTCCACACTATCCATGACCCGTCATGTCAACTCCGTCTCATTGTCATGCTTCCACACTCTCAGTCTCCTTCGGGAGATCTTCAAGTGGATCCCCACCGAGACAAGAAGGACGGTTACCCACTCACTTGTCAGCAGGAAGCTTGACTACGGCAACGCACTCTATGCCGGCATCCCAAGAAGCTACAAGCAAGACTATAGAGAATCTAGAGCACAGCAGCCAGACTCATCCTGGACATCCCCCGCCACAGCCACATCTCTGCCCACCTAGCATATCTCCACTGGCTCTCTGTCAATGAATGCATCACCTTCAAGCTACTGACACACCTACAAGGCACTACACAACATCAGACCGGCCTGCCTCAACCACCTCCTGACTTTCTACACTCCTGCCAGACAACGCTGATCCTCCCAACTCGCCCTCGCCGACATCCCCAGAATCAGAAAGAGCACAGCTGGGGGCAGATCCTGCACTTACCTCGCAGTTCAGACCTGGAACACATTCCCACTCTAGCTGAAGCAGTTCAAGGATGTCAAGACCCGTCTCTTCGAATGATCAGCATGCCCACGGCAGCGCCTTGAGACCACACCGGTGACAAGCCTCGCTCTACAAGTATTTGATTGATTTAATAAAATCAGATCACCACCGGTGACTTAAAAAATAAGGGCTGATCTGGCAATGTTACAAAGGCTGAAAGTGCGATAGGAGCCCCAAGTTCCATTCAAGAAGAAACACATTCTGAGCAAGAGACGCCTTGGAAACTCCAACTCATGCAACTGCTGACATTGTGGGTTCTCAGTGGTGGTGAACAGATTGAGCCCATTCCCATTTGCGGAAGAGACCATGAGCCACCTCCGGCTATGGCTGTAATTCCTTTAGGAGTCGATGACTGAAAATTTACTTGGTGGTCCAGGCATTTCCAGAAGCACAAGGCCTTCCAGCACAGGGTCCGTGATCCCACCTTGCCCTGTTCGTTCCAGTAACACCATGGCTGTTGTGTTGTCTCTGGACACCTGTACTGCCCTTCCCTTAATGTACGGCAGGAAGGCTTTTAACAGCGAGCAGATAGCCCGGAGTTCCAGAAGGTTAATGTGGAACCAGTACTCAGGAGGATCCCTGAGGCCTCTGATCACCTCTCCCAGGTGGCCGCCTCAACTAAGAAGCGATTCATCTGTCACCATTCTCAGCTCTGTGTAGGAAAGGGAGAGGTGTTTGCCACTGACCCAATCACTATCCAGTAATCACCACTGCAGATCGTTGCAGTAGCTTCCCAAATCAGAACGTGGTAGGAGCTGTCCCCTTAATGTTGGGCCCACTGGGACTTCAGATCCCACTAAGGTGCGTGCATATGCCACCTGGTGCGCTTGACCAGCAGGAAGAAGGAGTAGGCTTCACTGAAATCCAGGACCTAGGCTGAAAGTTCAGGATCATTGCCTGAATTTCCTGGACTCTCTTTCCTGGGGAAAGGTACGAAACTGAACCGTGTACAGAATGGCTGAGATGAAGGGAGCATCTGAGGAATCAGGTGTGACTCTGGCATGTTGATCATGAACCCCAAAGATAACAGGTAGTTCACCATAGTCTAGACGTGGTTGATTGCCTGGGGTGAGCCCACCTTCAACAGCCAGTGGTCGAGGTAGGGGAAGACTAGTACCCCGACCTCCGAAGGTGCACTGTCACCACTGCCATTACTTTTGTGAACACCCAAGGGACCTGAGACCAAAGGGGGGGCACAGCAAACTGGAAATTCCGAACAGCTTCGGCAGTCTGGGGTACCGGTAGTAACAGGAATAACAACCAAGTCCAACTTCTGGCAACCTCTCAACAGCCCCATTGGCTAAAAGGGCTTGTACTTCCTGACACAAAACAGAGATGGTCTTTAGTCAGTGACTGAGGGGCATAGTGGAAGGTGTAGTGGAGAAGAGAGGTGGTGTAAGGCATACCCAGGGCCACTGGAATAATGCAGCAGGAAAGGGCCAAATGATGTGGAAGGACTGAGTAAGCTATGCAACAAGAAGAACCAAATTATGCAGCACAACGTGGCACATTTTGTTATAGTTTTACATAATTATTTTATCAGTTTAAAACTTGGTAAAACTGATTGGGCACTGGTTGCACCTCATTAGTAACAGTTTAGTACCCAAATAAAGCAATAAGCAACAGAAAGGTGACCAGTCCACCTTTACAAAATACCTCCACTTCACAGCAAAATGTGTTGCTGCAGTTTTATTAAATTTTGAACCATTTGAGTTAGAAACATTTTTTGTTGAAATCTGTAGATTATGTGGCATATGGTAGATTATGAGGCAAATGCAGCAAAACTTTAACCATGCGAAAATCTCTGCAGCCGCACAATCGCATAAGTCTGTGGCCCTGGGCATACCCCTTCAGAACAATCTGTAGGATCCACCTCTCTAAGGTGTTCGCCTGCCAACCCGGTATGAATTGGTGGATTCTGCCTCCCACTGGGTAACTGTGTTACTTTAAGGGCACGCTAAAGAGGTTTGGCAGGTAGGACTGCGGGAGGATGGTAGGCTTGGTGGTGTACTGATCTTGGCCACTGGAGCATGGGGCACTACGTTCTATCACGTAACTGGTGGGTTCCATGCAGCGGTTGGATGGGCTTGAGGTAAGTAATGCCTCAGCCAAACCCACAAAACGAATGGTAGAACTGTTGCAGTTGGTGAGGAAGGCCAAAAAGGCGCAGAGTAATCAGCAGCCCTGCTTAACTTGAAGCGCTCCAGAGCAGAATCAGATGTCTCCCTGAACAGACAAGTCCTATCAAAAAAGGGCATGTATCAAGGAGGACTGGACGTCGCCCAAGATTCCAGTCGTACTCAGCCATGCATGGCAGAGTATGGAAATGCTGCTGTCTATGCCCCGCCTGATGGGATCAGTGGTATCCAAGCCACAACAAATTATGAACTTGGCAGCATCACAACCATCTTGGGATTGCGTGAGAAAGTACAAAACAAAGGGCTTTAGGCACACCAAGGACTTGTGCCATTGATTCCCATGTGAATATCATATGAACAAACAGCTGGCACTATCTGATCGGAGGACCAAGACATGTTTGCCGAATATTTCCACTTAGATTCACTATTAGAGGGAGTGGTGGGAAGTGTGTTTGGATTAGAGCAGCTGTTGGAATCTTTCACCACTAGGCATTCTGGTGAGGGATGCTCTGAAAGAGACGTAGGGTCGCCAGGAGCACGGCAATGGTACCCGAGTCTGTTGACTAGGGGGCCAGAGCAAGGTTTGGCCCAATAAGGTATTAGTCAGAGCCTCATTACAGAGAAGGACTGGCTCAGAAATCCTTTGCCCCAGTTGGAGGACTTCTGTCAAGACATTAGTTTTCACCTCCAATGTGGGGAGCCGGAAGGCAAGTAGTTTTTCCACCCTACACATTACCCTGGTGTTTTAGGCAGATTCTTCTGCGGCTGGACCAGGGAGAGAAAACAGACCTCTGTCCAGAGAGGTATTGGGGCATCCAGCCTCCTGTAAGTCCTTGTACCATCTGTCATTTTGGTAGGGCTTGGCGAGCTGTGAGAATTCCTTACAACATGGTAGCCTGAGGGTTTAATCACACATTTTTCTAGGTGACTCACCCTTCATGTACCTATCTGGGCCGTAGGGTGCCCACCTTGTTGTAAGGAATTCTTGCACAACAAAATATTCACAAGAAGTGACACTGTATATCGTAAGTTACAATCAGTAAAGATATCCGCATGTCTTAACACGCAAGCAGCACCGACCCTGACAAAAGCCACATTGACCCAGCGGGGACTTAGTTGAAGTGGCTGAAACATATAGACCATAACACCTAGGATGAACAAGATCACCAATATCTCACAACAAGGATTATTTCAGCAAACGCTGTTTGATTTGAAGTAGTATATACCAACTTTGTGAAGAAGTTGAACCGTTTGACAGGTATTGGAAGTACATAGTCATATACTAGCAAGCTCGCTTACAGCACATTTTGGGCTTGTTGTATCTTTCAAATTGCGGAGAAGCGCACACTCAATCCTGTGCTGCGGAGCGAGGGAGGCATTCATAGCAATAGCAGAACAAGTTGTGTTGCCTAGGAGCAAAGCAGACATTTGTGGCTGCTGTCTTACCTAGGAGTGGAGCGACGCCATTCATGGCGACTACCAAGTGAAGGGCAAGCGTGGCAAAGCAAGGAGTGAAGATGCGCTAAATCATTGCTGCGCACAGACAATAGGGATGCAGGATACGCGTAGCGGCACCATCTTGGAATGGGCGCTAAGGATTTCCTTGTTTAACTCATCTTCAACTCGATGCGCACGTCTGGCTTGGAAATTCGAGGCCAATCGCATCTTTAACATCCATTACATGACTAGTTTGGATTGCGTTGTGCATGGCTGGCAGTAAGGTTACTGAGTGTAAATCACACCAATGCACACGGCTGGGCAAATGTGTTAGGACATATATTTTACATTGTGTTCTTCGCCTTGACACTTCAGTACCTACACCAGCAAAGGTTCTGTGTAAGCTGTGCTGCTTGTGTTAATTAATATTTCGGTTGTAACAATGCAGTTTGAACCCCCCCACAAAATTTTTACAAAACAGGCGTAATCCTCCCATTCCTTGGGCTCGATGGAAGGAGGAGTTTGACGTATATGAAGGACATTAATGGGGATAGAATGGGTGCTGAAAGAAGAATATTTTACTTTATTGCTCAGACTCAGAAGGGCAACTGCCGTTTTGGACTTTGCCGCAGGTCGGTCCACAGGGAGGAGGCCTTAAAGCATTTGAGGCTTTGTTGCAAATCGAACTTCTTGTTAAACCTTCTTCCATTGTGGCCTTGAACATGAGGGAGAATCATTTGATGATTTTCTTATAGCCTTCAAGGCGCTGTAACTTTGAAATATTACTGATGGAATGTTCAGAGACCAAATAATTGTAAATGTAAAAAATAAGATACAAGCGCAATTGTGGGTAATAAGAGACCCAAAGTTGCAGGATGCCATTACTACTGCTAAAGCAATTGAGCAGTCGGACAAATGGATGAAGTTTGTGCAAGATAGTAGCGCAAACAGTGTGAATGTGACTAATGAAATGTGTGTTGTTGGGGATAATTCTGTGCGGAAAAAAATGGACAGGCTCCTGCTTGTCCATTTTTTTGGAAAATGGAAATTTTTTGGAAAAAGGAAATGCAACAAAAGCGTTAACTGTTATGTGTGGCAGTTTTTGCCATTTAGCTTGGTCACCTCAATGTCTAGCCATTGGGAAGGAGTGCAACAAATGTAGGCGGATGGGACGTTTTGTGCTGGTGTGTAAAGATGACAAGAAAAAAGTTGCTTATCTGTCCAAGGGTAAGCCGGCATGTGTGAGGGAGATGCCTTGTGTGAAACGCTCATGGCAGATTTGGGGTGTCCTTGGACAATAATCACTTAGCAATATTTTGCAGAAACTTCGGCGATGTCATGACTCAAGAGGCCTTTAAAAGAGTCGGACATTGTGGCCCAGAGTTTTGATGGGCCTGCCACCGATCAAGCGAAGGGAAGCACACATTAAAGTGTATGTAGCAGATAAAGGTGTAAACGTTCTGGTATGGAATCAGTGTAAACTGAGCATCATTAAATCCACGTCACAAAGAGCCTGTAATAGTGGTCAGTGAACCTGAAATGTTTACATGATCAACTTCTCAGTTTTCTGACCTGTTCAGTAAGAGTTTAGGCAGATTGGAGGGTTACACTCTCCTTATTAAACTTAAGAAATGGGCACTACCAGTGAAACAGGAGCTAAGAAGGGTACACATTAATGTGAGGGATAAATTGAAGGGCACGCTGGATGAGATGTTGAGTTAAAGAATCATTGAAGAGGTTGAATCCTCTAAGTGAGTGTCATCCATAGGTGTAACATGCAAGGCAGGTTATGCGTAGATCTCGGAGCACTTAGCGCTAGTATTGTGGTTGATTGCCAACCATTGCCAAATATCAACAAAGGAGTGAGCATGTTGGCGGGTGCAATAGTATTTTCCACACTTGATGTACGGTTATCCTATCATCAAATCGAGTTGACTGAGGATTCCAAGTGCTTGATTACATTGATTACACCATAATGGTTATTTCAGTTTAGGAGGATGCTGTTTGGCCTTGTAGCATCTGTGTTCTAGAGGGAAATGTTTCACACCTTCAAAGGCATAGATGGTTTCGTCAGATGTTTCTAAGAGGACATTCTGATTTTCTCATAAAAAATAATAATACAAAAAACAGGAACACAGAGCATTTAAAGGAAGTATGTGGGGTGTTGAGAAATCAAGGTTCGACGTTGAAAGAGTAAATGTAAGCTTTTTCATGAGTGTGTGGACTATCGGGGACATACTTGGTCAAATGAGGGGGTGGTTCCCAAGAAATCATTGGTGGATGTCATTATCAACACACCTGCAGTAGACAACAAAGAGAAATTGCTCTCATTTGCAGGGTTGTGCAAATATAATGAATTCATCAGCAATTTTGCTACAAAAATCAAACTACAAGAGAGCTGACCAGGAGAAATGTGGAGCTTACATGGTCAGAAGGACAGCAGCAAGCAGTTGATTTAGTCAAATCAAAGATTGTTGGGGCACCTGCTTCAAAACCCTTCTGTGTAAACAAAAAAATGCATTAATACAGTAGATGCTAGTCTGTACAGTGTGGAAAGTGTGTTACAAAAGTGTGGTAACGAGGAGTAGAATGTGGCATTTGCTTCTCGCACCCTGAGTGATAGAGAAAGATTTGTTGACCATGTGTGTGGCCCGTGGAACATTTCCGAAATTATGTTTGGGGCTCTCGCTCCACCTCAAGAACGGATAACAAGCCGTTTGCTACAATATTGTCTCCTGAAAGGGGGGGGGGGGGGGTGCAAAACTACGGCGCGCATTGCAAGGTTGATGTCTAGACTCTAGGAGTACTATTTCAAAAGTGGAACATGTATCTAGGAAAAGCAATGTCACTTCAGACTGTTTTCTAGATTACAGTGTGATTTAAAAAAAAAAAAAAAAAAAAAAAAAAATGTTGATGAGGCAGATGATTCCAGCAGTGCAGATCTGTTGTGTAGGGAATTTGAAGGTTGCTGAAGACGAAACAGATTTCAGCTAAATTATTTCCATATTGGAAGATTTCTGGAGAGTTAAGTGGAAGGTGAGAGTGAAATGGTGTTTAAGGATCAAAAGTGTATACCACTCACTGGTTTGCGGGATCATATATTGTCCTTAGCCCATGTCATCCATAAAGAGGTTGTTAAGAACTACATTTTGGTGGGCCAATCTTGATAGAGTACTAGATAGCGTGGTACGGGTATGATGTATGTGCTAATAGTGAAAAGATGCTTAGAGTAGTAACTGAACCTTTGTGTCCTGTTGAAAGGCCAGAGTTTCCGTGGCATTAATTAGGTTTTGACATTTCTGGTCCTTTCAATTCTTTGACGCAGGAGTGTAGATTTGCCATGGTTTTAGTAGATTATCACTCTAAATGGCCTGAAGGGAAGTTTGTTTGTCAAGTTACCACTTTAGCAGTGGTTGAGTTTTTCAAGGAGCTGTTTGCTCGGGAGGGCTACCTGATGCCTTTATCACCGATAATGGTGTGCAGTTGAGGTTACATGAGATGGAAAGTTCTCTTAGGTAATCTAACATTTGCCATGCCACTGCTGAATTGTACAAACGTCAGGGAAGGACAGGTGAAAAGGTTTAATTGCGGTGTTAAATAAGAGCATTGACAGGACATGTGGTTTTGGAGGAGAATGGAAATAAACTCAGGGAGAAGTTGTGGTCATCCCGGATCACACTACACACCACCACAGAAGTTAGCCTGTTTATACTACTTAAAGGGAGGGATCTGGTTTCAGGTTGTGTACAGTACTGCTCATTTTGTGCTGATCTTGTATTGCATTTTTTTTTATTATAAATTGAATTAATAATGCGTTGTGTCACGCCCTGACAATTTTGTATATTTTGCACCCAGTTGGTTTAGAAAACTTCCTGGATTGCAGACAACATCCTGTCCCCCAATGCATGGCCATAAATATCCAGCAAACCACTGGTGTTGACTTGCTGAAGGGTGAGGCTTGTGGAAAAGGACATATTTCCTGAATTATTAAATTCTTTTCGATTATGTCTGGGATGAGCGGTAATTAAGGAGGATCATAGGCACGGACTGATTTTTCTACTAATAGAGGTCTGAACTGCTAGGCGGTCAGCAGTAGGGTGCTGCGTCAAGAAAGCTGTGTCAGCCACTGAAGGTCTGTGGTGTCATGCTACCAGTGTCTTTTCACAGGTGGCCAGGATGGGGGTTTACCGCAAGCACACTAGTGTCTCAAGTCAGGGCTTTACTGAAGACCAGCAGGGGCTCAGAAGAGGCCTGCTTAGGTTGTAAAACTTCAGTTAGGACATTGGGCTACAGATGTTTACTAAGTCCAGGACTTCAGCAGCATGTCTGATGACCACAGCAACCGAGGCGGTCTCTTCAATTGAAGGACCAAGGGTCCTGTGCAACAGGAAGTATCCAAATCACCGACCTCTTTTAGGTCCAAGTCAAAGCTGTCATTGTTATGTACAGCACGACTCCTAGGTAAAGAAGCTGTTTTGTTAGAGTCAGAATAAAGGCTGGGCTTGTCGGAACTATACCGGAGTACAACCTAGGGCGGGGTAGGGGCAGATTTGCTTCAGAGTGAGGCACGACAATAGGATCGGCTTTCTTTTACAGCATCAGCGCCAATATCACGTGGATTGTGGCACCAGGAATAGAGACTACTGCATAGCCTGAACTGAACCAGAAACTGATTCAGGATTGAGACTGCGGAGGATGGATCTGCCAGGAGTCACCCAACTGAAGGCCTCCACAGATCTTTGGGACCCGAAAGAAAGCCAGAGGGTGCCAGCAGAGTCCCAAAGATTTGCAACATGGCTTACTTAAATGCCCCTTTCTGTTGAAACACTGCTAACTGGCCGAAAAATTCAGGCTGCATCTGGATCAGCTGCGGAAACGGTTCCTTGGCAGGGGACCGGGAGTGAAATCGAGGAGGGCAAGCCACGCTTGGGCTCCCTCTTTATTTTTGTACTTTAATTTACCTAAAGACCAGGTCTTCAATAAAGATGTGTTGTGGGAGCAGTCGAAAGAGTGGGAACATGCCTGCGCTCTTGATCGAGCAGGACATACAGAGTTAGTAAAGTGATCTTCGGCAACATCTAGATTGTCTTCTTGATCTCAGATCGCCTTCCAGTGCACGCGGGAAGCCCCCTCACACAACTGAGTGGTGGTTCAAACCCAAACGCCAGGACACACGCAGTGGAGGTATCTCACAGACACCTGCTTGCAACATGCTCTACAATCTTTCAAAGAGATTGGAGAAATCCTGAAACTATGTATATGCATTATCAGCACTTTTTAACATACCCTGGCATATTCTAAAGGTTAGAAGTAGCCATCAGAAGCTTGGGTGTGGTGGACAACCTCGAATAGCTTGGAGCAAGATGCAACTTCCATGTAAAGTCTGGGGATTTGCAGCCACAACTTAGAAGTTTATTTTCTGGTCCAGCAGACAATCACCGCACTGTGACATACACCTCACATCATTCACTGTCAGATGAATGTGTGGCGGGGGACTGGGGGGTTTCCTCACTAAGGATAGGATAGTGCTGCTCACTTCTGCAGAGAAGAATAGTCTCAGTTAAAAGAAACTATTTTCTCCACCCTCTTACTGATATAGAGCCCCTATGCCTGGTTTACCAAGGCATTTAGGTTCAATACGCTGTTGGAGCTAAAAACAAGCTGTAATTCCTCAATCGGGGAACCTGCTTCAGGCATTACATTGATCACTTCTGAGATCCCCCCCAACAGCCCATTGTCTGCCCAGCACCCCCTCTTTTAGTACCGGTAGGACTACGAAGAGCTACAGTGCCAGGATGTGAACGTTCATAAGTGAGGGCTGGAAGGATGCTCAAGTCACGTCACTCCACAGCATGTCAGGGATGAAGGATCGTGGCACTGATTGAGTTGCACAATTGCTGGTACCTACTGTGCCCAAGATGGGCTCTAGGTCAGTTAATCAGTTGCCTTGTTTGTGGAGCCAAAAGTAATCCTGGATTGACAGCCGGTGGAAGGGAAGCTCATACAGCACGGAACAAACCCCTCTAAAGTGCTTCAGAGTACCAGACGATCACATACCTCCGATTCTTCCTGGGACAGAGGTCTGAAACGCAAAGGAGGTCGCACTGAGGCAGGACTTTCTAAACCTGGGAAATGTCAGAAACAGTGCCAAACTGGGATGGATGGTGATGGAATGGTAAGGGCATGGCGTGTTACATGAAATTTGACCTTGCACAGTTTATTACTCGTGTTTTTAGATGGCCTTGAAGGTGCTACATCTGACAACTGGGTGTTCTAGCGGAGGGTTCGAAGGGCAAGCGAAGGTGATGTGGCCTTAGTCTCAAAGATGTTGGTACCCTATTGTAAGATCTACCATGGCTGATTTATTAGTAAGAGAGCCCTGGGTCAACAATTGCATTTCAGACCTTAGAATGCACTGTATCAAATTCCTGTCCTGAACACCAAGATAGGGCTGCTGAAGTGTCGGACTTTAAAGAAAGTTTCCAAGATGCCTTTCTGCACCAATCCTTAGGACCTACAATCCCTGCCCGTTTTAGGAGTCTTGTGAGTCTGGTTACACTCCATAGTTTCCCTAGTTGGATCCCAGCACCTGGTCCCGTGCAGGACACTGGGTCAGCAGTCCTAGTGCTTCGAGTCAGCACTTTGGGCTGAAGACTGTAGAAACTCTAATGTTTGTCTCGCAGCATGAAAAGCCCCAGGTGAGAAAGTGCTTCAAGCCTTGCATTGTACCTACACTCATCATCCCAAGTTTAGAGAAAAAAAAATCCATTACAAACTGTGCCAATCACTTTGGGAAAAAACAATGACTATCTCAGCAAAGCATGTAAATGATACAAGTAGAACATATGGAAAACCGGGACTTCCAGAGTGGCTGGCAACAAAACCAGGACGACATTGCCAGGTGGGAGTTTAAAAAAAAAAAAAAAACAGAAACCAGAAAATAATGATCCCATTACATAGTGCACACAGAGCGGGGAAAAGTGTTCTCTTCAATTCCAATGGGATAATGTTTCACTGAATCATGTCACTAACGTTCTAAATGAATGGTAAGGGACACTTGCTATAGTTGATATTCTGAGGCATCAACATGCAACAAAGACCCCTAAAAGCACTGCCTTTGAAATCCTATAAAAGAGGCAATGAGGAAAGATTTAACCAGGCCAGAGATTTGAGGTTTTAGGGCCCTAAAAAGTTTAGGTCCAGTATGAAAGAGCTTCATTTTTCTTGCACCAAAAGTGAGTTTTGAAAGAAGGATTCCATGCTAGAAATGGGAGTGGACATAGGCCCTCATTGTGTCATTTGCTGTAAAAACCACCTACCGTCGCAGTGACGGCCGCCAAAACACCATCCATCCGCCATACCCTGATCACTGCCAGACTTCCGCCACAAGAAAGGTGGAAATCCGGCAGTGATCATACTGGCGGTGGTGGTAAGCTGGCACTGCTACCACCAGCACTGCCACACCAGTTGAACGCCGCCAGCCGCATCATGACCTGTAATACGTCCTGGTGGTGTTCTGCTGGAGGGCGCTGTTGGCTGTAGCAGCGCCCCTTCCCATTCCCTGTCGTGAGACCACCTGCAAGAAGGTAAGTTGGGCTGCAGCAAACCCGCCATTCGCATAATGTGGCGGTATGTACCGCCAGCCTGTTGGCAGTACCACCGCCACATTACCACTCACCGCCAGAGTCATAATGACCCCCATAATCAGTGGCAACTAATCCAGGAAAGGCCAAATTCATCCCAGGCCATGATTGCTTAGTTGTAGAAAAAAAAAAAGGGGGGGGTGGGGGGAGGGGAGTCGAGACATGGTAATATGCACTTAAGTGATGTACTAAGTGAACAGCCTCTGGCCTAATATGATTATAACGCGCTAATGATCCCCAAAATATCAATGTAGGAAACATCTAGTGCTACACGAGTACATGCATGTAGGATTTCTAAGATTCTTCATTCAATTAAAAACATGCACTTTATTGCAAAAAAAACCTCTGGCTCTGAAGTTAGTGGATGTCCTTCTGTTCATAATAAACGTGGAACACACTCAGCTTATTGAGTGGGGCCGACAGCATGTAAAATGAGCAGGAATGACAGGGAGTTAAATTGACGTTGTATGTTGAGGTGAAAGCAGTAGGTATAAGGGAAACATCTCGCCAAAAAGGAACCAGCTAAGCAAGCATTTTGCTGCCAATCATGTCACAACTAATGAGGCATTTCAGTCTTCAATAAGAGGCAAGGGATATTTGGAATGCAGAAAATATCTAGGACCAGAAAGTTAGATCAGGCACACTTTCAGTGCACTAAAATCTCCTGTGCCCAGACCTAGAGTAATGAAAAGAACCACTATTGAGTGAACAGTCCTCACATATTTATTTACAATCTTGTGGTTTTTTTTGTTTTTTTCCACATCGTCTCTGCGAACATCCAATACAGCTTATATGTGGTCTACCATTCAACATCTGAATAAGGAAATATTTACAATAGCAACTTAGTTTAACTTAAGACACAACACATTAATATTTAAAACATATATATGAATTTACAATCTATATACAAAGTGGAGCCAGCCAAAGTACTTCATCGAAAGTGCAGCTCTTCTTTTCAAGGTTAGCTCTTCAGAGCCTCTTCCAGGCTTACCATGGTCAAGGGGGGCATTTTGGCAACCTCAAAGAAAACCCTAAATCCAAAAACATAAATTAGTTGACAGCTTTTAAACAGAGAATCCATCCCACACTTTCCCTCTTATCGTAGGCCTTACTTGTGAGTATATTTATTTCGGACAGCTTTCAGCTTCTCGTCCTTCTGACAACTCACTAGGAAGTTCAGTCTCTTGACCAGAGGGATGAGATCTGCAGCTTGGTACCCACTGTAGTGCGATAAGGTAGGAGTCTAGGAAAAGAAAAAAATAATCCAACTCGCGTCAAGTTAATCTGCGTCATTCACAGGCTGGATTCTGCAGCAAAGATTTTTCTATCAAAAAATGTTGATCCGATGATTGCTCGTTTTGGGGGTTGATGAGAATTTAGCTGATAGCCACACCAATGCCATTTTTATAAAGGAGTCAATTTTCCTTCATAAAAGGGAAAGCCTAGTAAAACCTCTGTATGGAGGGTGAAACTAACCCTTTTTAGCATATTGCCCCCAGTCACCGCCTATAGTGGTATTACAAGCTATTGCAGCACTTTACATTATTTACGGCAAAACTTGCAGATGTACAGCTAGATTCAGGTTTTCATAAAATATTTTTTCCATAAATACCTTCTGCTCATATAGTCTGCAAACAGAAGCTACACCTATTCCAATGCTAGTTTGTTCACAACATATGTTGAACTCTTGAGCTGATATATATATATATATATATCAGCTCAAGAAAAGCGCCCAGAAAGTCAGACAATCCAAAAGAGCAGAAGTTTTTTTTTTCCTCACTTAACAAGCAGGCCAAGGACTAAACTGCCCATTGGTGCCAGATAATCTAATCAAGTAATGAGAAACACTTGCCTTTCGCTCTCTGCACTGCCATTTCTGTTCTGAAGACTCATCAACCCTCACCCTCAAACTACACCATGTAAACTGAAGTATCCATATTGGTAACAACAAGAGTACAATTCATGCAACCTACATATTTAGATTGGGAAATCCAGCTTTACTGTGAGGGCAGGAGGTGCTTGACAATCACAATGCCCACTACTAATCAAACTACAGGGCACTGCACCTCCACCGAGTGGTAAGCGGTGGAATGCCATCAGCAGACGCTTACCCATCCTCCAAGACTTTTCATGCATAGTGCCAGGAGCAAACAACTGGCCGCCAGCTTCGAGGCACTCTCCTGAACATAATCGAACTCCTGCAGGGTCAGCTCGCAGATGAAGCGAGCCAGGGTAAGTGTCTCCATGTTTGCACGCGCACACTGCAAGCAAAAAAATAAAAAAATAAAAAAATAAAAAATAAAGATATAAGTTCAGTAACCAACCAAAATCATCACTCTAACCGCCAGCGTCTTGCCCACATACCATCAAAATGTATTGAGAAATAATGTTGAGCTTTGCGCTTTTGGTACATTTTAAAGCTTTCATCAAAGTCCCGTAATTATTGCACAAAACAGAGGTAAAAACTATTTGTGAAACGGTAAATTCGATTCCACACAGTCAAAAATTACTTAGTATCAGAGGTGCAGCACAAGAGCTTAGGATGCTCGTCTCTACCTGCTCGTCCCCTACACCTTCTCAGCAGCTGCTAAGAAACAAGAGTGGTTCACTCACATCCACTGCGACTGGCAACTCTCCTGCAGCTAAAGTTGCTGTAGGAGTGAGGATGCATCAAAAGCAAGATTGTCTGCACCCACAGGCGACCAGAAAGCAGCCATGGCTGGAGATGCTGGCTCCTGGCTATACTACTTCAGCGATGAAGGCTATAAGCCGGTTCTCTTTCATGCTGGTAAACCGGCTTATCTTAACTTCATCCCATCCCTTATCCAGCATCCCTTTGACGTGGACAAGTCAAACGCCTTAAAATCTGAGCCATTTCCCTATTCATTTTAGGAAAACAGCAAATCCCTTTATTAAAAGTAGATCTATTCTTCATAGCAGAGACACGATTCATTTAATCATCGGGTCCAGATACAACTGGTCGCTCATTCAGGTTACCAAATTATTTGTGTTAACTACCTAGACAAGACAGGAAGCAGGGTCACCATTATGTTTCATGATTATCTACTTTTTACTACTTACGAGGGATCCAAAAACCCAAGAAGCAACTTTTATTCGCATAACCTGCCGGGACCAAATCAAGTTGCCAAGTTACCAGCATATTTTGGTTGCTGTAACTAATGAAACTAACGCAATAAAGGTAGGGGGGATTGGGCGGCTAAAGAGTTTGCAAGTGCCACCAGCATCACTACACAATTGCTTCGGCACACTTATGGTCTAAACTTCTAGGAAGTCAGGCCTACCTTGGCGAACCTCCGCAGGAAGCGATACGAGATGGGGATGTTAATGTCGAAATCCAGCTTCCTCAGAATTTCCATCTCCATGGAGATGATCTCATCCCTTTTGTACGCATCATCGCAGATATATAAGAAGTCATCCACACAGGGTGGGCAGCGTTCCTGATAAAAAACAAATTGTTAAATT
This sequence comes from Pleurodeles waltl, assembly GCF_031143425.1. NCBI lineage: Eukaryota > Metazoa > Chordata > Amphibia > Caudata > Salamandridae > Pleurodeles > Pleurodeles waltl. The sequence continues at coordinate 1,005,718,306 of NC_090449.1, read as the reverse complement.
AGTACAAAGGTGCCATAGTAATCCTCTCCACTGGAGAAAATGCTTAAAAAGAATAAACGTCATCGGCAATCCAGGTGCAAGAAAACAAAACAGCAACGACCTAGCATTACCATAGCAACCATGCATCACAAAACCAGTCTTAGCCAAGTTGTCCTTTGTATTGCCCGCATCATGCAGGACTTAACCACAAAATCACCTGCATATCTGACATTTTACAGCAGTTTACACAATCTACAGCTCTATGCAGGAAATGTACACTAATAAGGCTGCTGTGCTGGCTCTAGATTTCTGGTAGAAGCTCTCTAAAGGGAAATTAATTCTTGTTAAGCTTTGGTGACCCATTCAAGGACCTCCTATTCAGTACCGAAGATTCACTTCAAGTTTTCTTGTTGTTGTATAGGAGGTCAATTAATTATGCACAATACCATAAATTAGACACCCAATCGTGGCTGAGCTCAATAATGTGTATTTTATCAATGATTGTATTGACTGTCTACCTTTGGTAAGGCTTGAGTTGTATAAATGAAAAACAGGTGCCTCTAACCAGCTGAAAATACTGATCACAACTGGACAGTTTCAAGCGAAGGTCCTTAAAATGTTGCACTGTTGGGAAACACATTTTCAAGCTTGCTCTCTTCAGCACTTTCTTCTTTGCAAGGCAGATGAGTAAGGACCAGACTGTAGCCCACCTAGGACTGCCCTTGTGCAGACTTCTATTACGAGATGACCTGTGGTGCCATTTAACTACACACCAAGACTGTGTGAGCTAGCACTTATGGCTCTCACCTGCAAAGCTGTATAGTTCTTTGAGACAGTGTTTTTTCTGTCTTTTTTGGTGATGCTCAGCCACAGAAACTACAACTTATTATATTCAAATTGAAAGATTTGTCAATTTGGTTCCTCTGCCCAGTTGACTGGTCGTGAAAACAAACAACAAGGTGGTGGATGGAATTCTTGAATTCATCTCAGCCACGGTTAATCGCTCGGGCTGCATCCAATCCATCTTCTTGGACCCAGGCTTATGCAAATCAATCTCGACCCAAAGGACCTCATCCAAATCTATTGTTGGCTGCCTGATGAGCCATACCTAGGGTGAAACAGGCCCTAGGTTGCTTATGTTCCGGGTCAGGGAGGACATGGCCTGGCAGTTCACGCTGGACTGTTCCCATGAGGACCAGGGGCAAGACTGATTTGCATATGGCAGAGTCCAAAATGAGGTGGCATGGGTGAAAAATGATGGATTGTTATGTGGCCTGAGTGATTGCCAGTGGTCGACACCAATAAAAGCATTTTTACTCATCATCTTGTTTTTGCATGAAATAAACAAAAACAAACCCAAAGTGGCACAAAGGCCGCTGAGAACATGCATGTGTTTTCTGCATCAGATCATGTAGATCATAGGCCCTATGATAGTCTCTGCATACTAGTCCATACTTCAGCTCCAAAAAGTGTTGCCACCTTCTGAATATTTGGGTACAACTCAATTTTTAAACTGCCTCACCCTACTTACTTATAAGCAAAGAGCTAAGAAATAACAGCTCTGGCTATACATCGTTTGTGTGATCTCTAACAGGACAGCACATTAGTTTTAAGCTTACATTAGTTTTAAGCTTACTACCACTTCCTAAAGTAAGCCTTGAGTTAAACCTTGGTCCTCCTGGACACTTAAGGGTTCAAAGGAAAAAAATTGGTTAACCAAAAGGAGCACACAGGTGACTGTCTTGCACATAGGGAGCCACCACGGATACTGCCCAGTCGCCACAGATTACATCCAGGTAGCTTTCAATTAAACATGCTGGGCTTAAGATTCTAATCAACATAGGTTTGTTGAGTGGATTTCCTTGCCCAGTTTGAAATGAATGCACTCAACATTGTAGGCGTACATCTACATAACTTCACATGAGAGGTGAACGACAAAGATGTAAGATATTTTTGGATATGTAGGGCTCGGATTGGCAGCCAGCACCTTTTGAATTAGTACAACCACATTATAAATACACAGCTTAAGTCTGGAAAAGTTGTCTTAAACACCCAACCCCCACTAAATTCTATTCCAAAAGGCTGGAACATATATGATGTACATGAGAAAGTGAAGTCACCTCAAACTTTGAAGAAATTAGGATGGCTGTGGAGCCGATGAGCTGCAACTTCTCCCTCATGCTCACAGACACTGCCAAGTAGTGGTCCACAATTTTCACAGCCAGGTACAGCGTCTCATGGTTGAGCTCAAAGTTCTCCTGGAAATTGAGCAAGAAAGACATTATCTACTGCCGGCCTTACTAAAATGTAATATAAAATCGTACTATAGAGCTGGCAATGTTTTTCACCCAAGCGAAATGCAGGGAATTATTTGCCAAGGATAACAAATGGCTAGTGGGAGGCAAAGGAGTGCAGGGAACTTCGGCTAAGGAAAGCAAAAATGACTCTTGACAGAGATGCAGATATACTGAAGCAACATCTTCAAAAAAGCAGTTTCTTCTAGGCATGAACAGAAGAACTCTAAAAAGATGTTTCCAGAGGAAGGACCGCCTGACTTTCCAGACTCCTGCATCCACTGGCAGGAGCTAACATCAAAGCTGTAACGGCAACCTACTGAACTCATCCCTGGATCATCCTCATATCACATTGTGAAGTAGTCAAAACTACACAAAAAGCCATAGTGATAAAACAGCCCTAAATCCTTGACCTACAAACATTTCTGGCAGAGATTAAACAGCTGTGCTGCTAACGGATAAGGATGTACTAATCTAACAAGTCCAAAAAAAAAAAATCCACACCTCCACGTAGATAAAAAAATAATTGAACAAACGGCATGAACATCTAATTTCCTAAAAAAAAAGTTACACCAGAATATAGAACTGGAAACTAGGCACTAAAACTTCCCTTTTACAGTAAAAGGTCCATGTTATCGTTTCCAGTCCTATGTCTTGGTGGCAAAGCATTGTCAACAATTAGGGACACAGATACCAATCTCCTGAAGATGGCGTAGAACATAAAGAAAGTTAACCTTTTACAAGTGCTCCTACTGAAACTGAAGTACTGCATAGACTGTCAAAGAGTTTCCTTATCCTTTCAGAGTTAACAGAATATAGTGCCACTGGAATTATGAGCTTCTGAAGTGTTTATACATAATTATGGAATTAATGCACGATCTACATAATTCACAATCTATTGCATGTTTCAGATTAACAAAAACATATTTCTAGCTCAAGATAAAAGAGTAAAAAAGTGACATGTGCAGCAACAACCATATTGGAAAGCTTACATGGACACCTTTGATGTGTTCTATTGAGTGCAAGTTAAATACTAAAGGCAAAAGCTTGCCCTGACGTGGCTTGAAGCTACAAGATGGGAATAACTGGAGCTGAACTGGTGGTATAGTAGAACATGAAAGAGGCCATTAAAATGTTTGGAAAGACAAGATACAATTTTGCATCGACACAATAGGCTCCTCACCTGCACCTCCACCATCCAGTCGACCAGGATGGCCCTCATCTCCCTGCTGATATCCTGCTGCTTCTGCATGTAATTTGGAATAACAAACTTCTCCTGCCAAAGAGAAAGAAAACTCAGGAACTCAAGTCCACAGTTCTACCATTTGTGGCAAGTCTCCTGTTCCTGTGCCCTCCTCTTCTCCACCCTAATCCTGGCCTTCTCTCCCCTGCCTTCCTGTAAAACAATTTCTCCTATCTACACACTTTTTTTTTTTCTATTCAGGAAACCTCAACAGTGTACATACTATATTGCTAACGGAAACTTAATAGTCATTAGTTGATTGCTGGAAAGAGAAAAGCATAAATATCCATATTATCTTGAAACATAAACCTGTACCTAGTACTCAGATTAAGACTTGCGCAGTGGTGTGGTTTTGGAAATATAACTGGGAAGGAACGGGGGTGGAGGAGGCAGAGGGGGGTGTCACTCATCTGGATGCATTTACATTCTATCTTGGACTTGAAAAGCTGAAACTGTCTGATGCCCAACATGGCACCTATAAACCAAGATATTATTTGGTCCATTGAACATGGTACACTGTAGAAATTCAACAATCTCAGCAAGCATATTACTGTATTGACTCCAAGTGGATGATATCTGTGTGAGAGAAGCTGCAAGAGTGCCTCTGTAGTTCCACCAGCACTAAACTCACACACGCAATGATGATCTGGCATCTGAAGCCAGGAAATACGAGAAAGAGTAGCTATTTTGCTGCCTGAAAGCTTCCATTGAAGATCTAGTTCAGACTTTGCAAATAAATCATCAACTACCTTGCGCCCTTCCTGTTTACCTCTCTCTGCTTCATGTAGTTGAAGATCTCCGTGGCATATATAGAGCTTACTGAGGGGTCATCGCTATCTTTGTCAACGTCCTCAATCGCTGGAGCCAGCTGAAAAGAAAGTCAGGAGGAAAAGATGTTAGAAAACACTCTATGCTAGTTCACAAACTACCTACAGAATATCGGCTTAGTTGATGTATTTAAGCAAATTCAATTGCCAATTGCGATTGGCGAAGCAGGTGGTTGTGACGATACAACTGGCAGATCATGAAGGTAATGCAAACCGCCCCAAACAAGAAAGGGAATCTTTAAGTATTGTGAAATAAGTCTCCAGAGTGCAATAAGCCACACCAAAAATTGAGAGATTTGCAGACGGGTGTATCTTCTGCCTAGTATTTGATACTCTATGTCATGAAAAACTGTGCATGTAGTCCTGGTTCTCATGAAAACACACTAGCTACTGAACCTCACAGGTCATAAAACAGCATCTCAGAAATTAGGTGCTTCATTTTCAACCAGTTTAGACTAGGCTCTGATCCTTTTGGTCTTCCCAACACAGCATCCCACGGACCGCTCTGACCAATCATAAGCCAGCACATTCTAATCAGTGCCATCTAGGGAACACTGAAGGGTGGGTTGTCAATACTATAGTAACAAAGACCGGCACAGCACACATTTACTAAACAGCCTTTCAGATAAGAAACTTCTGGCCTGCAGAGACTTTATTCATATCCTGAACCCTCTCCAATTTCCTACAGTTCTACTGTGCGACTCCTCCCCAGCCTCCAAGAAGCTTCCTGTGCTGAAATGCCAGGAGCGGGAGGAGGTTGTGATTCCAGATGCATAATAAACTGGAGGCTGAGGTGGTCTCCTGGACCCGAGTGGCATCCAGGAACGTGGTCATCAGCACTTTTCTATAGCTGTGAAGAGCAGAGGGGCTCGATGATTAATCACAATAGCGTCCTTCTATAGTGCAAATAAAATATTTTCTCAACTTTAGCTCTAGCAGGACATTGGACTTCAAATGTTTGTTATTTGATTGTATCATTGAATTTCTAACCCAATATGACTTAAATCACATATCAAGTTCTGAACCTCATCACCACAAAAGTAGAGCTCCAAATAGGAGCCTCTCCTCCGGATATGGAGCACCAGTGATCTGTTCAACTGATGGCGGTCAAGAGAAATAGGTGCACTTCCGGTGATGGTCTTATCGGCTGGCAATATTGAAGTAATTTTACAAAAAAAATTGCCATGGTTGTAGCGTCAAGTCTTTTTGTGCGTTTTTTTTGCAAACTCACGCAATTACTGCCCGATTCAGGTAGAGATTTTTTAAAGAATCGATCACCACAACCTACTATCTGTGCCTGGCCGCTTATCTGCTGTGCAGCCATTAATGTACATGTTTCACTGAAAAGGGGCAGCTGTCTTAGTCAGAAAATATAGCAATAAAATTCCACATGTTGGGAGGCTGAGGATACCACACAACGGAATGGTTGAAATATAGGTTTCCCAGGCAAAATGTGTACATCAAGATGTATTTCTACAGTGGAGTGGATAAAACGTAACATAATAAAAGTACAAAGCACTGAGGGTGCCAAGCAAACCAAGGGCTGCATTAGATACAGTCAGTGCTTAATTTGTAAATAAAAACGTGCCGGTACCCAAAGCTCTCCTCAGAAACACACAGCTGTTGCAATACAATGTGCGAGTGCAGAATACGGAGGCAGCGTAATATTGAAGCCATCTCGGGCCCCTTTAATCCATTTACAGCCATTCCATGCCCCTGCGGCTCACTCTTGCAGCTTTCTGCTTTCCTCGTTTGCGATGCTTTACCGTCTTTCTCTACCTCTGTCTTTCTACATATGTGTCTTTTGCTCGCAGTAATTGCTTGAAGCAGAAATATATGTGCCGGCCCTAAAAAATAAGAGCCAGTGCCCCGCACCGGAAACCGCGGGCTCCAATTGAGCACTGGATACAGTGCCTCAGAGGCACAACAGGTGTGCCAGTTTTCTGCTTCACCTGCGGGCGCCGTTGTTTTACAGGAGGGTGGTGCATTCTTTGTGTGGCCCCTTCTGTAATACAGATCATATAAGTATATCAGCAGCTGTTAGCTCATATTTGCTTTGGGGGCAGCGCATTACCAGTCCAAAGGATCAAAGTCCCTGTCTGAGCCCAGCACACCCATATGCAGGTGGGCTGCTGCAGCGTAAGTGGGGACGGACAGTGAGCTTTATTTGTAATACAGCCTTTGTCGCGAAAAACTGAAAAATGCACAAGGTAACTACTTTGTGGGAGAAAAAAAAATAGCTTTGAAATGTCAAACGGTGTGCAGGTCAAGTCATTTAAATTGGCTGCCTTAGATCATTTTACCTCTTCAGGCTGTTTTTCTTCCACCAAGAGGGGCTTCTCTACGGGCACCTCAATGACCTCCTTATCTCCAATATCCTCGGGTTTTGTTGTTGTCTCTTCTGCAGGGGGTTTCTTTATAGACCTGCAGCAGGTAGAAAAAGAAGGCAAAGTTCAGAACAAAAGTGAAAAAGTACTGCAAATACAAGTGATTCAGTCATCTCCACAAAGAGATAATGATCTCCTGGGCACTGAAATGAGGTTATCCAGAAGAGGAGGCAGGCTGAGTTACAAGCATCCCAACTGCAGTTTAAGCACAATGCACATGAGAACCGCAGGTGGGGACTGCCTAGAAGGTTGTGTAATGTGCAGTTCTATTAAACAAAAGATAAGGTGGCCTTTCAGCAGCAGTCCCAAAGGATGCATGTGGCTGGAAGCCAAGTGATGGCTCAAACACACACCTCGATGAGACGAAGGGCAATGTTCTAAGTCAGTGGTTCCCAACCTTTTGACTTCTGGGGACCCCCACTTTAGCATTACTGGATCCCAGGGACCCCTGCTGAATCATTTAGAATCCGGGGACCCCCCACTTAGTCATTAGTTAAAGCTGGGGACCGAATCGGTTAATTGTATTTCATTTTCTAAGCAGTCGCGGACCCCCCTAAGAAGGCTTTACAGACCACCAGGGGTCCCCGGACCACAGGTTGGGAACCACTGTTTAAGTCCATAGGAGTAAGAAAACTGCAAGCAGCAGAATCCCTGCCACGTGCATGCACATGTTCCTGGTGGGGTCTCGGTGGCTTGGGTTAGGAGGTACATATGCCGATATCCGTGCATGACAAGCAGCACAAGGCTTCAGTCACTCCAATAGCATAGCTTGTATTGGGGTACTGGTAAAGTACTTTTCCAAAATACAGATTACCTGCCTTGATCAAGGTCAGACAAAAAGCAGCTGTTACCAGGTGTCCAAAAAGTGTTTATGATATATATTGACTCTAAATTACTTAATGTATGTCATGGGTGGGGACCTTGAGCGGGTTGTTGGTGGTTTTTTTTTAATCAATTGGTGGAATGCTTATTGCAAGTTGCTTTCAACGCAAAAATAGAATAAAATGTTGGAATCCCAACTTAAAACCTAGAATCCCCTTGAAAGTAGGGACAAATAAGCTGTGCGGGCACAAGGCCTCCTGTATGGTGCAAGCCCTGCTGTTCTCTCATTTTGAGGGACAAGTCACGATAACACTGATATTTCGGGGACTGCAATTAATTTAGCCTGGAAAATTAGATGATGGGCCCAGTAACTACAGGCCAATACCAGCGTCCCAATGGACTGGAGTAAAATAGCAGATCTAACACCGGATTTTAACTTTTGGCTTGTTCTGACCCGCTTGTGAACACCTCAGTCTAGCTCTGTTCAGCCAAAGTGGTGCGGATAGTAAGGAAGAAGCCTTTAAATATATATTTTTTATGTTAAGCAAAAAAGAACTTGTGCTTTCAGGGGATATTTTGCGTAAGTTCATCAAATCGCGTTGAAGTTTAAAGTGTGAAGTACTGCAGAAACACTTGTCCAATTTGCCCATATAAACTTACTTTTTCAGGTTAATTTCATTGTGTTTGGATACGCCTGGATGCGCGTTGTTTTTCTGCGTCTTTTTGGCAGCAGGTTTGACACCGTCTTTCTTCTTGACCTGCACGACAGGGTTCTTGTGTGCCTGTCATGATATGAAAGTCTGTTTTACTGATAGTTAATGTCGAGATCTTCCCCAGCCTCCCTTAATTCCAAACAATGCTTTGGACCATCAGGTTACACACTACATTGGGCCATTGATGCAGAAAGCCACTGAGCTACCATACCGTAATGAGTGTGTAATGGAAGGGTGTATACATACTTACATTAGTAATGTCTCCGAAGGCAGACCGCTTCTTGGGTGCTCCCTGAGGAGAAGATGGAGACCGCTTGGTCTGACTTGCATCATCCTAAATAAATGAGGAAAATAAACTATTAGTACTAAGCGCAACAGCCCTCTTCCCCCCCCAACTGGTGTTAGTAGAGCACCAATGATCGGCGTTTTTATCTTCATGGACTACCACAAATCATTTTTGGGCGACTGGCTTTACTTCCAAGGAGATGAGGGCAAGTTGTGCAAAGAATACCTGGTTTCCAGAATAAATAAAAACAGTGCTATAGAGCAAGTCTGTATGCAGACTTGCAATGATGCACAATACATTCTAACACAAAAGGGGAAAAACAAACCTGAAGGGAATAATTGAACATAAGCAGTGAGATCCACTGACTAAGTCCCCAACTCCTTGCAAAACTATCAAATTGTCAAGGAATCCTTTACATATTTGCTAAGGAATTTAAACACTACAGGTATGGGAGGTTACATCTACAAAGAACCACACTTGCCTTGTCAGGGTTGGTGTTCTGCGTTGCCACAGGTTTCCCTGGCAGCCGTGGCAGTTTACTGTTCCCTGCCCTGGGGTTGCGGGCGGTGGGCATCATCTTTCAACCTTTTCCCAAAAACCTGCAGAAAAAAAACACAGACGTTACAAAGAAGCGAACGTGCAATGTAGCCAATCACCCCCATTAGGCACCATCACACAAACCAGACTATCTCGACAGCATAACCAATGCCTTATTTGCATGTTCCTTTAGAAGAATTTGGCACTACGGACATCTGTGCGAGAGCACTGCACACTTTGGTTATCCCTATTGAAGATGCTTCCTGAAAAGTAACAACCGGAAACGCACAGGAGAACGGCGATAATGAGAAGCTTAAGTACTTAAGGGAACTAGTATTCTGCAAACTAGAGGTCAAGCCATCTACTCACTGAACTATTCTCGGAGAGGTCTCATATTCAACTAAAAGGCCGAATAGCTAGCTGTAGCATAAGATTTCAATTTTTAAAGATTCAATGCCTACCAAGCAGCAATACACAGTGCAAGCTCCCCTATGGGCAGGGCCATTGGAATTATGAGCTTTCTCAGAAGCTGCGTTTTCCGCATAAATTATGGATGTGTTGCATTTGCCACATGAACCCCGGTCTAGTGAAGATGTGTAAAAATAATGCGGCAATACGATCTAAATATATATATTTTTTTTTTAAATGCTGCATAATCGGTCTTTTCTCGCTGCATAATCCTTGCCACATAATGTGGTACTCCCCTCCTGCAAAATTCCAAAGGCCGTTTATAAATACACGCGAAAGTGAAAAAAGAAAAAAAAAAAAAAAAAAAGCTTGATGTACGGAATCGCATACAGATTAAACTCCCATGTCTCTCAAGACAGCTAAATAGCTCAACATGTACCAAGATCTGTTCAAAGACCAATCTTCTAGAATATGATGGCCAAATATTTCGCAGTGAAGCTCCTGGGCTCCCAATTGACTATAGATTAGGCGCAATACACCACTGATCGTGAAAATACTTAGTTGTTTTGGGGTTATATCCGGATATCTCAGCAAAAATGAATACATTTTGCCTAAATAAGGCAGCCCAGTTAAAAAAAAAAAAAAATCTAGGGCGGGAGGGCTTAAAATAAAGTCTACAGATTCTTCATGCGTATCCAAGGGGACATTTTACTTGCACGATAAGAATGACAAAGTAGCATCCCGGAAGGATTTTTTTGTGAGAAAAGGATGAACGAATAAACCCAGGCAATTACTTCAGCCTAAAACCTACACACCGGAGCAGGATTCCCACAGTATAGACCTCTACACGGATATACACACAATGGAAACAGTGACTGTTCGTTCATGGCGGAACATGTGTGAATGCACAATCAGTTACAGACTAAACAGGAGTTGGGTTATATTTTTATTAATTTTTATTGATTTTATTGACGCGTGTGTATCAGACACATAGGGAAAGTAATAGGGTCGACTTCAAATAAGTATTGTTTATGAATGAGACTATTAAACTTATAGAACAAACCACCTTCATATAGTCATTGGGCGCAAATCACGTCACAAGCAGCTGGTAGTGTGCATAGTCAACGCGAAATTTCATCAAAATAACACGCTGGAGGATTCGTGTATTAAAAGCACAATGTTGTTATAAAAAATGTATCCACAAAGCTAATATTTAATGAAAACGGCCAAAGCATCTCTTTAGGTACCTTCATCGAATTTCGCAAAATTCTATTTCACGTAAAATCAATTATCCAAGTACATTGAGGATATGTTATAACTGAGTTATGGAATAACTATTTAAATAGAATTCACTGGTAGAGTGTAAGGAGGCGGCTGGTGGAAACAGGGCAGCAGAGCGCAACCTCACCGGGAGGTATCCTTCACACCCACTCGTGGCTCCCCAGCCAGTGTGAAAAGTCACGCCAAGGGCCCATTCTCCACCTTTTGACAAGGCAGCAAACATGACACCACGTAACAGCACTGCTCAAAAAGCAGGTGTTTTAAAGGACATGCAGCACACACCGAGTATAGCAAACGAGCTTCTCATTTCCTTGTATGAATAAGGTGTATAGGATTAATAGCTGCACAGAGTGAAAACTGCAAAAAAGTGGTACAGACTTTTTACCCCATGATGGCAACCATGGAAAGGTCAGTCACCCAATCCAAAGATGATAAAAACATTGTTCACAATAGAGCTTTCTACAATGGAAGGCTAAAACTGGACCTTTGGTAGACCTATTGCTGCAGAACATTTTAGTATTATGCAAACATATTGGTGCGTATTTCACAGGGTGGCAATTTACAGTCACTTGGTAAAACTGCCACCATTTGAAACGTAAAGCCTTAACAGAGCAAGGGTACCATTTTCTTAGGAGCATTTAAATAATTGCAATTGTTTGAGGATGAACGCAATCAAATTACGGGCGGAAGGAATTCAAGCAAGAAATGCTTGACTGTCACGTGGCTTAAGGTGGGTGGAGCCCTACAGTGCCAACTCTTGAAAATGCCTTCTGCAGCAGGGGTGCATTGGGTGAGGCTGTGTGTTGCACGGAACTCCTAGAGCCGACGCTCCACAAGTTTCTATTTTTGAGGAAAGAATCAACGGTGAATGGGCGTTGAACACTACTCTTTTGTTCTGGGGTTTCAGAGACGGGAAAACTGGGCAGTAGTTGCGTTCAAGATGGCTTCTTTAAGTAAAAGGGTGTATCTGCGATTGAACGCACAATTGGGAGCCGGCCACAAAGGAGGCCCTGTCACCTGAGCTTTTCGGAAGCTAACTAGCTGAGGGGTCAAGTTGGGTTAGGGGGCTAATGATCACTGAGGAGATGGGCTGGTCACCATTTTGGCCAAGGCAACACGCTGGTCACCTGGGAAGGTGGTGGGGTGAGGGATTGGCGTTTGTTAGGCGTTCAAGTATGCAACCATTTTTTTTAACCGAGGGGAGGAGTTTTAAAGGAAGGATGAAAAGAATTGTTGGGGAACTGTGAGTTGTTTCAAATGTTATAGGGTGGTCCTTTGGAGAGGAGGGATTTATTGTTCAGGACAAACACGTTAGTGAGTCTCAATGTCATTCTGTAAGATGGCCAGGGTATTGTGTTGCTATTGTGAGGTCCCGACTCATTAAAGCAAACGTTTTCACATACAATGGTGTGGTTCAGTTCTTGACGTGTTCCTTCTCACCTACAATTTTTCAACGAGCCAGATTTTAATACTGAAAAAATTGCTAGTAATTTCTGTTAATATTCTGACGCAAGTCTATTAGGCCATTTAACAGCAAACCTGGCACCAACAGCCCTTCTATGGTCTGGCTTGGCAACACAACCCTCTGTTTGACCTGGTGTTGCCAATTCTTTAACATGCACATGAATTAAGCTTCAGCTGCCCCCAGAGGAACAGTGCTGTCACTTCCCTGTTTTGGCAATTTGGGTCTCCAGTGGATCGCTTGCACTGCACACTGCTTGAGAACCATTTCACATCTCAAAAGTATCCTGGATCCTCACACTTCAATGCATGAATACAGAAAACAACTTTTTTCACTGCAGAATCCCTTATTAATATTCAATCATGGCTCAAAATGCAACCCACCCCTTAGGTTTTGCAACTGAAAGAAGTAATGCATCAAGGAGCACTGGGACACCATTCCCCCAGAACCTCAAGAATCCTGCTCTCAGCAAAAAGGCTGATGTCCACATTAAATGAGTTGGTTCCCGTTATTAGATCAGCTTTGTTCAAGCTATGTTTGCACTTTTAACTGCTGTGGATTCAAGCAGTGTTTGCAAGCTGCAGGGCACGGAATGACAAAACGCATCCTGCCCCTAAGGCAGAAGAAATAAAAAGGTATCTATGCAAATGGGAAACACTGGTATCCATTAAGGACAAGGCAATGTGCCCACAAACTAAACCAGCACTGGAGAGCATGGGCCAACACAGGAACAAATGGGCATCAAACAAGAAGCATATTAGACAAGATGTGCAAGCTCATGCAACCAAAGTAAACAAGCATCGACAACGCCAAAGACAGCTGTGAGCAAAGGTTGCACCTGAATTACTGACGCTGCTCAGAAAGTTGTGGCAGCTGGCACCCAGCACCAGGGCCCTTTGGTTCACACGCAAACAACTCATGCACATTAATGCAGTGGAGACGAAGAAACATGTTGGAGTCGCCATGCGCTGCTTAGAATCTTAGACTAGCCTGTAACACTGCATGGCTGTCATAAAATGTGTATTTGAACACAATTCAGGATCTAAGGCAACAAAGAATTTTTTTCATGCAAAAGATTTTGCAGGCACAGTGCAAGCAAAACCTAAAAAGACAGGTAAACAATGTTAAAGCAACTGCCAGGTGAGAATTAAAGCGAGCATTCCGTCTGGCGAGCATGTGTATCGCTTGTGAGCTGCTGTAGTAGTCACATCAGTGTTTCATTGGTTCGTGAGCTTGCCTTTTAAAATCTGCTTGCTTTAATTAGTGAAAGGAATGTATATGTCATGCCTTTTCCGGTGGTTAACCCTCCTCAAACGCAGTGACCAAGTCAACGAGCACCAAGTCAAAGCAGAAGGTCTCAACTCTTCCCCTGCCAGCAACCATCAGGAGCACCAGTCCCTGCTAGACAATAACCCCACTGTGGATCTTGACCAGGGTTCACCGGGACATTTTTGACACAATCTGGCATGTAAAAAAATGTGTATATTTGGTGTCAATTCGCAAATGTTACTGCACTCAGACAATAACCCCCCATTTCCATAATGCATTCAATCAATTAATTTAATTTGCTCGAAATGGACTGGAAAGTAAAGACAAAACGAACACAGAGAATACTGAATAGTTAATTATTAATGGGATGTATGACCTTTGGCTTGATACACAAAGGTCACAAATTTATCTAGTTGAGGGACAGGTTGCTTAAACAGCCAACGAGTCTTGTAAAAAAAAAAAAAAAATTAAATACACGTGCACACACGGTGCCATGTAGTGTGGTTTAAAAGCTCTGAAAATAGCCTCTATGATTGTGCCTGGGCTAATGCCATAGTAGGGATTGAGTACCAGCAAGTCCCTTATTCTGACACTTTTCTGAAGATAAACATACTGGAGGTGGCGGTAAGCAATAGTTGGAATGCCCCTCTCAGCCTGTGCAAGCCTACTAATTTGCATGTTTTAAGGGTTTCCACCAGCTCTTTAAACTTCTCATACCAAAAAGGTCGAAAATGTATTTCTGACAACATTCAGATTTAAAACCTCTCCCAGGACTGGGAACAGAGTGGTTGGAGGGAAAATAAGCTCCACAGATTTTCACATGAGCAAATCTACACATGCACATTTGTTCATGCTGAAATACATTGCAAATTTTACAAAACCCTGCTGCATAATTTTGATCTCTCGTGCCGCATAATTCCAGTAGCTCTGCTTATAGACAGGTCAAGATGAAGAGGTGAGATGAAGCTGAAAGCACTAATCTCAGCAGTAAGTGGGTGCTGTGAAAAGGTGACCACCAGGTGGGGGCAAACCAGGCATACAGGGCAGTGGCTCATATCAGTCATTTTCCTCAGCCAATCCGGGCTTGGTATGCTGGCCCTGGTTTTCGGTCTGGCTTAACAACGGTGCTGTCTACAGGACATAAGGTTACAAATTCCTCAAAACACAGAGTGCACTTAGGCTCTGACCACGTGGGTACTCCTCTCACCTCTTGCTATTGGATATGTGTGAAGTATCATACCACCCTCTAGGAAGAGCTTCTATTGAAATGCATGACCACCAATTTATAAAATGTGACAAGTATATTGAATCCTCACTTTTTATTTTTAACCACAAAACGTATGTCCCACCTATATGCTTTCTTCAGACAAAACAAGCCTTTTTGCTACTGTGTATCCGGCACTGGCAAGGCCAATGTTTTATTTCTAATCGAGCAACATTGTGTGCATGCAACACACTCAAACAACATTTGTGAATACCAGCGTTTGCATGCACAGCTCTGGCACAGCCACTAGGGCTGCTTTACAACAGGCTGACCCCCGTTTGTAGACTGCATTATTGCAAAGGTTTGCATCACCCACAAGCCGATGTTATATTCATTTTAATACACCGATTGCATTGTGGCGAGTTTTCAACAACTTCACCCGTAACAAGTTGGTAAAAATACCTGGGAAGTAATTTCCGCAGCCATATAAATGGAGCCTGTGCTCAGAGTAGCACGCCCCAACCTGGCGAAACCCCAAGAGCCGTGTGCAGGGAACAATGACAGCTTTCTGCAGGCTGCGGCCCCGCCCAAGGCCTCTCACCGAAGCAATGCGGCGCCCCCGGGGGCGGGGAACAGTCTCAACGCGTGAGAACGGGCCAATAATGGACGCAGATCACCTCTGAGGAAATGCAAATACAAGGCCCCCTTTCCACATCCAGGCCAGGGTTCCAGAAAGTTCCCTGCAGTGTCGGGCAGACAGGGCAGGAGTAAAGGAGTGATCATAACAGAACAAACGAGGGTCCTCTTTCATTAACATGGCTGTCCGACTTTAAACCCCCCACTGACGGGTAAACAACGTGCCCACGTCGAAGGATCAATATATTACTTTGGTAACTGGGACAGCGGGGCTACGGGTGCAAGTCCATGCAAAGACCACCATTCGAAACTGCGTTCACCCTGAACGCTACCAGGAGTCAGCGCAGATGTTGGTGGTTTTCATCATAAAACTCCATAGCGCTGTACTACCACAAGTGGTATCACGAGCATTCACAAAGCAGCTTCAAAGTACTGACAATCGACAATGAAAACAGGCCAATTAATCCGCTTACTGCACGGGGCTGCCCAGCATCTAACGTCTCAAACGTGTACACAATTAAAAATCCATGTTGGTTTTAGATGTCGCCCCACACCAGGGGCAGGTTGGAAAACACAGGCCTTTGACCTCAACTACCGCCTGCAAACTGCTGCGCCCCTAGCTCTCTGGTACATGGAGGGATATAGCTCCTGGAGAATCGTGGAAAAGCGCTAAGAAACTGCAACGTGATGCAAGGGTGTGGACGCAGTATTAAAAGTTTAGACGTGCTGTCTTTTTGGGGGTATTGCCACCACCTCTTAACCGAACACAATATCGCAACAATGCATTCACAGAAGTTTAAAACTACGGTAGCACAGCACCGCACAAAAACCACAACAAGACTGTCTTTTTACAAACAGGACTACACAGTTAACAACATCCCGTTTCATCCACTCTGAGGACTTCCATGTACCACCAGCTGCCTGCCACGCAACAAGCCCTCAGCCCAGCTCAGATAGTTAGGCATGAAGGCACAAACCACCAAAGTCTGACGATCACCCAGAAATGGACACCTCTGCGCGCATGGCAAGAACAGGGCAATAGCCAGCCATTATTTCACTCACAACATACGTACTAAGCCATGTACCAACACGATTGCACGGTAGCGTGCTTTAGAAGGGTCGATAAGCACGGAAATAGTCCTTACCTTCTTGAACTGATCTCCGGCGCTCCCCTGATTCGCCCTACAACCTCTGCGCAAGCCGTGCTTTTTGTCCCCAATGCTCATCAACACTCTGCCCGGGTCCCCCTCTGTTGTGCCTACACATAGAATTATTTGAAAACTGCGGCTGAGCTCTACCGGACATCGATTGGTCATCTTCCAACCAATCACAAGGCCAGCGAGAATGCGGTTGCTAAGGGGCGGGCACAAATTTGGAATGTTTGAAAAATCAACACCCGCGAAAACCAATTGGAACCACAATGTTTTCCGGAAAGGCGGTGCTGGTGGGAAGTCTGCCCTCAGGGGGCGGGGGAGCAAGGCTGTACGTAACACGCCCACCGACAGCAGGGCGGGCGGGGTCTTGGTTTAAATGCCCCTGCTTTTTGTTTGAGAAAGAAGTAGAAATAGGACAGCACATGAACCATGTGGCAGCCATCTTGCACGAAACGTTTCCCAGCTCCAGCTCGATACCTCTAATAATACTACCACAAATAATGCGAATACATTTGGGACATTAAAAGATATATATGTTTTGTTCCGGGAATTAATTACTTATATTCAACTATTATATAATTTTGAAAGTATTTTTTCATAGAATGAAAATTATTCGTACAAGTATTTTCATAGTATTAGTGATATAGGAGCTATACGATCGAGGATACAGCTATTCAAAATTATATTTACTTTGTAGATTCCGAAAAACAGGCTATTTGTTTGCAGGACATGCTACTGATCCAATATGTCTGTTCATTGGCAACGACAAATGAGGCATTGGCTACGAAAACTTGAGTGAACTTCTGTGGGCCGAATGCCCAAAGCACCAGAGGGTTTAGGTTGGATTTAGAGCAGACAAATTACGTAGACAGATTTGAGGGGCATGTCAGTCGAGGATAAGTGCCTCTTCTCCATCTGCTTTAATCTAGCTTTATATTTTCTCTGCCTAGAGTAGCGTTATCAAACAGTACGTCTGGAGGCACATTTCGATCGCACTGCAGCTTGGATGTCTATTTTTTTTTGTTTTTTTTGAGGTTTCAACCTTGGCATGCTGCCCACAGTTTGGTATTTATTATTGTTCCTTGTTTGTAGGCATGGTGGTGGTGTTTTTCCGATGTGCCCATGGACGCTTTAACTAAATAATACATTATCTATACCCATGCGGTTCCCAACCTGTGGTCCAGGTACCCCTAGTGGTCCGCGAATCCTTCCCAGGGGGTCAGATACGGCTTGGAAAATTAAATAACATTAACAGATTAATAAAGTGTATATACATAAAGTTGCTAAATGTACAGCTGAAAATGTTAAAATATACTGTAAATGTCAAGGAATTTAAATTTTGGAGGCTAAAAATTTAAGTAGTAACCTCAGATTGATTCGTGGGAGCAGTGCATGTGCATCAGACAGAATATTGGATGGGTGACGTGTTGCTTCAATTGAATTTAGAAAAGCTCCAACCTTCCTATTAAAAATATGTTTTTTGATTTATATTTCTTTACAAATTAAATAAAATGTGTTATCATCTGTGTATGTGTTTGATGAATGTTTATTTCTGTATTTTTTGTATATTGTGTTTGTGGTTCAATTTATCAAAAATGTTTAGACCGGGGTCCCCAGCTTCCAGTAATTACTTAGATGGAGGTCCCTGGAATTCAAAAATGATTCAGTGGATGCCCCATGTGTTCCCTTAATGATACAGGGAGGCTCCACAGAAGTCAAGAGGTTGGGGACCACTGATCTTTATCTTTCATCCCCTGCCTGTTTAAATAGCAGGTAATCAGCCCTATTCACCCCACGCCAGTTGGTGCCTTCTTTTAAGAAAACAATCCATACATGCCTATAGACCCGATTCAGGTGGGAGACTCCAGATTTTTTTTTTTTAGCCCAAAGCATAAATGTCAACAGCCTTGACTCAGATGGGCGACTCCTGATTTCCTAAGCCAAAAACAGCATTATTTTGTCTGTCTCCTGCCTAAAATTACCTATGTTCAATAGAAGTCAGTGGGGGAAATACATTCTCCCAGCAATATTATTGAAATCTCCCACTTACCTCTTCTAAAATGTTGGCTTCTATGCAAAAGTGGATTTATTTTTTCCATCTCCTGCCTGAAATTGACTCTATTTCAATGGAAGTCAATGGAGGGAGGGGTTAGTCTCACCATTATTGTTTTAAAACCTCTCACTTACATTTTCTAAAATGTTGGCATGTATGCCAATCCCAAATAACTAGTTATCGTTGGGTTAACCACTAGCGCTGTATTTTGAAGTACAATGTTTCTAGCCACCAGTGATAGTAAACCCTATATAAATGGAATTACAATACAGGTAAAATGTGTAAGGCAAAATGCATATGGTTTTCACCTTTGTTCAAGAAAAGTACCAGCTGCAATAGGTTAATCAAATTATTGGTTGTTGTTGCTCTGGTTGTGCAAAATATTTCATCAATAATTTCATTCTCTGTAGTTTCACCATAGCCAACGTCTTTGACATGCTAGTCCCGACACTCAGTTTTGGCACATCAGCTTTCCCAAGTGTGGGCGGCTGTGGTACTGGGAGGACCCCGTCTGTGGTCATCAAATGGACAGTGGTGAGATTTAGCGGGGCCCAGCAAGCACTGAGGCACAGACTATGTTTGATATTTATTTTGTATTTATCCTATGTTACCTGCGCTATATCATCCCTTAGAAAAAAAACGGAGGTGAAAGAAATCCTTTAGATTACCTGGTGATGCACAATGCTACACTCTTATAGAAAATTAAAGAAAAGTGTGCTTAGAACACAGGCTAAGAAAACAACACTAATACAGTTAGTTGAGAAAGTCTATTGTTGATATAGGAGTATTTTAGCTCTAAGCCAGTGTCTTGGGTATGCAGAAGGGCAGGTGTGCAAATAAGTCCCTTTATCAGGGATAGCTCCTTTGGTGTTCCTGCAACCAGGATCAATGGCACCCATAATATGGACCATCCTACTCACTCAGTTATATCCGTTGTTTCCAATTTGAGTCCAGCTTCCAGTTTCCGGTTTAGATGAAAAGCAACGATGCGATGGCAAAGCACCAACGGTTGGACAGGGTGGTCTATGTGCAGCTATACACCCTTGCCTTTATGACATCCAGTGCCATGGAGTAGATAATTCAATTATTTCAGTGAAGTGGGACATTCAGATCACCTGCGTGTAAGCTGGATGCAAAATGTATCAAGTAGAGTTCTGCAATTTGGCAGCTAAGTGACATCCCAGTCCTCTGGGAGAGAGGAGGCAGTCTTCATTGTCAAGTTTCATGGAGAAAACACTACACAATCTCAGAGATGAACATCTGCATAGATGTACAACATTGACCTTCACAGGTCTGAGAACTGGTGGTGATTTTAGGGAGCAAAGTTTAAAATGACTTTATGGAGGGACCGGTGTCAAAGAGAGTAGTGAAGAGTTGTTCACCCATGCACATTTGACACTTTGGTTAACAAAGCCCATCGCCCTTGCCTTGTTCCACTGTGTAGACCACATGCACAACACTTCCACTTTCTTCTTCCATGTTGCCTGTAGGAGATGCTGGCTGAGTAGCCATAACAGAGTTGCCTGCCCCTAAAGGCTGCAGAAGAAATGACAGACTTTGGCAAAATGACCGAGTTTGCTGGGGGCTGAATATTTCTTCTGTATGGCTGTGCGGATGCGTGGATGTGTGAAATTACCTCATCAGTGCCCTCAGATTATGTCCGACACTGATGAAGCTGAAATGAAGATTTTACATTTATTAGCTTAAACGTAGAGTGAAATAATCATGTGTGACTTTAACCGAACTAATAAAGATTGTACGGGGACAAAATGTGCCCTTAGAGTAGTTTGCCAACATTTATAAGCGTGCTTTATATAACGTGATGTATTAGAAGTGCACTAATCCGACATAATCGTAAACGTGTGCTATGATTTGCTTGTTTGAAATGTTTTAGCTTAGCATAACTTTAGTGCAGGCTTCGGCCTAGTTGCCTTGTCTCACGATTTAGATGCTCGTATTTTTCCAATGTGCTAATAAACGTGTATTTTTGCTTGAAGCTGTACTTTTCCACTGAGATCGTTCACATGCTTATCTTAAGATTTCGTGCCAGCTTGGCATTTTTTCTCTTTGCTCCAAGGTCAATCTGCAGGTGCGGACAATGGAAGCTCTGAAAGTGAGTTAATTGGTATAAAATGTTGCAACTTGCGTACCCGTCTCCAAGGATAATGTATGCTTAAGTAAAAGCTTGAGAACTGTCGTTTTTGATTGGACAATTTGAAGCTAACCTATGAACCCTCCAATGGAAGACCCTACTGGATTTGAACTGTTGTCTTTTTAAACCAGGTGCACGAGAAGAAAGTAGCTATTACCCGCCTTTTGCAGCCATTACCCGGACATTAGCAGCCATTATTGGACATCCCGCCATTTTGTAGACTTTGCAGCTATTATGGCCCACCTTGCTGCGACGCCATTTTGAAAGAGACTCTGATGCTTTCTCTAATCGAGAGAAAGAGACTTTAAGAAATTCTCGCCCTAGAGACTTTAACTTTGATCCCTTTGCAAGAAGTAATAGTTTTGTCCCTTTGCCGCCGTGAGGCAATTGCCCCATCCACCTTGCCCCTTTGCCCCGTCCCATGCTGATCGAGAAACGGTACCTGTGAGACGAAGTCTTCCTTGAATGCTGATTGTAATTGGTAAATATGAAAGGAAATTGTACAATTGCATTGTGTTTCTTTTAGGTAACCAACTGCTGATTTTTTATAAGAGCCCTAGTTAGGAGTTTTCCAAATTAATGTTGTTAAAATTGTTTTTGCATGAAGTCCCACATGCCGATGCTAATTTGAGGTTAGATGAGGATTCCTTTTGTTGCACGATGCAATTTGAGACCTTGTTATGCTGACTAAATGTATGCAATAAGCTCATTACAGATTATAGTATTAGTGATTTGCATTGCTATTATCGAATGCCTGGTTATTCAAATGCTGCATAGATTGCACCTGTTTCGTCGTTATGGACAGCTATTAATGTTCATTTACGTTTATCATTTGGTGTTGAGACACATCTATATTGTGCTAGCTTTGTTAATATAGGGAAATAAATTCATTAACTTTGAATAAACTGGTGTGGTTATTCCTGACTGAAAGGTCAGGGTTCGCCGAAATGTATTCTGGATTAATTGTTAAGTGTTAGTTGATCAGGGTATTGCTTATGTTCGTTATTGATTATTGATTTGATTAAATTGACTGATCTCGGGTGAAGAGAGTCCCACTTAGCCAAAAGATTCATCGACCTAAAGAGCGTCCAAAATACAGGTAAATTATTAGTACGGAACGCTCTATCAGTAGATGGTAGCAGAGGACGGTTTCGCCTTTTGGGACCCCTCACTCTTAAAGTACATGGTGTTGAATTAACGGTTTCGCCTTTTGGGACCCCTCACTCTTAAAGTACATGGTGTCGAATTAACGGTTACGCCCTTTGAGACCCCACTCGAGAAGTTGAATTAGATTTTCTTGGATAAAACTGATTGAGAAAATGATGATGGGCTAGGTCCACCGCGACTTTCCCGGGATCTCGGAGCTTGCGAATGGAGAGAATGGAGGTGTGAGATCAGCGTTGGCGGTACTGGTGACGGTATGAGTGAAATTAGGGTTTTGCGCTTGCACAGCTTATTGCCGCAGATTGTGTGAAAAGGTTGCGAGGATTTTAGAAGATAGCGGAGGTGCGACTCCGAGTGTAGAAGTAGGGAAGTCGTCGAACTTCATAGAAATAGCGGAGGTGCGACTCCGAGTGTGAGAGTAGGGAAGTCGTTGAACTTCATGTGCATGTGGCGCTTCGTGCATAAAAAGGTCCACGTGGTTGTTGTTGTTGAGACGGGCCCTGCGAGGTCAAGAGACTCCGGAGTATGTTGAAAAGTGTATGAGACACTTGTTTTATGTTGTGGTCTGGTCGGTTTAGTAGGTTGATCGGGCGTGGTCAACGAGTCGGTACGTGTGTTAAGGGAGTGAAAGAAAACTTCGACTTCGGGCTTTGACAAAATTCTAAGTGCACTAGAATAGATCACTGACAAGTTGAGAGCAGTCTGCGGGTCAGACTTGCTTGCGAACGTGGGGACCGAGAAAGATGGAATAACTGCCGAGGCTAGTGAAAAATCCCTAAGGTCCTGAAGCGATTGTGTTACCCTTCCTGTAGTAAACCGACAGATCTGTTTTATTATAATTTTTTTTGGTAGCTCGCGATACATGCCAGAAGTTGTTACGAGAGGAGCTGAGTGAAGGAGGACAAGCCGCGAGGCTTGGTCAGCCGCAGTGTGTGTGAGTGTGACGTCACTAGGAGCCGCGCTGGGATAGGTTGGTTGGTGAGAAGGGTCGCGCACGGATTGGACGCTGTCCGTGGGGCTCGATTGGAAGGGGAAAGGCAAGCGAAGAGTATTCCGGGAATTAAAGTCACTTATTGATTACAAACTTTGTGAAATAAAAGACGAGAAAATGAAATTTTTTAAAGCATTAAGGAGTGCGATGAAGGGGGAGTCTTACATTAAAGCGAGCGTAGGAGAGGAGACGCCACCCGAAGGTACACCAGCTTACATTGTAATGGAGGAAAAAGGGGTAGCTCCGTGCCTGTGGCTAAAGCAATGGCACAAACTGACAGAGAAACATGGGAGCGTAGCGTTCCCGATCCATGGGACATTCAATATAAGGATCCTAGAGAATTTGAGATTCGCGATGTATGACATGAAGGTACCTCCAAGGCCAGCACAGTTTGAGGCTCTAGCAATTTGGGAACTGATGGCTAGACAGCAACAGCAAAATAAGTTTGAGACCAGGATAAGAAAGGTAGAAAAAACACTAGCGGACGCTAGGTGGGATAATGCACAGAAGGTGTGGAGGTCAGATGTATTGCAGGGGATAAAATTGTTTCCCGCAATTACTAAGGAAGAAGAGGAGACAGGTAAGAAAGCTACCTGTAAGACAAACAGGAGGTGTTCCAAGGATAGAGAGGACGAGGAAAAGTTGAGAAAAGAAGAGGAGTTAGAGGATGAGGAGTTAATCATGCAATTGCTGAACGACCGTCCACCACCTTATGCAGAGAGTGGACAAGGTCCAAGTACCAGTTCTGCCCCTCCGGCATCGGTACAGAACGGTGAAACTCAGAGTTCAGGAGCTTCATCGGGATCTAAGGACCCGAGTTTACTGTTCACCCCGCAGATACCGCAGGTTAGGAGAATATATCCAGATGTGCCCATACTGAAACCAGCAGAAAATTATCAGCCGCAGGTCCCAAGGTACTACAGCGGTGACAACAGTACGGGAATGATTCTAGATCCAACCGCAATGGGAGGACAGAATGGTCACAACCCAACATTGGCACAAGCTGAATCAACCCAGTTTTTGATGCCTCAAAAGCAGATGCAGGGGGGAAACGCACATGCTCAGATGACGGGGAGTCAAATGGGCATGCCGGCAATGATGACCCATAGTGTGGGAATGAACATGTCTCAGAACATGGGGAATGGACAGAACGCAGATGCGATATCCCTACCCATAACTGTAGGTCCACCGGTACCTTTGTACATTCAGCCTAATTCAGGTATGAGCAGTCAAGGATCAATGCTGCAGAATGGGACAGAAAGGAGGTGCATAGAAAACACTCCAGGGATAACTCCGATAGCGGCTCAGCCAACTGGATCTGGGCCCTTGATGGAGTTTAGTCCCATATGTGCTCAGTCAACACTGGTGAGGTCGAGTCCCCCACTGATGATACCGCTATCATCGAACACTGAAAAGTTGCCACAACCATCGATGGCAGTCGATGTGAATGCTACACTGATGGGGTTGAATGCGCAACAGCTGACACAGTGGTTCAACAGTCTGAATTCCACTCAAAGCTCAGCCAGTGGGAAGGGAGAAGATTATCTGAATAGGGTCAGGTTGAACATGGAAGCACAAGAATTGGTGGAAGGGACTATGGGTGTGAATAGGTTAGAGTCCTACTCGGAAGAAGAGCTGAGGTATCTATGTCCCAGGATTACGAGAGAAGTGAACAAGGTACATAAAAGCTTGCAAGAAATAGCTGACAAAAACGGGGTGGATATAGACAAGACAAAACACTTGAGCAGGAGCTATAGGTTGGATTTCGGGACCACAGATTTTGAACACATGAGGTCAGCAGGCATGAAGGCGCACCTTAGAGAATTGCTGCAGAGTGCACAAGTGTGGAGGTGCTTAGACAAATGGGAAAGCAGATGGGTAAAGAGAAAGGAAAAGAGGAGGGACAGTGCCCCAGAGCTCAACGAGAAAAGACCGCAGAGTAGCGATGCAGTAACCATGTTACCAATGAGGGAGACAGCAGGGGGAAAACTAATACATGTACCATGGCACAGAAGCGACATTCAGTCTTTTACGGATGACTTTCCCAAACTGAGAGAGAAACCGATTGAATGGTATCAACAGACTGACAGGTTTGTGAAGCTTGCAAAATGTCTCTGGGAAGACCTGAACACTCTCTTTGAGATTGTGGTTCCAGCAGATTTGTGGGAGGATTGCAAAAGAGCTGTAGGTTGGCCGACAAGTGAACCAGAGAGAGACAGGGATACGGGTGCACCATCACCTATGGTGATGAGCTTGTACTATAAGGTGATTGAGCATTTGAAGACGAAGGTTGCCGCGAAAAATGTGGATTGGCAGAAGATCGATCGAACTGCTCAAGAGGCTAAAGAGTCGATTCATAGTTACTATGAGAGGTTGTTGAAGGCGTTCAAGAACTACAGTGGCACGGAAACAATAGAGGCGAAGGACATGCTTCATTTTGTGTTTAGATTTGTGGAAGGGCTGAGACCAGAGATAAGTCAGATGATAAAGTCGCATTTGATTTGTTGGCAATCGAAACCGATTGATGAGGTGTTGAATTATGCGAAATACTGTAGCGACGAAATTGAAGTGAAACAGAAAAAGTTGAAAGAGAAAGTGATGATGATGCAACTTAAAGCAGCTCAGACAGGTCTGCAAGGTTTGCAAGGGTTGCAAGGGTTCCAACAACAGGTACCGCAACCGCAGCCGCAGTTGCAGGGAAATATGATGTTTCAGCCACAGGCGAGAGGCAGAGGAGGTTTTGTGAATAATGGTCCGGATTTGAACACTGTTGTGACTCCGAATGGTGTGCAGGCATTGAAAAAGGTGATGCCGTGTCACGTGTGCGGAATTGTCGGTCATTGGAAACGCGAGTGCCCGATGATGGTGCAGGAAGGTGCAGGTGTTGGTCAGCAAAACAATGATGTCAATGCATTTCAGACAATGAGGGGACCGAAAATGAGAGGTCCAAACCCAAATTTTCAGACCATAAATCAGTTGCAGGGATTACAACCTATGCAGCCGCAGCAGATGCAGATGCCCCGTATGCAGATGACGCAAATGCAGCCAATGCAACAGCAGTTACCCATGGTACCTAATCAGCAAATGCAAATACCTTTGGCACCAATGAGTCAGCAGCAAGTGATGGTTCCTCCACAGGTCTCGGGTCAGGTAATGAATACAAATGGCACCGTACAACAGTTCCCATTACACAGTGAGAGTGGAATAAACAATGTATGGGAGAGTGAAAGTTCAGGAGAGGAAGGAGATTGTGTGCTTGCAGCATCCTTGGAAGTTGATCAAAAGGGTCCGTACGTGGAGGGAAGAGTAATGGGTCATCGTGTCTCATTCTTGGTTGACACAGGAGCCACACGTTCAACTGTTAAGAGCATTGAAGTACCAAATTTGCCACTCTCAGGGAGAACAGTTCAAGTGGTGGGAGTAGCAAACAGGCACCTGACAAACCCAATTACAGATCCGGTACCAGTCAGCATTGGTAACTATCAAGGGTTACATAAATTTGTGGTATGTGACTCAAGCCCGATAGCACTGTTAGGGAGAGACCTATTGTGCAAATTGGGTTGTTCGATTATGTGTTCGAACGAGGGAATTAAAATTCAGACGAGCAGTGATGGGGAAGAAGAGGACAGTGTAGAGGGGGATGAGATGGAAACTGTCGATGAAGAGTATCCTCTGATTTGTCTTTTCCCGATGATAACTGAAGAAGATATTCCAGCTGAATTACGAGAAACAGTCGGAAAGGAAGTGTGGGATATGACAGGGAAAGAGGTGGGATTGATGAAAGGAGTGGAACCAGTGAAAGTGACTGTAAAGCCCAATGCAACCTTTCCCCAGACCCCACAATACCACATGGCACAAGACACCCTCATGAAAGTTGCCCAACTCATTGACGAATTTGTAAAACAGGGAGTACTGAAAGAAGTGTTAAGCAGTCCATGTAACTCACCAATCATGGGACTAATAAAGCCGAGTGGAAAGGTCCGAATAGTGCAGGACTTGAGAAAAATAAATGACATCATAATAAAATGCTGCCCTGTCGTGCCAAATCCAGCTGTGATAATGTTTCAAGTCCCTTGCGATGCCGAGTGGTTCTCAGTCATCGACTTGTCACAAGCATTCTTTTCTGTGCCTCTTCATGAGGACAGCCAATTCCTCTTTTGTTTCAAATTCCTAGACAGAGTGTACAGTTGGTGTCGAATTCCTCAAGGGTTTTCTGAGTCACCGTCAATATTTAATCAGATTCTAAAGAAAGACTTGGAAGCATTAGAATTGCCATTCGAGTCAACCCTAGTACAGTACATCGATGACTTACTGATTGCATCAAAGACAGAAAGTGGCTGCACAGCCGATACCATTGCTCTGTTGAACCATTTGGGAAGGAATGGACACAAGGTGTCTCCTTCCAAATTGCAGTTCTGTCAGAAGAAAGTGAAATACTTGGGTCACCAGATAGAGAAAGGGTCACGGAGAATAATGAAGGAAAGAATAACAAGTGTACTTCAAATGAGTCCACCAAAGACAAGGAGGGAGGTGAGGAAGTTTTTGGGAATGGTAAGCTACTGTCGTCAGTGGATTCCCAACTTCTCAACTCTAGCAAAGCCTTTACTGAAGCTGACCCAGAAGGATGCCTTGGATCAAATTGAGCTGAAAGGAGATGAGATGGATGCTTTTATCGAATTGAAGGAATGCATGTGCAGGGCTCCAGCTTTAGGTATGCCTGATTACACAAAGCCTTTCACATTGTTTTGTCATGAACGTGATGCATGTTCTTTGTCTGTCTTGACTCAAGCCCATGGTGGCATAAACAGACCAGTAGCGTATTTTTCAGCTACTTTGGATCCGGTCGCAGCAGCACTCCCAGGGTGTTTGCGCGCCGTAGCAGCAGTTGGTATCAGCCTCACTCAGAGTGAAGGAATAGTGATGGGACACCCATTAACAGTCATGGTCCCTCACTCAGTTGAGATACTTTTGACCCGCTCCCGAATGCAACACATGACTGGAGCAAGACTCACAAGGTATGAAACGATAATTCTGGGCTCACCGAATGTGCAGCTGAAAAGGTGCACTACGTTGAATCCAGCAACCTTGCTTCCTGGTGAAAATGCTGAAGTTGAGAACGCTGAAGACGTCGAGCATGACTGCCTTCAGGTGACTGAATTTTGCACAAAACCTCGACCTGACATTAAGGATACTAAGCTTGATGAAAATGACCAAATTGTTTTCGTTGATGGTTCATGTCTAAGAGATGGGATGGGAATTTTGAAAGCAGGATATGCTGTATGTACTGTAACAGGTGTCTTGGAAGCATCCTGGCTCCAAGGAGTCTATTCTGCACAAGTAGCAGAACTTGTAGCCCTTACAAGAGCATGTCAACTGTCTGCATTGATGAAAGTCACCATTTACACTGATAGTCAGTACGGGTTCGGAATTGTGCATGACTTTGGACAACTATGGTCACAGAGAGGTTTCCTGACTTCTTCAGGATCCCCAGTGAAAAACGGGGAGAGAATAAGGGAATTGTTACACGCCATTCAAATGCCAGCCGAAGTTGCAGTGGTAAAGTGTAGTGCTCATACAAAAGGACAGGACTATGTTTCTCTGGGAAATGCATATGCGGATCAAGTCGCAAGATTTTGTGCCTTGAACTGTATATTACTCAGGGATGAATGGAATTCGATAAGTGAACCAGAACTCGAACCAGCCGAAGCATTTGCCTTGAAGGTCGTAGATACAATAGATGAACTAAAAGCATTACAGAATAACGTCAGGGAGGACGAAAGAGATTCCTGGATTAAGTCACAATGTATAAAGAGACCAGATGAGTTATGGGTTTCAAATGAGGGAAAATTTGTTTTGCCAAATGGTCTCTTATCGCAGCTTGCGCGGTTCTATCATGGGCAGGCTCATCTAGGGAGAGATGCCATGATAAGATTGTTCAAAACTGATTGGTTTAACCCCAGATTTCGCCAAGCTGCAGAAGCAGTTTGCCATCGATGTGTCACTTGCCAGCGGATGAACCCAGGGAAGGGAACGGTTGTGAACGCGAGCCACATTGGTAAGGCGAGTGGCCCGTTTAGTAGAATGCACATAGACTTCATTGAGATGCCTGTGCATGGAGGTTTGAAGTATGTGTTGGTGATTGTGTGCATTTTTAGTCACTGGATTGAAGCATACCCTACACGTAGGAATGACAGCCTTACAGTTGCAAAGCTATTGTTGAGGGAGTTAATACCACGTTTCGGATTCCCGATCTCTTTAGAATCAGATAGAGGAAGTCACTTCAATAACGAGGTGATAAAGTTACTTTGCGAAGCGCTGAACATTGAGCAAAAACTGCATTGTAGCTATCGCCCTGAAGCCTCAGGACTGGTGGAGCAGATGAATGGTACACTGAAATCAAGAATGGCGAAAATATGTGCATCGACAAATTTGAAATGGCCTGACGCATTGCCTTTGGTGTTAATGTCAATGAAAAACACCCCTGACAGAAAGACTGGATTGTCCCCGCACGAAATTCTCATGGGCAGGGCCATGAGACTTCCTGCAGTTCCCGCAAACGCGCTTTTGAATATTACAGATGATATGGTGTTAGACTACTGCAAAGGTCTGGCTGACGTGGTTCGCTCTTTCTCTCACCAGGTGGAAGCGACCACCTTGCCACCGATCCAAGGTCCAGGACACACACTGAAAGCAGGTGACTGGGTCGTGATAAAGAAGCACGTGAGGAAGTCGTGTCTGGAACCCCGTTGGAAAGGCCCTTTCCAAGTGATCCTGACGACAACTACCGCTGTGAAGTGTGCGGGAGTTCCCAACTGGATTCACGCCAGTCACACAAAGAAAGTGTAGTGTCCCACAGATGAGGAAGTTGAAGCGCTGAAACTGCCAGTGCCTGATAAAACAGTGCTGAGCGCTGAGACAGAGCAAACCCGAACTGAAAGCGAACAGCCAGAAACAGGAGAGAGAGAAATATTCTCTGAGGACGAAGCAACCGACTCACTTGGGGAAGACCAAGGAGAAACCTCAGACAGCGACGAAGCAGCTGAAGGTGACAAAGAACCTGAAGCAGCTGAGGGTAGCAAAGAGCCTGAAGCAGCTGAAAGTGATAAAGAGTCTGAAGAAAGTAACAGTGACGAAGGGCTCGAAAGAGGTGAAAAAGCAGGAGAGCCTGATCAGAGGAGGGCTTTCCCAGAAGCAGACGATACAGAAAAAGAAAAAGAGAACGTGATTGATTCCCCAGAAGGAGGGGACAAGGCAGAACAGAACGAAAAAGTTCAAGCTTCCACAGAAAAGATCGCAGGTCCATCAAATGGACACGGTGCGAAGAGGAGACTAAGTATATCGCCAATAAAACTAAGGACTAGAGAAAATTTGAACGACGGAGAAAGGCCAAAAGTGAAAGAGAAAAGAAAGGAAGTGTCTGTCGTGGTACCATCCTCAAGTGAAGGAAAAGACTTGGCCAAAGAGGAAAGTACCAGTGAGGCAGAATCAAAAAGAGAAGCAAAATTGAAAAGGAAAAGGATACCAAACAGGAGATATTCCGGTCCAGAATGGGCCTATGCAGTCAATGACGATTGGACTGACGAATTTGTATCTCTAAGCGTCGAGAACGAAGAAGAAGAGATACCAATAGAAAAGAAAAGTTTTATGGACAGTGTTGATTGAAAGGGTGATAAATGACATTGCTTGCTACAATCTAAAGTGATACAAACAGCTGAGACATTGCTAAACCGGATGAGACATTTGCTGAACTGATAAAAGACTGAGTTATTGATTGAACTTTGAAAAAAAAAAAAACAGACTGAGTTATTGCCGAATTGAGACAAATGCTGCTAACCGATAAGTGACTGGCCTCTTGAAGAAAACTGTGTGAACATTGCGCTCGTTCAGCTTTGTAACTGAATTGCTAAATAGTTTCTTTGTAGGTGCTTCTAGCTCTCTGATTCTATACAGATCATGGCTACACAAAACAGTAGAAAGAAATATTGTAAATATGTGTGTGTAGGCTTGGTAATTGCATGTGTACTAATAATAATGGCAATTGTGCTCGGAATGCATGGTAAGGGTGAGAATGAGAAAATTGATGCTTCTACTTTTGCTCCTGTTACTGTCACTGAACTAACTGCATTGAAAAGACTAGAATTAGATGAGAGACACTTGCATGATAAGAAAGAACTTTCATATAATGTTTTCTATCGCTTGCTAACAGAATATGTTGAGACTATGGATGCGAAAGATTGTTATGTGTGTACACAGATACCGACATCAGTAAAGGAAGGGGTGACTTATCACCACATGCCTCTTACATACGGGATTACATGTAGTATAGTAATGTCTAGATTTTATGGTCAAACTAACATACAGTATTTTTACTCAAATTATGATGTTACCTTTGCATATGTTCCTATAATAGCGCAGCTAAGCCAGATTGCTAAAGATTGGGATGCTAAAATAATGAGGGAATTTTTCGAGCCAATGCAACCTTTTGAAACGGCTCACGCTCATAGGGAAAACCTTACCTGCTCGCTCTCTGCAGTAGAAATAAGTTTTTTAGATCGCACAGATGATAGAAGGGCACAAATGAATGCGAAATTAGAAACAGAGCTAAGTAAGAGGACTTCAGTAGATCATTATGATTTTGCCGCAATAAAGACACAAGGGAGAATAGCTTTAGATGCTTGGCATGTAGGGAAATTTTGTATATATCGAGGTGAATCTTATTATGACAACATTTTCGTAGGAGCGAGTGAGTGTAAACATACGTTTATCTTTAAGGCCAAATGGACATTCATGATGAACGGACTTGACCCTGTCATACCAGGTGTATATTACATTTGTGGGTATAATGCCTATTATCGTCTTCCGAAAGGATGGTGGTGGAGATGTTACTTGGGTATAGTGTTCCCAAAAGTTTATCAGCTGGATGACCTATCGATGATTCCAAAGACATCTGGATCCCATTGTATCCAGAAAAGAGAGACCGCAGCTGCTGTGGTAGGAGATATATTTGGAGCCATGATTCCTTCATTGGGAGTTGTGTTGAATTCCATCAAAATAAGAAGGTTGTCTACTATAGTGGATAACATGTTGACAAAGTTTTCAGGTGCTATAATCCTGATAGATGCTGAACTTGCAGCGGAAAGAGCTATGGCTCTTCAAAATAGGCTTGCCTTAGACATTCTTTTAGCAAAGGATGGCGGCGTTTGCAAAATGCTTGGTGCGCGCCACTGTTGCACGTATATTCCCGACAACAGTGTGAAAATTAAAACTATGCTTGCTAATCTAACAAAAGAGAGTGCAGATTTGAAGGAATTGAAAGAACCAGGAGTGTGGGAGAAGGTTGGAAAAGGACTTGCTTCAGTGGGAAATTGGCTTGGTGGCATTTGGAATGGAATATTACTAAAAATAATACAGGGAATATTAATAGTACTGATTTGTATATTTGGAATTTGGGGAATAAAAAGGGGAATAATAATGATTATGGCAAGAATTAAGAGAAGGAAGGAAGAGAAAATGATGAAAAGGATGGCAGAAGAATACAAAGCGAAAACAAGGGGAATTAAAAGGAAAAGAGAACTGACAGAATTTTAATGGAATAAAATTTGTCGGAATAGTTTGTGTGATGACAAGTAGTCATCAGAGGAGGGATTGATGAAGCTGAAATGAAGGTTTTACATTTATTAGCTTAAACGTAGAGTGAAATAATCATGTGTGACCTTAACCGAACTAATAAAGATTGTACGGGGACAAAATGTGCCCTTAGAGTAGTTTGCCAACATTTATAAGCGTGCTTTATATAACGTGATGTATTAGAAGTGCACTAGTCCGACATAATCGTAAACGTGTGCTATGATTTGCTTGTTTGAAATGTTTTAGCTTAGCATAACTTTAGTGCAGGCTTCGGCCTAGTTGCCTTGTCTCACGATTTAGATGCTCGTATTTTTCCAATGTGCTAATAAATGTGTATTTTTGCTTGAAGCTGTACTTTTCCACTGAGATCGTTCACATGCTTATCTTAAGGTTTCGTGCCAGCTTGGCATTTTTCTCTTTGCTCCAAGGTCAATCTGCAGGTGCGGACAATGGAAGCTCTGAAAGTGAGTTAATTGGTATAAAATGTTGCAACTTGCGTACCCGTCTCCAAGGATAATGTATGCTTAAGTAAAAGCTTGAGAACTGTTGTTTTTGATTGGACAATTTGAAGCTAACCTATGAACCCTCCAATGGAAGACCCTACTGGATTTGAACTGTTGTCTTTTTAAACCAGGTGCACGAGAAGAAAGTAGCTATTACCCACCTTTTGCAGCCATTACCCGGACATTAGCAGCCATTATTGGACATCCCGCCATTTTGTAGACTTTGCAGCTATTATGGCCCACCTTGCTGCGACGCCATTTTGAAAGAGACTCTGATGCTTTCTCTAATCGAGAGAAAGAGACTTTAAGAAATTCTCGCCCTAGAGACTTTAACTTTGATCCCTTTGCATGAAGTAATAGTTTTGTCCCTTTGCCGCCGTGAGGCAATTGCCCCATCCACCCTGCCCCTTTGCCCCGTCCCATGCTGATCGAGAAACGGTACCTGTGAGACGAAGACTTCCTTGAATGCTGATTGTAATTGGTAAATATGAAAGGAAATTGTACAATTGCATTGTGTTTCTTTTAGGTAACCAACTGCTGATTTTTGATAAGAGCCCTAGTTAGGAGTTTTCCAAATTAATGTTGTTAAAATTGTTTTTGCATGAAGTCCCACATGCCGATGCTAATTTGAGGTTAGATGAGGATTCCTTTTGTTGCACGATGCAATTTGAGACCTTGTTATGCTGACTAAATGTATGCAATAAGCTCATTACAGATTATAGTATTAGTGATTTGCATTGCTATTATCGAATGCCTTGTTATTCAAATGCTGCATAGATTGCACCTGTTTCGTCGTTATGGACAGCTATTAATGTTCATTTACGTTTATCATTTGGTGTTGAGACACATCTATATTGTGCTAGCTTTGTTAATATAGGGAAATAAATTCATTAACTTTGAATAAACTGGTGTGGTTATTCCTGACTGAAAGGTCAGGGTTCGCCGAAATGTATTCTGGATTAATTGTTAAGTGTTATGTTGATCAGGGTATTGCTTATGTTCGTTATTGATTATTGATTTGATTTGATTAAATTGAATGATCTCGGGTGAAGAGAGTCCCACTTAGCCAAAAGATTCATCGACCTAAAGAGCATCCAAAATACAGGTAAATTATTAGTACGGAACGCTCTATCACACACATGCTTCTTCTTGACTACTTTGTTTAGGGCCACTTCTATATGTGATGACCAAGAATTAGATAGAAAGTTCGAGTGAACAGCTGAGTGCCAAAATGTCTGACAGTGATGCATCAGGAGAGGAGTCTGGTGTGCTTGCTGTGATGATGTAACAGCCAATGGTGCAATGAAACTGGATAGGGCTCCCTACAAACAACATGGAGGAGGGCCCCCTACGGACTCACCCAGACTAGGTTCTATGCGGAGAAGGCACCCTGGAGCCCCACCACTTCCCAAAAATTAAAAAATAAATAAAACACCCCCTCCCTCCAAAAGCTCAAATAACACCATAACACTAACTAAACAATTAACAGAACTACACTTACATGCATCACACACGCACACACACACACACAATTAACATTAAAAAAAGCACTTACCCATGGGCTGTGCATCCTCCACGGTGCTCTTCACCATCTACGATGCTGGAAGAGCTCCCCTAACTAATCCAGATGCTGCTCTCATGCTGTTAATCAGCATGAAAGAAGTGCCTGGATTGGATGGAGTGGCCTGGCTAGACGCGCCTTCAGGTCTTAGAGGCCTGTGCTTGGTCTCCACCCAGCTGTCTTAAAACAGCTGAGTGGAGAGCTTCAAAGTGCACATGTCACTTTGGCCAGTGCAAAACAACCGGCCAAAGTGTCATACGCACTTTGGAGTGTCCTGTCAGCACTGCTCTGGTCCTCTGTTGCCAATCGGCAACAAAAGGACACGCCCAGCATGTCTCTGGGCTGGTGCGCGATGCGCATGTAAAAATAAAATGGCAATCAAATGTTTTCATTTTATTTCCATTTTATTTTTGCAAGCGCGTTTGGTAGTGGGCGGCGGCGGTCGACGTTCCCCGACCCTCGAGAACAAACCGCTGCTGCACTGAAGTATATATGACCTTTCATCAATTTTGTTGTAATAATAGCCAAGAGGAATATAGCATTGGGGTGGAAGGCAGGCATAGCATCTGTACCCAAAACACGGCTGCAAGATGTAAAGAAGCGCACATGGTGGAACTAGGTGCCCTTAACAGTACTAAAGGAAGGGGACTGGAGGTGAGTCGTTGGCCTTCTGGGAAGGGATCTTCCTGGCCACTGAAGCTAAATCATATTATTTACCACCAAAGAAAGAAGGGAAAACAAAAATAGTGTAAGGTTCAGGAAACTATATGCACAAAGTGATGGCTGGGTAGAGTAAGAACTCTGAGCGGGCTGAACTTGCCCCTCAGAATGTGATACTGGATAAGAGGGGAAAACTCTTCTAACTGCTGGATGAACTGAGAAGCTGGAAGAGTGCATAAAGAGCACTCTTGTGGTAGAAGTAGATTAAAGGAAGGGTGCTCCAGGCAGTACAAGGATGCCCTAAGAGTGAGCTTTCAGTAGATCGCGAATCCCATTTATTAAAGAACAAGACCATGTGTGCACTTGCTTGAGTGAAGTAGATAAAAAGGAAAATCATGAGCTGAGTCCGTGTAATCAGGGTGGTGCGCATACTATAGCACAGTGGTTCCCAACCTGTGGTCTGGGGTCCCCTGGGGATCTGTGAAGCCTCCTCAGAAGGTCCGTGTCTGCCTACAAAATTTTGTAATATTAACAGATTAGGTCCCCAGCTTTTAGTAATGACTCATTGGGGGGGGGGGGGGGGTCCCCGGATTCCAGTAATGATGCAGTGGGGGTTCCAGTACTGATAAAATGGGGGCCCACAGAAGTCAAAAGGCTGAGAACCAACCTCCCTAGCACACATCAGCTCATGTGGAAAATGGGTGAATATTTCTTTGGCAGTGTGTCACAGTGGGCCGGCACCTCAACTACCACCTGGAGAGAAGCAGTTAATGGCCATACGCAAAGGCACTGCTGCAGGCAAGACCTTGCAATGAGGAGGGCAGGCTGCTCGGTGTGGCAACGGCACAGGGCACTCTGGCTGCCAACCTTTTGACTGTTGAGAGTTGTTGTAGCATTTTCTTTTAAGAAAACATATTTAGGTCTGGCATTAGCTAATCTGATTCTGATTTTATTGACATTATGTACATAACATGCTTCCTTATATGGTCTTTCAGCCAGCCCTCTACTTCTATTGGTCTACTGTTGTCATTCATATTTTTCTTCCGCCCACTACTGCATAGACCATGGGGCAATGGGTCACACCACTTGAGATATTGGTTAACTTTACTGTATGCAATGTCATTCTGGTCTTTCACAAGGTGAACATCCACACACACAGCAGTTCGATTCAGTGCCAATGACTACTATGGCCATGTGTGCTTTTTGAGAGTGTTATATATACATTTTAGTCAGTTTTATATATATGTATTCTAATCACTGTCACTAAGCTTTTCAAAAACTCTTTCAAGGTCTCAGCAAGCTGAAGGACGGAATGATCAAAGTGCATATTGATGAAGAGTCGAAGCCTATAGTATAATACTTCAAAGACATGCCCTTGTATTCTTAAAACACAGATATAAGTCTAAATCAATAACTTTCTACAGTAGGCTTCTCCAACGAGTAGCTTGTGAGCTACAGATAGATCTCCAACAACGTGCAAGTAGCTCTCCTGTGTGCATCACAGCCTTCTAAATTAAAATGTTTTGCTTAGTTGAATTTAATATAGGTTTACCAAGACTGAACAAAATATTTGAGAAGAAAATGTGTATAACTGCAGAACTCAGACTATGTTTACAAAAAAATTGCTTAATTTCCAAAATATATTTAAAGCTTATATTTGAGTAATAAAGCATGCAACGTTGGGCAGACCCATTACTAATATTTATACCTTGGTGGCAGCAGTCAGTGTGGTTTGACTGTTCTGCACTACCTATGTACTCCAGTTTGATAAAGACTTTTTTTATATTATTGCTGGCAACCCTACAACATGTACTGAGGTGATGACTGCTGACAATCTTGCATATGGACAGATCTGCTTTAAGTCTTAATATGAAGACAGGGTGGACTGATTGGGATTTTAGGTCAAGTAAGGGGTTGAAAGTCAAATTAGAAGCCATGTTTGGCATTTTAGGTAATTGGGTTAGGAATGAAATCAAAAGTTTTAATAAGTTTATGAAGCAGATAGTAAATGACGATAAACAAAAAGACTCATTGAATCACCCTAAAGTGACCCCTCTTCCTCTTCTTCCCTTGAGTAGGGAAATAAATGACTTGTTAGGGGACAATATTTGGCTTTTGATATTGATAGGAAAGTGAAGGTGCAGGTATTAAAGAGGAAAAAGGCGCAAGTGAAGGGCCGTTTAAAGAGAGAAGCATGGGATAAACTATGGATTAAATTGAGGGAGGCTGCAGTCAAAGGCAAGTCCCTGACTTTTTGGACGTTAGTTGGAGTTGGCTGTGGTACGAGAGCTAGGTCTTTCCCTTCTTCCATAGAGGAATCAAAATGGGTCTCCTTTATTAAGGGGTCTTTATGTGGTGAATGGTGGGGGGAGACTAAACAATGTGTAGCAAAGAAGGGCCTGCCCTTATTGACACCCCGACTGAAGTAGAGATCACAACTGCAATTCAAGGAACACTCGCCTTGGCTGCAATGGGGCCTGACGAGATCTCCATCTGTTCTAAAACAAAATCCCCTACTCTGGAATAAAATTCTCTATCCAGTTTTAAAAAAATGTTACAAACCCACCAAGATTACCTTATCCAGGACGGGTAGTATCAAAGGGCCAGATGTAGCAAAGGGTTTTACCCATTCTGTCCTTATGGGAAAATGTGTTCGTACATATGGCCCTTAGTCCCTCTTTTCAAGAGAGGCAACTGTAATTCACCAGAAAACTATCATCAGATCGACCTTCTGGATGCAGTGAGTAAAGTTTTTGCCAAATGTGTATTGGCCCAAATCAATGAATGGGTGGTAGAAAATAAAATTCTCCCTCTGGAATAAACTGGGTTCAGGAGTAGACATGGAACCCTTGATAATATAACTGCCCTTCAGGCTGTAACAGAAAAATGTGGTAGTAAGGGCCCTCTATGCAGCTTTTATTGATTTTTCCACAGCCTTCGACAAAGTAGATCGGCCTCTGCTGTGGAATGAGCTGCTAAAATTGTATATGCCAGGTCCCCTCTTAAATTTAGTGATTGCTCTGCATTCGGATACCTGTGTAGGGTGCTTATGGGTGGGGATACAGGCCTGTCAAGTTATTCTCTCTCTTAATGGGCTAAAACAAGTCTGTCGACTTGCCCCGCTCCTCTTTTCCCTTTACACCCATGACCTTCCCTCCTACCTGACTCAAAGTAAGGAGGAAAGGCTATTGTTAGTCTACTTGATGCAGACGACATAGTAATTGTGTATCTAACCTCTAAAGGGTTAAATTGTCGCCTGCAGGCCTACAACAATTTGCAGACACGCATTTCACGAAGATAAATGTAGGTAAAAGTAAAACAATGTGTTTCCATGGGAGAAAGAAGCCACTCTACAGAAATTATGCATGGTTATTGGGTCCCCATAAACTAGAAAATGTTAAATCATATGTTTTCCTGGTGAAGACAATATTTGGGAACCTAAGTGAGAAGGCCCATATAGGAAGAAATATCCAAAGCTCTTTCTCAGGCCAAAGGTTTAGATACATTCTATAAAGCCACAGGGAGAAGGCACTTTTCACTCTTACTAGAGGTCTGTCACGCTAAAATTCCTGCTTCCCTGTTGTATGGTACAGGGCTAATATATGTTTCTAAATGGGGCTTTCTGAATGCAATAGAGAGTTGAGTTCTTAGAAGCTTAAACTCTGTGCATTCAGCCTCTTCTGTAGCAACTTTACGGTTGGAATTTGGCTTGAGAAGGGCCTCGCAGGGGTAGAGCGTTGGGCCGCATATCTTGTAAACTGCGATGATGACTCATTAAGATCTTGTATAAAGAAACAAATCTTGGGCAGTAATTGGAAGGAACTTTATGGCACCTAAAGAGATGTTGCATTTGGACCCCATAATAGTTTTCTCGCTATTAACACAGCAATTAAAGGCGAGTCTAAAAAAAAGCCACAGAGAAGCATGCTCTAAGAAAAGGTTCAATCAATTTGTGACAGACTCTTACTTGGTAAATAAAATGCAATCTTATGCCTATTGGAATTTGCCTCACAACCTGAGACGCTTTTGGTTCCTTCTAAGACAGATCTTGCTCCAATTAAGCCCTTGTTGTCTAAATGGTACAGGATATCACTAATCTGTAACTGGTGCCAATTGGACATTCAGGATCTTAATCATGTCGTTTTCATAGGTTTTGCTCTATTAAACCACCAGCGGAAGTGGTTGAGGCCTATCTGTTTGCAATTATCGATTTCTTCCGCTTCATTGCTCCTTAATGCACTGTATACACTGCCAAATGAAATGTTCTGTTTTCAAATTTTTAATTTAATTTTTTTTCTTTAAATTATATTAATGATGTCTGATTTAACATTTAAGTTACGGTGTATTCACTTTTAGTTATTTTATTCTAGCAATCAAGTCTTATGATGCTATCAAGATGTGACAATTATTTTTGTGTATGTGCAATACTCTTTTTATGGGGGGGGAGGGGGGGATTGATTTGCTGTTTTGTTCTTTCTTATGTGGACCTCACTGGAGTTCCACAGCATAAATAAATAAAAAATGAAATTGAATTTGAAATTGAAATTGTGATGGAAAACGCCTTTGTGAGCTTTTCACTACCAGGACATGTAAAACACATAAGTACATGTCCTGCCTTTTACTTACATACCACTCTGCCCAATGGGTTACCTAGGCCCTACCTGACTTATATGCAGATAAAGGGGAGTTTAAGGCTTGGAAAGTAGTTTTAAATGCCAAGTCGAAGTGGCAGTGAAACTGCACACAGAGTCCTTGCAATGGAAGTCCTGAGACATGGTTAAGGAGCTACATATGTGGGTGGCATAATCGGTGCTGCAGGACCGCTACTAGCATTTAATTTACAGGCCCTGTGGGCACATGTAGTGCACTTTACTAAGGACTTACAAGTAAATTAAATATGCCAGTTGGGTATGAACTAATGTTACCATGTTTTAGGGAGAGAACACATGCACTTTAGCACTGGTTAGCAGTGGTAAAATGTCCAGAGTCCTAAAGCCAGCAGAAATTAGGTCAGAAAAAGACGAGGAAGAAGACAAAAAGTTTGGTGTGACCCTTCACAGAGGACCATTCTAACATGGTCACTATTACAATACTAACAATAGTAGCTCTGTGATTTTCAGTGAGCACGAGTAGCTCTTATTACAGAAAAGGTTGGTGACCCCTGTTCTACAACATAATATCAGTGAGCACATGACAGGGCTTATGCTATGGGTCTCCCCATCAGTCCTGTGCCCAAGTGATAGCCTGATGGCTACATTTGCATCTGTGTGGACATTAGACAAGCCACTGTCCCTGCTTAGACAGAGCTTCCTCTGGCTCCCTGATATTGAGGACATGACTCATCAGCTTAAGACATAGCATGTTATCAAAATAAGGGATGTCATGAGTTGAAATGTATGAGTCCTTTCAGCACATCAGCACATTTGTCATACATGTGGTTCTGTTTTAATAGAAGCCACTGAGCCTTTATTATTGTCAGCAGTGGAGGCCTTTAAGCAGGAAGTACACAAGTTAATTTGCTGGGTTCCCAACTATCTGGACTACAGTGATCATAAACAGGATTGTCCTTGCAAGTATATCATCTAAGGCTACAAAATCCTGTTCCTATTCATTCAGCTAAAGCAAATCTTCTTTATTTTGCTCTTCAGAGGTTCTCTTGATCTAGCCAACACTTTTCCCCAGAAAAACATAAACCTATCACTTTCTCAGGGCTCTTTGTGGCGTGCAGTGGATGAGATTCCTCATGCAGACTGTAAACGTAGTTCCTTGCTTGAAGAAGAGCATCCATGGACAGTAGTAGCCATTGTATCAACTTCCACTATGCTTCAATGTGTGGTGTCAAGTAGGCGACATCAAGAAGGAGCACATTTGAATGCCGAACACACAAGATTCACAGCAACACTACACCAACTCTGATCCTACACACTGAAGCACAATCCAGCTCCACACTAATACTACTACTGTCCAATAGCAAATACTGAAATATAGTGGCACTCCACACTATGATTAATACTGTCCAGTTGCAAAAAATAAAGAACACTTGCTATTGCTGGATGAATGAAAAGGACATCTCGGAGCCCTATTTGGTGTGCTTGCCTGGACAATCCCGTTTGCTTTTGGACTCTCCTTCCTACCTTAGAAAGCATTAGTGTGGATGCTCCCCCCTCAGCCTCCCCACCTTGCTGAGCACTGTATGTGAGCCTTACATTACATTAAGTGACTATTTGTGAATAAGCTCTGTTGGGACGAGATGGGCATCCACATACTTTGTCACGTTTATTGTTACAGTGATGATATGTTATTGCAAAACAAGTCTCCGCAGGAAGTGAGATGAGGCAGTCATAAAGGTTTACAGTACTCAACAAAAGTAAGAGCGACTGACAGAGGATGGACCAAAGACAGAACTAGCTATCAAAAGAAAAGATGACTGGAAAAGGCACAAAATTGTGGGAATCATTCAGAAAGTAAAACATACGCATTTGTGTAAGTAACACTTGTGTGCTAATCACAATGGGGCTTACGAGTAGTATCTTTGCAAGTGAGGAGTCTGCACACATAAAAAGATAAGTATTCTGCACAGCACCACGTGCAAACCTGCAGGTTTCAAATTAAAATCTTAGTAAATTGGTGTAGTTGGTCTTTCTAACATGCACGGTGCATGGATCATGGAAAATTAATAAGTGGCATAGGCATTGTAATAGAGTTTTCCCAGGTTTATATTTTCATGAATAAATAATGAAAATGAATAATGCTTTTATCCTGGATCCAGTACACAAACACTGAATTAATAATATTACAGTTGAATCGAGCTTCATATGTGTTGAAGGATGTTTATTAAAGTGATTTAGTTGTGACAAATTTTCACCAAACGCCATATTGGTTAACATGGATGCTGTTCTGATGCTGCTTATTCACTCCACCTGCTCTTCCCCCTCACATCATAGACCCCTGCGCATCTACATTCCCCCACAGACTCCGCAGAAGCAAAGACAAAGATGATGTCATAAAAGGTTTTCACAGAGTGCATGTATTGTGAATGAACGTTTGAGTGTTCCTAAAATGCAGCATGTTTCAATATTCTTCTATTGTTGGGCTTAGCACCGTTCATTTTTGTGTACTTGACTGTTTAAATGTTTCATATTATTTTAGACTTCTCTTGATAGCAGATACTACCCACCTGTTAAGATACTTCACATAAATCCCTTTGTGAATTACAAACAATCCTGTTAGTTTACCTTTGTGAATCAAGCCCTTAAGGAGGAAGTTATGGAAATTGTTTTGGGCTGCATCCATCTGGGAGAATAACAGCGCACCTGGGGGGCATTCACTATGTTGCTTGACGTTGTGGGAGCATAACCCAAAAATTCAAGACACCCCAAAATTAAAATCACCCAAAATTTACCTCAGGTGGTTCTGCTCCAGGGTTAATCTTGAGCTAAAGGCACCCTCCTCAACATAGGATCAAAAAATAGTTTAGCAGAAATGCAAATAAGTAATTGGGATGACTCAATAACTGAGTTCTTATCTGTTAAAGGATTTTATTGCAAAGTTTTCAGAAATCAAGCAACACAGAATAAATGCTATATAGGCTCAAGTACAGATTTATACAGAGTAGTTATAAATCAGAAATATTAGAAGTTTCAAAGCAAATTAATAAATAAATCTAACAGCATCCAGAGAAGGAAATAAAGTAATCTCTGAAATAAACGGATTAGAGTCTTTAGCAGAACAGGAAGGACATCTGGATCATCCCCCCAAATCAATTCATGCATAACAAACGAGAGAGAACACAGTCTCATGGTAGCACCATGATAAGTATCAAATCAAAGGTTCAATCGACATATGATGCTTTGTTAGCACAGTCTTGGGTGTAATATTTCTTTCAGCACAGCGCTAGACAGGTAGAAGTCACATTCCTGAGGGAAGGACTTAAAATCCTGGTTATTCTTGAAGCATAGGTGCCGCAGAAGAGTAAGGTAGGCTTCACAGCACACGTTGTATTTTATATCTAGAGGGCAGGTGTGGTGGCATGCACCACTGAATATTGTATTATCATGCATGCCAACATTTTAGAGCAGGAAAGGGGGGAGATCTTCATAGCAAAATAGGAGTTACGCATTTTCTTGACTTATATTGAACCAGAGACCATTTTAGTCGGGAGATGGCTGACATAAAGCCATTTTTTGCTTCAATAATCAGGAGTTTGCCACCTGAATCCGGTTAACTGGCATTGATGTATTCTGCTATTTTGCAGTTTAGCCCAAAGCAAACATCTCATCTTCTAACCTGCGATGCCGTCAAATATTGTAGCAGATAATGTCACTTGGGGGCCTGGACATTTTTTTCTTTTCTCAGGTGTGTGCGAGGTGGGCTCGAATAACAATATTTGAAGACCATTGAGTTACAAGGCGGTAGAAGGCATGAGGACAGAGACAACACCTGAGATAACTGGAACCTCCACATATTGGATACTGGCATGAAGAAATAGAAGCACCAAAGACATGCTATTACAGACAGTCCACAGTGGAAATTACACAACATTGGTACCACGGTGCAGTGTCTATTGGCCTGGTTCAGTAGGATGGGCAAAGGTAATAGAGTTGTGTCCTTAATGAAATAGGTACAATAACCTCTATGGATGACAGCACTGCACAGCTCTTTGCTGAATATTACACACATTTGCAATCGCGGCTGGTGTAGGGGCAAGGTGGCAGGGGTATTTGGGGGGGGGGTCAGGGGGGAATGGGGGAAATAAAAAAAAAACAAAAGAAACTTACTTGCCACAACGCCGGTCTTCAGGCTCCCCTGAAGGCACAGGCTCCCAGCCTGCCCTGTGGCCAATCCTAACGCTAACGATGTTCTCATGCTCCTGGCAGCATGAATGCAGCGTTAGGATTAGCCCGAGTTCCCTGGCTTTGCTCTCACAGCCAGGCTGGGAGCCTGTGTCTGCTGTCTCCAACCCAGCTCGGGTTGGAGAGAGCTCCGTGGGCATGTGGGTTTGGCTGTTCCCAGATGACCAGCCAAACACACATGCGCACTGCGGGAGTGCTCACCACTCCCCCCTCCCTGCCTGTCATCCCCTATGGCCCTGCCCTCTTGAAAAATAAAACAATAATAAACATGGTTTATTATTGTCTTATTTTTCAAGTTTTGCAGCTCCTGCTGCTGGCGGGGGTTTGGTGGGAGGGGGAGTGTAAAGAAATGGCTCCCTGTTGCAGTTACCCCCCACTTTTTGCCTGATACTGATGCTGACTTGACTGAGAAGTGTGCTGGGACCCTGCTAACC
This sequence comes from Pleurodeles waltl, assembly GCF_031143425.1. Classification (NCBI taxonomy): domain Eukaryota; kingdom Metazoa; phylum Chordata; class Amphibia; order Caudata; family Salamandridae; genus Pleurodeles; species Pleurodeles waltl. Next base: position 1,005,673,807 of record NC_090449.1, on the reverse strand, counting down.
AGGCCCCAGCACCAGTGTTCTTTCACCTAAAATGTACCATTGTTTCCACAATTGGCACACCCTGGCATCCAGATAAGTCCCTTGTAACTGGTACCTCTGGTACCAAGGGCCCTGATGCCAGGGAAGGTCTCTAAGGGCTGTAGCATGTATTATGCCACCCTAGAGACCCCTCACTCAGCACAGACACACTGCTTACAAGCCTGTGTGTGCTGGTGAGAACAAAATGAGTAAGTCGACATGGCACTCCCCTCAGGGTGCCATGCCAGCCTCTCACTGCCTATGCAGTATAGGTAAGACACCCCTCTAGCAGGCCTTACAGCCCTAAGGCAGGGTGCACTATACCATAGGTGAGGGTACCAGTGCATGAGCACTGTGCCCCTACAGTGTCTAAGCAAAACCTTAGACATTGTAAGTGCAGGGTAGCCATAAGAGTATATGGTCTGGGAGTCTGTTTTACACGAACTCCACAACACCATAATGGCTACACTGAAAACTGGGAAGTTTGGTATCAAACTTCTCAGCACAATAAATGCACACTGATGCCAGTGTACATTTTATTGTAAAATACACCACAGAGGGCACCTTAGAGGTGCCCCCTGAAACTTAACCAACTAGCTGTGTAAGCTGACTGGTTCCAGCAGCCTGCCACACTAGAGACATGTTGCTGGCCCCATGGGGAGAGTGCCTTTGTCACTCTGAGGCCAGTAACAAAGCCTGCACTGGGTGGAGATGCTAACACCTCCCCCAGGCAGGAGCTGTGACACCTGGCGGTGAGCCTCAAAGGCTCACCCCTTTGTCACAGCCCAGCAGGGCACTCCAGCTTAGTGGAGTTGCCCGCCCCCTCCGGCCACGGCCCCCACTTTTGGCGGCAAGGCTGGAGGGAACCAAGAAAGCAACAAGGAGGAGTCACTGGCCAGTCAGGACAGCCCCTAAGGTGTCCTGAGCTGAGGTGACTCTGACTTTTAGAAATCCTCCATCTTGCAGATGGAGGATTCCCCCAATAGGGTTAGGATTGTGACCCCCTCCCCTTGGGAGGAGGCACAAAGAGGGTGTACCCACCCTCAGGGCTAGTAGCCATTGGCTACTAACCCCCAGACCTAAACACGCCCTTAAATTTAGTATTTAAGGGCTACCCTGAACCCTAGAAAATTAGATTCCTGCAACTACAAGAAGAAGGACTGCCCAGCTGAAAACCCCTGCAGCGGAAGACCAGAAGACGACAACTGCCTTGGCTCCAGAAACTCACCGGCCTGTCTCCTGCCTTCCAAAGATCCTGCTCCAGCGACGCCTTCCAAAGGGACCAGCGACCTCGACATCCTCTGAGGACTGCCCCTGCTTCGAAAAGACAAGAAACTCCCGAGGACAGCGGACCTGCTCCAAGAAAGGCTGCAACTTTGTTTCCAGCAGCCTTGAAAGAACCCTGCAAGCTCCCCGCAAGAAGCGTGAGACTTGCAACACTGCACCCGGCGACACCGACTCGGCTGGTGGCGATCCAACACCTCAGGAGGGACCCCAGGACTACTCTGATACTGTGAGTACCAAAACCTGTCCCCCCTGAGCCCCCACAGCGCCGCCTGCAGAGGGAATCCCGAGGCTTCCCCTGACCGCGACTCTTTGAACCTAAAGTCCCGACGCCTGGGAGAGACCCTGCACCCGCAGCCCCCAGGACCTGACGGACCGGACTTTCACTGGAGAAGTGACCCCCAGGAGTCCCTCTCCCTTGCCCAAGTGGAGGTTTCCCCGAGGAATCCCCCCCTTGCCTGCCTGCAGCGCTGAAGAGATCCCGAGATCTCTCCTAGACTAACATTGAAAACCCGACGCTTGTTTCTACACTGCACCCGGCCGCCCCCGCGCTGCTGAGGGTGAAATTTCTGTGTGGACTTGTGTCCCCCCCGGTGCCCTACAAAACCCCCCTGGTCTGCCCTCCGAAGACGCGGGTACTTACCTGCAAGCAGACCGGAACCGGGGCACCCCCTTCTCTCCATTCTAGCCTATGCGTTTTGGGCACCACTTTGAACTCTGCACCTGACCGGCCCTGAGCTGCTGGTGTGGTGACTTTGGGGTTGCTCTGAACCCCCAACGGTGGGCTACCTTGGACCAAGAACTAAGCCCTGTAAGTGTCTTACTTACCTGGTTAACCTAACAAATACTTACCTCCCCTAGGAACTGTGAAAATTGCACTGTGTCCACTTTTAAAACAGCTATTTGTGAATAACTTGAAAAGTATACATGCAATTTTGATGATTTGAAGTTCCTAAAGTACTTACCTGCAATACCTTTCGAATGAGATATTACATGTAGAATTTGAACCTGTGGTTCTTAAAATAAACTAAGAAAAGATATTTTTCTATACAAAACCTATTGGCTGGATTTGTCTCTGAGTGTGTGTACCTCATTTATTGTCTATGTGTATGTACAACAAATGCTTAACACTACTCCTTGGATAAGCCTACTGCTCGACCACACTACCACAAAATGGAGCATTAGTATTATCTCTTTTTGCCACTATCTTACCTCTAAGGGGAACCCTTGGACTCTGTGCATGCTATTCCTTACTTTGAAATAGCACATACAGAGCCAACTTCCTACATTGGTGGCAGCGGTGGGATACAAGACTTTGCATTTGCTGGACTACTCAGCCAATACCTGATCACACGACAAATTCCAAAATTGTCATTAGAAATTGATTTTTGCAATTTGAAAAGTTTTCTAAATTCTTAAAAGACCTGCTAGGGCCTTGTGTTAGATCCTGTTTAGCATTTCTTTTAGAGTTTAAAAGTTTGTAAAAGTTTGAATTAGATTCTAGAACCAGTTGTAGATTCTTAAAAAGTATTCCAACTTTTAGAAGCAAAATGTCTAGCACAGATGTGACTGTGGTGGAACTCGACACCACACCTTACCTCCATCTTAAGATGAGGGAGCTAAGGTCACTCTGTAAAATAAAGAAAATAACAATGGGCCCCAAACCTACCAAAATACAGCTCCAGGAGCTTTTGGCAGAGTTTGAAAAGGCCAACCCCTCTGAGGGTGGCAACTCAGAGGAAGAGGATAGTGACTTGGAGGAAAATTCCCCCCTACCAGTCCTATCTAGGGAGAACAGGGTCCCTCAAACCCTGACTCCAAAAATAATAGTCAGAGATGCTGGTTCCCTCACAGGAGAGACCAACACCTCTGAAATCACTGAGGATAACTCCAGTGAAGATGACCCCCTGTTAGCCAGGATGGTCAAAAGATTGGCTTTGGAAAAGCAGCTCCTAGCCATAGAAAGGGAAAGAAAAGAGATGGGCCTAGGTCCCATCGATGGTGGCAGCAACTTAAATAGGGTCAGGGATTCTCCTGACATCCTAAAAATCCCCAAAGGGATTGTAACAAAATATGAAGATGGTGATGACATCACCAAATGGTTCACAGCTTTTGAGAGGGCTTGTGTAACCAGAAAAGTAAACAGATCTCACTGGGGTGCTCTCCTTTGGGAAATGTTCACTGGAAAGTGTAGGGATAGACTCCTCACACTCTCTGGAAAAGATGCAGAATCTTATGACCTCATGAAGGGTACCCTGATTGAGGGCTTTGGATTCTCCACTGAGGAGTATAGAATTAGATTCAGGGGGGCTCAAAAATCCTCGAGCCAGACCTGGGTTGATTTTGTAGACTACTCAGTAAAAACACTAGATGGTTGGTTAACTGGAAATGAAGTGTGTGACTATGTTGGGCTTTATAATTTGTTTATGAAAGAACACATTTTAAGTAACTGCTTCAATGAAAAGTTGCATCAGTATCTGGTAGACCTAGGTCCAATTTCTCCCCAAGAATTGGGAAAGAAGGCAGACCACTGGGTCAAGACTAGGGTAACCAAAACTTCCACTGGGGGTGACCAAAAGAAAGGGGTTACAAAAACTCCCCAGGAGAAAGTGGGTGACACTAGAAACAAAGAAAAAGAGTCCTCTGTAGGCCCCCAAAAACCAGAACAGGTGGGTGGGCCCCAAGACACAACCCAAAACAAAGGTGGGTACCAGGGTAAGAACTGGGATGCCACTAAGGCATGGTGCCACAACTGTAAACAGTCTGGGCACCACACCAAGGACACTTCTTGTCCCAAAAACAAACCCCAGAACAAGATTCCAGGGGTAACCAGTGTAGCCATGGGAGATGACTCCTCAGATGAGGAGGTCTTCATAGCCTTCCACTGGAAACAGGGCCCAACAGGTGAGTTGGAGATTCCAGAGGGAAGTAGACACTTCCACCACCTACTGGTGAATGGAATCCCAACCACTGCCCTGAGAGACACTTGTGCCAGTCACACTATTGTGCATGACAGGCTGGTGCTCTCAAACCAGTACATCCCAGGTGAGACTGCCAGGGTAAGAGTTAGCCTAGACAGGGTCACTAAGAGGCCTGTGGCTTTAGTACCCATAGAAGTGGGTGGCACTCTTAGCTGGAGAAGGGTAGTAGTTAGTACAGACCTCCCCCTTGATTGTCTCCTTGGAAATGACTACCCAGAGGTTAGTCAGAGCCCAAGAGAGGGACTGGTCCAGTGCCAGTCCTCTCCCAAGGATTCTGGAAGTCCTGCCTCTGCAGTAAATGCAAGTAGGCCCCAGAAGAAAAAGAAAAGGAAACAGAGTAGGAAAGGTGGACAACCTTTAGCCAAGGTTCCAGCAAGCCAAGGAGATTCTGCTCCAGTAGGGGAGAACTCCAAAAATGGCTCTGATAAAGTCCAACCTGACCCACAAGAAGTCCTGGCTAGTCAGGCAACTGTTAAGCCTGAGTGGGTGGCTCCTCAGCTAACAGAAGAAAGAGTGGAAGAAGGGTGTTTACTACAAGATGTGGTGACCCCCCACTCTAATACAGCAGACAGGCACCCTGAACCCCAAGAAGCCTGTAACTTAGCCCCTTCCCTTGTAGGTGAAGAGCTAAAGGTGTGGTTCTGGGCACTGACAGCTGTCAGTGGCCTCTGCTGGGTGTTAGCCTTTATGGCTGCACTATCTTTGGCCTGGTGGTCTGACCCCATGCCAAATAACAAGTTAGGCCCCCTGACCCTGTTGGTCATGGTGGGGTTACTCCAGCTCTGGGTAACCTCTTTGGGTAAGCTAGGGGTGACCCTGGCTAAGATAAGATTAGCAGAGGTGGATACCTCTGACCTCAAAATAGAGAGAATGGGTGAAGACATAAAAAGCACAGACAAGAGGCAGTTCAGACTAGGTCCTATCACTGTGGAAGTGGGTCAGTTCCCCAGAGGGAATGACCTGAACAGGAGGATGTAAGGCAGAGTAGGCCCTGCAACAAACCAGCCATTTCCTCTACTCTTCCTCGCCTGACAGACTAGGAAGACTCTTCCAGCGTTGGCTGAGTCTCCTGGCCTGTGGGCTGGGGGGGGCTTGTGTAAAGAAATGGCTCCCTGTTGCAGTTACCCCCCACTTTTTGCCTGATACTGATGCTGACTTGACTGAGAAGTGTGCTGGGACCCTGCTAACCAGGCCCCAGCACCAGTGTTCTTTCACCTAAAATGTACCATTGTTTCCACAATTGGCACACCCTGGCATCCAGATAAGTCCCTTGTAACTGGTACCTCTGGTACCAAGGGCCCTGATGCCAGGGAAGGTCTCTAAGGGCTGTAGCATGTATTATGCCACCCTAGAGACCCCTCACTCAGCACAGACACACTGCTTACAAGCCTGTGTGTGCTGGTGAGAACAAAATGAGTAAGTCGACATGGCACTCCCCTCAGGGTGCCATGCCAGCCTCTCACTGCCTATGCAGTATAGGTAAGACACCCCTCTAGCAGGCCTTACAGCCCTAAGGCAGGGTGCACTATACCATAGGTGAGGGTACCAGTGCATGAGCACTGTGCCCCTACAGTGTCTAAGCAAAACCTTAGACATTGTAAGTGCAGGGTAGCCATAAGAGTATATGGTCTGGGAGTCTGTTTTACACGAACTCCACAACACCATAATGGCTACACTGAAAACTGGGAAGTTTGGTATCAAACTTCTCAGCACAATAAATGCACACTGATGCCAGTGTACATTTTATTGTAAAATACACCACAGAGGGCACCTTAGAGGTGCCCCCTGAAACTTAACCAACTAGCTGTGTAAGCTGACTGGTTCCAGCAGCCTGCCACACTAGAGACATGTTGCTGGCCCCATGGGGAGAGTGCCTTTGTCACTCTGAGGCCAGTAACAAAGCCTGCACTGGGTGGAGATGCTAACACCTCCCCCAGGCAGGAGCTGTGACACCTGGCGGTGAGCCTCAAAGGCTCACCCCTTTGTCACAGCCCAGCAGGGCACTCCAGCTTAGTGGAGTTGCCCGCCCCCTCCGGCCACGGCCCCCACTTTTGGCGGCAAGGCTGGAGGGAACCAAGAAAGCAACAAGGAGGAGTCACTGGCCAGTCAGGACAGCCCCTAAGGTGTCCTGAGCTGAGGTGACTCTGACTTTTAGAAATCCTCCATCTTGCAGATGGAGGATTCCCCCAATAGGGTTAGGATTGTGACCCCCTCCCCTTGGGAGGAGGCACAAAGAGGGTGTACCCACCCTCAGGGCTAGTAGCCATTGGCTACTAACCCCCAGACCTAAACACGCCCTTAAATTTAGTATTTAAGGGCTACCCTGAACCCTAGAAAATTAGATTCCTGCAACTACAAGAAGAAGGACTGCCCAGCTGAAAACCCCTGCAGCGGAAGACCAGAAGACGACAACTGCCTTGGCTCCAGAAACTCACCGGCCTGTCTCCTGCCTTCCAAAGATCCTGCTCCAGCGACGCCTTCCAAAGGGACCAGCGACCTCGACATCCTCTGAGGACTGCCCCTGCTTCGAAAAGACAAGAAACTCCCGAGGACAGCGGACCTGCTCCAAGAAAGGCTGCAACTTTGTTTCCAGCAGCCTTGAAAGAACCCTGCAAGCTCCCCGCAAGAAGCGTGAGACTTGCAACACTGCACCCGGCGACACCGACTCGGCTGGTGGCGATCCAACACCTCAGGAGGGACCCCAGGACTACTCTGATACTGTGAGTACCAAAACCTGTCCCCCCTGAGCCCCCACAGCGCCGCCTGCAGAGGGAATCCCGAGGCTTCCCCTGACCGCGACTCTTTGAACCTAAAGTCCCGACGCCTGGGAGAGACCCTGCACCCGCAGCCCCCAGGACCTGACGGACCGGACTTTCACTGGAGAAGTGACCCCCAGGAGTCCCTCTCCCTTGCCCAAGTGGAGGTTTCCCCGAGGAATCCCCCCCTTGCCTGCCTGCAGCGCTGAAGAGATCCCGAGATCTCTCCTAGACTAACATTGAAAACCCGACGCTTGTTTCTACACTGCACCCGGCCGCCCCCGCGCTGCTGAGGGTGAAATTTCTGTGTGGACTTGTGTCCCCCCCGGTGCCCTACAAAACCCCCCTGGTCTGCCCTCCGAAGACGCGGGTACTTACCTGCAAGCAGACCGGAACCGGGGCACCCCCTTCTCTCCATTCTAGCCTATGCGTTTTGGGCACCACTTTGAACTCTGCACCTGACCGGCCCTGAGCTGCTGGTGTGGTGACTTTGGGGTTGCTCTGAACCACCAACGGTGGGCTACCTTGGACCAAGAACTAAGCCCTGTAAGTGTCTTACTTACCTGGTTAACCTAACAAATACTTACCTCCCCTAGGAACTGTGAAAATTGCACTAAGTGTCCACTTTTAAAACAGCTATTTGTGAATAACTTGAAAAGTATACATGCAATTTTGATGATTTGAAGTTCCTAAAGTACTTACCTGCAATACCTTTCGAATGAGATATTACATGTAGAATTTGAACCTGTGGTTCTTAAAATAAACTAAGAAAAGATATTTTTCTATACAAAACCTATTGGCTGGATTTGTCTCTGAGTGTGTGTACCTCATTTATTGTCTATGTGTATGTACAACAAATGCTTAACACTACTCCTTGGATAAGCCTACTGCTCGACCACACTACCACAAAATGGAGCATTAGTATTATCTCTTTTTGCCACTATCTTACCTCTAAGGGGAACCCTTGGACTCTGTGCATGCTATTCCTTACTTTGAAATAGCACATACAGAGCCAACTTCCTACAGGGAGCAATGCTCCTCTGCCATAGCAGAGGAGCCGCTAGTGCAGATCTGTATTTGGTTGAAAGATTGAGAGGGCCACATTCCTCGAATGGGAGGATATTCCAATATCAGCTGTAGAAGCAGAAACAAAACTTGATCATGGCATTGCTCTAGAGGAGTTAATAGATACAATTAATAAGCTACAAACTGGAAAAGTGCTGCAGCCCCATTGTTTTCTACACAAGTTCTTTACATGCCTGTTTCCTCAGGTAGAACCACGTGTTCAATATGTATAAATGCAGTTTAGAGGTTGCTAAAGCATCTCAGACATGTCCGAATGCTCCTCATATCACGCCGTCGAACTCTGGGACCTGCTCGACACCTCCACCCCGGACGTCGCCTTCCTGACAGAGACCTGGATGAACACCTCCTCGGCCCCAGACATAGCCATAGCCATTCCAGATGGCTACAAGATCACCCACAGGGATCACACCAACGGAGTGGGAGGCGGAATTGCCATCGTCCACAAGAACACCATTAGGGTCACGACCTATACCGACGACACCCTCAGTGCTGCCGAACACCTGCACTTCCGGATCCACACCTAGCCCAACACCACCCCTCAGAGGAACCCTCATCTACAGACCCCCCCCGGACCTCAGCCTCAGTTCTGCGACGCCATCGCCACCCTTGTCAGCAGGCACGTCCTAGCCTCCACCGACTACTTCCTCCTCGGCGACCTGAACTTTCACCTGGAGAATAACAACGACACCAACACCACCACCTTGCTCTACAAAGAACCCATAGCTGCACTGAGAGTACCTGGAGTGCTTTCCTTGTCGTTCAAACAGAGAAACAAGGCAGGGCTGCCCCTTGTCATAACTTCTATTCGTGTTGTCAATTGAGTCCCTTGCATGCTGTATTAGATCAGTTCCATGTATTTAGACACCCCTTCACTCTACAGCACTCCACTGTATGCGATTCCACTCTATCCCACTCCACACCACTCCACTGTATTTCACTGTATGCCACTCCACTCTACACAACTGCACGCCAATCCGCTCTATTCTATGCCACTCCACTCTATCCTACTTCACGCCACTCCAGTCTAACTGTAACTCGCCACTCTACCATGCACAATGCTCTCACAAATTATGTCATTTGAGATGTCATAAGTGTTGTTACGAATGCTATGATTTCACATGCTATAATTCATGTAATATGGAAGGGTATAACCAGTGTAGAGAGAAGGCCTGAGTAATAGCTAATGTAGTGTGGCAAGTGAGGTAACAAGACTGTACGAAGGTGTGTGACTCATAGCAATCTCATGGTGGTGCCTAAAATATAAATTGAACTTCTAACTAGAACTTTCGAATTTCTAATGTTTGCATAGTTTCAGTTTGATTTGTATAGAAAGAATATATTTTTTCCTAACTATAACTTAGCCTTAACCTTTGTTTTGTTAATTGAATATCTACACACACACACACGCTCCACCCACCCACTTTGATTAATAACACACAACATTGTGTGGGAGTGGGACCTGGAACATTGACTGAGAAGCCACACTGAAGTACCCAGGAAAGTGACACTACAAACTATCACTAGTGAAACTGAAAAATCTGCATAAAGCCTATTATAATTAGAGTAGCTTGTGTAGGGGATTCTGAATGTCTGAGGCATGGAGTGGACAGGGGTACCTTCCTATACATGGTGAAAGGGTGTAGTAGCTAATGTTTTTTGAGGGTGGCAGAAGGTGACTCTTTCTGATCTTGGGTGTGATGGTTCCACCAAGCTCCATAGTTTGTGATTCTGGGTATCCCAAATGAAACAGATCTGACTTGGGTGTGATCGTTCTCTCAAACTCCATAGTCTGTGATTTTGGTTATCCCGAATGAAACAGATCTGACTAGGTTCCCTAGGACTAAAGATTGCAAAAAAGGATATTGGAAGAAACGGAGGAAATAAGATGCATCCAGCTAGCACAAAATGAGGCGTTGGTAGGGATCAATGCGTAGAGCCAGAGAAAGTAATTTATGAAAATAGATGATGCCCTTGAACGTTTGTGAAAATATGAGGATCCAAAAGAAGGGGTTGAATGATGAGGATAGTGAAGGCTCGCCGGGAAAACATTGGTGGTCACTATGGGGCAATTTTGATTAAGGGAACTGAGATGTGGAATGAGGGAATTAGGGTAGTTATGTATGTCACCCCCAAGACGCTCTGGTAAATGCTTGTGTATGTTCTCAATGTAATTCACATTGCTATGTACTGGACCAGGCCTCATTCTGTTGAAGTTCTGATTGTAGGTTTTAAGCACAATACGAAAAAAAGGAAAACGTTATCTAGCTAATGATGGACATCCTGCTGCTAGGAAAGAATTCGTTTCTTGTAAACCACCATCAAAAAATGCCTGGTTTAGTTTGAGCTAGAATGACAGGAGGTGTCACTGGAGACTTATTGGTGCACCTTTTTATGCTTAGGTGTCAAGTGCTACTTGGCATTGTGAGACAATACATGAAACATGATTTTCAATGTGAGGACCATTAAATTGCCTAGGTTTGTTTACTTAAGATTGAAAGTACATAAGTTTAGATTTGTCTTGGCTTATGTGTAAATCATGCTAGCCTGGGGAGGTAGACATATTTGCCTTGTGTAACGTGTTTATCTTGCAGGCGATGTTGTAGCAGAAATAATGATCTAGCAATAGGAAGGAGTCAGGCTTTTTTCTCGATCCTTGCAGTAACTCAAATGACTCTGCAAAGTCCAAAGGGGCTATTGTGAGCGCTCCTTAAAAGCCATTTTTGTATGCACTCGATCAACAACAGATGGTTGCCTTTGCAGCCTCTTTCACTCTTTGAGAAAGCGAGTCGAGCAGACTAGAAATCAATGCCCAGCTAAAAGTAGGAGGGTTCAAGGTTGTTACCACAGTTACTTAAATGATGGATTGCCCATCCTGGGTTCTTGCTAAATTGCTGTGCTTTTTGTACATAAATATATATAGACATTTTTCTATCTATATTACACAGTGGCGGTCTCCACTGTGTAGTTATACATTTTATACGTCATGTCCCAAGTTCTATAAGAACAATGTTTTATCTTTAGCTAACAACTATGGCACTGTTTGATAAATTTTGACAAAACTATACAAAAAAGTTGATTTACCCCAGCTCCTTCCTGGGAAGCTTGGAGTGATCTGTCAAGCGAAGGCAGAGAAAAAGCAAGAGAGGTGCGCCAAAACACTTATTTCCCATGTTTCAAACCAGCTTAGGAAAATAGATAATATTTATCTGAGTAAAATGAGACCAAAACAACAAAAGAACAATGTGCACAAGTCAAGATATCACTTTTTAAAGGTTTAGATGGGTCTTAATACATAAGAGTCAGTGGTTGTATCTTTTTAAGACAGTACCTGGGATGTGTCAAATATAACAACGCAGAGGGCCGCAGAGGATGTGATGCCTTGAAAAATAAAGTGATGCGTTAATTTTTACAGCGTTGTGGATGTGCGTCGATTCTTCCCTCGCGGCTAAGGTGATGTGCCGATTTCAGGGTGCGCAGCCTTGGCTCCATACCGCGGTGCGAGGATATTTTGATGCCCAGGGACAATGCATGGAAAATCCAAAACGCGCTGGGAGGATAAAACAGTCACTATGTCGATGCAGTGATTTCTCAGCTGCATGACAGGCGTTGTGTCGGCTTTTGCTGGCGTTGCATCGATTTTGTGATGCAGTGGATTTTCTCTCTCTGGTGAAGTGTTTGGTGGCCCTTCTTAACAGGAGGCAAGCTTAGTCCAAACCTTTGGAGATCACCTTTGGGGGAAGGCAGTGGCCTTCCAGCAGTGTCAGGGAGCAGCAGGCAGCAGGGCAACAAGCAGGACAGCAGTCCTTCCACAAAAGCAGTCCAGATGAGTCCTTTGGGCAGCATTGCAGTCCCTCTGATAGAGTCCAGTCAGAGGTCCAGAAGTGTGGTTTTGAAGTGCACCAGTAGCTGTCAACCAGCACAGACAATAGATAGATTGGAGGCAGGCTGTAAGGCACAGCAAGCAGTAAGTGCAAAAAAATGCCTACTTTCTAAAAGTGGCATTTCTAAAATAGTAATGTTAAATCCAACTTCACCAGTAAATAGGATTTCTCATTACTATTCCAACCATACCAAACATGACAAAGCCACTCCTTTCAGATCAGAAATTACCACTTAAAAGCATATAAGGGATTTCCAATACTGGCCTATGAGAGGAGCAGGGTTCACAACAGGGAAAATGGCTTTGGGATTTTTTCACAACCAGGACAAGTAAAATCTATAAGTACATGTCCTGCCTTTTATTTACATATCACCCTGTCCTATGAGCTATCATGAGGCTACCTTAGGGTTGACTTCTATGGTAAAAAAGGGGAGTTTAAGGCTTGGCAAGTAGTTTTAAATGCCGAGTCGAAGTGGCAGTGAAACTGCACACACAGGCCTTGCAATGTCGGACCTGGGACATGGTTAAGGGGCTTCTTATGTGGGTGGCACAATCAGTGCTGCAGGCCCACTAGTAGCACTTAATATACAGGCCATGGGCAGAATTCAAGCCACTCCTCAAAAAACACAAATGCAGACCCCAGCGAACTAAAAAATGATTAACCCATCTCGCTGCTCCCATTCCTAACTGAAATCCTGGAAAAAGCCATCAACAAACAACTCTGTGAACAACTGGAAAAGTACAACTTATTGGACACCTCCCACTGCAGTTTCTGCACTAACTACAGCACCGAGACCGCCCTCATCACTGCAACAGATGACATGAGATCCCTCCTAGACAGGGGAGAGAATGCGGCACAGATCCTACTCGACTCTCCGCCGCTTTCGACACCATCTCCCACTACATCCTCTCTTCCAGACTCCATCACATCAGAATCAGAAGCTAAGCCCTCAAATTGATCCACGCCTTCATCACAGGACGCACCCAGAGAGTCCATCCCCTTCCATTTATTTCAGAACCCAGGAACATCATATGCAGGGTCCCCCAGGGCTCTTCCCTAAGCCCCATCTTGTTCAACACCTATGTTAACCACTGGCAGAGATAGTACACTTCTCTGGATTCAAAATCATCTCATATGCTGACAGCACACAACTCGTCCTCTCCCTCGCTGAAGACCATGCTGCATTCAGAGATCACGCCTCCACCAGAGAAAATTTCAGCAAAGTCATGAGACACGTCGCTGACTGGATGAAAGACAACTAAAACTGGACACAGAAGAAACAGAAGTGATGATCTTTGGGAACAACTCCTTTCCTTGGGGCGATGCATGGTGGCCCTCTTTCCTGGGACAACACTGACAGATGTCGTAATTTTCGAGACTCAATCGATTGGAAGCTCCGTCCTGAAGTATTCAACACTATTCATCAGAAATGGGGTCCTTTTTTACATAGATCTCTTCACTTCACATCTCAATGCACAGCTTCCACAGTTCTTCAACTGGCGCCCAGATCCCTTAGCTCAAGCCTTCAATGCTTTTTCTCAGGATTGGTCAACCTCCCTCAATTAAGCCTTCCCTCCTTTCATTATGATAATCAGGATGCTAGCACAAGCAAGACATCAACAAGCTACGTTGGTTCTCATAGCCCCTTTCTGGCAATCACAGGTGTGGTTCCCCACTCTTCTGGAACTGTCAATAGACTCTCCCTTTCTTATTCCCTCCTTTCCTGAACTATTGTCCAATCCCCTCAGCCTCTCTCACACCTTAATCCTAGAAAATCTCCTCACTCTTTCGGCCTGGAAAATATCAGGGAATCCCAGCCATTCCCTTCTATTTCGTCAGAGGCTTCAAACTTCATCGAACTCTCCTGGGCTCCAGGAACAAAAAAGGCGTACAAAGCAGCTTGGTCTCTCTGGCATAGCTGGTGTGTGGGAAAACACATTGATTCTTTTACAGTGGATATAACCTTTATCGTTAATTTTTTGGCAGTGGAAGCCAGTAAAGGTAAAACTTATCGTACCATTAACTTGTACAGGTCAGCGATCTCTTCTTCACACACTTACATCAACGGTAAGCTGGTGGGAGAACATCCGTTGGTTTGCCGTCTTTTAAAGGGAGTAAAATTTTCCAATCCTCCTAAACCTAAATAAACTTCATTGTGGGTTGTAAATGCTATTTTCAATCTTTTTATTTCTTGGCCAGATAATCCAATGCTTACTTTGAAACAATTATCTGCTAAACTTACCATGCTATTATGCCTTGTTTCTTTCAAACGTCTCTCTGATGTTAGAACTTTAGATGTTACTGCTCATCATTTTACTCCAACCGGTGTTCTGTTTAATATTCATAGACGTACTAAGACTAATCTTTTGTCAGTATTCTATCCCTATTTCCCTGACCACCCTAAGTTATGTGTAGGCCAATGTTTGAAAGCTTATGAACAACAGACAGTCGATTTGAGAAATGCCTCAGCGTCCCAACTCCTCATTTCTTTCAGAAAACCCTTTCAAACCTGTGTCCTCCCCCACTTTGGCTCTTTGGGTCAGATGGATTATGTCCTTATCGGGCATTGATACTTCTGCCTTTGGTGCCCATTCAGCCCGAGGAGCTATGGCTTCTAAGGCTTTTTGGGCGGCTTCCCGGCTGGAGGACATTCTCAGATCGGCTGACTGGTCTAATGATAATGTACTCAGAGTATTTTATTGTAAGCCAGTTCAACATGCCTCATTAAATGTAATTGATTCGCTTTAAACTAGCATAATAGGAGCCTCCGGTTTTGTCATAAAATGTAGATTTTTCTAGTAATTCATGAAGGAAAGTCTTAATTTTATTAACCATTCGTCGCCAAGGACGTGTGGCGCCATGGACGTAACCATTACGCTCCCACCGAGGGCTGCCCCCCACCCCCCCCAGGCCAGGGCTGAAAGGGGAACCCCTTCCCCTTCCACCTCCACCCCCTCACCCCCTCCCATGACGTCAGCGCACAATTGCGCGCTGACATCATGAAAGGGTGAAAGACGCGCTGGAAGCCATTTGCTTCCAGCGCGTCTAAGAGGAAGGTGAGTTTTTCACCTCCGTGCGGGGGGGGAAATGCCTCTTTGAGCATTCCTGCTGCCCGATTGCCATGCGATCAGGCAGCAGGAATGCCCACTAGACACCACGGATTTGTGTATGTGTGTTTTTAGTGTGGGGGAGCGACCCATTGGGCAAGGGTCGCTCCCCTTAGGGGGCCAATGCATTTTCCGTTGTTTCTGCCCCCCTTGGGGACAGATTGGCCTTATTTTTAGGCCGATCTGCCTCCAAGGGGGGCAGAAAGCCACTAGACACTAGGGATTTTATTGTTGTTTTTTTTTTGTGTGTTGGGGGGCGGCCCCTTGGCAAGGGTCGGCCCCATGGGCACAAATGCATTATTGGGCAGTTCTGCACCCCTTGGGGGCAGATAGGCCAATTTTATTTAGGCCTTTCTGCCCCCAAGGGGGGCAGAATCCCCATAGCACCAGGGATAATGTATGTGTGTGTGTGTGTGTGCTTTGTGTGGGGTGTGGCCCCTTGGGCAATGGTCGCCGCCCCCCAAAGGGGGCAATGTAATCTGGGCGATTTCTGCCCCTCCCCTTGGGGGCAGATTGGCCTATTTTTTGTAGGCCCTTCTGTCCCCCGGGTGGGGGGGGAGGGAGGTGGGGTCAGAAACCATGAAGATGCCAGGGATTGTGTTTTCTTTCTTTTGTTTTTTTTGTGTTGGGGGGGGGGTGCCCCCTTGGGCAAGGGTCGCCCCCAAGGGCCAAAAAGCACTATTGGGCAGTTCTGCCCCCCCTTGTGGGCAGATCTGCCTATTTTTTTTTTTTTTTTTAGGCCCAATCCACTTAGCGCCAGGGATCATGTGTGTGCTTTGTGTGGGGGGTTGGACCCTTGGGCAAGGGTCGCCCCCAAAGGGGGCAATATATTCTATGGCATTTCTGCCCCCATTGGGGGCCGATTGGCCTATTTTTTTTAGGCCCATCTTCCCCCAAACAGAGAACACTAGACACAAGGGAAAATTTAAAAATGGTTGGTGGCGGGGTGTTTGTCAACTGGCGAAGTATTTGCTTTTATGATAATAACTGTTTTTCTCCTTTTTGTTCTAGTTCAAAGCTTTTGCTGACTTTGCTGTGGCTTGTTGCAGTTTTGGCAGTAGTTGTCCTGCAGTTTGCGTAGTTGCATGTTTTAGGTAAATAAATAAATGTACTCCAAGTGAGTATTGTTTCCATGCATGAATGACATGTTTGTAGGTGGTGTACTGAATGCAGGATTGTGTGTGAAATTGTCCTTAGATTTATGCACAATGATTATTGTGTTGTCTTATGTCTAATTTGCTTTTTTTTTTTCTCTTTTTAGTGGGATATCATTGGTGATTGCTGTGGCTGTGCAGAGTAGTTGCTGGTGAGTCAAGCTTTTTCAGGCAAGTGAGCAGTATAGTTTGAGTTTATAACTCTTAGTGATAAAGCTACACTTTGTTACTTATCTTACACAGTGCTGGTTGTTGGTGGTATATTTGTCCAGTTAATTTTTGTAGGAAGGATCATGGCTAGCCGTAGGATGACCGCTCAGCAGGTTGTGCTTTTTGAGTCATCTTCTGACCATGAATATGAGACTGACTCATCCCGATTCTGACCGTCTTTTTAAGATTAGACCTGTCCTTGATCATTTGGTAGATCTGTTTTCAGAGATCTATGTTCCAGGCAAATAAATATCTGTAGATGAGTCCACCCACTTTTGGAGTTAGTGAGAAAATTGTGTGGGAACTTGGTAGACGACTGTTTAACAAAGGTCACCATTTATGTGTAGATAACTTCTACACTGGAGTTCAGTTGTTCAAGGAGTTGTTCAGAGTGGACACTGTTGCTTGTGGCACAATCCGCTCTAATCGGAAAGGCTATCCAAGAGAGCTTGTCTGTAAAAAACTTGGGAAGGCACAGTGCAGTGCCTTGCGGAATGATGAGCTGCTAGCTCTGAAATTTGTAGACAAGAGGGATGTATACATGCTAAGTACCATCCATGATGAGAGTACTTCACCTGTGGCTGTTTGGGGTCAGGTTGCCGAAGTGCGCAAACCTGTGTGCATCTTAGACTATAATAAGCACATGGGTGGTGTTGATAGAGTAGATCAGAGGTTGGAGCCTTACACTGCTGCTCGTAAGTCATATGTTTGGTATAAGAAATTAGCGGTTCACTTGTTCCACTTCGCAACTTTTAAAAGCTTTTGTTGTGTTCAAAGATAGTTCTCCAGAGTCAAGGATGACATTTGTGAAATTTCAGGAGTCTATCATAGCTAACCTTGTTGTGCTGGAACAGGCAAGAGAGTTCCTAGAGAAGCAGTGGTGGAGGATGTGGCTAGATTGAAAGATCGTCACTTTGCTGAGCACATTCCTCCCACGGCCCAAAAAAAACTTTCCTGCTAAGAGATGTAGAGTCTGTGCTCGAAGAGGTATCAGGAAGGAGACTAGGATGGACTGCCCTGATTGTCCTTCAAAGCCTGGGCTGTGTGTGGGTGGCTGTTTCAGGAGCTACCACACACAGAAGAATTATTGGGAAATTCCGTGAGCGTAAACTGCTGTTTTATATTTTTATATGTTCAGTTTCACGGTTGGCATTAGTCATGTATTCAGTTAGAGCTTTTGTGTTTGTAGTTTTGTACTTATTTATGATTAGTTGTTTCTTTGTTGTTTAACAACCAAAAAAAAGGGATGGTATGTGTGGAGTGGCGCTTGGCTGGCGGTGTGTGTGGGGTGGCGCTTGGCTGGCGGTTTGTGTGGGGTGGCGCTTGGCTGGCGGTGCCAGAGAAACGCCAGTCCACACACATCAGTTGGTGTGATTGCTGTATCAGGCATGTGGGCGTATGAAAGTGATGGGCCCTTGAGTGGCGCTGTCTGTCGATGAGAGTGTTGTAATGTGCTGGGCCCCTGGCTGGGGCGTGAATGGTCTTGTGCATGTCATGTATGAAAGGTGTGTGAATGGATTGTAAAGCGGTTGATGCCTTGCCGTGGCTTTACAGCTCACAAGCTGCGAGTCATTGGTTCAGTTTTTTGGCCTTTCAGTTATCAATAGTGCATTTCACTTTTGTGAAATCTCTTGTTAATAAAATTTTATCTGCTGAACCATCACTCACCCTTGTGCCAAATCCAACCAGTATGTGTGGTTAAAAATGACAAAACCTGCTCCGCTGTAATCAGGCGTCGCAGCACCCTTGTGACACGCTAGGTGTCTCAGGTGGGACCCCGATGATGAAGCATGCCACCAACTTGATTGTCTTTTTCACACAACCTAAGTGCGTTTCTTTTCACAATTTTAGTGTTTGGCACATCACAGACTTATGTGGATACATCAAAATGATATATTACAAAACTACCTGTGTTTGGGGGGTAGGGGGCACCTATGTTTTTGGTCCTGGGTGCGGCCTTCATCTAGGGAAACTTCCAAACCCAGACATTTTTTAAAACTAAACACCCCAAGGAGTCCAGGGAGTTGTGGCTTGTGTGGATCCCCCAACATTTCTTACCCAGACTCCTCTACAAAACTCAAAATGTGCTTAAAAAAGCATATTTTCCTGACTTTTCTTTGTACGATCACCGCTCCAGCACAAAATTCCTACTCCCCAGCGTTCCCCTCAGTCTCCCAAGTAAAATGACACTTCACTTGTGTGGGTCCCCAAAGCAGAGTCAGCCTAAAGATGTATAAAAGAAGAATATGTGCTTATCAACTCTCTGTGCTATCCCCTCAATCTCTACAAGTTTTTGGCCTTTTTCTGTTGCAGGCACCTGGCCCACCCACACAAGTGAGGTATCATTTTTAATCGGGAGACTTGGGGGGGAACGCTGGGTGGAAGGAAATTTGTGGCTGCTCTCAGTTTCCAGAACTTTCTGTCACCGAAATGACAGGAAAAAGTGTTTTTTGGCCACATTTGGGGGTTTGCAAAGGATTCTGGGTAACAGAACCTGGTCAGAGCCCCACAAGTCACCCCATCTTGGATTCCCCTAGGTGTCTAGTTTTCAAAAATGCGCAGGTTTGCTAGGTTTCCCCAGGTGCCGGCTGAGCTAGAGGCCAAAATCCACAGGTAGGCACTTTGTAAAAAAAAACAGCTCTGTTTTCTTTCTGAAAATGTGATGTGTCCATGTTGTGTTTTGGGGCATATCCTGTCGCCGGGGCTAGACCTACCCACACAAGTGAGGTACCATTTTTATCGGGAGACTTGGGGGAACGCTGGGTGGAAGGAAATTTGGGCTCCTCTCAGATTCCAGAACTTTCTGTCATCGAAATGACAGGAAAAAGTGTTTTTTGAGCCTAATTTTGAGATTTGCAAAGGATTCTGGGTAACAGAACCTGGTCCGAGCCCCACAGTCTGTGACGAGCAGAGGGGAGTGCTCTGTGCACTCCCTCAGAGCGCATGTGTGTTTGGCCGGTCCAAGATGGCCGGCCAAACACACATGCGCACAGGGCTCTCTCCAGCCCAGCAACACAGCCCAGGGCCTGTACATCAAATGCTACTAGTGGGCCTGCAGCACTGGTTGTGCCACCCACATAAGCAGCTCTGTAATCATGTCTCAGACTTGCCACTGCAGTATCTGTGTGTGCAGTTTTAACTGTAAATTTTACTTGGCAAGTTTACCCACTTGCCAGGCCTAAACCTTCCCTTTTATATTTAAGACACCCCTAAGGCAGACTCTAGGTAGCCACAAGGGCAGGGTGCAGTGTATGGTTAAGGTAGGACATGTTGTAATGTGTTTTATATCTCCCGACAGTGAAATATTGTTTTTCACTGTTGCAAGGCCTGTCCCTCTCATGGGTTAACGTGGGGGCTGCCTTTAAATCTGATTAAAGTGTAGATTCCCGTTGGGAGTGGATAGACATGTGGAGTTTGAGGTCTCTGAGCTCACAATTGAAAAATACATCTTTTAGTAAAGTTGATTTTAAGATTGTGTGTTTGAAAATGCCACTTTTAGAAAGTGAGCATTTTCTTGCTTAAACCATTTCTGTGACTCTGCCTGTTTGTGGATTCCCTGTCTGGATCAGTTTGACAGTTGGGCTGGTTGCACCTCACACTAGACAGTGACACAAAAGGAGCTGGGGTGTAGTCTGCATTTCCTGATGAGCCATCTATGCTAGGAGGGTGGTCACTCACATCTGAAAGGGCTGTGCCAGCCCTCGCATAATGCAGTCTCCAACCCCCTGGTGTGTGTCTGGGGCTTGGCCTGCGCAAGGCAGGATTTCACAATCAAGAGAGACTTTCTTTTGAAGTAAGCCTACTTCAAAGGGAAAATAGAGTATTAGAAGGGCACCCAAACACCAGACTTTAAAACACTTCTGGAAACCAGGAGGAACCTCTGCCTGGAGAAGAGCTGAGGGAGACTAGCTGCCCTGCCTGTGACTGTGCTTTGTGGAGCCCTCCTGCAGTTGCTGCTTCTGCCTGTGCTAGAGGACAAAGACTGGACTTTGTGTTGCCTTCCTTCTTGTGAAGAACTCTCCAAGGGCTTGATTTAGAACTTGCCTCCTGTTGTTTGAAGTCTCAGGGATAGCAAAGACTTCTCTCTGTCAGCCCCTGGAGTCTCTGGAGAGACTCCTACTCTGCCATGTGGTGCCCAACCAGTTCCTGGGGCTCTGAAAGGATGAGCTGGCAGCCCAACAGTGAGAAATCCATGCACTGACCGCCGTACGGGGAAAAGATCGACGCAACTCCGATCTGCGGCAGAAAAATCAACGCGCCGTTGGCTTCGCGGCTGAAAATCGTTGCTCGTCTGAAACGTGATCAGAAGATCAACGGCCAGAGCTGGGGAAACAACGCGCCGCATCGTTGACGGAGGCTGGAGAGATTGCAACGCACGCTGCGTGGTTTTCGGACCATTGTGCAGCTGAATTTCTGACGCAAACACCGCTGGGCGTGTAAAAACGACGGAAGGCCTGCCCAGACCCGACAGTGCTGAACGGACCGACACATCGCTGTCCTGCTGAGAGAGAAGAAACGACGCACGCCGGCCTGACTAAAGGAGAAACAACGCAAGGTCTTGCTCGTGAGTGAAATCGACACATCGCAAGCCCTTTTTGACGCACTCGCCCGTGCAGGGCTATTTTTGATGCACCCAATGTATATTTTCACGCTAACAGCGTTAGCGTTGTGTTTAAAATTACATGAAGACTCTTTTTGCATTTTTAGTAATAACTTGAATTGTGTATTGGGGATTTTTGTTGTTTTGGTTGTTTTGTTTAGTTAAATATTTTCTATTTTTCCAAACCGGTATTGTGTCATTTTGTGGTGTTTTCATTAAGTTACGGTGTGTGTTGGTACAAATACTTTACCCCTAGCACTCTGAAGTTAAGCATTCTGCTTGTGGCAAGTTATCAAGGGGGTAACCAGGGGTTAGCTAAGGGTGATTCTTTTTTACCCTGACTAGAGTGAAGGTCCTTGCTTGGACAGGGGGTAACCTGACTGCCATCCAAAGACCCCATTTCTAACAGGGATAATTAAAGTTTTATCCCCCAAACAACAATTTAAAAAGGTACCCAACCAACATGGTTTGATTCAGTGCGTAGTTCTAGCATCAACAATTGTTAGGTGGTTAGACAGACTAATTACACAGGAAGCTGGAGTAGATGTTTTTTGTTTGCATACATTTGGCTCAAGGGGTGATGGCTGCTGATGAATACGTACACAGGCAAAATGGTATAATTAACAACTTATGTCAATGTGTGAAATTTGCTAATTTACCCCACAAAGCCAATCAGTCAAAAACAGTAACTAAGATTTCTGTCAATATTTACACATGCTTTTTATTTCACGATATACCACATCTTGATTAATGGAGCACCGGGAACCCTTGAGGATATTCACGTCGGTTTCATATATGCATTAAAAGTGTTTTATTTCCAGCTTCTGTGGCAGAGATCTTTAATTGTTTTTTCGATTTCATGGTTCTGGAGCTAAGTCAACACATCTCACAAATTGTTACTCGGTCGATCTGATTTACTTTGAAGAGAAAGTAGCAAAATCTCATAGCTTGTTATTAAGTTGTTAATGATACAAATGCTTGCCGCTGGTGCTGTGTATTTCACAGCTGCTGGGGCTCTTTAGGTTTAACCGCAGGTTCCTGTTTCAGTTCCTCTAATGTGCATATATATGGCAGGAGGCTGATCATTAGACAGTATCCACTCCCCAGGCTGGGCTTCAGCGTCTATATTTACAATATGATGGCTTATGTTATTTCTTCTGCGCGCCTCACACACCTTTCGAGGTTCTTGGCACTAGGAGAGACCGCAATATATATAATTACGTCTTAAAATGAGGTTACGTTTTAGAAAATAACCATATTTTAATGTGTTTCATAAAAATATAGTAGGTGTTGGATGCAGTAGAGCTCTATGGGAAGTGAGCGCAAAGCATTTTCCCCCTCACTTACATAAATTGAATGGTAAAATGTTCAGCAGAAAATGAAGTGGTAGGCGGAATAATCTGATTGGTTTACACCGTGACTGTTTTGCAGAGGAATTTGGGAGATGTCCTATATGTTTGTTGCCATGTCCACATGTACGTCATTCTGTAATGTACTTGTCACAATAGAATGGGCATCCTTTCGTTGTAGGGTAGGGCAACATTTTTTTCATAGTTTCACATTGGAAAAAAACATTATCAGACGACTGCTGAGACTTATTTGCTCGGTTGTAGGTCTGTGTTGGTCAAGAGGCCTGGGTTTGTTTCTACCTTAGTTGACCCAGAACATATGCCCAGGGCATTAGACCATAATGTAAGATTCCACAGATCTGTCTTCCCACCTACTCACTACAAGGTCTCTGTTGTGTCGCAGCTGAGTTTTAAACAGTAGTTCTCCATCCAATCCTTAGCTATCCACACTTTGGTCTCCAACAATCTTTCAAAACTTCATCCAATACCTGGCCACTCCCTAATTTACAAGGATTTATTCATTTATTGCCTGCATACTTGCAAAAACGAAAGTCAAATGAACGTCTGACATTAGCCACTCGGGTGACCTATTTAGCACCTTGCATTTAAAACCCATTGAGCGTAGTTCGGTCTATGTGATAAACAAGCTTTAACATTTACACATGCCTCTTCTCATTTTTAGTTCAAAGCCTACCAACTTCTTGTGGACATTCTGAAGGATTCCCTGGGAATGCATTCCGCCCATTGCTTACCATTGGCTTTGTGGTGTGTAACTCTGTAACTCACATTTGCTTGCTTTCTAATTTGCTGGCTTTATTTGTTTTAGACTGTCCAGCATGTCTTTGCCCATTCTGTGGAGCATAGACTGTTCACCACCTCTCTGACTCGCTCCCTATATTTTTCAACGAGTGCTCAATTTCTGAAAACAGGCCTTTACATTTTGTTGTCATCTTGTCACATTTACTGTGCATTCAAAGACTGAGGTCAAATGTCAGGCACCATCTAGGGAGCTTGGTGTTTATTTTTCTTTCCCTCACTTTAACGTGTGGATTTATGGGACAATCTTGCTGGATATTGCGGGTATGAAAGAGAAGATTTTTTCTAGCACACAACAAAACAGAAATGTCTGCAAATTAACTGTGCAAATATTTCAGAATGTATCAGAATAAGGAAACAATTTTTTTTTTTTAATTCTGGAAACAAATATTTTAATACAAGCAAAACAAATCAATACATTAAGTGATGCTATTTCCACATATTATCTTTTTGCACTGTTTTATCAGTAAAAGTGTAAGTGCAAATGCAATGGTAATTTTTATTATAAATGTGCTGTCTGTAAATGGCACTACACTACCACACTATGTATACTCCACTCTATGCTACTCAAGTCTACAACACCCCACTCCAGTCTGTGTCACTGTACTCCACTCTATGCAATTCTCTCTATGCCACTCCAAGACACTTTACAACCCTCCACTCTGCTGACAGTGCACCCTACAATGCTCCATTACACTCTATGCCACTCCACAACGCTCTACAATACTATACTCCACTCTTTGACACGCTAGTCCACTCTACAGCAGTCTACTCTATGCACTCACTCTTCACTCTTCACAACTCCACCCTATAATACTCTATGTGACTCCACTCTACTCTATGACACGCAACTCTACCACACTGACTTTTAGTGTACAACATGGCTAAAACATACTGGCCAAGCCAAAAGCGCTTACATAGGTGAGACTTATTGGCTTTGCCAATGCTTGTTCATGCTACAGTGACCAGTGTAGATTAAGTCACCATGAAAAGGAAACATTTTCAGCTGTTATTGATAACATATTTTATTAAAATGTATTGTTCATAACAATGTCTTAGCTATGGATTAGATATTTCGGGGATACCTTATAAATATTTTTTATTTGTTCTTTCCCTCTTTAATCTATAGTCATAAATTGATCATTGGTTCATTTCAAGAACATGGGAGTTTGTTCGTTTTCAGCTACTTTTTGACCTTGTTGGATTTTAGGTTAACATTTTCCTGCATTTTCTCTATATAATAGCTGTTAGGTTTGATTCTTCTTGAATACGTATTTGTGTTCTTAGCTGTTACTCAGAGAATAAACAGATAATTTAGAATGCGGTTTATTATGAAGGAGGAGAAAACATGGGCTTGTCATATGAAAGTATTTATTTAAGGATGCAATGCAACAGTGCCAGCAGAGAGGACCACCAGCACCTCCTAACATTCTGCTGCCGTCTCTCCTGAACATTCCTACTTCATCGCCTTCCATCCTCCATGACCATGCTACACTCAGCGAGATTCCAAAGCTCACTACCACAAAGATCCACTTTCCCCCACAGATTACCGCACCAGGGCAGCCTCAAGCATTGAGCATTCACAATCTCCTGCTTGAGTTGCTCAAACACAGATTGCTGCTTAGAGTCCTAATGAAACCTAGGATTTTCTTCTTCATCCTTCTAATTGGTTCTGTTTTCAGAGCATAATTCTGAACAAAGCTGGAATAAATCTGTTAGACTGAAGAAAGAAAATAAATGGTCCTTTGACTTCAGGGGGGAGTTCTCAGAATAGAACTGATGTAGTCATTTTGTAGCTTCTATTCCAGCCATCTAAATGTTGTGGCCTAAGTACTGAACACTGCTGCATGTAAATTGACATGTGTTGAGTATCAATATTAGACCTTTTTTTATCCAGGGTCTTCAACACCTCCCATTTTTTTTTTTTCATGTTTCAAATGATCCTTCCCATAAACCAAGTCATCCTGAAGGACCAAAGCTCCCCTCTTGCCCTACAGTATTACTATCATCAAACACTTAAAAACATCTGCTGCACTTGCTAAGCCAAAACGAATCCCCTTATAATGGTACTTTGTGTGGTAAAAGTCATGAGGACTTTTGTGTCTTCATGAAAAACCACTTAGTGATTTTACGATTTGCTCAACTTTCAGATTTTACTGAACAAAGGGCCAGATGTAGCAAGCAGTTTTGCCCATTCTGTGTCTATGGGAAAATGTGATCGTACATATGGCCCAAAATCCCTTCATGTCAGACCAACAATCCAGCTTCAGACTAGACAGAGGCACAAAGTCAGCAAATAAGTTTATTTAGGATGACCTAAAAAACTTACAGTGGACAAAAGCAGAGTTGCCGCCCTATTGCTTTTTGATTTTTCACCTGCATTTAACACTGTACACCATGACATGCTACTACAAAGACTCCATCATCTCAGAATATGTGAAAATGCTCCAAAATTGATTGCTTATTACTTCAGCGAGAAAATGTAGTTCACCCACCAGCTTTCACGTCAGCTCCTCACATTCACCACTGTGGTGTCCAACATATCCATCCCATGATTCAACACCCACCTAATCTCCTTACCAAAGCGTTACAACTATGTAAATGATACTGAAATCATTCTAAAAATAGATGGCCCAGAAGACCTCTCCAACTCAAAATGTATTGACTGCTTTCTCTTTATAAATGCATGAATGATGCCTCAACGCTGCAAAGCAGGGATTATGACCTGCAGACAATAGCAAAAATACCAGCCTTCTACCATGCATCCCAAAGATCTCAAGGCCCCTCCAACAACATCAAGAGATGTCAGAAGCCTAGGAGTGACCATGGATTCAGACCTAAACTTGATCCTACTTCAATGACATCACAAAGAGGGCCTCTACACAATGAAAAATGCTGCATCACATTTTACCATACCCTGGATATCAACAAAAACTACAAGTCATCGACATGTTGTTCTACTACAACTATACTAACAGCCTTTAACTTGGTGCACCCAAATTCATCATACACAAAAATACAACTAATCCGAAATGCTGCAGCAAGACTCCTACTCTACCTTCACCCAAGAGAACGCATGAATCCAGTCTTGCAATCTCTCCACTGATTACCTATAGTTTGATGGTCAATGTTCGAGGCACTCTATATTGTTCCCAGAACTTCCCAAGGAAAAGGACCACTATACCTACATGTTACATTTAAGCATTACATACAAAGCAGGACACTGCACTCCAGGCTTGCACCTCAAATCACTATGCCACTTTACCATACAAAATCAATAGGAGTCATTGCTTGCTCCATAGTAGGCGTTGCTTGCTACTGAACTCGCTACGAGCCGAGAGTTGAAGCACTCAGGAGCATTTATACCACAGAAGACAGTAGAAAACATACCTATTTCTAAGATAACTATGTCATCACAAACCTACAATAGAACTCAGAAAGCTAATCACACCTTCAACTTCAATCTACAGGCCACTCTCCACATACGGAAAAACCTAAACAGCGTACTACCTTCTATATCCAGATATTTTAAGAAGGGCTAGTCTATGCTTAGCATGGTTAGTAATGTCAATTATATATATATTCCTTCCGGCCCACACTACTACTAATACCATAACGCTCAGCAGATGGGGGGGTGGAACTGTAGCTTAATCCTTCTACATTCATAAGATATATCTGCTACGAGTTTTGCTCATCACCAGGTACAGGTATAACTGAAGAGATTTTGTCTCTTACTGCTGGCCAATCAGAGGCGCTAATCTAGTCCACCACTGCAGGTCCCAACTAGCTACACACTATAACCACTTCTTTACATCTCACTCTGACATTTGGATATGGGATAATAACAAAGGAAACACTTCCCTGATAGGATCAAAAATCAAAGACAACACCCTTCCAACCACACACTCTACACGGTTAATTTACTGCCCCTGTAGGCAAGTGCTTCAGTGCCATTTATAGGAGTTGTAAGAGATAAGTGCTGCAATACAGTAAGCTAAATACCTGCACTTATTTCTGTGGGGTTAAATTCCTGACTAAGCCAAAGTTTCTTGAACAATTCCAGCTCTGTTATGGAATGACATACATATGAATCTATTGACTTTCAAATCTTCTTTCCATCAACTTTCATGATAGTTGATGGTAATTCTGTGATCTCTGATGCACCAGCTGACCTCCTGTTTTTGCTGAGTTTGTGTTTGATGACCTATAGGACTCTGCACACTTTTCCACTGCTAACCAGTGCTAAAGAGCTCGTGCTCTCGCTTTAAACATGCTAGATTGGGTTAATTCCAATTGGCATATTTAATCTACTTGTAAATCCCTAGTAAAGTAGCACTACAATTCCCCAGGGCCTGTAAATTAAATGCTACTAGTGGCTCCATCAGCACTGATTTGCCCCCACTTATGTAGCGCTTTAAACATGTCTCAGGCCTGTCATTGCAGCCTGCATGGGTGTGCAGTATTAAACTGCCATTTCAACCTGGCAAAGTAAACCTTTTGCCAGGCCAAAACCTTCCTCTGTAATACATATAAGGCACTCCAAGAGTAGGCCATGGACAGCCCAGAGGGTGTGGTGCAATGTATTTAAGAAATAGAGTGTGTTCTTTTAAGTTCTTCATGTCCCAGTAGGGAAAATTCTTAAATTATTTTTTTTACTAATGCAAGGTCTACTTCTCTGATAGGATAACATTGTAGTTACCTTATTACATTTTATAAGTGTCATTTCCTAATGGGAAGAAGTAACAGATTGTGTTTGGTGTCTCTGGAATCATAATGAAAAATCCTAATTTATGGTGAAGTCAGATTTTAAATTATAGTCCTGAAAATTGCACTTTTAGGAAGTTGGCATTTTTTTTGCCTTAGCCTTTTGGTATCTGCAGTCTGTCTCTGGGTCACATGAGTGGGTGTGGGTGAAATTTGGGATTTGTACATTCCTCCTAGACAGCCACACACAATGGGTAGCATAGGTGTGACTGGATTGGGAGTCACCGACAGGTTGGGAGGAGAATGCTGGGCCCATCCCCACTTACACTTGAATAGGCTGTGTCCTGTCTCCACATAAAGGGCTGCATACCTACTGTAGATAGCCTGAAGCTAGAACAGGAAAGGCAGGATGCGTGGGGAATTCAAAGGGAGTCCTCTGGAAGCTTCTCTTATAATTCAAAGGTACAACTGTGTATAAATAATGGACCTCAGACACCAACTCGTCAGTACACTTCTGGACCTATGGATACACTGCCAGGAAGGACTGTTGTGCTGCTGAAAGGACTACCACTCTTATGGACAGCTGTCCTGATGTGCTGCCTCCTGTCTGGGCAAGAAGAACTGGACCTGCATCTCTTGAATCCAGAGTGACTCCAAGGGCTAGTCGGCTGGCCTCCTGATCTGAAGCCTCAGAGACACAACACGCTTCCAATAACCTTGCACCTGTAACTGGATTCTCCAATCTCTGACCTTACCCAGCCAAGTGGTGCCACCCCTCTCCTGGACCCTTAAAGTGGGATTACGGTGCTCAGCCAGTCTGTGGATCCAGTGGAACTGACGCATCTCCTCTGCTGCATGGCGGAAACCTGAGCAGAACTGCTGCACTGCTGTATGGCTTGGACTAGTGGCAAAGACCTGCATCACCTTTGCAGCTCCATTGGAACCGCTGCTACACAGTGCATTCTCTGCACAGGTCCTCACATCCCTTGTTGACTGCAGCCTCAACTGCAATGCTGGACTTAGCACTGCAGCCTCACAGCTCTTTGGAACCAACGCATCGCCCCCTGAGCGCAGCATCATTGGCACCGGACTTCTCATCGCAAGCCCCGTTGACTGGATCCTTGACAACGACGCAGACCCTTGCATTGCAGCTTTGCCATATCTTCGAACTAATACATTGTTTTGGATTTGTGATGGATGTTTGACGCGAATCCTCACAACACTCTGCAAATCAGGATTTGAGGTGCTCTGTTCTGCGGGCCTAACTCCTGTAGGCAGCCCGCACTCCACTGTGGTCGGTCTAAACTTGTGACTTTGTCCTGGTCCGGTGCAACTACATGTCCATGGTTGGCGCTTTGAGCTTTTTGGTGCTATTTTCACTAAAATATTTAAAATTGAATATCTCCAGTTCTACTGATTGGATTTTTGTTGTTTTGGTCTTGTTTTATTTGTTAAAGAAAGTACTATTGTTCCAACTTGTTGTAAAACACTGAAGTGATGGTGCAAAATTGAAGTATTCCAGCAAACACAATCAAATAAGAAAAGTTAATTAAAGTTTGCTTAATTCTGGTTTGACTACTGCTTTGCATTTGACTTAATGTCGGACTCAGTGTGTCCCCCTCTTTTGGGCACACGTGACGACCAGCACCGCCATCACAGCGTTTAATAATCTTGTCTCCTAGCTCAATACGGTGCAGGCCAGCACTGTCTGTCTCACTGTGTTCTCACTGTGTTCTGTGCGTGCAACTATCATCACATTCCAAAGTACTGGTGAGTGCGTGAGGCGTGGCTACTTCACACTCCGGGGTCTGAAACGCTCTGGGTGGTGCAGCTGGCTACTTCGCGCATTAGCGTTGCAGCACAAGGTATTGCTGAGCAACCGATGGCCCTTCCAGCAGCTGATCATATGCAGACAAAACAACTGAGGCATTATTTAGGTAAAATGAGCACAGAGACACCCACTCCCTTACTGATGTGGCCTACCTCAACCCAGTGGCCATTTGTATTGGGTCTACCTTCCTCCACCTTCCACAGAGCCAATGTACAGCTGTAGGTAACGCAGTCTGAGCAGGGTTTCCCCTCTGCTGTCCCTGACTTCACCAGGAGAAGAGGTCATGGGGCCAGTGCTTAATTTGTGCTTGTTGTTTCCGGTGCAGGGCACCAGCATTTATTTTTGAGGGCCGGTGCTTATTTTTCTTCCTCAAGCATTTACTGGGAGCAAAAGACATGTGGATAAGACGGAGAAAGAGAAAAACGAAAAAGCGTCACAAAGGGAGAAAGCTGCAAGAGTGAATAGAAGGGGCAGGGAGTGGCTGTAAATAGATTAAAGAGGCCGGAGATGGCTTTTTTATTTACAAAATTAAACACTGCATGGGGCTGTATACATTTACACATGCAATGCTACAGAAACCACTATCTCTTGTTTTTCCTCAGCTGTCACTCCCCATACATGTCTACCTCATTACCTTCCGTCCTTCATGTGTATACCACCCTCACCAACACTGCATCGCACACTACTTCACGGTGCTTGATTTTACTTAAGGAAAATATTACTTTATCTACATTCTGAACTATTTATTGTCTGCTGACGAGGAGTGACGTTAAAAACAAGTTACATTTTCCAGTCAGTCAAGCTAAAAATATGACCATGTCGCCATGTGTATTGTATCACACACATATACCTTTTGATCAGCTGTTTTCAATACAGTTCTTTATTGATGCAGGGTTTAGCATGCGTGGCCCTGCTCCAGTGAATAGAACGGGGCCATAGGAGAAGAAGGGTGAGCAGGAGGACGAAGACAATTCAAGAAAATCTCTCTGTGATGATCTGATGATCTAAAATGTATGATGAATAAATAGATCAGAAGGTGGCTGTAACCTGGGGCACTTTGATACACTCGAGATCTTCCGAATGAAGAGAATGAATGACGAGAAATGTGTATAGTGCAACTGATGCTTCAAAGGCAGCGTCATGGTGCTTACAGAAGTCAAATCGAGAAGTATAGTCCACATTACAGCCACCCAGAGCTTAATTTGAGCCGGTGGTTTCCGGTGCGGGGCGCCGACTATTCCGTGTTCACACATTTAATTACAGCAGCCGCGTGTTTCAGAAGAGAGCTTTGGGCACCGGCACATTTATATTTACAAATTAAGCACAGCAGCAGCTCCTGGTCCAGAATTCAGGCTACGTTTTCTGACAAATTGCTTCTCATGCTTTTAAAAGGAATATTGGTGTTTACTTTTCTTTCTCTGCTTGAAAAGAGAGAGGATTTTATAAAGGGTGACATCTTGCTGTGGTACGGGGCGTATGAAAAGAAAGGCTGTAGATTCTCGTTATTTCTAACACACAGCATTTAAATACCTGTAAATGAACTGTACAAATATTTCAAAATATATCGGCAAAAAGGAAAGCACAAATGAGTAGTTTAAATTTTGTGATGGAAGCAACGATTTCAATAGGATCAGAACAAATCAAGACACTTTACTTGGTGATGCTCAAATGATACATATACGCTGAGACAGATTTTCCACACACTACCACTTCTGCACTTTTTATCAGTAAAACTGCAATTCTGTGTAACCATTTACTGACCATTTTAATGTAAAATGTGCTGTCTGTAAATGCCGCGCCAGGCTTTAGTGACATATTTGCAACTGCGTGCTCCAAAATGCACCATCGGACACATACCACACCCTTACCACTCCCCTGCTGAATGGGCGTGGCTAATTACTATACTTGTTCTTAAAGGCAAAGCTTGGATATGTCACTATCCCTATGACTTTAGGCAGCACCAGTGCTTCTGGCAGACTTTCACTGATATTACTCTAAAAAGCACGAAGACTAGTGTTCCTATAGACATTTTCATATCCGTGTATGAGATGTTTGGTCAGGCTTATATCCAAGCGTCTGCCTTTAATTCTAAGAGCACTGACTGATCATTGATGTTTAGGTCCGAGAACGAAAACAGTGATTTTAATAATCAATGGCTTGTTTCATGCTGTAAATGCTTTCAGACAGACAAGAATGTTTGATTGTCGCTGCCAACATTTCCATGCAGGTGCAGTACAGTAAGGACCACTCTGGTATTTTACATTAATTTATAATAGGCTGCAGGACTGAGTCTGTTATTTGTGACTATTTGTCTGAACGATTTTATTTCTATTTAAATTTGCAATTTCAAGGCATGATTGTAGATACTTAAAATCTTGAGACATTTTTTTTAAACTGTTAGGTTTGGGAATGTATTTTAGTGTAAAAATACAATTCTGCATGAAGTTCTTATGTTTCTAACAGCAGATATAAAACTGTTTATTGAATCAGAGTAAATATTGCATATAATTCAGGTTCGGAAAAAATCCAGTTAGAACACACAAGACATAAGCGTCTTTTGGCAAATCCATCTAAAATCACCCAGTGCGTATCAGTCGGATGTGCAAGGCTGGTGGTCTGTTTTCTTCTATCCTCTTCACTGCTGTAGTTCACCAGAGAGACACTGTTAGAATGTGTGCCTTGTGATGTAATGGTTGCCATGGACATGATGATGACACAGTGGAAGTAATCCAATCCATGTTGCTAACCACCATCCCTAGTTAAACAGAAGCATGGGATGACTTATGGTCATCAGAATTATGGTTCCCAAAAGTGTTGCCCGCTGTCCCAAAAAACAACTATCTTGAAAAACATCCACTTGCTCCTCTGCTCTCTACAACTTATTCAGAGGTAGGGTTTTCATTTCCATAGCAGTTAAATTGTTTTGTAATTGTGGTTTGTAAGCTGCAGAGGCTCTTGGCCAACTGTTTAGTTAACTACAAACTGTTTGGTGCACTTAAATAACAGTAAATGGAAAGCTGTAATGAGTGTGGTCTGGCATGTTTCATTGCAAGTAACCATGTAATGTACATTTACATGCAAGGAGTGTGCATTAGACTAAGCATGGGTGAACTAGCTCAGCCAGAATCAAATTCACCTGCAGTTTTTGATCTTGGCTGTACACAGCTTTTACTGTCTGCAGGAAGACCTACTGTTTTCAATTTACTAAAGAGCGGGTGCTGGGTCACCCTCTTGTTTACTATTGGATGGCTTTGTTGTTTCCCTCAGTTGTGTATTCTTGTTTCAATGTCTTTCCTCCTTATTCTTCTGTTTATCCCGCCAGTTGTATCCTTCCACTGATTTACTTGAGGGGTCTATTTTTCTTTAACGTTCAGCGCTCTGTTGGAGTATGGTGGACACCTTACTCCATTCCATAAGGGACACTGTCTTCAGTCCTGAAATGGTCACATACAAACCACCGTTTTCTGGTGTGTTACTCTATTTAGTTTGATGGAAGCAAAGCAAGACTAAAACACCCAGAATGCATTAGGAGAATCTCACGAATATCCAGGACTGGAAACAGTGTCCATAATGACCTATAAGGAGGTGGTCACCTTAAAAAAACTGCAAGCAGGTCCTTGCTCTCTCCCTCGGTTTCCCTAGTCGTCACCCACAACACACACTCCTCTCATGCTGTCCAAAGCACCTGCTTCCTGTGTTGAACATACTTATGTTTTTGTGCTGGGCAGCTATAAAGTGCTGCAAGGCCGCTCTTACGCATTTTTGTGCTTCACATATACTTATTCTTTTTATAACTTACGGTTGTAGTATGACTCTACACCATGATAGAGCAGAAAATATGAGTATGTGCCTGCACCATGACGCGTACACGCATCACCATATATGCAAGCACATCGATGGCCATCTTAGAATCTTTTTTTGTTCAATAAAAAACTATTTCTTGATTTCCAGACAGGCTTGTGCATGGCTCCTCATGGAAGTGCATGCGTGTAATCACAAAATGCATTGGCAAAGAAAAGGGATTTACCAAGGCTTGTTGTTATCTTCTCAGTTCATTGCAGTTGCAGCCTATGAAAGGTTCTCTATTTACTGGGGCGAGGTCAGAGCATATCCTGCCAAAACCTTTCACTGAAAATAATCTTAATTCCGGAAAGTATTGCTGTCAGTTGCTGTGTGTGTTTATCTCAGAAAGCAAAATTAACTAATTTTCAGCAAAAACATGTATTATTAAAAGAAAGTGTAATGAACTGTTTGCACAAGCCTTTTCATAGCTGCCAAAGAGTCCCATGTCTTTTGTGGTACTGCGTGCACCCCTAGCCCAACAACACATTGTAATCCAGAGCTTCCAGTTTTGTGTCTATTGCTATAGTTGTAAGATTATCAATGTAAGCATGACAAGTCCTATCAGTTAAGAATGCACAGCTATTTGAGCCCTACTCCATTCTAAGCAAAGGCCACACAGGCTATCTCATAAGGCACCAATTGCAGAGCTCTCTAGCTTCCCAAGACCATCCATGCCTTTATACATGCATTCTAGAATTTGTAGTTCTAACTTTATATTAGTACCACATAGACTTCAAATCCCAGAATTCCAAAGAGGAAACCTGGTCTGGTTAAGCTATTCATGCATGAACCAACATCTCTGCAAAGTGGTTGGTCAGCAGAACGGGATAAAGTGCCTTGAAATCATCCATCCCGAGGTACAGCGACCAGGGGGTGGGGTGTACAAGGATTTTTCGGGCTGACAGGGCTTGGCATACTTTCATCTTTTAATACCAGTACAGGAGGATTGCAGGTCATATTTCGCAAGGGTGAGAGTTAGCAAGATGAGAAAAATTGCCTAGGATAGCCTGAGACAATGTGCCCACCCTTAATGTGAGAGGAGTAGTTTTGATTTTCTGCCTTGTAGGCTCAGCGTACTTTTACCTTCAAATGGTGATAAACGCAGATTGTGGGAAAGACCAGCAGGATAAGACCAAGTGGCCAGGGATCAAGGCCAGGCTAAGACACTGGAACCAGCCTTAATGTGGTAGGGTGTTATCTGATTTTATTCAGGCTGGCAGGGCTCAGCATACTTTTGTCTTTGAATGTCTAGAAAGGCATATTGTGGTCATGCCTTCATAATGGGAAGTGTTAGCAAGATGGAACCAATCACTTAGAATTCAGCAATGCTAACCACAGCTTTAGTGTGACAGGGGGTAGTTGTATCTTTCCCGGCTGGTGGGGTTTAGCATACTTTAATCTTGGAATGCTGATAAAAGCAGATTGCGGGTCATATTTTTACCATCCAAATGATCAACAGAATGTGCTCAGGAATCAGTGAGGCTAGACTGAGACATCGTGACTAGCCCTAAGCTAGTAACATGCAGCCTCATTTTTCCATACAATGTGCATGCAGGGCCCAGGACCCGAGTTCCTGGATGAACAAGCAGAGGCTCTGCTCTCCCAAATCAGACAAAAGCTGCACTATCTAGTAGACACAACCAATAGACTCTGCTGGTTGAACTCAGCTGTCCAACCTGGGCTCCTGCCACAGACCTCTACAGTAACTTCAAAAATGTATTTAAAATGTACTCCATTGGAAAACATACTAGCACATAAACCCTCATGTGATTTACCACAAACGCTGAAATGTACAAATGGCACAATCACATTGGCTGGTATCTACACTCCTCTACCCCATTTTGAGAAAGGGTGTATGGATGTGTTTATTATACATGTTTTTCTTATATCTTATAGAAAATTCCAGTGGATGCCACACAAGGCAGTGTACTACAATGCTGGATGTGTATTGCATGATTTAGATTGGTCCTCATACCTGCTCTGATTTTATTTAGGGGTAGGGTGACTGTGATTGGGGATATTTATGTATACAGAAGGTTACAAGCAGAACAACGTCTGCACTAGTTTTTGTGCTAAGGCCTGTCACTTCTTCTTCCTAATGCAACTTGAAAACTATCTTGAAATGCATTGGAGTTAAGATTTTAGATCCTCATAACAAAGAAGGACCACATACATAAGGTGTTAACTTTCTAGTTACAATTAAATTACAATTCGTGGTATTTTTGGTTGGTTTAAGATGATTGCATGGATTGTGGTAAATCTTAATGTGATTTTGAGATGTCAAAAATGTTAATTCCGTCCTGGGATTCGATGTGCCATCTTCGTGAAAATTATATAGCCCAGAAAGCTGAACAGAAGGTACAGTTCTTGTATGGTGCTCATCAGTCTCAGAAAAACACATCTGATATTTTAATATAGCATAATCCTTCCACAGCGGCAAATTGAAATTTGTCTTCACAGTGGTCTACTCTAACCTTTAGAGTCTGAATGAAGAGCAAGCCTTTTGTATTGATGATAAAAGTGAGGCAAACATAGATGCCATATTGCTGGAAGATGAGCTTCCAAATTTACAGAGTTTCCTATGAAGGAGAGTGAAGTAAATGAAGAAGATATAGGGTCCCAATCAATTCAATTCTGTTTTGTATAATGGGGAGTATTTTAAATCAACAATTTCAGAAATGTGAGGAGATGTTCATGTCTTTTAGCCAGTATGCATGATGTTTTTATATAATATTTTCTAGTGATATCTGAAGAAGCTATGAAACACAAAGACATGTTAGAAATGGGGTGTCTAGTTGGGAGAAGTATGCACCCTGTCCAACTGGGGACCATAATCTTAGTCAGGGTAAGTCACAACACAACCTAAATTATCCTGAGCTCACCTTCTGGTAGCTTGGCACAGAGTAGGCAGGCTGAACGTAGAAGGCAATGTGTAAAGTATTTGTGCAATAACTCCTACAGTAACACAGTGAAAACACCACAATAAGTACTCCACAGCAGTTTAGCAAAATAGATAATATTTATTTCAATAAAATAAGACGAAAACAACAAGAATCCAATATGCACAAGTCAAGATATCACTTTTTAGAGGATTAGTTAAGTTTTAATCCACAGGAATCAATGGTTGTATCTTTTTAGCACAAAGTACCTGTGATGCGTCAAAAATAATGACTCAGTGCGCTGCAGAGAAGGTGATAGGTCGGAAAATAAAGCAATGTGTTGATTTTCCCGGCACGACAGAGGTGATGCGTCAATTCTTTCCTTGCAGGCAATGTGATGCGTTCATTTCTGGGTGCGCAACATTGGCTCCTTACTGCGGTGGGGGGAATATTCTGACACCTGGAGACGATGTGTGGAAAATCTAAAACGCGCTGGGAGGATGAAACAGGCACTGCATTGATCAAATAGG
Source organism: Pleurodeles waltl (assembly GCF_031143425.1). Taxonomy (NCBI): domain Eukaryota; kingdom Metazoa; phylum Chordata; class Amphibia; order Caudata; family Salamandridae; genus Pleurodeles; species Pleurodeles waltl. The sequence goes on along the minus strand of NC_090449.1, from coordinate 1,005,636,778 downwards.
CGATGCAACACGTTTTCACCTGCAAGACAGGCACTGCGTCAATTTTTGCAGGCGTTGCATCGATTTTCCAATGCTGTGGATTTTCTCTCTGGAGAAATCTTTGATGGCCCTGAGACTTCTTTAACAGGAGGCAAGCTCAGTCCAAGCCCTTGGTGGAGATTACTTGTGGGGAGGGGGGAAGGTAAAGTCCTTCCAGCAGAGTCATGGAGCAGCAAGGCAACAAGCAGGAAAGCAGTCCTTCCAGAAAAGCAGTCCAGATTGGTCCTTTGGGCAGCACTGCAATCCCTCTGACAGAGTCCAGTTGTTGGTCCAGAAGTCTCTGATTTTAGGGGATCATAGACCCAATATATATATGCCCCAAAGTGTCTTTGAAGTGGAGGAAAACTTCAAAGAGTGGTATTGAAGTGCACCAGTTCCCCTTTAAACTCAGTCCTGTCTGCCAGGAGATCTGTGGGGGATTATCAGTGCTTTGTGTGAAGTTAGGCCACTACACTTTGAAGTGTAATGGAAAGCCCCTCCACCTTTCCTGCCCAGGAAGACTCATCAGTATGCAGATGCAGCTGAGTGTCCTGTGTTTATGGCTGTCTGGGTGGAAAGCACAAGGGGAGCTGTCAACCACCATAGACCAGACATGGATTGGAAACAGGCTGTAAGGCACAGAGAGCAGAAAGTGCAGAGAAATGTCTACTTTCTAAAAGTAGCATTTCTAAAATAGTAATGTTGTATCCAATTTCACCAGTAAGCAGGATTTCTCACTACCATTCTAACCATACCAACCATGGCAATACCACTTCTCTCTGAACAGAAATTACCACTTAAAGGTATATAAGGGAAATCCCACTGCTGGCCTATTAAAGGAACAGGCTTCACAGTAGTGAAAAGCGACTGTGTGTTTTTCACTACCAGGACATGTAAGGCTTACAAGTACATGTCTTGTCTTTTACTTGCATAGTACCCTGCCCTGTGGGATACCTAGGGCCTACTTTCGGGGTGACATATGTACTAAAATAGGAGTTTAAGGCTTGACAAGTAGCTTTAATTCCCAGTCAAAGTGTCAGTAAAACTGCACACACAGGCCTTGCAATGGCAGACCTGAGACATGGTTAAGGTACTACTTATGTGGGTGGCATAATCAGTGCTTAAGGTCCACTAGTAGCATTTAATTTGACATGCCCTGGACACATATAGTGCACTTTACTAGGGACTTATAAGTAAATTAAATGTGCCAATTGGGTATGAGCCTATGTGACCATGTTTAGAGGAGAAAGCACAAGCACTTTAGCACTAGTCAGCAGTGGTAAAGTGCGGTGAGTCCTAAAACCAGCAAAAATGAGATCAGAAAAATGGAGGGAGGCAGGGGTGGGGGTACCAGGAGGCCTATCAAAAAACAGGCGCAGAAGTCCGCACTTTAAAAAAAATTTTTTGCTGCAAATTCACAAATATCACGTATCCACGTAAAAAAAAACCATTTTTTTTAAATGCTATTTTGCTCGGGGAGGGGGGGGGGTGTCTCTGCCCTGGCACCTTTTCTTTAACTTTTTTTCTGGGACTTAGCTCAAGCTGAGTCCCAAGATGGCTGCCAACATTTCCTGTTTTGAAGTGCTGGCAGACAATCAGGGCTGTGCATTTTCCATGCACACGCTCATATTTGTTTGCAAAAACTTGCGGCCAGAGATATACAAATTTGAATGGCGCCAAAGATATAGGCAAGACAAAAAACGCTTTTCTATGGAAACAGGGCCCTAACTATAACTACCTACTGGGGACCGCCACTATGTTATACATATACCAGCAGATTATGGTTTCCTGGTGAAGTTAGTAAAAATCAGAGCCCAGGTAGGAGGACAACTTGAATTTGGTGTGAGATACTTGGCCACACATCTTGAAAATCCACCACTGGTCCTTTTATAGTTTTTAGAAGCTTAAAATTATAAATACATGTTCCTTACCTTCTTCCAGCAACCCCTTTCCATGTGTGTTTTCTTGGACTACCAATCTTCTCTGTCAATTCATACCAAGTCGAAGACAAGGATAAAACCACATCACTCAATCTAAAACTTTCCCACCTGTGTGTGATGCATAGTTTAACCCCCAGGGTGCCCAGGACGAGGTAGTCTCACCCTTGGCCACAGTCGCCGTGTACCGAGGACGAGACCACCTCATCCTGGTACCGACCCTCAGGGGGGAACTGCCCGAATGGCCTCGCACCCCGCTCCCATTGGCAGGGATGGAGGGGGAAAATCGCTTCCCCTTCCACCCCGCTCACCCCCCAATCACCCCAATTGACGTCTGATGATGATGATGATGATGATCTCATCAGAGGTCGCCCCCACCGCGCTGGAAGCTGGGCTTCCAGCGTGATTTGGAAGAGAAATGCAAAAGCATTTCTCTTTCGATCACGTTGTGGGTGCAGGAGAGGCATCAAAGGAAAGGAAAGGCCTTCCCTTTCCTTTGATGTGTCTCTCAGCATTTCTGCTGCCTGATCGTGAAGAAATGGGGCAGCAGAAATGCCCACTAGACACCAGGGAGGTTTTTTTCTTTTTAATGTAAACAATAAAGGGGAGTGACCCTTTGGGCAAAGGACACTCCCCTGGAGGCATTTTTTAAGGCCTTTTCTCCCCCACGGGGGCAGATAGGTCTATTGTAATTAGGCCGATCTGCCACCAGGGGGGCAGAAACCTCTAGGCACCAGGGATTCTTTTTATTGTTTGTTTTTCAGACATGGGGAGCGACCCATAAGGCAAGGGTCGCTGCCCTGGGGGCACATTGTCTTTAGGCCATTTCTACCCCGTTTGGGGCAGGTCGGCCTATTTTTATTGGGCCAGTCTGCCCCCAAGGGGGACAGAAACCACCAGTCACCAGGGATTTTTTTTGTCAATTTCACACAAGGGGAGCGACCCCTGAGACAAGGTTCACTCCCCTGGGGGAAGGCAAGAGTTGTTGCACCACGGGCCAAATTTATTTTAGACCATTTTTGCCCCCCTTGAGGGCAGATCGGCCTATTTATTTTTTCCCAAGGGGAGGGAAAGAGATCACTAAACACCAGGGATTTTTTTGTGACAATTTCACGCAAGTGGAGCGACCCCGTAGGCAACAGTCCCTCCCCTAGGAGGGTAAATTTATTTTAGGCCATTTCTGTCCCCCTAGGGGCAGATGAGCCTTCCAAAAAAATAGGCCAATCTGCAAGGGTCGCTCCTCATGGGGGCACATTACTGTTGCCCATTTCTGCCCCCTTAGGAGCAGATCGGCCTATTTTTGGAAGTCTCATCTGCCCCCAAGGGGGGCAGAAAGCCCAGCAGAGACCAGGGAAGAATTAAAAAAAAAAAAGAAAAAAAAAAGAAAAGAAGAAGGGAGGGTGGGGTTATGGCCATATCCTCATCCCAAATAAATGGGGACAAAGTTGTTCTGTCCACCGGTGGGCAGTTGGGGCCATTACCCCCGGTTCACTCCCCGGGGGCAGAAAACCTACTAGACGCCAGGGAATTAAAAAAAAAAATTGGGGTGGTGATTAACAGTATGGGCATGGTTATGTCATGATTGCGATATAGTGCAGGTGCTTGCACCACTGCCCAATCAATGGCGTATTTTTCAACAAACTCTTTCGGAACAAGGGGCGAGAAGGATTTTTCAATAACGCTCTCTCCATATGGGAGATCTCAGACAAATACCGGTGGCCAATCTTTTTCAGCCAGCAATATATCGTAAATAGAGACTACACGATCCAAAAAGATGGCATCTATTATGCTTTCGATGTCCCCCTGTAACTGAATAGTTACTTTATACACCCTGTCTGGGGTTGAGACACTCATGCCCGCAGTCTCTACTTTTAGATAGTCATCAGTTGGTTTCACCTCCAAATGCTCTAGAAGATCCCGGCGAACTATTGTGACTTCTGCTGCACTGTCTAGCAGTGCTAACTCCCACTTCTTGTTCTTTAGTAAAGCCCTCTTCTTGAGTGGCATGTTGAATTGCAACTGCTGCTGCTTGTTTTCTTTTTAAACTGTGGTTTCTGTTGTGTAAGTTTCTCTTTTTTTTAACAGAAACTTCGGACGAGTGTTGTGAGTCCTTTTTCAGTTTCACGTACTTGGTTACTTGGTCCGCTGATCTGACCGCCCCTCCCTCTCTCACTTCGTTTTTCTGGTGAGTCTTGAAAGGAATAAAATTGGCATGTATCAGTATACTGATATCTGTCAGGCGTTTTTATATTATCCCTATTTCTAAGGTTAAACCTATGTTGTGGGGTCTCCAAACGTGGAGATTCTCCCCTTTCTTTTCTAGGTGTTATTTTTTAATCCCAGTGTTTTTTAGAACCCTCCGGTGTTTGTTTGGCACGATCCTTATTGGATCTACCTTGTACTTGTGGCTTAGCTGGTCTGGCTCCCAAACTATCCCGACCTATACTGGAGTAGGTTTCAGCGATAATTTTTGGCAGCTCACGTTCTTGATCCTGTGCCGGAACGTCACGGAGCTGCATGCGCACCATCAGTGCAACTGCTTCCCCTTTAATGTTACTTAATATGATTGACGATACAGTGGCAAAATTACCTATTAATTGCAGCCCCAAATCTAGGGCAGGGGCTGTCCCGTATTCATCCTGAATTTGTTTCAACACCTCCAGAAGATTGGCAAATGCTGGTGTACCGTGTGTGGTTGTGTAGAGCACGGCAAATATCGTGCCCCATGTATGGCAGTTTTCAACTGTGGGAATGCGCATGCCGAAAGGCAAGCACATTGTCAAAATTCTATTTTTATCCTGAGGTCCTGTATGTCGAAAGACTGCTTCCAGTGCATTTATTTTTTGAGCTAACCAAAACAGAATCTCCTCCTGTTTGGCAGGCACTTTACCCATGATCGAATGTACACTGACAGGATTAATACCTTGCGCTGCTGCATGTGCCTGAGCTGGAGCAGCTCGTGCTGTGTTCGTATTTAACATTTGCATGACAAATTTTACTAACAATCTATATGTTGTTGTGACTTCTAAGTGGCGGACCTCGTCTACAGCCATTGCTGCTGCGTCAGGATGTGGTGTATATGTGGCCCATAAAGGCCATGTCGGGCCAGCATTACTCAACGGACCTAACCTAACTGGTAAAATTGTGTGGGGCAGGGCACCATCAAGCCAATTGTTATGGTCTTGATAAGATAAAGGTATCTCTAAGGATGCATAAGCTCTGTATTGTAGAGGAGGATTTGCCGATGTACAATTATGAAATGTATTTGTGTTCCCATCCACTGCTGGAATGGTGACCCAAGAATAAAATGTTTCTGTTCTATAGGTTGCGTGAGCTTCAACAACAAAATGTAACTGGACCTCACTAGGCTGTTAAGCCATTTGCCAATAAATGTGCAGTAAGGGGGCCTCTCATTTTAACTGCTATTGCTACCCGTTGAGGGTTCGCCATATTACTGGTTTATTGTGTTCAGCGATGAGTATACCGATTGGGGATCAATCCTTTTATGGTTCAAGCTTGAACAACCTACAGATCGGGATAGGTTCACACCTACCTAGCTAAGGAGGAAATCCTCAATACCGCAGACGTCTCCATATATAGTATTGAGGTGTCTTTAGCCTTTAGTGAGACAAAGTTACTTAAGAGGGTCTTATTTTTCGTGCCTGACCAAACATTGGTGGTGCCATGTTGCGTAGGTTCTCATTAGGGTGATCAGGCTACTGGATTTGGGCGGTAGGATCGCCTGGGTTGTGGGTACGGAGTACAATTCCGCACCTGGTGACACCTGTCGGCCTAATCCGGGGTTTTCGGCTAACTAGCAGCGCCCCATCTCTGATCAAGATGAGTGTGATAACGACGCTCATGACAAGATAGACTCCCCAGGGAATCGTGGTACATCAGATGGCATCCCTTTCTCTCAGTTACTAAGATCCCACTCTGGCAAAGACAACAGAGGCAAAATGTATTTAAATAAGCATTTATTAAAATATCTGCATCTTAGATAAAAGCAGGTGCATAGCAATAACGAGGATAACGAAAGATATGGGAGCAGGCATGTGACCAAAAATGTAAAACACGAGAACAGTCCTACCAAGCTGTCTAAACAGGGGAGTGGCTCTATAGCCCTTCACCTACACTAAGTATGAGCACAGTATACTAAGCTTAATCTGCACTTTGGGTTTACCCTGGGAGAACATCATCCCTCATACCTGAAAAGAGGCCTGAGATCTAAAAAGACACCGTCCCCATCTGGATCAGGGCTCGGTCGTCTAAGCAGGTAGCAGTAGTGAAGCTTGTAGCAATCAGCATCCAGTTGTGGTCATCTGGCTGGAATCTCCCTCTAACGTGTCTGGGACTAAAGGGTGTTTTATAATAAACCAGCTGACATTCTAAGAAATGGTCCCCACGTATGAGTGTGTTATTTTCTGTGAATGCAGGAGACACAGCATACCACGTTTGTTGGCAACCCTATCTGACTGTAGCCTTGGAAAAGCACAAAGTGAACTATAGGTCCTACTAAGAAGGCAATGCTTTCCTAGGCAAAAGCGCAACAAGATAAAGAGAAATAAAACAGCATCGCAAACTAAGCCATAGCTAGAAAAATAAAGCAATGCTGAATAAAACGTAGATGGGTGAAAGTACACAGCTGCAGGCCTAGTTAGCTAAAACAATATGCCTAAATCATGGCTAAAATAGCTACACAACAGGGTGATACCTTGAAACTGGTCCCAGGATGCTTGTTTCCACTCCAGGGAGGATCTGGCTTGGCAGTTTGGGCTAGAATATTCCCATGGGGAGCAGGGTCAAGACTGGTTTGCACATGGCTGGGTCCAAAATGGAATGGCATGGCGAGCCAAACAATTATTGATTTTTGCCCAGATCTGTAACTGGGGGTAAATGTTTGATTTGTTCAGCATTCCATCCATCATCTGTTCTTTCGACATTCGCGGCCAGTGCTCCGCTAGATCTTCTGTCCCCTGAAAGGCCACAACCAGTGGGGCCAGCTTGACTCCTTTTCCCTCGCCTGCGACCAAAGTCTTCTGCAGCGATCTACAAGGATCTCCGCTCAGTCCCATGATGTTCAACACCTACATGGCCCGACTCACCAGCATATGTTGCACCCATGGAATCAATGTTAAGTTCAAAGCCAACGACACCTAGCTCATTCTTCCCCTCTCCGACAAAGCAACCAAACTAACTTCTCCATCTGCATGTCTTAGGTCACCAGGTGGATGCAAACCAGCAGCATCAAACTCAAAAAAGACAAGACAAATGTTGTCTTCTTCAGTAAAGACACCTTGTTATGGGACTCCCCCTTGTGGCCTACTTATCTTGGACCCACACCCAACCCAACCACCGATGAAATAACCTGAGAATGATAGATGACAATCCAACCCAAACACCCATGGAGGAACCTCAGAATGATTGCTGACAACAGTGGTGGCTAGTGGATTTTAAAAGTGGTGGGGAGGAAATGTTATACCCGAGTATAAAGTGCGAGTGCAGCGAACAAGCTTGGACATACAAATGTGGGTGTGGGAGCATTCTCTCCCGCAAGAAACTTTGAAAAAAATATTATTAAAACTGTGGAATTTACTGCACACATTAACGAAAACTTTAGAAAAAAAAAAAGGATCTAAATTGGGATCTTACTGCACAAGGGTCAAGAAAGTGTTAGAAGTAAGTAGAAGTAAGCCATAAATCTACCCCAGGTATAATACCTTATTGATGGCATCTCATGATGACCAACAGAACAATGTCAATATACTTAGTCTACACTTGTTCTAACGCTGCTTGTGGATATTTAAAACTTAGATTTTGAGACATTCTTTGGAAATTACATACATATCTATAGATAAGTTAAAGAAGTGATGTGCCAATATCTGTTAGAGTTTGAAAAGTAACTAAGCTGAAAAGATGTGTACATTCTACCTGCAAGATGTCCAGCAATTGATACATGCCTTTTAGAGTAGCTTTGCTTTTTGAATTACCTGTCCAGAATGTTATGTTTGGTAGTAAGAACATTTGACGCAGTACTATATGCTATGTTAGAATCAGGATAGGTGACTTCAGCAAGCTATGAAAACATGGACCAGTTCTCAATGATTTCAATAGGGTTGCCTACCCAGCAGTCACTCAAGGACAGCGAAACTTTCTCACAGCCTTTTTCAGTTTTGGAAGGTTCTCATTTTTCCAGTGTGGTCTTTTGAGCTAAAAAAATAAGAATTATTCCTTGAGGTGGAGCACTTTCTGTCCCTCAGAGCATTAGAGAGAAGGGTTGATGGCTTCCCCCTCTACTGCAGCTGGTACTAAGCTTTGATTTTATTTCCATGATAATGAGAGGGCGTAACAACTGGCCACACCTGTTCAGACTAACAATGAAGAATGTATTCTCAGTATGGAATGGGAGAAGGTGAAGAGTAGTAAAAAAGATGATTTTGCATATGTTAGGGACACTTTCATCAACTCTTCTCAAGTCATGCCACATGTTTAAGCAGAAGGAGCACACTCAATATATTAGAAGTAAACGCTCTTCAATGCCTATTCAAGATTATTAGCATTATATAAACCTACAATACAGTACAATAACATGGTAGATTGGCATGGAACAGGTACACTGCAACAGGTGCTGCAAATACTCAACTGGTGGTTTTTAAGCCAATGCAGCTATCCACACAGTCACAGGAGAGAGGAGGGAAAGTGAAGTCATCCACACAGAGATCTCAGGATAGAGCAATGGAGAATGGAAACCCAAACGGGCATCAGAGGAACGGAAGAGACACCCACACAAGAATCAGAAGGGATGGTAAAGAGGGGGCACGCAGACAACTGTATTAAGTTCTCATTTCTTGAGTACAACCTACATGTGCTGTATGCAGGCCCTCCTTTGGCCCTTGAGCCCTACAGAGAATCCTAGGTCTCATGTGTCACTCACACACCTGTACCACCCTCATATAATATGAAAACTCACACTTGGCATACACGTGCCCCAAACACACATTTTAAACACCTTTGTCCCTTGCCCTCCTGCTTACTAGGAGCCATATATATGCACTTTTGCTACCCAAGAGCCATAAAAACACTTGACATCCACATGCTACACTAACACTCATCTGGTATATTACACACTACACTTTTTTCTGAGGAGCTATGTGAATACACTTCTACTATCCATGTGCGCTGCTGATTGAGGGAGCGGTGTGTCACCTTCTGAATGAGGAGAAGAGAGAACTCTGGATTCACTCATGACTACAGGACATTCTCAAAGGAGGTGCACACAGAACAGACACTCAAAGAAGGATGATTCTAGAGGCACGTGCCCCTTCTCTCTACGCGTCATCTGCCCCCTTACCTGTCCCTCCATCTCCAGTGTGTACTAGAGAGCTAGTTTTCCCAAAGTTATTATTCCAAGAATTTATAATGAGCAAAGTGTCTCTATGGGATTGATCGGTTTCAAGTGCCTATTTATTATGGGAATTAAGTAAATCATAACCTTAACTCTGAGATATAAAAGCAGTAAGACCCAAATAGGAATTCGCCTTCTAACCCTCCCCTGTGTTGCCTCTTTTGTTGAGACACAAAGATTGCCTATCTGTATCCATGGGATTCATACGCCACGTCTTCAGAAACAGAATCGAGAATTACATCTTCATTTATAAGGTTCACCAATAATAAAAGTCCATCTTTTGGAACGCCCTGGAAGTGGAAGCATTAAAGAAACGTCAGGCTTCCTCAGAGTACTCTATGAGCAGATCATTCAAAATGGAGTTGGTCTACTCCAGTTTCACTAAATTCCATATTCTCTGTTCCTGCGATGTCCTCTCCTCAGCTGGTACATTACTCATTCAAAACAGAATCTTCCCCCAAGTCTTTCCCTCTGAATCAAACAATCCCAGCTACTGGTAGAGCAAACATCAAACCAATTATGTCTAAATGGCAGAGAAGGTCAACACATTCCTGAGCTTCTAAATGTGTGTTTGGCTTTAGAGGGAGGAACCTTGCTCCTCTTTACTCTGGGAATTACTCCATCTTTGTAGAGATTGTAATGAAATATCATCCTCAAAATCAGTGGGTCTATAGAGGTAAAGCTACAAGCCAAACCCTAATTGTACTCCTAATGTTAATCGCTCACCATGACCCAGCAAGTCAACGCTGTCTCATCCTCCTGCTTCAACACCCTCTGCATGCTTCGCAAGACATTCAGTTGGATCCCCATCGAAATCAGAAGAACGGTCACCCACTCCCTCATCAGTAGCAGACTGGACTACGGCAACGCACTCTACAAGGGAACAACAGCCGAGCTCCAGAGGAAACTTCAACGTATTCAGAATGCCACTGCATGCCTCATCCTCAACATCCCACGCCACAAACACAACTAAGCTCACCTCAGAGACCTACACTGGCTCCCCGTCAACAAAAGGATCACCTTCAAACTCCTCATCCACGCCCCCAAAGCTCTCCACAACGCAGGCCCTGCCTACCTCAACGAGCGTCTCAGCTTCCACGCACCCACCCGCCAGCTCCGCTCTGCAAACCTCGCCCTCGCCACCATCCCCCGCATCCATCGTACCACAGTCGGTGGCAGATCCTTCTCTCACCTCGCCGCCAAAACCTGGAACTCCCTCCCTGTCGACCTACGTCTGACCCAGGACCTCCTGACCTTCAGGAAACTACTTAAGACCTGGCTATTCGAGAAGTGGCAACCCTACCCCCCCTCCCGGCACCTTGAGACCCTAACGCGTGAGTAGCGCGCTTAACAAGTGATTGATTGAATAATAGCCCTACTGTTTCTTCCCTGGGTGGCTTCACACAAAATGACCCTAACAAGATCTACATCTTTCGATGAAAGTATCAAAAAAGCACCATCAAGAAAATGCCTCGCCATTTTAAATGTAATATATTTTCCCCTTGTCACTCTCACCTAATGGTATTAGATGTTTTTTTTTTATCCTTCCACCTTTAAGGGAGTGCATGTACTGCTAGGGTGGCCACGTGGCTCCATATCACTGGGACTCGACTTTTCCATTCCTGGGCTTCCATTTACTTATCATTGTTGACAGGTGCGTTGGCCCCAACAGCTTAATTAAAATGAACCAAGACTTCAACCCCCATAATGCACGGATATGTATAAGCAAGGTCCAGGAATGGAAAATTGTTATCCCGGTAATATTGAACCCCTCTTGCCACCCTAGTACCTCAATGCATGAAGGATTACTTTACAATTCCTTGCCGCCTCCTATGTTCCTACTTTCTAACTCATACAAAGATGCACACTGATGCATCCCTCTCATTACACGTAAGCATATTAGACAGCTGTGATGACTTTGTCAATGCTTTTTCTATGCATTCTGATATATGCAGTTCCTATGTATCCCATTATAAAGTTAGCAGTAAAAGTCTCTGAATGCAAATTAAAAGGATGAATTTAAAGTGCTACTCACTCCTGAACCGGAGAGCTCTGTAATAACAATACTTTGCATGCAGGGATATTTAAAGACAAACGTGAGTTTTAAAGCACTACAAGACCCAGAATGCAACTTCTTGTCGGTTAAATTGTTCAGACATGGCAGAGGATGGAATGCATGAGATGGGGCCACTTGGCAGCTATGCTCTTCTGATCACAATACTTTGTGAATGGTGTTCTTAGGGCTAACCATGGTGGCGCCCTGGCCATATATGGAGCACTCGAGCCCCTTCACAGTCTGCGTTAGGGTAACAAGGCGGCCAACCAGTCCCATTTCATGGGAGAAACTTTCGGTCGGTTCGTATGTTTTTGCGACAGGCATCACAGAGCACGCGGGCGTATGGTATTGCCCATATGAATGCTGGGAAAGTAACAAAAGTCGCAGAAAGTTTGCTGGGGGTTGGGCGAAAATGACAAGACCGCATGAAAGTCACCTTGGAGGTAGTTTATTTGCTCCATCTAGATCCCACATGGCCTGTTCTTTCTTCTTGTCTTCATCTTTTTGACTTCTAAGAATTTCCTTTTCACGCCCTAAATTAACGAGATTTCGACGTAGCTTTCAATAGTGCCAGGTAAATCTGTGAGTAGCCAATCAAGTCCGTTTTTTCGCTTTGCCTTCTGGTCTCCGTAGTCTTTGTTTTGTAATGAGCTAAAAATGGCTGAAAGTTCCAGAATGCCAATGGAAAAAAAAAAAGTTGGACTGATTGAGCTACTCTTTGGAAATACCTGGGAAACACCAGCGCTCGGTGCCAGTTAGTTTTGCATGTGGTAGGGGCATTTGGAGCTCTTCGACGCTTCGTTAGGGATAGTAAGCCTATCTAAATACAATTACAATTTAATCCCTTTAAAGCTGATAATATTTACAACCGAGTAGATAGAATCAAGGGGAGGAGCCAGTGTCCCAGCAGGGGCTGAGGCAGAGCTCCGTGAATTCAGCAGCCCCTTCCTTTAATGCCCCAAGTGGGGGGCAGCCTTCACGGTACCCCTCCCGCCCCTGGCTGCATTACAATAGCTTCCAGTGCAGCTCTTAACGAGCTAAGTGTCTGCTTTTAAACACGTAAATTGCAAATGTTTCACAAGTGGAATATTTAGGAGTAACGTTTTGAGAATGTTTCAGATTTGATGATAAAGAGTGTGGGGGAATGGGGTTCATTTGTTGGAAATATTGCTGTAAAATGAGTGGCCCAGTTACCTCACACGGCTGATATGCGCCATCAGTTTGCTTTACACAATTTATGAACCGGATGGAGTCCAACGAGCACGCAGCCTGTTGTGTACTTTGGAGAGCCGGTTTATATAACCAGTGTCTCCTCACTTGACCGCACGGTGTGATCTTTTGCACATAACGTCCTCACAGTTTGCACTGGGACTGAACAATGGGCGTTGGGGCTGCTACGCACCTCGCCCGCGCTGTCTCTTAGATGTGCTGCAGCCTCCGGGCAACATTTTGCAGCTTATTTAACTGCAGATTTTAATCACATACCATGTAAATGGCTGCATCCGCACTGTTTCCACCATCAGTCCCCAGGTCTGCAGAAGAAAGCGGTATACAAACTGAAAGCAAGCGCTAAAAAATAGACATACTTAGAGATAACCAATTGTGCGTGATGGCAACATGTCCCAGAAAAGTTAATTACAGCACGCTGCGCCAGACTGCACAATCCCTTCAATTTCAAACTCTAAATAAAAAAGTAAATAATGCTGTTTTCCGGTCGCCAGGTAGGTTAAGTGCTGACGTTTCGAACGCACAAAACGGCATGATCAAAATCTCCAACTAAGAACCCGTTTAAGCTACTTTTTATCCCTTTGGGTCGTTAAATCTACGTTTTACCTGCCTGCGTCCAGTGGTGTAACAAAGGCCGCCGCGTTGTGGTGGCCCGCCAAGCTGCAGGGGGTCCCCTCAGCACAGTGAATTGGCCAGACAGCTCCACTGTGAGTCCGGAATGGGGGCCCTCCATGTACTTTGCAAGGGGCCCCCCTCAAGTTTCGTTACGCCACTGCCTTATTTTTTTTTTACCCAACAGGACAAATCAACGCTGTCTTTTTTGACCTGCAGATCACGTTCCTTCATTATCAAAGGCACCTCTGATTCAAGTCAAGCTCATCGCCTCTACGCCATAAACACAAGGATGGCTCAATAGTGCTCGTACAGTAACAAGGTGGAACTGCTACGCGCAGTGCTTAATTTGTGAATAAAAAGGTGCCGGTGCTCAAAACACGCGGCTGCTGCAATTAAATGTGGGAGTACTGAGGCAGCGTAATCCTGAAACCACCTCGCGCCTCTTTAATCCATTCAACTTTAATCCATTTACAGGCTCACGCTTTCTGCTTGCTCCCTTTGTGTTGCTTTTTCGTTTTTCCCTTCCTCCGTCTTTCACATATGTGCCTTTTTCTCGCAGGAAATGCTTGAGGAAGTAGAATAAGTGCCGGCCATCAAATATAAGTGGCGGTGCCCCGAATCGGAAACCACCGGCACAAATTAAGCATTGGCTACGTTGCATTTTATAATTGAAAGCTGAGATTTAGTTTGTCAAACGCTCGATTCTAAGATCTGTGCTGAGGCCTCACCTTTCCCATGCCAAAGCAGAAGTAGGTCATCCCGTTCAGAGTTTTGTTGTGCATTCTGGGACTTGTAGTGCTGATTTTATAATGGGGTGAACCTCTACTACCTTACGAGTCCCAAAATGCTAAATAAACTCCTAGACTACAGTTAGCAGTCACTCATGGACCTGGCAAACTTGACAAAAGCCATGACGACTGGCCCCTCCTATCTAGCCAACAAGCTCACCATCTCTGGACCAACATCCTTCTGGACCACCCCACCCTTGCTTAACTGTAGGCAAGATCTGAAGCCAGTCCTCTTTGAAGAACACTACACTTAATTGGGTTGCCTCCTGGCTGTTTTTTACTGTCCTGGCCTGTATGTTTGAACGCAGGCCGGTAAGAAATGTGACACCTTAAGAACTGAGGACCAGATATACAAAGCTATTTTGCATTCGCAAACAGCAAAATTTGCCTTTTGCGACCGCAAAATGGCCTTGTAGCATGTACAATCCCTATTGTGCAAGTTGGTAACCTGTTACCGACTCGCAAAATAGGGTTTGTGACTCGCTATTAGAAAGGGGTGTTCCAACGGCATCCCTTCCTGATTGCGACTCGCAGGACCATGCATGATTGTTTTGTGGCCGTGCAGCATTAAAAAAAAAAAAAAATGCTTCATTTAAAAAGCAGTCACAGAAATGGTGGTGTGCTGACCCCAGCAGCCACCATCCCTGTGAGTGAGGCCATTCACAAATGGGTCGCAAATTGCGACCTGCCTCCTGAATATTAATGTGGCAGGTATCTTGAGACCCATTCGCGAATCACAGTGTGGTTGACAATGTTGTGTTGTACATTTTGTTTTGCAACTTGCAATTTGTGATTCACAAAAAAAAATGCAAATTGCTAAAAAAATGGTCCCACATCTGGCCCAAAGTACCAGTCCACCTTCACTCTCAGAAACCAGCTTCCCCTCCAATCACTATATCCATGCCTTTGATGTTGTATAGCGCTCCCCTGTTTTTTGGCTAGGTCTGCACTGTATATACACAGCCTACACACACCTGTATGTACAGCATTAAGAGCATTTGTGTGGAGCTGACCCTCTGATTGACTGCTGGCACCGGGATGTACCTGAGACCCAAGTAAGAAACAGACTGCTCCAGCCACTTATACCACAGAATAAAATATTCATAACCTTTGAGCAGTAGTATGGTTGGCTTTAACCTTCTGATATATGGAATAGGTAATACATCACAACAATGTGTACTGGCCATTGGGCAAGGAGTGGGGAAGAGTAACAAGCAGGGCAGCGTTGCAGCTGTTTTAAGGGGTTGAGAGAGGGAGAGACAGATGGTGAAGCGGGTGCTTCTGATCAAGTTGGTGATCGGGGAGGGTTTACGCAGTGGAGCTTCCAGAATTTTTCTTTGAGAATAATCATCTGTAGGAGGCTGGTACTCTATGTAGTGTGCAAAACTAGGCATACTGTGCAGAGGGTTCAGGCAACCACACGTTGGTTTTCAGAGGTAAAAACTATACCACCTAATGGTCTAATTTTTATAGTAGCTTGGTCGAGCAGTTAGGCTAATCTTGGAGAAGTGCAAAGCATTTTGTGTACTCATAGTATCAATAAATCAATATACATACTCAAAAGGATAACTCAAGACCAATTTACAAAAATACTTCAGATTTTTATAAAAAATGTAAAACCAAGATCATCAAAATTGGGTAAGTACTTTTTAAGTTATGACTTTTTGAAGTTTAATAAAATCAGTCTTTTTGTGCGTAATTATGCACCATAGGAATCAATGTTGGATATGCTTTAAATTACATATATAATCAGGCAGTGCATTTACCAAGTTCTCCTTTTGCAGGTAAGTTGAGGTTATCGATGGTCACTATGGATCAGCTGCAGAAGTTTGGGCCGTTCCCAGTTCTGGCGGGAGCAGCAAGAAGTGGTCTTTGAAGCTAGTACCAGGCCACTGTGAGGGGCCACTTGCAAAAGTGCTGCACGCACAGATGGACCTAAAGGTAAGTCTGGTGGCTCTCCTAGGAGTATTGAGGATGCAAGGTGTGGGGGACCATTAAAGCACAGCTAGATCTTTGGTGCAGGGCACAGGATGGCCAGGTGCATAGCGAATCAGAGAGCCAGGAGCTGTGCGCAAAGATGCCCTTTGGCAGCAGGAGGTAAGTCACTTACAGGTCAGCTGAGGCACTCTGGTGGAAGGTCCTGGTGTTTTTCAAGTCTCTTGACTGGGGCTTTCTCCTGGCCCTTTTACAGTCTGGAGAGGGCTGTCCTTCTTGATGTCCGATTTGAAGTGATCACCACCCAGGGCAATGGTACGGTTCAGCCGTTGGCGGGTGCAGACGCACAAAACTTGGCACACTTGCAGGAATTGTCCTCACAGTCCGTTGAGTGGAGATTGGTCCAGCTGTGGTGTCTGGTTTAATGGTCATTAGTCGGTCAGTGAAGTTGACCTCACTGGCTTGTTGGTTCCTTGTGGTTGTTGAGTGATGCCTTCACTCTAAAGGGAAATATTTGGAGATTTTTGAAGCGTGAGGGCCCTCTTGGGGTTTCTTTAGTCCGTTCGATGTCCAAGCAAACCTTCAGTGGCGATTGTCAAGTCCTGGGTGCAGCAGGCAGGGTTTGGCACCTTTTCTTTGTGCAGCAGTTTTCCAGTTCTGGAGCCTTGGGTTTTCTTTGTTGTTGGTCTTCTTGTGTCCTTAGAATCAGATTTCTTGGTCTAGGGATGCCAACTAAATACTGCATTTAGTGGGCATTTTAGGGAGTACCTAGTAGTGACCAATGGGTCATCTAACTTAGGGTGGCTACACCCACTAAGTGACTGCTTCCTGTGGGCAGAGGTCACTTCCCTACACCTGACTGGCTATTTTCTTTCCATGTAAGATGGAGGAAAATGAAATAGAGAGGTCACCGCGCATGCAACACCTTAGGGGTGGTGGAAGCATGGGCTGACCACTCCTCCTGTCCGGTGTGTGTTTTCCAACCGTTGCTCCCACCAGAAGTGGGTTTTGCAACAGGGGAGGCCATCTGCTGCTAGCAGCAGGCTTGAGGGTCGAGTTTCAAGGGCTGTAAGCCCCCAGAAGCTCTTAGGTAGGGCTGTGCACATCCCTGGGGGAAGTGGGGTAGCACCTCTGCCAGGAAGGGCTTTGTTTTCTGGCCCCAGAGAGCAATGACTTTTCCCCAGGGGTCCAGAATCCTGTCTGGTGGTGGCAGGCTGGTTTGGACCGGCCAGCAACCATGCCAGGGTAGTTAGCTTTTGCAGGGGGCACCTCTAAGGTGACCCCTGGGTACACTTTGTAATAAAGCCAATACTGGTACCAGTTTGGATTTATCATTCTGAGTTGTTTGATACCTAACAACCCAGGTTTCAGAGTAGCCATCATGTAGCTGTGAAACTCGCACTGACCAGTGTCCAGCACATGCATTTAAAATGGCTTCTCTGTTCACTTGCTATGTCCCAGGTGTGGCAAGGGCACAGTAGAGGCATATTGCTCATGCAGCTATGCCCTCACCTACAGTGTATAGTGGACTGGCCACACAGGCTGTGTGCCATGTCGAGTTTGCATTTTGAGATTGCACCAGGACACTCAGCCTGCACTGGCAGTGCTGGGAGCATAGGGATGCATAGCCCTTGAGGGCGGCACAATATGTGCTGCTGCCCTCAGGGGCCTATCCTTAGTACCTCATGCCCTGGGTATCTAAGTACCATTTACCAGGGACTTATAGTGACAGCTAAATGTGTTGCCAATTATATCAATACCTTTGCAATTTTAGTCAAAGAACACTGGCACCGGTGACCTGATTAGCAGGATTCCAGTGCACTCCAGTCCAAGTTGCATCCAGAAACCAGACAAAAAGTATGGGAGGGTGGGGAGTGGTACAGCAATAGGGTGCCATTTTCCCACATCATGCTTGGTCAAAGTATGTTAATGCTTAGATGTAAATGTAGTGAGTTTTTTAATGTTTCATCCATACTCCATTATTCATACTGAAGAAATAGTGCAGCATTTAAACCTTTTAGTCTTGTTTATTGATCAAAACTGATTGACATCTATGATGACGTGGGCCTTTGGGTATTATGGTTTTAGAAAACTAGGCCAGTGGTAAAGATTCCATGAATTTCACCAGATCATCATAATTTTGCTCCAAAACCACCTCTCTTTCTAAGACACCCTTGACATTACGTTCTCTTTGATTGTGCACAGTGCTTAATTTGTGCTTGTTGTTTCCGGTGCTGAGCACCAGCACTTATTTTTGAGGGCCGGGGCTTATTCTCCTGCCCCCAGCACTTGCTGCGAGCCAAAGACACATATGGGAAAGACCATGGAAAAGAAAAACAAATAAACGTCACAAAGGGAGAAAGTAGAAAGCTTCTAGAGTGAGCTGAAGGGACAGGGAGTGGCGTTAAATAGATTGAAGAGGCGCAAGATGGCTTCTGGATTCTGCTGCCTCAGTATTCTGTGTTCCCACATTTAATTGCAGCAGCCGCTTGTTTCAGAGGAAGGCTTTGGGCACCGGCACGTTTTTATTTACAAATTAAGCACTGATTGTGCACCACATTCACACTCAATAAATTGAAGAGCAATTGAAACAGTTAAAATGTAGCAACACAGTAGAGTAGCCTCTGCCCCAAAAACTAATGTTTCGTGGTCTCAAAGATGTGGTTTTATGTGGCACAACATTGTTCTTGGTAAACCAGTCACCATTTTCAGCGCATGAAGTCCTGTGCAATATACTCATGAGAGTGATCTCTGTTAGGTAAATGGTAAAATATGTTTATGTGTGCAATAAATATATTCACACACTAATTGCCTTAATGCCCAAAATGTTTTGCTTACCGAAATATTTTGTGGTGGAAAATGAGCCCATAAAAGGTTTCACCATATCAGTGATAGCATCTGAAAGTAGAGTTTTGGTGAGGAAAAGCAAGATCAGACATTCCAAAATGTGGAATAAGAGCACTGATGTGTTTACAAATTAAGTTTATGATGCAAATTTACTCAAGGCAGGAGTACGTTTTAACTGACATGTTTTATTCTCAAACCTAAGCAATGCCACAAAACACTTATAATTAAGCCCTGTGTTGGTAGGTATGTCCGCATAAAGGAATAAGAGATTGATGTTTTATTTTAACGATTTGATTCACACATAAGATACACAGATATATTGCAATAGCATATAAAGCTGAAATAATTCAAGATGGACTCCTTTTCGAGGCAGTGAGTAGCAGTCAAACTGGGCTCTGCTGTCAATATTGCCATCAGGGAGATGGTTCATTTTTTAGATAAAAAAGGGGGCTGTCTGAGAAGGAAGGAAGTCGATAACTTCTTACAAAGTGGCCAAAATTGTCACATTACCAACCTGCATAGATATCCAATGTCGCTGGCAACTGATGAGGATACCAAGCTTCGAATGTAAGGATGACAAATAGAAGGTCAGTAAAGAGAAACGAAGCAGCCCTCGCTTAATTCGGAAATGCGTGGGTTAAAATGCCTTTACAATTTGGAAACCAAGGAATTGGTTTGGAGGTAGGGCAAAGTCGTGAAACAGCTGAGACCAAATGGCCTCCTAAGCAGCAGCAAATATCAAGGGCAAGGGCGCGCAGGTGGGATGGGTGTATGGTGAGAATAAAAAATAATACTTAAAAATAAAAAACTTACCTTCTCGTACGCCATCGGCTGCCTCGAA
Organism: Pleurodeles waltl; assembly: GCF_031143425.1. Lineage (NCBI taxonomy): Eukaryota > Metazoa > Chordata > Amphibia > Caudata > Salamandridae > Pleurodeles > Pleurodeles waltl. Next base: position 1,005,617,109 of record NC_090449.1, on the reverse strand, counting down.
CTACTCTTCTCTTCTCGTGTCCCACCATTCACTGGGACACCAGCACAAGCTCCTCAGCAATCCTCGTGCTGCTTTCATGCTAAACCTAGCATGAAAGTAGCATCAGGATTGGTCTGAACGGTTGGACTGCCGCTCAGACACAACCCCTTGGCTGTGCAGTTTCTCCAGCTCGGCTGTTCGACACACCCGGGTTGGAGAAACCTAAGTGCGCATGTGTGTTTGGCCGGCCTAAGACGACTGGCCAAACATACGTGCACCAAGGTGCACTCTCTCCTCCTCCACCTCCCCTCTCCCCCTCCCGTGGCCCAGCCCCGCCCCTCCCTGCACATGCTGTTGGCTGTTTTAGCAGCTGTAAAATAAAATTATAATTAAATATTGTATTATTTCACAGCTCCTGGCTCTTAGCCAGGGGAGCGACGCTCCTTCGCCATTGCGAAGGAGCCACCCTGCTCATAAGCCATGATCTCATGTCGACAGCAAACATTTTATTTTAGAAAAACACAAAATATTGCAAGTCGGCCAGACAAATGAAATCTTTAAAGTGCTAAATGGTTGTACTACAGAGGAAAATTGCTGGACAGAGCAAGTGGGTATTTTCGAGGGACACTCTGCCCCCCAAGTTGGCAGGAACAGGGAGTAGGGGGCATGTCCTCATCTTGTAGCTTGATGTTTGCGCCCTGGCAACGACAAGTCATCGGATTGGCAGCCCTGTCCAGATGCAGCTCTTTGTGAGTAGAAAGGATGCATTGAACTGCTTAAAGTCTGAGAAGATGTTATTGTATTGTAAGGCAACATTTGTACAGAACTTTATACCATGGCTGGACTACCAGCCTTCTTATGCATGGTTGGAAGTGTCTGTTTATAGAGTGACATCAATAGTAAGCATTTGGAGCTACGTGGCACTATACTTACAAATCAGTGACTTTAATTAATTGAAGAGTTAGACATTTGGTTTCTGGTTGGCAGAGGTATGCACCCTTTCCATGCAGAACCACAATCCTAGTTAGGGTAAGGCACTAAGCATTAACCTGTGCTCACCCTCTGGTAGCTTGGCAGAGAGCAGTCAGGCTTGACTTAAAGGCAATGGGTAAAGTATTTGTGCAACACTTCAAACAGTAATATAGTAAAAAAACACCACACAGAAGGGATTTTACACCAAGTTGGAACAATAGTACTTTCTTTAACAAATAATACAAGACCAAAACAGTATTTGTGCAGCACTTCACACAGTAAAACAGTGAGAACACGACATAAAAATAATCCACACCAGGTTAGAAAATTATATCTTAATTTAATGAACAAAACAAGGGCAAAATGACAACAACCCAATAAATAGAAGTGGAGATATGATTTTTTAAAGAATTATTGTGCACGTAGTACTGAGAAGCAGTAAGCTCCTATTGGGAAATTTGGTTGCGCTGGACCGGGACAAAGTCAAGAGTTCAGACTGCCCTTGATGGAATGGATACTGGCAAAAAGACCCACGCAGGGCCCGCTGAGCAACAGTACCTTGTTACTCGTCGCAGTACAAGATGCGTCAATGATCTCCATGTGTTGCATCGGATTTCTCCATGTAACTTCAGTGATGCATCAGTTCTGAGTGCGATGTGCTGGTTCAGAGTGATGTGGTTCTGAATGCAATGTGCTGGGTTGATTCACGCTGGGGAGGCGATGTGTCGATCTTCTCCACGCAGTGGAGGCGATGCATTGGTTCCGAAGCAGGTGTTCCGGGGGTGATGCAACAGTTCAGAGTGCAATGCACTGGTCCGGTCCCTGCAGTAGTGATGACGTGCCAATTCTGATCTCACAGCAGGTGATGAATAGGTTCTGATCAGTGCAACAGCATTGATGCGCATGTTCTGGCAGATGCAACACTACCTGCTCACTTCCAGTGGCTTCCAATGGCCCTGGACTGGATAGGCAGCACTTGGCAGAGCAAGACTTGCAGCAAAGTCCAGGTGCTTTTTGTAGAAGGGAGGGAAGTCTTTGATGTCCTTGAGGCTTCGGAACAGGAGGCAAGAGAGCAAGCCCTTGGCTCACTTTGGTTCTGGGATGTACAGATGCAGGTCCAGTCTTTCCCACTCCCAAGCAAGAGAGCAGCAGGCAGTAGGTCAGCTCAGAAAAGCAGGAGTCCAGCAGAGTAGCAGCTCAGCAGTATGGTGGTTCTTGTAGCAACACAGCAGTCCTTCTTCCTCGCAGAATATCCACAGGTCCAGAAGTATACTAACTTGGTGGTGGCAGAGGTCCAGTACTTAAACCCAGTTGTGCCCTTGAAGTGGGGGAAATGCCAAAGAAAGCTCTTTGATTGGCACAGATGTCATCCCTTGCAGCCCTGGCTCTAGACTAACTAAAGGGGGGTATGCAGTCCTTTGTGCGTGGCAGGACACTATCGTTTCAGCACCTCCCACCCATCCTGCCCAGGATGCCCCATCAGGATGTTGATGGCTTATCAGTCACACCTAAACTCCTTTTGTGTATAGCTGTCTAGAGGGAATGCACAAGCCCAGCTGTTACCCCACCCTAGACATATATTGGAGACAGACAGTAGTCAATAAATGGCTAAAGTAAGAAAATGCCAACTTTCTAAAAGTGGCGTTTTCAGAAATGCAATTTAAAATCAGACTTTACCATAAATTGTGATTTTAAATTGTGAGTTCAGAGACACCAAACTTGACAAATAAATCTCTTCCAGATTGGTAATTACAGTTATAAGAGCAAATAAGGTAATCTCAATGTTATCCTATCCGAGAGATAGGCCTTGTAGTAGTGAAAAACAAATGTGGGAGTTTTTCACTACCAGGGCATGTAAAACGTAAAAGTACATGTCCTGCCATTTTGAATGCATTGCACTCTGCCCTGTGGGTCACACAGGGCCTACCTTAGGGGTGACTTGTATGTATAAAAATGGATGGTTCAGCATTGGCAAGAGGCTTATCTTGCCAAGTTGAAATGGCAGTGTAAAACTGCACACACTGGCTCTGCAATGGCAGTCCTGAGACATGGTTGAGGGGCTACTAAAGTGGGTGCACAGAAAGTGCTGCAGACCCACTAGCAGCATGTAATTTACAGGCCCTGGGCACACTCAGTGCACTATATCAGGGATTTATAAGTTTATCAAATATGCCAGTTGGTTATTAGCCAATGTTACCATGTTTTAAGGGAGAGAGTGCAAGCACTTTAGCACTGCCTGGCAGTGGTAAAGTGCACAGAGTCCCAAAACAAGCAAAAACGAGGTCAGAAAATGGAGGGAGTCAGGTAGAAAGTTGGGGGAGAAGACTACCCCAAGGCTGTCAGGTTTAACATGGAGGTATTTATGAAGAGAGAACCTAATTCTGGTGAACAGCTAATAATCCAAATGGGAATGGAGGTGTCTTATTCCTGCTGGACGATAGACACAAGAAGCCCCATGGTTGCAGGACTCTCTGAACCAGGGGGTGATCAGAGGTTGAGGGAAGGGAGGGCAGTCTGTTCTCAGAGTCCTTCTTGGGTGGCTATGATTGCAGAAGTAAAGCAGAGTGTTCTTCTGTTAATGCAGAAGGAAAGAATGGTGTGATGCAAAGAGGGCAGTCTATGCACACAGAGTTAAGTGACATTGATGATTGAATTGTTATAGGATAAGGATAAACTATGCATCTGCCTAGGGTGCCATCAGCAGGGTAAAGCAGATTCTACTTACAACCTGCAAGCATCTAGGGTATCCCAAGGAGGGATGGGTGTGGGGTACTTTGTAGGTACAGGCCCGGAAAGCCAGAAAAGTACACACACCAGACACAGTGCATATGCTAGGCATAAGGCCCTGCCCACTGGCATGGGGATGTCCTTTATTGACTTTGTCACATGACCCCCTGATCTCAAATATATTGCCAACAACACATGGCTGGATCTACCTAAATAACAAACACACCAAACCTCACTATGGTAAGCCCTTGATGCACATTGGGCTGCTACATCTGACCCCACCTCCAAAATGCAACAAATTGAAAGAAAACACATTCCACATTTGTGCACCCAATGCCTGGTACTCAAACACCTTCTCTCAACTCACACCGACAAAGTCTTGGACTCTACTAGAAGGGGCAGGATCACATCTCATGTGATATCTAGTGCGTGAAATGTGTGCATCCAACCCCGAGGGCTGCCAGGTTGCCGGCCAACCATGGAGGTACTCCCCTCCTGGAACATCTCTTGATCTGCATCTCCATTCAGAGACTGTTCACTAGGCGGGGAACACATGACTGATCCTGGGACAACTACCTCATCATCAGAGTCCTATCAAAGTCAGGTACCCCTCCCAGCTGTGGAGCATTCCTGAATCACTTAAGGAATAATACATTCCTGGTAGCTTCTTTGCCACCCCTTTGGGCAGTTATCATGGTACCTTGCCAGAAGAGTACCCTCTAGGGCTTTATTTGAAGAGCAAGCTAAATTTACTCCCTTGGTATTGGTCTTTGACCAGCACAACATCACCAACCTCTATAGTCGATAGCCCGCTGCTTAGTGCTGGCCCAGGCCTTGAGCTCTCAACACTGCAGGAACACTTGGTCATCATTTATGGCTGCTAACTGCTAGCATGGCTAATGGGGAATTGCATCAGTGACTACTCTCCCCATGCAGATATATCACAGGGTCCTCCCTGTCATGGCATGTGCAGTTTGACAATATTCCCCCCAAAAAAGAGCAGATAGCTCTCTCCAGGGGTTGAGAGTTGGCATTGGCAATGCAGATAGCCTTGTTCAAATTTTGCATACACCTTTGTAGATCGACATTAGCCTGTAGTCACTGAAATGCCACATTTCTGTATGTAATGTTCAATGACTTGAGGTATTCTGCCTGCCATTATCCATCCTTAGTTCTCATGTCAAGTCATTTGTTGCCATTATTTTCTCCAAATTGGGCAGCATCTCACTGGCTGCCTTGGTCGATTTTACTTTTACCTCTGGATATTTGGAATATTCATTAGTGACAACCATCATATACTGCCCATCTACCAGACATTCATGGTTCTTGTGGCCCCCCTCAGTGATAATTGGGGGCAGGGGGTCAGGTTGTCTTGCAGCATGACACCACACATGATCTGACAGTCATGTCCACTAGCTCATCTAGCTGAGGGAACAACACCTTGCTGCGTAAATGTTTTTTTGTCTTCACTAACCCCTGGTGCCCCACATGGGCTAGATGGATAACTCGGTTGGTCAAACTGCTGGGGATTATAAGGTGATGACCTCGAAAGAGATAGCCTCCATAGCAGGCAGCTAGCTTATGTCTTATCTGGTACAGTGAGTCTAGAATCTTCTGAACTTCTGGAGTCCGTTGTGACCAGTGGGCTTTGAGGATTTCCCATTGCCCAGACTCAGGCCCTCATTTTGACAAGGGTGGTAAAAACCACCCACCGTTGTGGTGACGGCCGCCAAAATACAGCCACCGTGGCTACCATCCGTCTGCCAGATTATGACCACTGGTAAGGTGGTGCTGCTACCACCAGCAACGCCACGGCAGTAGAAGGCCGCCAGCCGTATCATTACCTGTGATACAGTCTGGTGTTGCTCTGCTGGAATGCGTTGCTGGCGGTAGCAGCACCCCTTCCTGTTCCCTGCTGGAAGACCACCTTCCGAAAGGGGAAGGGGTGGGGGTGTTGTGTGTGTGTGTGTGTGTGTCTGAATGTGTGTGTTTGTGTCAATGCATGTATACCAGTGTGAGAGGTTGAGTGTATGCGTGGTGCGTGTCTGCGGGTGTGTGCGTGTATGGGGGGTGGGGGAGTGTGAGGATCGGAGGGACTGGGGTGCTGAGGTTGGATGTTGGGGTTGGGGATTAGTGTGTGTATGGAGGGGTGGGTGGGGACTGAGTTTGGATGTTGGGGATGGGGGGGTTAGTGTGTGTATGAAGGGGTGGGTAGGGGCTGAGTTTGGATGTTGGGGGGTGTCAGGTGAGTGTTGGGGGTTTGGGTGCCACCTACTGGTGACATGGAAGGAATTCCCTGTCACCGGTAGGGCCTACCGCCACGGTTTTTGTGGCATTGCTAACGCCATGGAAAACATGGCGGTAGGCTGGTTCCAAATGCCAGGGGCGGTACTCTGTCGGCCGCCGGGCTAGGGATTCACATCCCCGGCCCGGCGGCTCATACCGCCATGGCGGTTTGAATGGTAAATTGGCGGGTTGGATGCAGCCAACCCGCCAATGTCATAATGTGGCGGTATGTGCAACCAGCCTGTTGGTGGTACTACCGCCACCCTAACACCTACCGCCAGGGTCATAATGACCCCCTCAATGTCTTAAGGGGCTAACTACAGACAGTCATCTATTTTTGTGGCTTCTTGAATTGTGTCAAGCAACAGGGGCAGTGGCCTTGATTGTTCTGCAACATACCAGATATACTCCTCAGTTTCCTGGGTGGCCAATTCTTCATGGTGAGTGGTGGCCTTGGGAAGTCACAAAAATAGTCAGCAGGATTGTGAGAGCAGGGCTTGTATTCCACCCGGAGTGAATATTCTTGCAGTTAAAGATCCACTTTTCAATTAGGGGAGAGGGGGCTTGGAGGATGACCTTTGAAACAGGGACCCAATGGTTTGTGATCAATGTGATCCCCAAATGGCTGTCCATATACAAATATGTGGAAGTGATGACATCCCTAATGGATAGCTATGCCCTGTTCACCACTGCCACGGTGACAGCACAGCACCCGGATCCTCAGGACTAGCATCTACTGAAAGCTCTGTGGCCTTTGATGGGTCAAAATACACAGAAGCTGTGTCCCCTAAGAGGGCATTTTTAGACCGTTGAAATGCTGCCTATTGGGCCGCCCCCAGGCCTGACAATTTGGTGAGGCCTCTCTGGGGCTGAGTGAGGGGTATGAAGTCTCTTATAAATGGGCTGCAGTAGTTCACAACCCCAAGGAAGCTTCTCACCTCTTATACATTGGGAGGAGGTGGCCTTCTTTGATGGCATGGTCTGGATCTATCATAGCAGTAGAGAATTTGTAACCAAAGAAACTGATCTCTATGTTCATGAATTCTTACTTTCTCAATGCAGTGTGAGGCCACATTCCTGGAGTCCCTTTAGCACGCTTCCCAGCCTTATGTGATGTTCCTTTACTAAAGAGGTGTAGACGAGGATCTCATTGCTCACGTTGATGACACCTTGCAGGCCACACAATACTTCCTGGATGACATTCTATTTGGTGGCACTGAACATTGCAAAGTTGAGCCTCGTGTATCTGTAGAGGCTCATGTGGGATGAAAAAGGTGTGATGTACCTAGACTTGGGGTCCAGGGTTATTTGGTGGTAACCTGACCTAAGGTCCATTTTAAAAAAACACTCCACCCTACTGAGTTCCCTGATGATTTTGTCTACACTGGGCATGAGATGTCTCTCCCTTTTGATAGCCACATATAGAAGGAGCACGTTTATGCATATCTGCACTTCTATTGTTTGGGTTTCCTTATGACGATTATGGGGGACACCCACGGAGTAGGGCTAGCACCTTCTCAATAATGTCTGCCTCTTCAAGCTTTCTGAGCTACACCTCCACTTTCGGCCTCAAATGAAAAGCCACCTTCCTGTATTTCAGGGCCATGGATGCACCAACTTATCTATGTGCACTACAATATTTTTGCCTTTCACACAGCCTATTCCTTTGAAGAGATCTGGGAAGCCCTCCAAAATGTCCTCCAATTCTGTGGCATGTACCCTCAGTGCAAATTATGCCAGCCCTAGTCTCTCCCCTGTTTAGCAGCTCAGGAGCATGCCTTTTCCCCCTTCGTAACATACACCTTAAAGATTGTGCTGTTGTCATGTCATAAACATGCCTTGAAGCTGAAGGGGTTGTGTTTGGTCATAGGCATAACCCTCACTCCTGTTGGCTTAAGAGCTGGTAGATTGGTCAAATTCTTGTAAGTTTCACTTGACATGTTGATCAAGGCCCCAGTATCAATAATGGCCAATAGCAGCTTCCTCGCTACTCTTACGTGGCATGTAGGTGGCTTAAGAGTCTCTGTGCTGACTTGGCCTATAGTGTACACAGTGTGAACCATGTTATCTGTATTTTCCTCATCCATGTCACTCTCATCATCCTCCAGGACGTGGGAGACAGCATTGATGATGGAGGAGGAAGATGGTCGGGAACTTCAAGCACAGGGGCAGACCCTCCGAAAAGGGTTCAATTTGCCACATAAAGCACATTTCTTTCCTTTGGCCAGGCACTTTGCTGGTTTGTGTGCCGGCCTTCTGCTGTATCTGCAGGGTCGTCGTGGAAGTCTTAATTTGTCACCTTGCTTGATATGTATGATTTGGTTTACAGATTTGACCTTGATGGGCCTTGTGGAAGATGAAACGGGCATAGTCAGGGTTTGCTGTTGCTTCAAAGTACGTGTTGAGTACCACAACAAGTGTTGCATATGTGGGTGGTGCCACTTCTGGGAAGGTGTGGGAGAGTTAGGTGACACCCGGCCTTGCCGGATGCAGTAGTAGAGTTCTCTTAAGTTTGTCTTCCACCACTGTGGTGGTGAAATATAGGTTTAGCGTTTCTAGCCACAGTCTCCATTTGGGGGCTTATGTCGAGGGGGCCCCTTTAATGATAAATGGGATGATTGTTGATGGTTGCTGCAATTTTTGCTTTGTATTATAGGTGGTGCCGTTAAAGTGGACGGTGAGCTTGTTGATATGCATTATCGAGGAAATCCTTCATTCCCCCTTCACTCATTAGTGGCAAGCTGGTAGTGTTGATTGCATCAAATTTTACTGGTACTGATGCTGGTCTTTTTCCACTGTCTGAGAGTGTTGTGCCCTGTGGGTGGCACATTCATGTCAGGGTCCTTCTACAGATGCCACCCTTTCGTGGTGGAGGAGCAACATCGTGCATATGCAGCAGGCAATCATGTGTGTGTGGCCAAGCAGATGTTACCTGACGCAGCCTGCCTCTTGTCGGAATCACCAGGTGATGTAGACAGTATAGGCCACGGCCAGGTCCTCACTGTATAGCACATGCCTCCCTGCACTGGTGGGCCGTGTTGTTCAGCCTCTCATACAGCACGTGTGCTCTGGCCAGTGCACAACTCACTGTTCCAGTCACGGATGTGCTGCGCAGGCCACACCTATATGGAGAACTGCTCTTTGAGAGGCAGGCCCTACCAGCTCAACCTGGATGTGATTTACTGGTCACCTCGTAGTAGCAAAGCAAATCTAAATGCTTGCTGCCACCTCTGGAGGTGATGTGTAGTGCGGCAGAGATCAGCAGCCCTCAGGGTATGAGGATAGGTATGCTATGGTGGTGTTCATCACACACTCGTCATCAGTGGTTAATTTGAGACAATGGTTGCGAGTGGTAGCCACCAAAACTTCTTTTTGGGAGCCAGCACTTCTTTTTCTGTATCAGACATCTAATGAGCACAAAACAAGGAAAACACACTGATTGGACAGATGAAGGAAGAGAAAGATAGCAAAATTGTCACAAAGGGAGAAAGCAGGAACCTGCAAGAATGAGATAAATGGGGAGGGACACTCTGGTAGAGGATTAAAGAGGTATGAGGTGGTTTTGAGACTACCAACCTTGGTATTCAGCGAACCAACATTTAATTGCACCGGTTGCAGGCTTCTGAGCAGATGTTCGGCCACCGGCAATCATTTTTATACAAATTAAGCACTGTCCATCGCTATTTGTGAGATTATTTGTGGGTACAGAACAATACATCATGAATACACTGTTCCTATGTAGGAAAATAGAAAAATGAGCACAGGTTCGAAAAGACACTTCTTAAGTTAGAAGCAAGAGCCCTCACACATCCAGTGGATGTCATGCTTCATCATACGGCCAGCTCCTCATCAGACTGGCACTGCAATGCCTGATGGGCCCCACAAGGGGGCACTTTACCAGAGATTTTAATCAGGAGTCTGTGCTGGGGTAGGAATCAATTTAAGCCTACCCTCAGGAAAGAGCAGGAGATAAAGAAAAGATAAAATTGCCTCTGGGGCCTCCAAACAACTTGCTTTTTTTGACGTGGAGACTCTAGGTCAAAATTAAAAACATACAGGAGTGGAGAAGGAATGAAGTTCCGCCACTCTGCTTACAATACCAAGCTAAAAAGGACAGTCTCCCTTTAGCTGATTTTTACGGTCAACATGTTTCGCGCCCTAACTGCCTCTACAGATCGTGCGGCGCTTCATTAGGACCAAAAGATAACTCCTAAGCTACAGTATGCACCCTAATAAAGTTTGGAGAAAGAATTACTCACATAGTACGCTACACTACTTCCAGCCTAAGTAGGTGAACCTGTGCAGGAAAGATAAACAATGTAATTGAACACAATATAATGTATCAACATTTATTAAAAACACCTAATAGTGTAGTGACACTGTGTATGTTGTGCTGCCATGCAGAAGATGTGAGATAAATCACCATACAAAATGTTCCTTACCCTCCCATATTAGGGATCAGGTTCCTTGGGACAAAGCGGACCTTTGGACTAACGGCGCTCTGTATAGGTCACAAAGACATCACAAGTTTGTACATAAATAGATCTACACATTTGTATATACAATTAATCTCCCTTTTGAATCAGAAGACGATGGTTGAAAGACACTTTTTGACAACTTGAGGTCACAAAAATTGACAGCCTCACTAACAAGGGAGGGTCTTGTAGATATAGCTAGAACTAACACTACCCTGTATCAAGTTTGCACGATATTATTATGCATAGCCCAGTTGATAAAGACAAATGCAAATGTATGTTTGGACTCAAATGCCAAGAACGAGTCCTCCCACGCATTTAAGCAGTCCCTTGTGTAGACACGTGGCGCAGCGCTTAAAGAACCACGCAGAGACCTTTTGAGTTTCTGCCACACTCGGAACTGCGTCACCACAGTTCCTTCTTTATTTATAGGCTTGTGCTCCGTGCCCCTCCCGGACACGCCAAGCACGCTGTTTAGGCACGGAGAGCCCGCATGGCTCGCCGCTCAATCTTTACATCCCCCCCATGTTTTACTCCACACGGACAGGGATTAACAAAACAAACTTAAGCAAACAATGAAAACATTATCACACGAAAAGTTTCAAAAATAAAATTGAAAGAAATATCCCAAATAACAAATAACTGAAAACACTCCAAATTTGTTTCTTTACTCCCTGAATCCTCGTATCGCTCACAGAGTCCACTTTAGACGGCTGGAGGTCGTTTCACACTGTCCACATCGTTCTTCCCACAGCGTGCTTGCACTAACAGACGACACCGACACTTACTTTCCAAGCAATCTATTCGACAAACAAAGTCTTTCAGCTGACTGCTCGGCACAGGATTAGGGCGTAGGTCATATCTCGCACTTCTAGTGCTACCACTTCCATGTTCAAGAACACAATCAGGCCGGGTTTGCTCGATCATCGTTGGCTCAGCAACATCCTTCCTCTCTTCAGCCAGTAGAGGTGAATCACAGGTTATGTCCTCTATTTCTCCTTCTTCACTGGTCGACTCTCTCAGACCAGCCTTCCTAAAATGTGATACATTTCGTGTCACTCTTTGTCTCCCTCTCGCGGCAGTTATCATTGATCCCTTTATGCCAATTATTTCCCATACATCAGGCTCAAACGGCATTCTAAACTTCCCTCCTCCTCGCCGACATCTCACTACCACTCAATCTCCTTCTTGAAACCCTCGATACTTTGCTCGCCGTTGGACACTCGCCCGCTGATTAGTAGCTTCTCGCCGGTTTTGAGTGGCCTTTACGTCCAACACAGGAGGTTTCCATTTAGGACCTGAGGGAATACAATCATGTGGAGATACTTTGAACATCAAAGAGGAGGGAGCACAACCAGTGGTGCTATGAGGCGTTTGACGATAAGCACTCAAAAATTGATACAAACATTGTTCACTATTTTCCTTTTGCTCCACTCCAATCCTTAGAGCCCTGTTCAGAGTTCGCATGAACCTTTCCACGTCCCCATTTGCCTGAGGCCAGTAAGGCATTATCTTACGATGACGAATTGCTAGACCGTCAAAGTATAACCTAAACTCTTGCCCTTGGAAAGGAGGACCATTATCAGTTCGAATTTCGTCAGGCAAACCGAACAAGGCAAACGTCTTTTGTAGAACTGGCCGTACATTTTCAAACGCCGTTGACGCCACAACTTCCACCACTGGGAATTTGGTATATGAATCAATCAGAACAGCAGTCAATCTCCCATCTGGGAAACTCCCAAAGTCCATGCTCAATTTAGCCCAGGGTTTCAGAGTGGCCGGTTCAGTTACCACTGGGCAACTCAGAGGCTCTATTGACGTAATGATGCAGGAATGACATCTCCCTACCATTTCATCAACCTGAGTATTCATGCCCGGGAACCAGACTTTGGCACGTAATCTCGCTTTGGTTTTAGCAGCCCCTTGGTGCCCTTGATGAGCCAACTCGATCACTCTCGACCAGAGACATTGTGGAAGCACGATTCGCCTTCCTCTTAGAACCAACCCATCATTATCGGTAGACAGCTCATCGTGCACCTTCCAGATACTCTGCATAGCCACCTTTTGATCAGGGCAGGACATGTGGGTCTTCTCTAGAAAATATTTCCACCTTTTGTGGCTTAATGCTTCTTTGACATGACTCAACATCACATCTTCCTGGGTAGCGTTCACAATGTCAGTTACGAGAAGAGTATTAGGGCAGGCCGACTGCACGACCATGCTAACAAAAACTTCAGTACTTTCTTCATCTTGTTCTTGATGAATATCAAACACCTTCGGAGGCGGGTGTCGAGACAGATAATCTGCAGGATTATTCGCACCAGGCCGATATACAACCGTGAACCTATAAGGTTGAAGTAGAACAGTCCATCGTTCAATTCTCGGAGGTGCAAGACGTGGGCTACCCGCAAACAATGGGACCAAAGGCTTGTGGTCAGTCACTACTTGAAACTCGTGCCCATACAAGTACAGGTGGAAATGGCGGAACGCCCATCGAATGGCTAGAGCTTCACGCTCGATCTGCGCATACCGGGTTTCAACCGCCGCCAACGCCCGACTGGCGTATGCAACAGGGATCCACTCTTGATGCCTCTGTTCCTGTAAGAGCACAGCTCCAAGCCCAACGGGGCTCGCATCCACCACCACTTCAGTTTTCCTCCCGGGGTTGAAGTAAGCCATAGTCGCTTTATCCAGCAACGCATTTTTAATATCCATAAATGCCTGTTGCGCGTCCGGAGTCCAGTCCCAACGGTGTTGCCCTTTCGTGAGTCGTCGAAGAGGTTCAGACATGGTAGCAAGCTGTGGTATAAACCTTCCGCAATATGTGGCCATCCCTAGAAAACTACGAACTTCCGTTGGATTTTGCAGAACAGGGGCTTGACGGATTGCTTCAGCCTTCCGTGGGTCCACTTGCAGACCATCTTTTGAAAACACATATCCGAAAAACTCTACCGAGTTTTGATAGAAAGCACACTTCTTCTTATGAAGTGTTAGCCCGGCTTCAGTCAACCTTTTCAACGTCGCCCTTAGATGACGATGATGCTCTTCTCTAGTCTTGGAGTATATCAAGATATCATCACTTAAGTTGATTACCCCCGGTAATCCGGACAACGTTTCTCGAATCGCATTCTGAAATACTTCGGCAGCTGACGACACTCCAAAACTTAGTCTCTTGTACCTTCTTAGCCCCACATGTGTCGAGAATGTAGTAATGTTCCTGCTTTCAGGGTCCAGCTCTAACTGATGATACCCCGCATTAAGATCCAATTTTGAGAACCACTGGGCCCCATTCAGATCCGCAATGATGTCATCCATAGTGGGGGTTATGTGCCTCTCTCTCCGGATAGCCTTATTTGGCAGGCGCATGTCAACACAAAGACGAATCGCTCCCGGCTGTTTAGGTTTCGGTGCGATCACCAACGGTGACACCCATGGCGTAGGCCCATCCACTTTTTCAATGACTCCTTGTTCTTCCAACAACTGCAACTCCTTCTCAACAACCGGCCGTAGATGAAATGGCACCCGACGATGTCGTAGAGCCACCGGAATCACATTGTGGTCTATGTGCAACTTGATGCGTTTTCCTTTCAAACGTCCTAGTCCCTCGAATAGCTGCGGGAATTCATGGAGAAGGCGTTCCACTTGTGTGTCATATATTTGACGCGCAAAGAATACTAGCTCTAACTCTTCAGCCGTGTGGCATCCTAGCAAGGTGCTGCGATCCCCAGCCACGACATAGAACTTTGCTTCTGTTGATCTGTCTCCACTGCTTACAGCCACTTCCACAGTTCCTTTGAGGGGAAGGGGATCTCTCCCCCCATAATTATATATTTTGGTAGCTGTCAAGGTAAGAGGCGGGGCAGGTACTAATTTTTTGAAAAGGGTTTCATCCATGACATTGACAGACGCTCCTGTGTCAATGAGTACAGAGACCAGCGTGCCATTGACGTGAACGTCACTCATGGGCGGCGGTCTCTTTTTTCCTGGTTTCCCTCCCGTAAAGGATATTACAAAAATGTCCTCTTCTTCATCTTCCTCAAAGACCGGACCACTCGCTGTCGCATGATCCCTTACTTCCTCCGCACTTTTGGATACAGCTCTGACATTCGTGTCTCTTCCTTTCTGTTCTCCTGGCTTGGTCCTCCTGGACCTGCACACTTTAGCAAAATGGTTTGGCTTACCACAGCGGTTACATGATTGCCCTTTTGCCGGGCACCCCGCGTTTGGTCGATGTTCATAGCCACAGCTTCCACAGGCTCTATTACTGGGTTTAGCAGGGTTCAGCTTACGAGGTGTTGCCTGACGTGTTTGGACGGCCATCCACTTGTTCCTCTTTGACTTGAACTACGCGAGTCGATGACGCAGCAGCTAACGACTGACCTCTCACTGCCGCCATAGCATCTGCTTGCACCGACAATAGTTCATGTGACCTCGCCAGAATCAGAATATCATCAAGAGACATGCCCTGTTGCCGAAGAATAAGCTTTCTCAAAGCATTAGACCGACACCCTTGAATGATCTGTGCTCGGATCTCTTCTTGTTGGTTGAGTCCTGTGCACGAGCTCACCAGTTTTCTCAACCTGGCGTAAAACATGTCCATTAACTCGACCTCGGTCTGTTGCGCCTGTCTCAGTTTAAAACGTTCATAATCTGAGTTAAGTTGAGGATCAAAATGCCTATTCAAAGCGGTCACCACTGCGTCAAAATCAGATTTGTCCCCTGTATCAGGGAGAGAATCAAAAAGCTCCTGTAGCTCATCTCCACCCATCAGCAGCATTACAGACCTACGCACTGCTCCATCTGTCTCTCGGGTGGCGCAAAAATAGTTTTCTAGGCGATTTATCCACAAACGCCACCTTGGCGCAGCTGTGGGCGGGTCAATCAGTTGGCTAAACGGTGGTAATGAGGTAATTGAGGAGTGAATACTATTGTTTAGTTGAGCTGGGAGTTGAGGATTCCCTGGTGGTTGAGGAGGATTGGCATTATTAGCATTGTCTTGTTGTGGGGCACTCATTTTCACACTCTCTCACCCCAGTGCTTTGCAAGCTTAAATGATGTCCCCTTATATATTTTTTCTTTTTCCTTTTTCTTTTTTTTTTTCTTTTATTTTCTTCAAATTCTTTTTATTTTTTTCTCTCTCTGGTGGTCCACCTGCCAGTTACACCCCCTCCTTCGCTCTTACGTTGTTGTTGGTTTTCTTTTTTTACACGCCTTCCCCTTCTTTAACCAAGGCTCCCCGGCCTCGGGGAAGACGCGCGTCAATTTCCAGCTTCTCTCAGCACAGAGACGCTCATAAGCAGAGCGCTCGGCTGAGAGAGCACGCGGCGCCAATTTCAGCTGCTTCCCTGGCAGCAAGGTTACGCCCGAAGGCAGGGCGCTGCACGGAGCGATCCGCTCCACGTGACAATCCTCGTCTGGGGGCGGGGCAGGGCTCACCGTCTTGGGCTTGCCCGATCGGGAAGCCAAGCTGCACCACCTTCCGCCGACGCGAGGCCCTACACGAGGCGATCGGGCTCCACCGGTGGCCTTCGCCTCCTCACAGCGGCCGACACCACACCACGTGGTCTTCTTTTTTTTTTCCTCGCCCGACACTACACCACGTTTCCGGTATGTTGTTTCAGCGCTATACCACCCTAATTATTTTTGCTTAATTGTAACGCGATGTCTCGGATCCCGCTCGTCGGCATTGTAGACACGTGGCGCAGCGCTTAAAGAACCACGCAGAGACCTTTTGAGTTGCTGCCACACTCGGAACTGCGTCACCGCAGTTCCTTCTTTATTTATAGGCTTGTGCTCCGTGCCCCTCCCGGACACGCCGAGCACGCTGTTTAGGCACGGAGAGCCCGCATGGCTCTCCGCTCAATCTTTACACCTTGACTATCCGAACGAGCCAAGGCTGGAAAGCATCATAATTATAAGACGCTATGGGTATCGGCCGCCCGTATCACCGCAATGTATGCCGGGGCAGCACTCATAAAACGATTAAGTATAGCGATGTAAACACCACGGATCTAGTCAAAATGGTGTATTTAAAATGATTAAATATAGCGGTGTAAACACCACGAGTGAAGTCAAACTAACAATGCAGTAACATATGTAGCGAGGACCCTCGCCAAAGACCTACCCGACTGCTGCCGCCCCGAATGTAGAAAGGGAACTGCAGTGACATCAGATAAGGGTCCATGTGTGCAGAGGGACCAATCAACTAGCTGTATGTTGATTAGGGCAAAGAAAGAACTCATGAAACAATTAAATATAGCGGTGTGAAACACTGCCGAACAAGTCAGGAAGGATGTACTTGAAACAATTGGGTATAGCGGTGTGAACACCACAAGTCAGGTCCACCAAACAGTGCACTTACATGTCCAGCGCGGTCCCTCGCTGAATACCTACCCGATGGCCGCCGTCCCGGAAGTGGAGTGGGAACGGCATCAGCATCAGATAAAGGTCTGTGTGTGCGAAGGGACCAATCAGATAACTGTATAGCAATTGAGGCACAGAAAGGGAAGAAAAGAGTCTAGAATGATCCTCGCCCATCTGTGGAAGAGGAGAACCTGGCTCGTGCATCGTGCTAGTGTTTCAGCAAGCATGCAGGACGCCATTAAGCAAAAAAATCAAAGGATGAATATAACCCAACTCTTGCAAAGAGTTGGACATGACCCTAACCAAGGGTCAAGGTATCTTAGACATAATATAACCATTGAAAAAAGATTCACAATGTAAAAAAAAAGGGGACACAAATATTCGGCTACATCTCCAGGACCACTTGAGGAGAACAGGATGGACTGAAAGTCCAGAGTTAAAGAGAATAGAGGAGCAGGACAAAATACGTTATTCATGATTGTCTATTAATCGGGAAAGGCAGAGAGTGAACATACTCATCCGCTGCTCAGGTGCCTGAAAAAAAGCTCTTCCAAGGAACATCATAATTTAACCCATTGATGTGGGTCCCCAATTTGAAAACCCATCGCTGTTCTTTTTCAAAGAGACTCTTGGGGTCATTAGTCAGATAATTAGGGGACTCTAACACTACCCACCGTATATCATTGGGGGTGTGATTGGTCTCACAGAAGTGAACACTCAGTTTGGCAGTGGTTCGTCCACATCTGATGTTGCTGCGATGTTCATTGATTCTAATCTTTACTGGCCGTGTAGTTATCCCTACATAACGTAACTGGCAAGGGCAAGTGATCATATAAATGCAGTTACAGATTTTACAATTGGTATGTTTGAGAAGGTGCCAGCATCCAATCGGATGTAGATCTAGGTACTCAGTCCGTGAGGTTAGAGAACAGGCATTACAGTACCCACAGGGGTGGTGCCTTTGTACTGGTGGAAGCTGCCACAGGGTGGTCTGATTGGGGTTTGAAGTCAACACCCTGGGGCGAGTATGGACCACTAGATCTTTGATATTTTTGGTGTGCTTGAAGACAAACATAGGTTTTGGGATATTTTCACCACCACTACCAAGGATGGACCATTGTTTGTTGATGAGTTTCTTGATAGTGTTGGACAGTGGGTGTAGGTAGAGACACCCTGGAGAAGAACGCACACCAGACACAGTGTGTACATTGGGCATCAGACCTTGCCCCAGGGCATAATTTATTGAATTTTGCACACTACCCCCTGGACTCATATAAAACACCTGCCACACAGGTGGACCTAACTATATAACAAAGACACTGTCCCTTGCTATGATACACTCTTCTTGTATCCCAGGAAAACTACAGTGGGCAGAAAAGAACAAACAGCAAAACATCACCTCACTTCTTCCAACTGTTTTGAGTGGAGCGCAGCAGTCTGGATGGGTAGGACGTTATGTCATAGGCCCAGCACTGCATATGCTCTGACAACAATGATTTGGATGATGTTTGAGTGAAATCAAATGTGAGTGAAAAACTTTCAAGCATTTGCTCCAAGAACTTTCAATTCTATTAAGAACACGGAGGTGAGGATTATGCTTCTCAAACTTTACTGAACGTTTTTAGCCGTCAGTCAAAGAGTAAACGCAGTAAACCCACCTACCAATTGGTACACCACCCCTTATATTAGAGCCAACACAGAATCACTCCTCCTCTTTCTTTGCAAAAACAGCAAAAAAAGTTACTTGATCAACACTGTCCATGAACAGAATAACTGGTCAGACTCCGCCAACGACTCCACCGCAACGTGGCCCCACTATTTCAAATGTGACAAATAGTCCATCAAACAACTCCAGTGCAACAATGCCAACTTTTGAACTTCATGGTCTTAGAATCTCAGCCAGAAAGGTGCTCAGCTTTGTGTCTGATCAGAGCCTGCATGATGAAGAGGAGAAAGGTAACTTCTGCTAGACAAATACAGATAGACCAACATGGGGAAAAAACTATTATTATGTAGTATATATGAGAAATCAAATATCTTACAGAAAACAATCAGAGTGGTATAATCATCGCCTCCATGTCCTTAGTACAATTGAAAATTCTTGAAGCAAATGCGTGATTTTTTTTTATTTCGTGTCAGGAACGGAAGCTCAGATTATGCTTGTTCACCACCACAGAAGCTACATTCATAATAGACTAATTAAAAAAGTAGAATTGGATGACCAATCTGCCACCTTCATAATGTCCTCTAAAAGAGCCCCTAAAGCAAATGACTTAGACACCGTAGCCCCCCAAACAGAGTGGGCCTCAAACACACTTACATCCACATCAGCTTCGGCCAACAACCACTTGACCTAACTTGCCAAAGTGACAGATGTCACAGGAACAAAAGGGTTTTGTAATGCGATCAACAGTTGTCCAACAGAATCACATCTAACATGCTGAGTAACCAATTTCTAAGCATTAAGCACTGAACAACACTTAGATGAGGATTATCCGGAAAACTTGGGTATGAAATGTAGCTGGGAAAGCCTTTGTTTATCTAGTAATTTGAAAAGAAACTCCATCAGGAGTAAGTACTCTACCTGCAACGTCAAGAGCCTTCATTTCAGATACCCTATTGTGAAATATAAGGCTCAAGAGCAGGGTCAATTTTGCTGACAATTGCTTACGAGAAAGGGCCACATTGTCCGGCCAGATCTGGAAAAATATAAGCACCACATTTACATCCCACAAATGGGAGTTGTGAGGCAAAGGATGGTTTGAAATACAAATGTCCCTTGTGACATTACAGATCAAAGGATGTTCACCAGTAGATTTGCCTTGAAGAGCTACCCGGTGGAAATGACTGAGGGAAAACTGTTCTCTGATCTATAAGCCAGACCATCTGCCACCAAGGAAGAAAGAAAATGTATCATGTGTGATAAGTCTGCCACCACAGGCTCAATACATTGTAAATCACACCAACCAACCCATCAACATCACGCAGAAAGGCAGTCTGTTGTGAAAGGCCAGTCAATTGCCAACAACCCCTGAAAGTTACCCATCCATGAGATGGAGAGAGGCCTGTAACATTAGAGGGTGGAAGCTCCCCACCAGATCAGTGAGATGATCGGGGAAGGAGGACATCGCACTTGCGACTAGCACAAGAGATCCATTAAAGTCTGAAACCAAAAATTAAGCTCTCCAGAGTGGGGTCACCAGCACCATTTTCACCCTATGAGTCCTCACCTGAGCCCCTACACAAGGAATCATCAGGAAAGCAGGGATAGCCTATGACAGGTCCTGGCTCCAATCCTGCAAGATGTCTGTTGTTATGGCCAGAGGGTCCAGCCTCCAACTGAACAACCAAAGAAGCTGACTGTTGAGTTGAGATGCAAATGCATGGATCTGACAAGGGCCCCACAGTTGTTGAAGCCACAGAAAGAGATGAGGAAGAAGCCGCCAGTCGCAGGTGTCTCTCAAGATCCTGGAGTTCCAGTTGGCGATTGAATTGGATAAACCAGGAAGATGCTCTGCTATCACTGAGATCCTTTGATGGAGGCAAAAGTGCCAAAACTCTTTGGCAATTCCTGCCATCATGTGGGACTTGGTAATTCCCAGTTTGTTGACATAACAGATGGCTGACACCTAGTTCATCTTCAGAAGGATACAACAAGATGATCTGTGGGGAGAAAGAGCTCTGATGGTGAATGGTCCCGGCAGCAGTTCCAGGCAAATGATGTGCAGGTGAAGCTCCTCCTTGGTCCAACAGCTGCCAGTGGAGACCAAGCTACATTATGCTCCCCAGCCCCATCCGATTCAATGATTACATCTGGCTGGGATCCAAAGATCACCTTGCCATTCCATGCTTCCATGTGATGGAATTAAGACTCCATCTCAACCCTGGTATCTTGGTTCACGGGAACGAGGTCTGAGGAGTATGAAACTTTTTGGAGGTGATCCATTCTTAGGCAATGAAGGGCCTGGTATGGAAATGGACTTGGTAAAATAGTTTGAATAGAAGAGGCTAATAGACCACTATGCATGCAGTCTGTCTCACGGATACTACATTTTTGGAGAGGAGTTTCCTCAGTTCTTGCATGACATTACAGATCTACTGGGCCGGTAACAATAATTGCACCTCACAGAATCTATCTGGAAACCTAGATACTTTACTGCTTGTGACAGAGTCAATACGGCCTTATTCACATTCAGGAGTATTCTTAATTGTTGAAGAAGGGTTATAGGCCATTTCAGGTGAGAAGTAACTCCCTCTCCTGAGCTAGGAGAAGATTGTCTTGATAAATTATGAGGTGAAGTTCTTGAGCCATCAGACACTCCATGACTGGTTCAATCAAATTGGTGAAATACCAGGGGACGGATGATAGCCCAAAGGGAGGAACAAAATATTCAAACATGGGTTCTGCCCTTGGAATTGGAAGAATCGCTGATGAGGGATGTGAATTGGTACAGTCGAGTAAGCGTCCTCAGGTCTGTAAACTGTAAACTTCGTACTTGTATAACGCACTACTCACCCGTTAGGGTCTCAAGGCGCAGTACGCATACTGCTGTGGAACCCCTCCTGGCTTTTCCCTGTGAGGTGCTCACTCCTGGGCAACCTCCAAGGTGAAGCCAGGCATCCCAGCGCTGTTGGGGCCGTTGTGAAGATTAAGCAAGCTATTGCCCAGAGTTACAGAGTGGGACCCATGAATTAGATTAGGCACCGATGCGAGAATTATCAGGTCTGAGGAAATTGAGCCCAAGACCCGCTAAGGCAGGAATTGAACCCTGGTCCCGGGCCAGATTTCTGCATCAGGGTCTGCCGCTCTAACCATTGAGCCAACTTCTCCACCAGGTCCAGTTGGACCATTCAATCGAATTCCCTGAGTAAATCTCTGAGAAGATGGATACCATCCATCTTGAAATGGCGGTAACAGACCCATATATTTAACTCTTTTTAGGTTCAGAACCAGCTTGCAGACCTCTCCCCCATTGAAGACTAGAAATAACCCTTCAGATGATGGTGGGTAGGTGCCTTGGCTCCTTTCTTTAGGAGGTCTTAAACTTACCTAACTATCACTACTTGTTCTGGAAGGGTAAAAGATAGAAGACATGGAGGGACGTGTTGAATGGCAGTCCCATAGAACTCTATCTGGCATCCTTGCACTGTCTTGGTAACCCAGGTGACCATTGTAATTTGCATCCAGATGTGAAGGAACAAGTGAATGCAACCCCAAAGCTTTACTCCTGGAGGAGAAATCAAGCTCACCTGTGACAGAAAGTTGGGATCTAGTGTAATCTCTGGCACGTTACTGCCTTTGCCTTGTCTGCCTCTGCCGAAACAGAGCAAGTGGAGTAGAAGGAGGCGCCTCTTCCCACATTTTTCCGGATGCTTGGCGCCAGTCATCAAAGCCACGTTGAAAGCCTTGGAAGCAGATACGGACCTGCAAAAAGGCCAGTCTGGAAGGCACTTTCTTATTGATGACCATGCTTTATCGAAGGCATTGAAGGTGTTGTCAAATTTACCCAGGTCCTTTATAAAGAGATCACTAAACAACAATTAGTTAGCCACAGACCCTGCCACTGCCGCAGCTACCTCTGATAGCTTCTGGTCAATTTTCATCAAGATTGATTTCTTGCGCTCAGTGGAGAGAGCACAATTGGCATTGCCGACTTGAAAAATGGTGTGTTGCAACCATTCTACTACAACATCAGTATCTGTGGGGGGTGCCGGAGTTTTTGGTTTCCGCTGACAGATCAAAGATTTTTGCCAAGGGCATGGTAACATCCAGCAGACAATCTTGGCATGACCTCCAGGCCCTGCTGATGCCCTTTTTATTGTCTTTAGAGAGCTTTTTGAAGAAAGTGTTCATGTTTGGACCCACCTCCGGAGTGTCAGCCACTTTGCCTTCCAAAGTAGGGAAATGGCATTCCTTGCAGAGCCCAGCCTGCACATCCTTGTCAAAGCACTTGTATAGCTGGGTTTGCAAGTAGTCTGCAACTTTTGGGTGAGGGCGCCCATTCAGTGGACTGGGGATGGACGATATTGTTAGGTCAAAGACTAGAAGGTCTTCGGAGGTGGAGGGAGGGACTTGGGATTTATAGGGCTGAGGGGCAGTCTGTCTCTTTTTGGGAAGAACAGAGGTTGTGTTGGAGTGGGGAGGGGTTAGAGGTCAAAGAATTGTTGACCTGCTAGTCAGAGGGAGGGGCAGTAGAGGTCAACTGGAGGCACAACCCCACAGAGAAGTGTAGATATGGTCCATCAGGAATGCTTGAGATATTCAACCAAAGGCATCAGAGTGAGGCCACTTGCTCCCCTGTGGCTTGGGGATGTCTTTGAAGGGGCACAAAGCAGGGGCGAGGAGATGATCTAGGTGGGGAGGGGATGGAATGGGGACACGTTTGGCAATAGGACGCAGTTGGTGGATGAAAGGTTGTAATGCTAGGAGAACGACCTTTTTGACTGAATTCTGGATAGAGGTGTCAATGGCCTCTGCAATTTCTGCCCCCAAAAAGTACTCCTCTTCATTATAAGGCTCATATTGAGTTTAGGAAGAACCTAATTGATCCATAGCTGAGGGTAGCATAGCAAAATACATCCCACTAACAAACATATAAAAGGGGTAGAGTAGAGAGGTGGATTGACTACAGGTCAGCACCTCATTTTCACTACAAAGAGATTGTGGTTTCCCAAAGTTGTTATTGTGGGAGGACAAACAGTATGAGTGTGTATCCAATGGCGAAGGAACTTCGACCCCCTGGCTAAGCCAGGAGCTGATAGATAAAAAAATATTTCTTTATTGTTTTATCTTTTGGCTGCTGCCAGCAGCATTTGAAAGGAGGGTCGGGCTGGGCCATGGGCGGTGGGAGGGGGAGGAGAGAATGCACCTAAGTGTGCATGTGTGTTTGGCTGGCAGTCCCAGGCCAGCCAAACACACATCCGCAATTAGGTTTCTCCAGTCCCGCTGTGCTCACAACTGGGCTGGAGAAACTGCACAGACCCCAGGGCTATGTCTGAGCGGCAGTCCAAGCTGGTCAGATCAATCCTGATGCTGCTTTCATGCTCGCTTTAACATGAAAGTAGCGCCTGGATTGCTGGGGAGCCTATGCTGAGAAGAGGATTCAGGTGACAGGTGGCGCCAACGGGAAGAGGGCTGTGGGCCGCAGTAGATGCGCTAATCGGGGGAAAAAGCAGCAAAGGGATTTTCTGGTTGAAAAGACGTGCAGCACGCGCTGAAAGGGGTCAGAATATTAAGGACAGGTATTACGATATTTAATATATGTACAATATAGATAAACACCAATCGGTATTAAACTAGCAGCACAGTAGTAACAACACGTAAAGGGAAAAGCTACTTAGCTTTGGCTGCAGCAGCAGAGAAAGAGGGGGAGTCATTCCGTGCTGGCTCTAATATAAGGGGTGGTGTGTCCTGATGGGTTTATGACAAATGTAGTTTGTGTTTTAAACTGTTTGATTGGCTGCTGAAAAACTGCAATAAATTTGGGAAACATAATCTGAGCCTCTGATCCTGACACAGAATTGGTCTGAGTGTTGGGGTTGCCACTGCGAATCTCGAAGAGACAGTGTACATTCTTTGAGTGACCTTCTTGTCATTGTTTGAACAAAGGAAGCATACTTTATATCTTGGAGATCTGCTGTCATCTAGCGGTAGATATTGGTTTAGCAGTTTATACACAATAAGCAATAGAGGATTATGTTGGCCAGATCCATAGCCACAAATGAATGAAGTAATTTATAGATGATGTTTTAGAATAAAATGCACATTCACCTTATATGATATAGAGGTTTTAAGGCAATGTCCACGAGGTTGCGGGTGGCGGTAAAATCTGTTGATGTTTTTTCAATTGTTGTAATAACTGATGACTTGAAAGAGAGGCACATCTGTGCACGGGCTCACCTTGAGAAAGCAGCAGGAAGGCGGCGAAGATGTTAGTTGACTCAGCATATCTTAATAGAATATATCTGCAAAAAGAGTAGTGGCTGAGAGGTGTGACTGCGATGGGTGGCCTAATCTGGTAAACAGACAGAATACTCTGTGCTGAGCAGTAGTCCTGAAGTGTTGGGCAGGGCCCCCAGGAGGGTCGGTCTCAGTAGGATGTAAGAAAGGATGAGCCTCTGGCAAGGTGAGTACTATGGGTAATTGGCCCAGTCTGTCTGAAAACCAACATCATTTTGCCTGCATATTTTAACTTGCACAAGTCAACTTCATAACAGTGTTTCAAAATCTAACTATATTGTGCAAATACAGTACAAGTATATATGTATGTGCATAAGTACCTATGGATAAAAAGGTAGATGCATGATATGTGTGGAATTAAGAGATAAGAATAGTAAATCCTATACTTACTTATAGATAATTACCTACATGCTCCTGTGGTAGTTTGATAGTTGATATTCTGGCTGCACTATAATTTAGGACAATATTTAAAACATGATAATCTGGTAGAATACCACATTTAGAACAGGTAACATGAACATTTTGATACATTGCTGTATTGTTCATATAGTGTAGAGCATAATGTTTGGTCTTTGAAATGATAGTGGAAATTAGATTGTGCTCCCTATCATTCTCTTGTGCGACTGATGGACCAGGAGCAGTGTTAATCTCGTATCGGATTTTGGTGCTTCTTGCTTGACCTATTTCTCTGTAAATCACTCTAAAGTGCAATGTCAATTTCAGGCAATAGAACCCATTTGATCCTTCAATAATGACAGACAGGAAAGGCTTAAACCATGAAGGTTTCTTTCAGATTGTAATTCATACATAAATTAAGTAATATAGTCAAATTCAATTCATACATTAGAGTGCAAAACTCAGTTATGATACAGAATCAATCAAATAACTCAGTAAACGTTGGTTTACTTTTATAGGGTTCTGAACAAAGGATTGTAGAGTTGTATTCAGTTCCCATAAAATAAACCAATCAGAATTGGAGTGAAACAATTGAAAGAAAATACATTTTGAAAGCCTTTCATAATTCTACAACATGGAGTTCCTACTGCACCATCTTTACTAGAACAATTATTGGCAGATTTTGTGTGATTCTGCTAGGATGGCTACGTGAAACTTTGAGCATGTGCAATTATCATGGAACTACATTTTAATATTCTTGGGGGCGTCATTGTTTTGCCTGTGAAGGTACATTCAAACAGTATATTTCTGAGACATGAAAATATGTTGGTCAATGTGATGTAGAACATTGGTAGCAAACGTCACAAACAAAATAGAGTGCAGGGCCCACAATTGCTAGGTTAGCTAGAGTTCAGTTTATCATGAGTGCAATGCATTCATTTTCGAAAAACCTAAGTTAACAGAGTTGAGGAAAGATATTAACCACAAGCCTGTACTTGTATCTCTCACTGTAGATCAAATGAGTTTTAAATTGTCTATATTGATATAGAAGTGACCAGTAAGCAATGCTACAGTGCACTGATTGTGAGTTAAAATACCAACATTACTATGTGAGGTCGTGTAAATTAATATTCAGGTGTGAGGCTTATTTTGACATTAGGTCCCACTAAAGCTATTTCTGTATGGATAAATACGAGACATCTCATGCAAAAAATACCTTTGTCACTATTGCTATGCTTGCCTTCTTTTAGCATAGATCAGGATATAACTATCCAAAATCAGAGCAAGGCTCCTAAATTACACTATAGGCCCTATGTAAAAAAAAAAAAAATGTTTAATTTCCAACAAAGTGAATCCTAAGAAATTGATATTTAGGAAATGCAAAATAGAATGTACAAAAATAGAGATTGCCAACACTATTTAGGAAATGCTACTCCATTATTTCCTATGGGCCCACAGGTACAAATGATTTTGCATTTTCAAATTTGCGATTTCCTGTTGCATTTTCAAATTTGCAATTTCCTAACAGGAATTAGGAAATGCAAAACCAAGGGTGTCTCTGGGCCTACAGCCCCCCTTGATGCACCCTGGAAAAGTGGTGTATATGTAAGGCATACAAATGCCCTGGGGGCTGTGCGTGCTACATTGCACTTTAAAAAATCTATTTTGGGTGCATTTTTGAGAATTGCACATGGTTACCATCAACGTGAAGTTGATGATAATATCATTTTCTAAATGCCCATTTCGCATTTAGTAAATGCTTTGTAAATGTGCATAGGACATTGCAAATAGGAAATCCCTATTTGCAATTTCCAATTTAAGGAATCGCTAAATGTGATTTCTACTCAGTAGAGTAGTACTTGTGATTCCCTATTTGTCTTTGTACACATGAAAAGGCAATTTAGCATTTCTTAACGGACCAAAATTGTGATTTGGTCCGTTAATAAATGCTAAATCTTTTCGTACATATGGTCCTATATCCCTTATGGTTTATTTTTTGAGCAGCTCCATCAGGGCTCCTATACTTTTTGCAGATTATGAAAGAGATTTTAACATCTCACAAAAATGTAATCATAATTCAAATAGCAGCAAATGGATCCATCTGGCTCCTGGGTGTGGTCACTTCCTAACTATATCCAGTGATAGGTTTTTGACTAACAAGTTCTAAGTAATCCCAATCATGTTTTAGATGATTGAAGGATTGGTGCAATAGTATATTTAAACTTTATTTGATCTGTACCCAAGTATGAGGTTCATAAAAAAACCACTTTTGTACTGACCCTTCATTGATCTGGCTTCTCAGAGCTATCACCTTTGTCTTGACAGAGTTTCATATAGTTAAACTGAATTGATTCAGTGCTTGTCCCTCAGGAGTTGAAAATCCGAACATGAGTGCTCATGTTAGCTATGGTAAAAATAATGAGCATACAGGTCCACCGGGTGAAAGTTGGGTGTGTTCTCTATTCATTTTCCTAAATATTGTGAACGGTTTTTAAAAGAATTGTAGTTAGAAACCCAATGGATGAGTGGTGTTTCTCCCAATTAAAATTTGTCATAGAAGACTTGATACTAATGTCCTTTTCTAATGGGTAATATAAGGACAAAGGTTTTTTTTTTGTTTATGAAAAAAGACAAACGGAATGGTTTTGGGTTCTATGTGTCTATCAAGGAAGCATAATCATGACACTACTGGCTGAAATAACTTTTGTTCCATTACCAGACTTTCCCTTATTGGAAAAATCATTGAGAAGACAGGCAATGATGTTACAATTTCAGGCCCAGGTGACTATCCCATTCTTGCAGTCCTGTCCATTCAGGCTTTATCCTATACACAATATTGAGATGGTCTCATGAGTCCATTTTATAGCTCAGAGTCTTTAAGTTGTACCAGTCTTGGCTCCCGATAACATGAAGGGGCGGGGTCGCGCGTGGTGGGGAAGGGTAAATAAAAATTAAATAAAAAAAATAAAACACTTACCTTTTCTGCCGTGCGCCACACCTCTGTCCGTCGTCGCTCCAAACCAGGCAGGCAGGCATAGGCTCCCAGCATGCCCTGCGGCCAATCCTGACATTGCTCAAAGCAGCACCAGGATTGGCTGGGGGCACCCTGTGTGGGCTCTCTCGAGCTCGGCAACTGTGTTGCCAGGCTTGAGAGGGCCTACTGTGCATGTATGTTTGACCGGCCTGAGACGGCCGGCCAAACAGATATGCACTCTGAGGGGGAGTCCTTAGCAATCCCCCTCGCTGCTCTTTACCCCTGTGGCCCCACCCCTTCTTTTAAAGGTTTTGCAGCTGCTGCTGCTAGCGGAGGGGCAACGCTCCTCCGCCCTAGTGGAGGAGCTGCCCCTGAGTTGTACATTGAGTAACAGAGGTGGCTGTTGGGTTGTCCATGCATCAGAAGGCTGATTGTGTCCAGTTATAACTTTGAGTGTCATGCAGGACAAACATCTAGTGCATAGTCTCTCTGAGATTGTGGCGTAAGTACTGGCAACCTGTTTAAAGCTTAGTCCATCTACAACAAAGTTTTTCTTGTTTCACCAGAAAATGTGTACCTTTTCTCTTTTCGGTTATTGGTTCCTAATACAGACGGTATTACGTCTGCAATGATAACCTTTGCAAAATGGCTTAGATTCTTGTTGAATCCGAACTATGGCGGTGATTCTAACCGCGGCGGGCGGCGGTCGCCGCCCGCCATGCGGTTACCGCCAAATGACCGCACCGCGGTCACAAGACCGCAGCGGCCATTCTGGCTTTCCCGCTGTGCTGGCGGGCGACCGCCAAAAGGCCGCCCGCCAGCACAGCGGGAAAGACCCAGCAACGATGAAGCCGGCTCCGAATGGAGCCGGCGGAGTTGCTGGAGTGCGACGGGTGCAGTAGCACCCGTCGCGAATTTCAGTGTCTGCTAGGCAGACACTGAAATTCTTTTTGGGGCCCTCTTACGGGGGCCCCTGCAGTGCCCATGCCATTGGCATGGGCACTGCAGGGGCCCCGTAGCACCCCCTACCGCCATCCTGTTCCTGGCGGGAGACCCGCCAGGAACAGGATGGCGGTAGGGGGTGTCAGAATCCCCATGGCGGCGGAGCGCGCTCCGCCGCCATGGAGGATTCTGCAGGGCAGCGTAAAGTCGGCGGTACACCGCCGACTTTCCGTTTCTGGCCACGGCTGAACCGCCGCGGTCAGAATGCCCAGCGGTGCACCGCCAGCCTGTTAGCGGTGCGACCGCGGTCATTCGCCCTGGCGGTTTTTACCGCCAGGGTTAGAATGACCCCCTATCTTTTCTTGGCCATATTGCTAAGAAGATACAATCTGCCCAGTATTAGTTGTGTCTTCTAAAAATTCAGTGGTCCAGGTTCTTATCCTTTCCCATGTAGATCAGGAATGCAGTTTAGTTCATGCTCTTCCAATGCACCCTCTTGTCTGATTGGCTTCAGGTGCACGCAATTATGATGGATCTCATGGCACCTCATTGGCTCATTCTTAACTTCAGTTTTTAAATTAAGAACGGCTGATTTAAAAAGCTCTGATCCTGAGGTGGATTGTCGGTTGGCCTCCTGGTCAATTTTCAAACTTGTGGTTGCCAGAGTGTCCTGCGCCAAAATAGTAAGGATTTCATGTGACTCCAAATCTCTTGAGGGGGTAAAAGCTGGACCTCGTAGTAAACTGTTTCAGTTGCAGCTCCTGCTGTTGGAATTCTCTCCCCTTGACGGTGCATCCTGTTTTTCTCTGCAGACTTTCAGGCAGGGACTAAAACCACATCTTTTTATTTCACGTACTTTCTACGGATTTATTAGTTGCCTGTTGTATTGTACATTTTTTTAATTGTACTTGATATAATGTGTTTGTTTTTTCGACAGTGAAGCATTTTTGGTGAGGCCATGCTTAGTAAAATGATAAAATAAATGCATACGAGAAAATTAAAATCATTAATCATAAAACTCAAAACTGTTGATTACTTGGGGGCAGGCTTTGCCTCGAAATTATGCATGCAATGCATTTAACTACTTCTCTTGAAGAGTCTACTAAAGCAGTAGGCAGTTTAAAGGCCACGTGTAATTTTAGAAAGGAAAATGAGTTTCAGCAATGACTTCTGGAGCTGGAATTTGCAAAGCTGGCTTGGTTTAGGGATACTCAGATGTAGAAGGGTAGACTTCAGTTAGGAATAAACCTCATTACTGAGATCGATTATGAACCAAAGGCCATGCAGTGATCTACTTCAACTCACTCAGGGAACTTATGCCATGTAAATCTCCTTACTTTCTCCATTTTAAGTGGATCTTCTATGTCGCCTGATGCTGCGAGTTCTGTGGAGCCCCGAGCACTTTATCTATGGGTTTGCTGGGTTTAATCAATGGGAATTATTGGAACCGAGGAAGAGGCCACATTGTCCAGTGTTCTTTAGCGTCCATTTTATAAAAAATGCAGATAGCAGTAAATTATGACCTGGGTACTAAGCTTTACTTTAGACTAATGAGTCTCCCTGAGCCCTGCGCTCAAAGTGTCCTCCTTGAAGGACATTGGCTTCCCTAACGAGATTCGAAAAAGCATTCATGGAAGACTCATCAGACCCACAAATTAACCTTAAACCCTCTAAAAGCATATTTTTTTTACTGACCTCTTCTTTAAGTGCCTCACACCTGTATGGCTGGATGCTTTTAACATATTGGAAGGTCTCTTCTCCATCACTTAATACTCAACATCTCTCAGCTTTGTGCTGGAGAAGAATCTGAGCCATCAAACTCACATCAATTCATTAACAAAAGGAGCCTAATTCCAACTCAGGCTTCTGTGCGGAATAAAACATTTCTGATGGAGGATGGGGGCCCTGGCAAACAGTCGGTCGCATTGATAATTTACCCATCTTATCGGATTGCGTTTGTTTGGCATTCTAATTTTCCATCATCTTCAAGTAATTGTCAAACACTCGATGAAGTGAAGAGCACCTGAGACCTTTCTGATTTCCTAACATCCTAGCCATGGTCCAACTGACATCCCCGCTCCTCCATACCGCTGTACTCCTTTCTCCAAACTCTCAGTCCGAAAGCCTGCGCCACACACAGAGTAGTACGCATCCACCAGAACCCCTTCAGGGCCACCGACAACCATACGCATGCCAATGCTGGTCCACGTTCCTGGGCAAAGCAGACCTGGAATCCGTCCTATGCACTAAGCATGCTGTCTTCATGACTGCTGATGTGGACCCAAATGACCACGCCACCATTCCTGCGGATGTAACAGTAATGTCTGCATCTGTCTGGGTACACAAGGTGATGGAGACATGTGCTGTCTTCAGCGCTCTACAGCATGGTGCTGCAGGAGAGTGACAGTCGAGAGGAAGCTTACAGGCAAATGAACTGCAACTCACTCATCAGTTCCATTTCAAATAACAATTAGACACAAGGGGGTATTGAGAATTTGACATTCAGTGTCAGTAGCCACATTAAACATCAAGGACTTCCGCAGGGGCCAAAGGGCTCCAAGACACTGGCAGTCACAGGAAACATGGCAAAAGTTCCAAGCCCGCCAGAACAGCACAAGGTGATGAAGGCCAGTGACAGTGCAGCCCACCCAACAACCGAAGTGTCATTCTGCCAACATCTTTAGTTTTTCAAAGAAGGATACAGTCAGTGCAGCTCTTCCTGCCCATTTCCTCCTTTTACTTGGGCCAGCAGTACTGTGGCTGTGTCTTCCCTGTAGAGCTGAGTTACCATCCCATTGTTGCCGGCTCTACATGCCACAGAAGGGCACAAGGTATAAATCAAAGTACCCACAGCTTCCCATTGAAGTCTGTCAGTAATGGCTCACTAGTCATGGGATGTATATGTTGGAGGACACCACTCATTGTCCACCACCCTGCTTCACAGCAGCGTCCACTGCAACAGAGGGCTGACAGCACTCCAGCCCGTATGTGGGATGTCCTATTATGGTCGCTGATCCAACTACCACCAACGGCTTCTTCTCTATCTCACCTTGACTGTGCCACAGGTTTGTGTTCTGACAATAGGACCACACAGGGGACCAGGTAGGAAAGCTATGAAGTCTTGAAGAGAAGGTTGGCACTGTTGCAGGTTTCTCAAAGAAATGTCAGTCACCCTCTGGTTTCAAGTAGAATTCCAGCCCAATTCCATCATCCAGTGCCAGACAGGCCTTTTTTTCCACCAAGCATTTCCCCAGTGGGCTGGAGCCCTCGGAGGCTGGTTTTGAAAGCTGGGGGCCGCGCTTGGTGCCAATGTCACTTTCCTCAGCAACCCAAGGTTAATAGATCTGTGCAAGTAAGAGAATGTACAGGGAGATGAAGGGAGAGGGGTGGTGGTTTGAGTGTTTTTACCAGGACTGCTTTGGGTTCCACAGTCTGGCCTCTCTTTGGAGGTACTCTGGAGCAGTTTCCTTAATTGCATGTTCTGCCTAACAGGATTTTTAGTGCAATTATTGGGCGACTGGATTAAATGGATGAAGACATCTCTGTCGTCTCATGGTCCTAGACACATGTATATGTTCTATACAGATTATATTACTCTTGGAGGAAGGAAATAAAAAAAGTTAAAGCATTACTTTGTGTTTCTTTTAGGTTTTTAAAAACATTGTTGGTTTGGCAAGGAAGCTGAAACAAACCATTACATATCTTTTACATCTATGGCTCATCAAATGCAACAGTTAAACATCAAATAAAATGTCCTAGTCCTTCCTAACGCCTATATGAATTATCTAAATGTATGACAAAAAAAACATTTCCATAAGAAGCACGAAAAGGTAAGCATTCATAAACAAGAGCTTATAAAAGAAATATATCTATGAACGTGATCCGAAAAGCACAATTCATATTCACTCCTATAGTTGTTAGCACTATCTTCAGATATTTCTTATTTCTTCCTCATCCCCTCTCAGTAAAAATATAACTTTTTCTATTGCTCTAGAGTCATATTCAAGTTCAAGAATCGAAGGTTTTGGCTTCATTACTCAATATTTAATATATTTTTACATTTCCATGCTATATTTTTATTGCTGGGGAAATTGCTTATTTCTGTTTGGCCTGATGGAACATCCATTGATGCCATATTTTAAGATGTTATTAAAAAAGAGAGCTTTTGGGTCGTGAACGACATTCACTTCTGTGGCATAAAAAGAATCTCCAGTTTTTCCTTCCTTTAGACTGTTGTCTGAGAACAAGTTAGTAGTATATGTTTAAAAGTACCTTTCACTTTCAAGCATTAACAGGCGACGGTCGAGTTGCAGAGTGGCAAAGGGTTTTTCTGGTCTGGAGCTCATTGAAGACAAAGGCTGATGGATGCTAATCGCCTTGGCAGGTCAATATTGTCCTTGGAGTGTGAGCTCTGCTTCACTCCAGCCTCGGTATATTTTCATGAAGCCCATTACTTCCGTCTAACAAGGGCTTTTGCAGCAAACTAACCCGAGCCGGATGCAGTTCTTTATATACACCGCATGTTTTAAATTTTCACCTTTAGACATAACCATCATTTCATTCCAGATGTCCTTGGAGTCCTCCAGTTACCTTTCCTGACCTTAGGCAGCCTGTGAGGTGGACACCCATGGACAATTATTTATGGACTTTGGGGGAAGCCGGGGGGCTAACGGAGGTCTTCTGGGAAGAGTCTCCTGGAAGAAGTCATAGTACAAGACCTGAGGGTGATCCACTTTCTCTGTCATGTGTCCTGCATCCCCTTGTTTTTTACCTTTTGCAGGAACTCAATCTGTCCTGAATGGAAAAAGGAAAGGATTGGAGAACAGGGTCAATACACCTTCTCTGCCAGTTCCATGATACTGACCGAGGCAGCCTGCTTTCTAACCCGCTAATCTGCAAATGCTGCCTTTTATTGAGTTGATCTGCAATGATATTCACCAAACATGGGTCCTTTCACTCTGAGTTGTCCAACTGACCTCTTTGCTTCCATTCCTTCCCAATGCATCTTTTTCAGTCACTTTACATCTGTGTCCTGCCCACTTTCTTCAGCAATCCTGTGTTCTTGTGACAGCCATGGTCTGTGTGCATACCACATCCCTAGGCCTCAAAAGAAGTCAGAGCACCTCATTACCACTGTGGCCTGTACGAGGACCTCCCCGCGACTACTCCCAAATGGTACATTGGGTCCTGCTTCACTGCTCATTGATTTGATGCCAACTGCTTGGACTGTCACATAGAGTCTCCCTCTCTTTCGAGGTCCCAAGACTAAGAAGATTTCTTGTATCCTAGGTATAGAAAATGATGGATAACATGACATATGACTGGCCTTGAGAAGGCTATATGTTAAGGGAAAATGCCCCCTGGCCCTATCTTTAGAGCATCTATTCTGAGTGTTGTCCATACTACTAGTCCTTGATTCCAGGAATCTGACACTTTGCTTGAAGCAAAAAGCACATCTTTACAAAGGTATCTTAAAATGGCAGAATACAGGGTACAATAGTGTGATAAGGTATGACAAGCCATACCACATGTCAAGCCTGGCCAGTACCACTTTTCCTGCAGAGATCTGAGAAGAGGTGGCAGACACCTCTGCTGGTAAAAGGAATTTCCGCATCCCTACTATGAGAAGGTCAGGTAGAGATGTAAGTATGAGCATCAGTTACTTGTACTCTTCAAGCTTATCTGAAACCTTTCCTCGAAACCTGGAGTTGTATTTCATTTTAAGGAAATGTTAGGACTCTGGGAAAGGCATTAGAAATTGAGACACTCCAGGGAAATCCAAGATGGCTGATGTTTTTGGGTCTCACCTACAGACAATATTAGCTGTTTGTAGTTGAAGACCTGGTATCACTAATGCAGTAAAATATATATCATGGGCTTTACGTCAGCTCCTTCCTGTTGACTTGATGACATTCTTGTCTATCCCTGATTGGTACTTGATGGCCCACCTCACTGTTGTTTGTTGTCTCACCTCTGGAGCACTTATTCTTTACTTTGTTCTGATTGGATGAATTTTGTCTTTTTCTTTCAGTAATCCATAGGATACATTTGTGTTCTTTCTCCCTCTTTTTCGGGCTGCTTCCCCCTCAAATGCCTGTGCACAAGCTTTATATTGCTCCATTGGGTTTCGCCCATTTAACATCGCATGGATTTTTCGCTATTTAAACTACCTGGTTTATGGACTTCTTCCTTGAGTCTCATTACCTGAATCTCAATCTCTGTAAAATGGAATAAAAGTGCTAGCCACCAGTATCTGCCTTTTAAAACAAGGTCTGCTGCTGCACAGCTAGGGGATGGGGCTCTGGGCTGCTTGTACGTGAACTTGTGAATAAATGAGTGTGCACACATGCTGGCTGAGCGTGTGAGACTACCGTCTAGCACCGCCCAGTATCTGATCATTGGTAGCCTGTCACAGAAGGGATCCTTCAGGGATAGCTGCTGTACTGGTGTCGGCCATATAATGTGATTGTCATTCATAGCGTAATCTGTAGTGCTTAACCCCTCAGCTGCTGGGCCTCCACCCCTCCCCCGTGCGGAGCCCTTTTTTGGCTATTTGGGGTAGTTTGCTCTTGGGCCCCCATAATATTTTGTCCACATAAGCTTTCCAAGCCAACTTTGCATCCTTTTTTACCAACATTCTAGGGATTCTAAAGGTACCCAGAGTTTTTGGGTTCCCCTGGAGGAGACCGAGAAAGTAGCCAAAATACAGATAAAATGTGTGTTTTTGTGGAAAAATGGGAAAAAGTGCTGCAGAAGTAAGCATCTGTCTTTTTCCTTGCAAATGGGATCAACAAAGGATTTGTAGTGCTAAAATCACTATCTTCCCAACTTTCAGGAACAGGCAGACTTGAATGAAAAAAACACATTTTTCAACACAGTTTTGGCATTTTACCGGGATATACCCCATTTTTACTATTTTTTTGCTATCAGCCTCCTTCCAGTTAATGACAGTAATGGGTGTATAACCAACGGTGGATCCTAGACAGCTAAACGGTTCTGAAAAGTAGACAAAATTCTCCATTCAGCAAGGGGTAATTTGTGTGATCCTTCAAGGTTTATCTATAGAAAGTAACAGTTGAAATTGAGTTGAAAAAAACACCAATTTCTGTCTGCATTTTCTTCCGTAACTTTTCCAGCTATGTCAAATTTTTAAAAGCAATATACCGTTACGTCTGATGGACTGTTCTGGTTGCAGGGATATATAGGGCTTGCAGCTTCATCAAGAACCCAAGGCACCCAGAGCCAATAAATGAGCTGTACCTTGCAATGGGTTTTCATTGTATACCAGATATACAGCAATTAATTTGGTAACATATATTGAGTGAAAAATAGTTATCAAGAAAACCTATGTATTTCCAAAATGGGCACAAGATACAAAGTTTAGAAGCAGTGGGTATTTGTACATCTCTGAATTCTGGGGTCCCCATACAAGCATGTGAATTACAGGGTATTTCTCAAGATGACTTTTTCCTATACTGTCTTACATTTGGAAGGCAAAAATGTAGAGAAACATAATTGGCAATAACACTCGTTCTTCTATTCTGTGTTTCCCCAAGTCTTCAGATAAAAATGGCACCTCATTTGTGTGGGTAGGCCCACTTTCCGCGACAGGGAATGTCCCAAAACACTACGTGGACACATCACATTTTTCCAATGAAAACAGATGTGTTTTTTGCAAAGTGCCTAGCTGTGGATTTTGGGTTCTAGCTCAGCCGGCAGATAGGGAAACCTAGCAAACCTATATATTTTTTAAAACTAGACACCAAGGGGAATCCAGAATAGGGTGGCTTGGGGGGCTCGTACCAGGTTCCGTTACCCACAATGCTTTGAAAACCCTAATTTTTCTAAAAAAAACACATTTTCCTCACATTTCAGCAATGTAAAGTTCTTGAGTCTGATGGGAGCCACAAACTTCCTTCCACTCAACATTTACCCAAGTCTCCTGATAAAAATGGTACCTCATTTGTGTGGGTAGGCCTAGTGTCCACAATAGGAAACCCCCAAAACACTACGTGGACACATCAAATTGTTCAATGAGAACAGACGTGATTTTTGCACAGTGCATAGCTGTGGATTTTGGGCTCTAGCTCAGCCGGCACATAGGAACTAGACACCTAGGGTAATCCAGAATGGGGTGAATTGTGGGGTTCTCACCAGGTTCCGTCACGCAGAATCCTTTGCAAACCTCAAAATGTTGCTAAAATAACACTTTTTCTGCACATTTCGGTGATGGGAAGTTCTGGAATCTGAGGGGAACCACAAACTTCCTTCCACCCAGCATTACCTCAATAAAAATGTTACCTCATGTGTGGGTAGGCCAAGTACCCGTGACAGGGAAGGTCCCAAATGTATTGTGGCGATGATGATAACTAAGGTGAGTGTACTAATTAGTCCTGGGAGGGAAAGCTATCAAACCTAGACATTTCTGAAAAGTAGACATCAAGGGGAGTCCAGGGAGGTATCGCTTGTGAGGATTACCCAAAGCTTTTCCCCCCCAGAATTCCCTGCTAAGGTAACCTGTTGAATAAAAACACTATTTTCCTTGCATTTCTGTGACGTAAACTAGAGGAGTATGCATGGATCCA
Organism: Pleurodeles waltl; assembly: GCF_031143425.1. Classification (NCBI taxonomy): domain Eukaryota; kingdom Metazoa; phylum Chordata; class Amphibia; order Caudata; family Salamandridae; genus Pleurodeles; species Pleurodeles waltl. The sequence continues at coordinate 1,005,579,450 of NC_090449.1, read as the reverse complement.
CATACTACTTACCACCCAGTGTTCCCCAACTTGTACAAATAAAAACGCTACCTCACAGGTGTGCCTGGGCTTAGTGTCTGTGACAGGAATGGATCACACAACGGTCAATGGTAGTCCTTTCATGAGGGCTACTGTTGACCCTGGGGTGATCCATTCCTGATGCAGGTACTAGGCACACAAGTGGGGTAGCGTTTTTTCAGGACAAGCGGGGAAACGCTGGGTGGTGGAATTTTGTGGATCCCTGCATTTTCCTGTAGTTTGAGTGACAGAAATACAAGGAAAATAGAGTTTTTATTCAACATTTCACCTTTGCAGGGTATTCTGGGTAAGAAAACTTTGGGAAATCCACACAAGCCACACCTCAGTGGACTTCCACGGGTGCCTAGTTTTCAGAAATGTCTGGGTTTGGTAGGTTTCTCTATATGGTCGCTGAGCCCAGGACCCAAAATGCAGGTGCTCACCTTACAAAACCAGGTTGTTTTGTGATAGATAATTTTGATGACTTCACAGTACGATTTGGGCCCTTGCCTGTCGGTGCCTTGTACGAAGATAGGGGTTACCCAAACCATGGGAGTCGTTCAGCAGGACTGCAAGGTGGGTTTCTTCACTAACCCCATTTTGAGCGTGAGGCCTAAAACTATCCTTAACTCCGCCAGCGAAGTGGGAGTCCACTGGTGTGCCATAGAACGGGGGACGAGAGTGCTTCCATGCTCCCTCAGAAACTGTTCAGCATACAAATTTGTCTGCTGCACAATTTGCTGAAGGAAGTCAACATCCAAAAAGAGATAGATGTAGTCAACTGCCATTCCTACGAGGGCCGACCCTCCAGATGATATCCCTTGTGTCTAGTGGGGTTTTCTGGGCATGGATCGCAGTGGAAACTCTTTCAGGAAGTCCTTGTTTGAAAGGGGAGAATCTCTCCTTTCAAACAAGACCTTTCTGAAAGGGGGGAGGCCCTTTCAGGCCCGTTTTCCCCACCGGAGCAGAAAGCGGCCTTACCTCTGATTCCTGCACCGGTGGGGAAAACAAACTGTGATGTCAACGTGCCTCGCGGGGTGCTGATGTCACAGATGGGCAGGAGGGGCAGCGGGGGGAGACACGAAAGCTCTTCCGTGTCTCCTGAGTGGATTTTAAATTTAAAACAATCTTCCAGTGCAAAGCACCAGAGTATTTTTAAAACCTCTCCCTGGCATCGGCCAGTGATCATGGCTAGCACCAGGAAGGGTGCGCCTGTGTCAAGCATTGGCCTACACACGCACTGATGGGGTAACTGAAAAGAGTGGATTGTTTACTGAATTTTACATTACCATTGAAATCTGTGCCTAAGTACATTTTCGCTCTACTTAGTCCTAGAGAGTCAGATGAGGTACCAAGCCTAGGATAAAAATAGACCTGAAGTGCAGATTCAGTGTCACATTTGTCATATTTGCACTCCCTTAGACACTTGAAGATTCGTCATATTCCTTTGACTTCACTCACAATTGGATGTTTGGATTCTGCTCACCCTACTCGACTAAGTTAATTATTCTGCTGGCCAGCAGGGGGAACGAAGGCCTCTCAACACAATGGGGCCATTTGTTGGTGCTTGGACCATTACCTGGAAAAAGGAGGGATGGGGATGAAATCTTCATGTGATCATTATTTTTCACGGTACACTTGGCCTGGGTACAGTTTTCATTCTGAGTGGAGATAGAGAAAAGGGTTATGTGTGTGTTTTTGTTGCCTTAGGGTTCTTTTGTTGGGTATTTTATATATTGTGAACCTTGGAGGGGTTTAGAGGCAACATGTGTGTGTGTCATTCATACCAATCTAACACCACACTGGTGAGCTACCTTCACACAAATAGATACTTAAAGACCGGCTAAAAAAAAAAACATTACATCAAGAAGCCAAGCTGAGGCTGAAGAATAGACAAACTGTGCAGGTCGTCAGTGCTGGAAGTGAAGTGGGGAAGGTTCAAAATGAGTGCCGACAACTAAGTCATCTTACTCTTCCTGCAAATTGTTGGTCCCATATTAAAAATATAAACCCACAGATTTAGTGTCCTGCTAAGAGGCAAGCATGTTTCATTCACTCTTAAAGTTCAAGTCTGATCCAATGACTTCTTCAAGGCACCAAATGCTCAATACTCATGGACACATCCAGATGAATCTTTTCTTAACTGGTTTATAGGCTGGTGCACAGGTCAATGGTACAGAAGTTTCTACCAGCTCATGAAAGGAGCTGCTAAATTTTCTGAATCGTGGGTTGAATTTCAGAAGGAGTATGCATGAAGCTCGGTACAAGGAAGAAGTGTACAATCGACGTGGGTCAGCCCTCCAACTGCATACATCATCTTTGCTGTCCTAACCTGCTGCATACATACAGTCACTTTATTGGAATCTCCTTTCATGTAAATCTTCACTCTCCCACAAGACCTTTCTTAATTAATTTAAATATGATCACCTTCTTTATGCACCCAACTAAGCACTCCTTGGAGATGGACATGCTGCACTTATCACACAGGTGGCTCACACGTGACCTGAAGAACAGTCTGTGCTACACATGTGAAGTTAGGGTCAATAGCAGAATAGGTGGATAGTAACAGAGCCATAGGGTAATTAACAACTGGTGATATTTATGGTGAGTGGATGTAGTAATCAGGCACACATGCCTCTACAAGGTAGCATACAGCATGCTGTCTGTCCTCTGTGTGGATCCTGAGGCAGGGTGCATAGGAAGTCGCATGGGCTGTTACCTCTTTCACATAGCACTTGTTCCAACTGACATGAGACGACTGTGGCCGTAACATACGATTAACACATAGGGGGTCATTCTGACCCTGACGGCCGGTGGCCGTCAGGGCCACCGACCACGGGAGCACCGCCAACAGGCTGGCGGTGCTCCCACGAGCATTCTGACCGCGGCGGTTCAGCCGCGGTCAGAAGCGGAAAGTCGGCAGTCTCCCGCCGACTTCCCGCTGCTCGGGGGAATCCTCCATGGCGGCGGAGCGCGCTCCGCCGCCATGGGGATTCTGACACCCCCTACCGCCATCCTGTTCCTGGCGGGTCTCCCGCCAGGAACAGGATGGCGGTAGGGGGTGCCGCGGGGCCCCTGGGGGCCCCTGCAGTGCCCATGCCAATGGCATGGGCACTGCAGGGGCCCCCGTAAGAGGGCCCCACTGTGTATTTCAGTGTCTGCAATGCAGACACTGAAATACGCGACGGGTGCAAACTGCACCCGTCGCACCCCTGCAACTACGCCGGCTCAATTCTGAGCCGGCGTCCTCATTGCAGGGGCATTTCCTCTGGGCCGGCGGGCGCTCTTTTGGAGAGCGCCCGCCGGCCCAGAGGAAATGTCTGAATGGCCGCCGCGGTCTTTTGACCGCGGTGCGGTCATTTGGCGGCGGTACCTTGGCGGACGGCCTCCGCCGTCCGCCAAGGTCATAATCACCCCCACAGTGCTTTTCAACAATCCATGTCTAGTGAAAAGCTTGAGAGCATCTCTGCCTGTGTAACTATAGACAAATGGCCACATTACGAGGCTGGCGGTGCTAGGACAGCCAGCCCTGCGGTGGCGGTTGTACCGCCGCAACTGTGACAGTCTGACTGCCACATTACAAGATAGGCAGGTTGACATGCCTACAGACCGCTGTCCCCGGCAGGATCAAAGATTCCGATGGGCTGACGGCGGACTTGGTTGTAGTCAGCCACTGCGGTGCTGAATTCAGTGCCACTGTGCTGATTACAACCTTGTTCTCCGTCAGCCTTTTCATGGCTGTTTCCCCACCATGAAAATGTTGTCAGAGAACAAGTGCAGAGGGCCACGGGGAGGCTCCTGCACTGCCCATGCCCATCGCATGGGCAGTGCTGGGGTCCCACTGCCCAGCACCCTTGAAATGCACACTGTCTGTCTGCTGAGCAGACCGTGTGCATTTCAGGGGTGCTGGTGCACCCTGCGTGCAGCTGCATTGCCGCAAGCTCTACTATGAGCGGGGAACAATGCTGCCACACCTTTCCCACTGGGCTGAGAGGCAGGAACCTTGATTCCTGCCCGTCAGACCAGTGGGAAATTCGTAATAGGCCAGGTGAGAAGACCTCCATGTTCGCGGTGGTCTTCTTAACATGGGACTGGCGGACCGATGGTCGGCCCATCAGCCTCGTAATGAGGCCCAAAGTCATTTGTGTGTAGTGACATCAAATATCACTGCGCATGTGTGGGTAGGTATGACCATCTTACAGCACAGAAGAAATGACCTTGTGGCAGTTACCTCCTGCGGTCCTGAAACAAGGAATGGCAATGAAGTACCATTGAAGCAAAGATATGGCGATGAAGTCCCATTGAAGCCAAGATAAAGGGTATTTGCATCTGAAACATAGGTCATGAAAGTCATAGCTAACAACACCCCATATAAGTACATACCCCATCTACTTCTGGATGCCTTGATTTTGGCATATTGAACACATTTCACATAGGTCTCCTGAAAGTATGCCACATGATTATAGGGAGGACAATGTGCTACCAATTCTGACAGTGTTGCAAGTGGATGCACACTGAAAGGAGCTGTTCAGTTGTCCGTAACTCCCATTTTGCTCTCTAGGAATCATCACTAGGATATAGGCAGCCTCCACCCGTGGATGGCAAAACCCAAGTGAAGTGTTGTGGACAGGATCACCAAGGCCAGTGGTGAAGTAGATTCCGAGGCCATTGATTATCGGGTATCACAACTTGCTGCCCAGTACAGGGTGTCAATATACCTTTATCTCGGGCTGCAGTGGTTTGCATTGAAGGAATGTCAAACTAGTCCCAAAGCTCTCAAGCATCATTTAACTGAGCTACACTCCACATATTGCCCTCTTTGCTCCCCACACGTAGCTGTGGTACCTGGCCTATCTGCTTGTCCCCATCCTTCCTTGAATGACATGAATTTGGAGAAGGCTTCCAGAAGCAGATATATATGCAACAGCTCAAACGTTGAGCAGTGTAAGAGACACCAGCACAGACAAACACACTGCATTGCAAGAATGATCTCTTGTACAGCATCTTGACCTATGTATATTTCATGCTCTAAGGCTCTACGCTTCACTGTCACTGTAAGACCACCATGCATCCCTGGCCAGCACCTCCTGATGGCACAATTGCCTGCTGCCAAGGTGTGCCAGCAATCCTCAGTTTTCATGAAGCTTTGATGGTGAGGTGAGCGACTTGTGTGCTTTGCAGCATTATCTTGTAGGACATTGTGAGTGACAGGGGCAATGCTGACGTTGAAACCCTTCTCAAGTTTCTCTGCAGATGATGCAAAGGTAAACTTGTTGTCCAGGATTTTCAGCCCAAGCAGTGCATGCAAGAGCTGTTATGTCTGCATTGGCACTTGCCAGATGAGTTTCCAATGCCAGCATTTTAATGGTTCTGACTAGCTCCCCCTCTTTTGGAAGGATGTCCTGCAGACTTTGTGCATTTCTGTAAGGAGTTTTCAGCAATCTTGCTGTGAATGATCTGCAAAGATGGCGCATATACTGATCATGGGTTATCCTACTGACCCCACAGTCGTGTTTGGTGTTCCTGGTCTTGTTCTGAGATGGTCCACCTCCTTTCTTCAGACTATAAGGATGATGAGTCCAGCCTGGGCTGACGTCTAGTCCAATGTGGAGCTTCCCATTGGTCAGTTCAATCCCTGCTATTTTTTATCTGTACAAAAAAAGTAGATTTATTTCACTCCCCAGGGGACCCAGGCCCACAGATTATGGATGACAGCAGATTATATTTAATGGTGACAACTCTAGCATCATCAGGCATTTGAGGTCCTTTTTCTAGCCACGAAGAACTGATTATATAGAATTGCGCAAAATTGAACCCCAAAAATACTGAGGGCCAGATTACAAACTTGAAGATCCAACCATCAGACCGCCAAGACGACGGTCTGAAGGACACCTCCAAGCCCTCGGCCTCGGCCTCCCAGACATTGTGTTATGATGTCTCAGTGGGACCAGACCGCAGAGACAGTGTGGCGGCATTGGCTTTGGCTCGAAGGGAAAGCCGGGGACAATGCCGCTGCACTGCCGGTACACCAGCACAGTCGGAATGTGCACTGTTGCCATTGCAGACAGTGAACATTCTGACTGTGCTGACATAGAGACCTCTGTACTGCCCACGACATGGGCATTGTTGGTTCAGGGGCCCCCTTGTGGCCCCGTCTCAGCCTTCTGCCGGCCTTTAATGGCAGTGTCCCCACCATGAAAAGGCTGGTGGAAAGGCAAGTTGTGATCAGCACGGCGGTGCTGACATCGGCACTAACGTGCTTGACCACGACTTTCCACACTGCCGCAACTGCAGGATCTCTGATCCTGGTGGTTGCAGCGGTCTTGTGGTGGTCCGACCACCAGCATCCAAATTTGGTGGTCGGAACACCAAGGATGCAGTGGTCCTAGGACCTCCTTACTTGTAATCTGGCCTGAGTTCTTATTGTTTTCCTCCACAGCTGCGAAAGTTCCAGATTTAAAACGGGTTCAATTTGTTTTCTAACGATTAAATTAGTCCAACCACAGGACCTAATACCAAATCACTGGTTTTTGTTCTGAACTCCAACTGGAGCTTAAGATTTCATGTCAATAATTTGTATCGACCATGTAAAGTCGAACTTCATTGGTTAAGAAAAGTAAAGATGTACATCTCGGCTGAGGCTCTAGGAATATTGATCCGGACATTGGTCAGCTCATGCCTGTAAACTTCAAACACAGTAATTGTGGTGCTCCCCAAATCCTTCCTGACCCATTTAAAAACTTTTCTGCTTTTGTCCCCATGCTCGTAGTGCACAACGCATATCTCATGCTATCCACATTGGCTTCCTATTTCAGCCAGGCCATTGATTCAATTGAGCTACATCACCAACAAGGCAGTCCAGACAATTTGACTCCAAACTTTGGTTGTCGGAGGGCCGCCCTCAGTCAAGATAAGTTCAGTAGTTAATTTGTAAAAGTAAATTAAATAAATAAATTAAACAAGTTTAATGGCTCACAGTTTTTCTAAGAAGCCCACCACTCGGGCTGTTGAATAACAACATAGCAGAAGATCAAAGCTGCTTTGTCCTTATTCCACAGTATGCCTGTATCTTTCTTCAACTTTCACTCCCTGCACTTTATCTCACTCTTGCAGATTCTATGTATACTTTCTTTCTCTTTCTCCATTTGTCAAAGTTTTGTTCTCTTTCTGTTCCTCCTTCTTTTTCCCTTTTCTATCTTTCTCTTCCTTGTGTGGCGGCACAATTTTATGATTAAAAAAGCACTGGATACATTCTTGCTGAAATTTCCTTTCAGTGAATTTCTTTCTGCTTCCTGGTTATGAAATAACTGCACACCCACATGCAAACTTTATACCTACCTAGTTAATGGGATGTAGATGAATGTGATGTATAATGTTAATATTGTCTTAAAAAATTGTCAGTCACAAACTTCATAAACAATTTTGGGTGATAAGAATATCGTGGTAAAGAATATTGGAGATAAGAATCTCATTTTTCAATAGCTGTATTGTGAAGTTAGTATTTTTGAAGTGTTGTTTTGAGTTTTTCTTTTTTTAAATTATTGGCAGGTTGTTGGGTTTGTTGTGCAGTAGGATGGGAAGATATTTAAATATATATTTTAATTTTTTTATAAATGTTTTACAATTTGTAAAATATAAATGATTTATAAGATGAATAATTATGCAAATTGTTTAATATTGATATTATTTCATTTATATTATTGGTTTTATAGTTTAATTGGTGTATCATATTTGTTAGTTATGTACTCATTTTAAATGGTTACCATTTAATTTTTTTAATTGTTAGATATTTTATTTTAATTGGCTAATTATGTTGGTTATTAATTCTTCAATTAATTACATTAATTTATTTAATTTTTAATATTACTTTTTAAAAAGATTTACTATGTTTTAAATTGTTTTGTTGTGTTTTAATTGCTGTATTTAGTATAATTTCACATGTTTGTGGGTTGTTGATATTGTAAGGTAGTGTGAAAGGTGTTTTTATTGTAAATTCATTTTCATGATTTTAATTGATAAATAATGTTAATTTGGATTTTTTTATCAGCAGTTTTTTCCTTGCTGTTGCTTAGAGTGGAGTGGAAATGAGAAATATGTTCCTCTAAAGCAGTGGTTCCAAACCTGTGGTCCGGGTACCCCTAGGGGTCCGCGACTGCTTAGAAAATTAAATAATATTAACAGATTAGGTCCCTATCTTTCAGTAATGCTCAGTAGGGGGTCCCCAAATTCCAATAATGATTCAGTGGGGGTCCCCTGTTTCCAGTGATAATAAAGTGGGGGTCCACAGATGTCAAAAGGTTGTGAACCGCTTCCCTAAAGTTCAATGCTTTCACCAATGTTTCTTTAGCTGGAGTGGGAATAGTAAGTCTTGTCCACACTACCTAAAGTCCAATGCTTTCGATTCCGTTGCTTAGATTGGAGTGGTAATAGTAAATTCCACCCCTTAAAAGTCAAACACTTTCCTCAGTATTGGATCTGTTGGACTGGAAATAGTGAGTCTTATCCTTGTAAAGTGAAGCCCTTTCCCTACTATTTTCAGGGAGAGGGCGGGAAATGTATTTTTCAAAAAGTAACATTTTGTGGTGCATTTGGAATGTTAATTTTGTTTTATTTATGTGTTTGGTTTAATTTCTATTTTAATTGTTTTGTTTATATCTATTTAATTTTATGTCTATTATTTTTGGTATAGCATTTAAATTATCTATAGCTAGATATCTATTTTTATTGATTGTTTTGGTCTATATATTAGATTTTTTTAATTTTGCTTATGTTTATATGGTAATTGTTGATTGTTTTTGCTGTTTTAATATCTGTGATTTTATTTTAATGTTATTTAATATGTTATATTATTTAGCAACCGTTTGCATTGGAATGAATTTTAAACATGTTTCTTTTACATGTAATTTTAATTATTTAATAATTATATTGTAAGGTTAACTTTTTTGTAATTTGTATTATAAATATATATTATTTCTTCCTTATTTTTTTTATGTATTATGTATGTTAGTTATTATAAATATTTGTTGACATTCTTGTAAAATATCATTTTAGTTATGGATTGCCAATTATTTATTTATTTAAATATTTTAATTTATTTTTAAGTATTATACTTTTAACAAATCTATTATCTTTAAGTTTAATTTTTTTACTATATGTATATATATTAGTTACAGGTATATAGCTATATATAATCTAGATATATATGTATAGATATGTTTTTATAAAAGTTATTTATTTTATTTAATGTTTTATTTTTAAATGCATTTAAATATACACACTTACCTATACAACCTCAATACGTACTACCACAATATATAGTACCTCTATAGTTTTGCTGCAATTTTTCTGTATCACAATATTTTTGCCAATGATGTCATAAAAGTGATTCTTGTATATTCATGAGGTTTTATTATTATTGTCTGCATCTTATGTTTTCCCCTTTCAAATTTTTCTATTTTTGTTAACCTTTATGATGCCTATGCTGTCGTAAATACTGGATTAATATGGCAAATGAATTAAATTAAATAAGCTCAATCACATACAAAAAGGATGTGACCTAACTGTTCTTTTCATTCTTGAGCAACACCACCTGTAGAGTAAGGGTCTCATTATGAGTTTGGCGGTCGGACCACCAGACCGCCATGTTGAACGGTCCTCAAAAACCGCCAACCAAAAAAGGCAGACTGCCAGTGGTGTGGCAACCTGGAAAAAGGCAGTCTGAACTCCAGCACAGACAGCACAGTGACCAACCACTGACCTTATCACAAGCACACAGTCACCGTGGCAGACCACTATGGGGGTCAGACAATGGCGGTCTGAACCACGCGGTCCGTGGTCAGCTAAGTAATACACAACTGCACAGTGGATGAATCTGAAAACAACACAGCTGACACACATTGTCACAGTGGACGCACCGGCAAAGGACACTATAAAACACACCCCTTCACAGACAACAATCCTTTGCATTTCCACTGCAAGACTAAGAAGCCTGGGCACCTTTTTTCATAGAGTACATAGATTATGCACCCCTTTTTTCACCATCCTATTGAACAGCCTGCACACACTTATGTCCATTCACATCCTGTTGCACTTCCCCTGTTTAGTAAGTCACTGTCACACATTCTTTTTTGTTCCACCATGTACCTTTCCAAAAATCTGAAGATGAGTTACGAGTCATGGTGGATGAAATCATAAGAGGAGAACCACAATTGTTTGGAGCACATGTCCAGCATACTCCTCTCAGTAGGAAAATGGAAATGTAGGAAAGGATTGTTGAGAGAGTGAATGCGGTAGGCACCACCTTGCGCATAAGGGAGGACATAAGGAAGAGGTGGAACGACCTCAGGGGCCAGCTGCAGGCTAAGAATACTGGTGGTGGCCCTCCCAGTGCCCCATTGAATCTCTTTCCCAGGGAGGAGAAGGTCTTGGCCATTCTACATCATGAGGGCTTGACAGGAATACCTGTCGAAGTGGAGTCTGGTAAGTTACAACACTAACAACATCACAAAAATGCGGTCATGCATGCTCATACCTCACCTTTTGCCTCATTTACTGTTACTCCACTCACCAGCCCAGAGTTCACCTGTCCAAAGACCTCTATTGTGAAACTTACAATTGAAGTGTACTCACCTGGGGAGATGATATTTTTATAGTGTGTGTAGTACAAGGACTGACATGACTCCAACTCCCAGCAGGCACTGTTTCTATAACTCCAAACACCAGACCTGTGGTCACTTGTCCAAAAACCTGTGTTTGTTTACTATCAATTTAAGCAATTTAAGGGTACACACCTGGCAAGATAACATTTGTCAAGTGTGTGTAGTACAGGGACTGACATGACTCCAGCTCCCAGCAGGCACTGTCACTACAACCCCAAATACCAGACCAGTGTTCACTTGTCTAAAGACCCCTGTTTGTTATCAATTTACCAATTTAAAGGTATGCACCTGGGGAGATAACATTTATTGTGTGTGTGTAGTACAGGCACTGACATGACTACAACTCCCAGCAGGCACTATTCCTGTAACCACAAACACTAGCACAGTGCTCACATGCTACAATACATCTGTTAGTGAATTCTCAATTGCAGTGTACTCACCTGAGGTCTCTCACTAACTCCTTCCACCAGCACAGTGGTGCCCCAATACACCTGTGTTCACAATTATCAATTGTAGTGTACTCACCTGGGGGGATAACATTTGTATAGTGTGTGTAGAAGACAGAGTGACATGACTGCAACTGCTTATATAATGCCAACCTCCAGCCCAGTGCTCCCTTGTCTAAAGACCCCTGATTGTCAACTCACAAATGAAGTTTACTCCCCTGGGGGAGAACATTGGTCAAATGTGTGAAGTAGATGGAATAACCGGACTGCAGTTCACAGGAGGCACTGTTTCTCCGACTCCGAACACCGGAACAGTGTTCATTCATAGAAAGACCCTTGTTTGGCAACTCTCAATGTAAGTTTACTTTGCTGGGAAAATACAATTTTGTATAGTGTTTGTAGTACAGGGAGTGACATGACTGCTAAGGCCAGGAGGCTCTGTCACTGTTACTCAATTCACCAACTCTGTGTCCTCTTCTCCAAACACTCCTATTTGGTAACTCACACATGAAGTGTACTCACCTGGGGGGATAATATTTGTATACTGCTACGAGGCTCTGTTGCTGTCACTCCAACCACCAGTCCAGTGTTCCTTTCTCCACATAATCTTGTTTGGTAACTCACAAATGACGTGTACTCACCTGGGGGGATGACATTTATCAACTATTTGAAGTAGAGGGAGTGGCATGACTGCTAAGGCCAGGAGGCTCTGTTTCTCTAACTCCAAACACAAGCCCAGTGTTCACATGTCCAAATACCCATGTCTGTTAACTCTCAATTGACTTTTACTCACCTGGGAGGATACCATTTGTATAGTGGTCGGAAGTAGAGGGAGTGACTGGAATGCAAAGCCCAATAGGCCCGCTTTCTCTAACTCCAACCACAAGCCTAGGTTTCGCTTGCCAAAATACATCTATTAGTCAATTCTTAAATTAAGTTTTCTCACCTGGGAGGATAACATTTGTCAAGTATGTGTATTAGAAAACTGACATGACTGCAAATCCCAGGAGGCACTGTTTCTCTAACTCCAAACACCAGACGAGTGGTCACTTGTCCAAATACCCTTGATTTTGCAATGGAGGTTTACTCATCTGGGAGTGACCAAGATAACAGATCATGCTCAACTCTGAGATGTGTCTGGCTACCTAGCTCCATCTTGACCTGCTAACTGAAGATGAAACTATTGAGGACAGGAAGGACAGGCACCCAGTGTGCAAAACAATGATCCCAAAGGCCTCAAGATGCATAACCAAAATGGTATTGGCAGCAGACACATTCACACTGCACTGACCACATAATGACTCTAGTCACATGTACAACAAACTCCTAGGTCTGCCTGCATCACAATAAACTCAAGATGCCAAAGACATATCTTGCAAAGCCACTGTTTTGCCAAAACTGGTGCAAGATGACATTCTCAGGCCATCCTCCCAAGAGCTAATGATCTGCACATTTCAACAGCTGCTTCAGTCCAAGAGATCTGGCATCCTTCACACAATACAACCAATAGCATGGGTACTTGCTACAATAGGATTAACTGCAACTTAAGTTTGTACAAGGTCTCTACTTAATGTAACAGTAAACTGTTGGAGGTAGCGGTCACAATACAACCAGTAACATTGTATCTTTCACATCAACAGGTTGAGCTGCCGCTGGGCACACAGAGGCCACAGAAGAGAGTGCCACTACCCCCCTCGATGAAGACACTCCTTTACGTCTGGACATGGAGGACGGTTCTGGCCCTTCTGGGCAACCTGGTCAGACAACAGCAGTGAGTCTCACTGTGGCCACATCAACACCACCCAGCCCGGTTGCCTTAACATCACAGGCAGCCATTCGCCCCAACCTTTGAACCAAGCACAGTGTCTACCATCTTGTGTCCCCCAGTCCTGGATCCTGAGTTGCAGCGCAACACTTCAGACAATGAGGTTCCAGGACCCAGTGGGAGAGGACACCCTGTGGCAAGGGCACAGGGCCATGGGCGTAGGGTGCATGGGAGGGATGCTGTGGGCCAGCAGGTGAGGCCACTGGGGCTGCTCCTGGTCAGGACACCATCAGCCACGTCTTGGGGGGTCTATCAGGAGTCCCAAGGTGTGATGGGCCAGGTCTTGACCAAACTCTGGGAAATCAAGCAGCTACAGAGGGACATGCATGGGGACATGCGAGAACAGATGGAGGCCCACAATACCAACATGGCCTGCCTGACAGGGGTCCTGAGGGACATACTCACAGCCCAAAACCATTCTTCCCCTTCCTTTGGCTCATCAACACCAGGCACATCAACATAGGTGCCAATCACTGGAAGGGAAGCCCTGCCAGAGGAAGAACCTGCCCCAGACACCGTGCTTCTGTAGCAGCGGACCCCTACATTTTGCCATGTAGAGAGGTGAAACCATGAGAACCATATGAGGAAGACACAAGTTACTTGTGAAAGGAGGGATATGTTACAGATACACAGTGTCCTGCTCAGGCTTAAAACCATTACACACAAACACATTAGTACAAGTGTCTGGTCACACTAAACATATTATTCCACTGTTCAGCACATAGGCTGTCTACATGCCTGGACTTTTTGAAACAAGAATGTGTGACTCATACAGAGTCAATGTACATATTCCTAGGTACAGCCCCCAGACCACAGACGGAAGAGATTTGTCAGACATTTTCCTGTAGAACAGGCAAACGTTAAAGTGGATGATGTTACCAGCTTGAGCCTTATCACATACCACACCAAAGTAATCCAACATCACAAAACCAAGATACAGACAGATGGCAGAACAACTGTCCCTGATCATACACCCATCATAATCCGATTTCCCATGTATCTGGTGGTATGACACACTCATATGCCAGTTTTGTGGTACAGGCATTGTGGTCTGCAATTATGAAACATTTACAGCTATATACAGGTCATACAACAAGAGTGTTTAGCTAATGTGAAGGGAAAATTACTTGGTCACAATCTATGGCTACATACTTCATGCTCACATGATGACACACATGATGCAATCGGCTCACCACAGCTTACAAAACAAGTCTAATGTGCACTCCTGACCTTCCACTCAAACACTACACAAGCTGTCTTGGCATAGGTCTCACACACACAAAGGCACTCATTATGACATTGGCGGTAAATCCCGCTTACCGCCACGCTGACAGCCGCCAACTTACCGCCGCGGTGGCAGATATCCGTTCACCATATTATGACACACACACACCAGTCTGACAGAATACAGCCACCTACACAAATCTGCCAGACCAAAGGTCAGTGATAAAGTGGCAGTCCCAAAACCCATACCGTTACGCCAACAAAACAATGCCCGTCACATTATGACCCACGAATCACCACAGCGGACATTCAACGGTGGTAAACCATTGACTGTACATACCGCCGCGCTCAGAATGGACACCCACATACAAAACAACACTACATTGGCCAATATGAACAATACACACCTGACAATCATACACACACCACACCCACCCACAGCACTATAAAACACACACCCACAATCCTTTACAAACAACAATTACTGCCAGGAGACTGAGAAGATGACAGAGACAACTGGACACACACACCACATACATCCATACACCCCTCATGCACTCCACATCACACACCCCAACACACCCTCACCAACACACATCACACAACACCCATGACAGTACAAAGGAACCCCCGTTTGACTGAGGAGGAATTAAGAGTCAAGGTGGAGGAGATTGTCAGGGTAGAGCCACAGCTCTTTGGAGCGCAGGTACAGCAGATATCTGTAGCAAGGAAGATGGAGCTATGGTGAAGAATCGTGAACAGGGTCAATGCCGTTGGACAGCACCTAAGAACAAGGGACGACATCAGGGAGAAGTGGAATGACCTACGGGGGAAGGTACATTCCATAGCAGCAAGACACCAGCTCTCCATACAGAAGAATTGCGGTGGACCCCAACCTCCTCCCCCACAGCTCACAGCATGGGAGGAGCAGGTACTGGCAATACTGCATCCTGAGGGGCTCGCTGGAGTAGCCAGAGGTCTGGACACTAGTAAGTCAACATTTACTACTTATCACCCCCCCATACCTGCATGCCATCATACCCCCTCACACTCACTCCCATCACTCCACACCATCCCACACACACTGCACCTACACATCTGACGAACTCCAATGCCAAGCCCTGCATGCAATACCAATGCATTGACAGCCCTCCCAGCCCTGCATGGACACCCATAACTAAAGCATGCACAGCATAGGGAGACTAACATAACTGCAATACTTCACCATACACAAGCAAAAGCTGGCAGGGTAACACCAACCATAGAGGGGAAGCTACGGAAGTACAAATGTCATACACTTGAAGCATAATACATAATTTACATCCCCACAGGTACCCCAGCCAATGTCAGTGGAGAGGAGGTGCCACCACTATCCAGTCCCCCAACAGAAGAGGCCCCCAGTGATGACAGTAACTCTGGACTTCTGGATCTGGAGGACCTACCTGGCCCATCAGGGACCACTGGACAGCCGGTCACCCAAGCCCACTTACAGACCACCACAGAGCCTCCCCCATCCGGAACCAACACCACAGGACCCACCCCGTGTTCCCACACCTCTGTCCTAAGGACACATCAATCAGCAGTATGCCCACCTGTACAGGGACCCCAGTCTACACCTCGGCCACAAGACAATCAGGGACCTGGGGTCAGTGGCAGTGGGCACACCATTCAGGGGACACAGGCCAACTGGGACACTGGAGGACTGCTGTCCGCCAGGGAGAGGAGAGGAGCAGGGAACCGACTCTCCAGGAGGCACTCTCCGAGATCCTGGGAGCCTACGATCATTCCCAGGACACGATGGGCCAGATCCTTGACAACATGCAGGAGAACAGACGGCTGCAGGAGGGACCTGATCAGGGGATCAGGGAGGACTTGCAGGCCATTAACAACACCCTGATCTCCATAGCAGGGGTGCTGGCAGACATGGCCAACATCATGAGGGAGGCAGTATCACACCAGCGGGCCCTTACCACAAGCCAGTCAACTGAACAGCCCTCCACTTCCGCTGCCGCTAGTGGCCAGGAGGCCCCGCCACAGGACCCACAGGCCACCAGCATCCCTCCCCCTGCAGAAGGTGAACCATCCCGCAAACATTCCCTACGACCCAGACAGAAGCCAGCGACACTTGGCAAGACCACCGCCAGGAAATGAGACTATCCTGATTGTCCCACTTGTGTCCCACTCTGTCACCTTTTCCACCTTGAACTGCCATTGCTCCCCTTCCTATGTCCCCTTGGACACTGCACATGTGCTACAAACAGACTGGAACAATACACTGGACTTTCCTCCATCATCACCCCATTCCATTGCACTTTCCCCTCAATTTATTAGCACTACAATAAAGACCCTTGGATAAAACTCGACTACTAGTATTTCATGTATTGCCAATTTGTATTGATTGAAACAGCTACATCCATTGCAAATGAACTGTACATAGTGAGAGCATAGACTGAATGACCTGTTGCTGGCTGTAGTGATCACATCACAACATTGTTGTCATATCACCAACATCTGTAAAATGATAATCCATAGGTGACAGTAAGTAGAGGAAACAAGTGTGTAATGCCAGCATGCCACTGCCACACAGAATACACCAATAGTCATAGAAATGTAAAGTTGCACTGTCTCACCTGTGTGTCATTGGAAGTACTGACGGATCACTAATGTTCTGTTGTCCACATCCTCATCCTCCTCATCCTTACTGTTCTCGGGGTCCACTGCTGCCACAGGGGCATTTCCAGTATCCCCCTCCTGCAGCAAAGGTACATGCCGTGTAAGGACCAGGTTGTGTAACATGCAGCATGCCACTACTATCTGGCAGACCTTCTCGGCTGAGTAGCACAGGGATCCACCTGTCATATGGAGGCACCTGAACCTGGCCTTCAGGAGGCCAAAGGTCCTCTCATTTATCCTTCTGGTTCGGCCATGTGTCTCATTATAATGTTCTTCAGCCCTTGTTCTGGCATTTCTCACAGGGGTCAGCAGCCACAATAGGTTTTGGTAACCACAATAGGTTTGGGTAGCCAGAGTCACCCGCAAGTATTGAGGGACGACATGTAGCCACACACTATCCTATTTGGCTAACAGCAGAGGCATATACCAACATACACTGGGTGGGGACCAAGGCTCACCTATAAGCCACACCCTGTGCCTCTGTAGTTGGGCCATCACATTTGAGATGCTGATATTCCTCAGGCACACCATGTGCACATTCTTGGAGTGGAAACCCTTACGATTCCTGTACACCTGTTCATTCTGCCAGGGGGTGGGGTGGGTGGGGACAAATGCAATATGTGTACCGTCAATCGCCCCAATAATATTAGGGATATGTCCCATTGCATCAAATCCGGCTTTCTCAGTGGCCAAATCTTGCACCTGGGGGAAAGCAGTGTAGCTGCACATGTTTTTTACCAGGGCAGACAAGACTCTTGCCAGCACGATTGAGAACATTGGCTGTGACATTCTTGCTGCCAAGCCCACTGTCACTTAGAAAGAACCTGTTGCCAGGAAATGGAACACTGATAGAACCTGCACAAGAGGAGGAATCCCAGTGGGATGACGGATAGCTGATATCAGGTCAGGCTCCAACTGGGCACACAGCTCTGTGATTGTGTCCCTGTCCAGTCTATAGGTGAGTATAATGTGCCTGTCCTCCGGTGTAGCTAAGTCCACCAGGGGTCTGTACATGGGGGTATGTCTCCATCTCATATCCATCCACAGCGGTAGGTATCTAAGGTACACAAGAGTGAGTAGGCTGTCACAATTTGAACAACCATACCACAAGAGCAGGCCACATCGTGCAATCATGTTTTGGGACAGTATAATTTAAAAGTATGTGCTTATTTATCCTGTGAGGCAGCAATTATCGATAGGCCTGTTCACCCCCCCCTGAAATGGCGACCGCCTGTCCTGTGTGGAGGGACTGGTGGAAGTGAGGTAATTCCGCCAATGTTGTGCGCCCTGGCGGTAGGCCGTCGTGAACCGCTGTGCAATTCCTCATTGGATAATATTGGGCCCTATTGGGGAAAATGGCCAATGGGGATATGCGGCGGCGGTGACGGTGTCCACCGCCATGGACGTGACCGCCATTTTCTCTATCATTCCTCACTTGTTTCCTGATCTCCCATAGGAGAAGACCTACATTGCATGTGCTGCTGTGACCTGTGTCTGGAACCTACCATGGCCCGTGTGACCAGGGAAAGGGCCCAAGGCTTAACTTCGGAGGAGTTGGAGCAACTGGTGGATGGGGTCCTACCCTAGTACGGACTGCTCTATGGGCATCCAGACCAACAGATGACTACACTTTGGGCACAATGCATGTGGCATGAATGCATGGAGATGTGTGTGTGAAGGCATTGTGTAAGGGTGGGTGGGAGGTGGGGGATTGTCTGTTGGCGGTGTACATGTTGTGAGCTGGCCTATGTGTCTGCCAATGGTGATGGGATCGGGTATGGTGGGCCATGTGTGTGACAGGCTGGACTGTTTGTTTAATGGAGTTCTCCTATATGTATTACCTCTGCAGGTCAGCACCTATCAAAATAAGGGATTTTGGTGCGCCATTGCCAAGCCACGTGCGGACCCTGGGGGTTTATGGAAGGCGGAGCACCCACTGTCGGAAACGGTAGGAAGACCTGAGATGCTGGGCACGGAAGACCGCAGAGGCCCTGCTGGGGATGGCCTTCCAACGAGGAAGGGGTGCGCGTCGGATCCTGACCTCCCTGATGGCATACCCTGAGCTGGATGGGCGCTTGAGGGAATCACAGAAGCCACAAGGGGGTGAGTACAGTGGGTATCATTACAACTTATGGCTGGTTGGGTGATATCTGGGTGGTGGTTATGTGTTACTGGGCACCCCTAAGGCCAGGCCAGACATTGCAGCGTAGGTCCTCTGAAGGGTAATGGTTGCATGTCAAATACAGGTAACCTAGCTTGTTAGCATTCACTTCCAGGCAGGGCTGCATGGGTCCCAGGTGTGCTGCAGTTGGTGGTGTGTGCTCCTCCTCATGCCATGGTGACTAGCATTTTCACTGGTAGTGCAATGCAAAGTGCGTAGGCCTGTTCCCTGTCTGTGAGGGTGCTGCGTACGCCAACTGTGGTGTTGGTGCAGTCATTGACCCAGTGTATCCTTTATCTCTCTCCCCCCCTTTCTTGTTTTGTCATCCTCTCCTTGTGTGCATTAGCATCATCTGGCGGAGGAGCAGAGGCACCGGTGACAGAGAGAGCTGCATCCCACAGGACCCTGGAGGCAGAGTCCACCGACGCCGAGGGAACAAGTGGGACGGAGGATGAGGGGAGCACCACGGCGGATACTGGAGGGGACAACACAGACTCTGATACCTCCTCCGATGGGAGCTCCCTGGTGGTGGCGGACACCTCTGTGACCACCTCAGCTGCAGGCACAGCCGCCACCCCCGTACCAGCACCGCCCTTCCCAGTGGCCCCTCAGCGAGTTGCCTGTGCCCGCTTACCCAGGAGGGTGGGCATCTCCTTCGCCCCAGGCACCTCAAGTCCTGCCCAAGTGAGCCCTGCTGCCCTGAGTGAGGAGGCTAATGACCTCCTGAGATGCATCTCTGTAGGGCAGTCAACCATTGTGAATGCCATCCAGGGGCTGGCATCCCAGATGCAGCAATGCAGTGCATTCCTGGAGGGCATTCATGGTGGTTTGGCAGCTCAACAGAGATCGATCCATGCTCTGGCCTCCTCTCTCATGGCAGCCATTGTCCCTGTTTCTACCGTCCCCCCTCCAACTTCCACTTTCCAGTCCCATTCTCCTCAACCCCAACCCATCCCAAGCATGCAAACAGACGAGCATGTACACAAGGCAACATACAAGAGTGGCACAGGCAAACACAAGCACCACACTTCATCCTACAGGCACTCACACAAACACCATACCGTTGCAGACACGACAACATCCTCCTCCTCCTCCTCCTCCACCTCCTCCGCCTCCCTCCCAGTTACATCCACACTCACACCTCCATGCTCTACATCTACATACATCCACTATCAGTATCACTACAACAAGTAGAACACACACCACACTGGCAGACACAGCCACAACATACATGCACATGTCCTCTGTGTCCTCTCCCACCGTGTCTGTCCCCCCACCCCAAAAAGGACACAAAAGCAAGCACTCAGACACCCAACAGTTATTCACCTCACATCAGCATACAGCCTATGCACCTGCACCCAAATCCAGCAGACATACACCTCCAACAACCACTCCAGAACCAGTGGGCAAGTCACCCACTTAAGAGACTGTGTCCTTGCACTCCCCAGGACAAAGCAATGGCAGCGGTGTTATTCCCTGTGTCTCCAATGGTGAGTCCTTTGACTTCTGAGCTCTGTTTCTGCCAGGCTTTTGTTGATGTTGGTACCGACCCGGAAAAGGTGGCGGATTGCAGGGTCAAAATATGGTGGGCGATACTTTGTCTTCTGTCTGGCTGTTGGCGGCTACCGCCGTGGTGGCTGTTGTTTCTGCAGTGGCGGTTGGTGTGGTACATTGGCTGTCTATGGGAGTTATCTCCGCCATGGTCATAATTTGGCTGAACTTACCGCCAGCCTGTTGGTGGTATTACCGCCACTTTATCACCCACCGCCAGGGTCATAATGAGGGCCAAAATCTGTGACCTACATTACCCTGGAACAATACATGCCCACTTTGTATGTCAGAACAGCATCAGATATCTGCCAATGTCACAACTCTGAAATGCCCACTTGAGGATGTCATGGTGAAGGTACCGGTACGAAGACAAAACAAGGAAAATAGGCTTGAAAACATACACATTACACAAATTACATAGCAAGCATTTGGAAAAGAAATTACATTGCAAGGAAGCTGACACAAATAAAGCAACATTATCAAGGTGGGGATATGTCAAAAGCTAACTCGTCAAGCAGCCTTTGCCTTAATAATGCAGAGTATCAGCTCACTAGTTGTTTCTAATACACTCAACTCAACAGATTCTCACAACTACAGTTCATGGTACGGTCACAGTCAAGACAGCATGTGACATACCTACACTCATGAAATGCAGCTGATGATGAGATCTTCCTGAAAGTCACCTCCTTCTCTTCACCACTGTCATCCTCACTTGATATTTCAGGAGTCTCAACCAGTGGCACCGCAGGCTCCCCCTCCTCTGGGATGTACAGGATATTCCTCTGCAGGGCGATGTTGTGGAGCATGCAGAATGCCACAGTGATCTGACACACTTTTCCAGATGAGTAGTTGAGGGCTCCACCACTTCTACCCAGACATCTAAATCTGGCCTTCCGGAACCCTAACTCCCACTCCACCACCCACCGTGTTCTTCCATGGGCCTCAGTGAAGTGGACTTCCCCTGGCGTAGTTGGATTTTCCTTAGTGGCGTCAACAGCCAAGGACGGTTCAGATACGTGGAGTCTCCTGTTAAGGAATGGGGCTTATGTGCAACGAGTCACTCAGTTCATGATTGTAGCACCTGACATTGCGCACACACAATCAGGACAGATGTGAGTTACCACCCAGCCAGGCCCTCTCTGGTACTGTTTTGCCATCAGCTGGGTATGGTGCTGTTCTGCATTATGAAGCAATCATGGGCTGAACC
The DNA here is from genome assembly GCF_031143425.1 of Pleurodeles waltl. Lineage (NCBI taxonomy): Eukaryota > Metazoa > Chordata > Amphibia > Caudata > Salamandridae > Pleurodeles > Pleurodeles waltl. The sequence goes on along the minus strand of NC_090449.1, from coordinate 1,005,557,687 downwards.
CGGCTAACGGGCACAGACCTGTGAAATGTAGAGATCCGCCAAACAGACAACTTGCACGTTGATGGAATGGAAGTTCTTTCTGTTATGATAAACTTGTTCATTGGCCTGTGGTGGCACCAGGCCACCATCAGTGACCCCCACCACATGTGGGATGTATGTAAAACCATAAAAGTCAGCCTTCACATGGGCTAAATCCTCACGTCGGGGAAACCAGTTATATCTGTCAAGGTGTTTCAACATTACTGAGAGGGTCTTCTTGAACAACAGACTGAACACAGGTTGGAACACACCAGCAGATAGGGCCACTGTATGTTGGAAGGACCCTGTGGCTAGGAAGTGCAATACTGACATAACTTGTACAATAGTAGGTATGCTGGTTAGATAACTAATAGCTGGCTTCAACTGACGCAATAAGTACACTATTGTTTGCCTATCCAGTTGGTACAACATGATAATGCGCATTTGCTCCATGGTCTGAAGGTCTGGCAGTGAATGGTAGACAGGAAGTTGTTGCATTCCCCCTCTCCCAGGGTGCCTATGTATGACAAGACATGATTTCTAACATTAGTCAGTGTGTCCACAGCAACATACATGATGCTTATCGATGATATTATGTGACATAGCATTTCTGACTGTATAGAAATGCCACCCAGTACACATCACAGCTACCAACTACACAAGGGTCACATGTGACCCCCATGGTTTCAGATACGTGTCCACAGAATGGATTTGGATGAAACTCAAAGATGTGCAACACAATTGCCCCTCAAAATATTACTGTATATTCTGACTGCCAAACTGACCATTGGTGGTTGTGGACTGTGCCTCGCTGTGAAAGGCCATTTGTGCCCTGCAACATACTCCAATGGTAGTTGAGTAGTAGGACCTACATGATAAAACAGGATAAGGATGTTTGTGAGGAAAAATAACGTTTTGTAGGTGTAACACAGTTTAGAAAGCCCAATGCAGCATTTCAGGCTGCCAAAATGGCTGATTTTCTGACATATTCCCCTGGACATTAGGAACTTCCCACGACTGCCAGTGGAAGTTGTCATGGCAGTAGGCGGTTGCGACCGTGGCGGACACAGCCATTGTTGCCAGTGGTGGTCTCTGCCCAATTGCTGTGTCCACCAGCGGTGAAGACCGCGTACGTGGCAGATGTGACCGCCATGTTCTGCAGATTCACTCACTTGACTCCCTACACTGGTCCCAGCAACACCTTCATGACCTGAGCTGCTGTGCGCCGCTTCCAGAAGCAATCATGCCACATTCCGCAGGTGATAGAGCCCCTGGCTTCTCTCCAAAGTAGCTGGAGAGGCTTGTGACTGAGTTCCTACCCCTGTATGGACAGCTCTAGGGCTCACCAGAGGAGCAGGTAAGTACCTCATATGCACAATTTCATGTGCACTTGACCATCCTTTTCCTCCTTACAGGCTACAATGTGTCCCTGTGAGCCAGTTAGACGTCTTGTGTGCCTGTTGTTGCAGTCTGTGTGGTATCAATGAGATGTACAATGTGCAGGTATTGGTGGCTACTACCCTACGTTAACTTCAGTCATGTTGAGTTTTGTGAGGTTTTTGGGGTCCTAGATCATCCTTCTGTTGGATGTACATAACTAGGTAAGGAGACATTACTGCCATCCAATGACATCTCTTTCTTCATTATTGTTGTAAATGTTGGACTATGTGTATGTGCATGACAGCATAAGCTATGTATGCATCTTGCATGAGTCATTTGAAAATCATGTGAGCAATGTGTATAGTGCCACAGATCTTTCAAACCACATCTGGCCTTGCTAAACTGTTGGTTGGAAGGCATATCAAAACTCACTGTGCCCTTCAGGTTGCCATACACAGACCACATGCCAAATAGCTGATGACCACATGATGTACTGTCATGCATGGAAGTGATGGAAATGGAGTGTCATGTAGATTCTGACTGTCCAGCCTACAGAGACCAGTGCCTGTCAAATGTATCGCCCAGTATGGGACTTAGTCCAGGCTGTGGGAGAGTCACTATGGCTACGCAACTGTGACACTGTGTCCACTCCCTGTACCCTAGCAAATCCTGTCATGAGGCCAATATGATGCTTTAGTGGCAAAATCTGCCCTGAATGCCTCATTCGTTTGAGTAGATTAGGAATAGGTACTAAAGTGAATGTCCATATGTGAATTTTGCATCATTTCATCATTTTCAATGTGTGTTTTTGACTCATGACAGGTCCCTTACTCCTGCAGCTCTGTTGTCACATTCACACAGGTCATATTTGTTCAGTACAGGCTTATTGCATAAATAACAGTCCCACAGAGCTGGCAGTCTGTTGATTCCTGTGAGGCCATGATATGGGACTCAGTAGCTTGGTCACTTAGCAGAAACTGTGCAATGCATGCCTTTGTATGTTGGATGCCATCTCTGTAGGATAGACACATATGTCCAAAGGACTGTTATGTGGTGCAGGTACATACTACAGAACCCACCCCCTGAAGTGGCATGAGTCTGCATTTGTTATTCCACATGTCCACACATGGGCAAGAAAGACCCTTCATTGTTACTCAAGTGTAATGGTGAAGTTTGTACTATGGCAGTTGCCTGTAGGGACTGTATGCAGTGAGTCAATCTCACAGAATGTGAATGCGTTGGTTCTTTCAGGCCTAAGGAGTTTGCCCTTCAGAAACCACCAAGAGTGTAGTGTTTCATCGTGGCTCACATCACAGTACAGGTTGCCAAAGCAGGGGCTACCTGAAGTCCGTAAACTTGCTTAGCCATTGTAGGCCCTGAGCAGAGGAGTAAGTTAGCCTGCAGATGGAAATACATTTGTCTGTAGTCATGTCCCTCTACTTATGGGCTTGTGTGTTTCACACTTGTGGAGTGTTAAGAAATTGAAAAGTTCTAGCTTGATGTTTCAGACATGTTTGTGACTCAACCATTTCTGACAAAACTTGTGATTGTAATTTCTTGATTTGTCTTTTGCATCCATGCAGGTCAACGCCCATCAAAAAAGCAGCTATGGAGAGCATTGCCAAGAAGGTGTGGACCCTGGGGGTCCACAGCAGGCGGAGCAACCACTGTCAGTGGAGGTGGGAGGACCTGAGATGTTGGGCCCGAAGGATTGCTTAGGTCCAGCTGGGGATGTCCCCCCAATGTGGGCGGGGTGCCTGTCAGACCATGCCCCCCCAATGTCCTGCATTCTGGATGTGGCCTAACCAGACCTTGATGGGGGTTTGAGGACAGCACAGCAGCCACAAGGGAGTAAGTACAGGGCAAATTCCTGCCTGTCACTTTGCCAAGTGAATATGTTAGGTTCTGACAGCTCCCCCTGATGATTAGGGATGAGCCATGTGTAACACAGTAGAAGAGTGATTGTTTGTGTAGACATGTCATGTGTTGCATACTGATGTGCCTTGCCTATTTGCCCAGGGACCTAGGACACAACTGTGTACAATCCACAAACAATTTGCTCTCCAAGGACAACATATGGCACTGTACATTGATCAATCAATTACTGTTTGTTGTTGTAATGGGTGCAATTTCTATGCAACAGACCACTTCTTCTCAGTGTTACAGGCCTAAAGAAACTAGTGATGAATCACTGTCCTCATCCATGTGTCTGGTGGAAGGAGTATATTGGCCTGTGTCACCCAGAGGCTTCTTGCCTTCAGCGTATGACTTTTGCTGGTGCCTCACTACTGCCTGTAATGTGAAGATGGTCATCTACATGTGACAGTGCATACATTGTTTTAGGGCGCAGCTATAGATCAATACTTTCGCCTGGTAAGTGGGAAATGTCCAAAGACATGATTTATGTGTCATCACTGTTGCCAACATTCCTTGTGCCTACATGTCAGCGTGTGTCCCTTTCTCTTTAGAAAAATATTTGTCAGCTGCTGTTTCATGCATGGTCTACCTGTGTTGAGGGGATAATTTCTGTATTCTCTCACATATATGTGCATGCCAAACTGTGTGTGGAATAGGGCATTTACAATGGGTGTACATTTCATGTTCTGCCACAGACAGCAATATGTCACCATTGATTAATGGCTGACACATACCCTCACCCGTCATTGCATGTCATTTGGCATGTACAACTGCAGTAGCAATGAGGAACATGACAGTTAGGCCTAGAGTTTTTACACACACTGTGCATTTCCATGCCATTGATGTAGTATCATGTCCAAAGTGCTTTATATTTGTGAAATGGGGAAGGTTTGTAACTTGACTATTGGCATGCATCATGGAGTGACTTGTAGTTATGTTGGAAACATGTGTGTTTGAGTACAACGATTCACCCACAGACATCTGGGTTTGCATGACCCAAATGGAGACAATGATGTAGCTTCCAATTGGGCAACATGTTGAGGTCCTTCCTCAAGTACTTGCAAATCTCTGGACCTCTCCAACATCCAAAGGATTAATGGAGACTACTGATGCACTCGGACTATGTCACTGCAAGGGGTGCCAGACATTAGAGGTGATTTCCCTCAGACTAGCTGTATTATTGTGTTCTGGATTTTAGAGACATATCTCCCTGACATTTTGCAGTTTGTCTATAGTGTACATTTTCCTGCCAAATGTGTGGCCTATCTGAGTACTACCTCCATGACTCCACTGGGACAAATATCACTTGGTGAAGGCGATGAGTAATTCCATGTCACCTTCTCCAGCCTATTGTACTGTTGTGAGCAACATGGCATGTTCTGGGAGCATCATTTATTTTTGTTGAATCATTGTGTCTGTGACAAATAGATGTGTGCATGACCTTGTGTGGGATCTATGGGAATGGAGTTGGCATTGGCCTACTATTGATCGACAATAGGTAAGTGATGTATGCTCCATGAGGAAAAGCATTGAAGGTGATGAGGTCTCTTACTTGTTCAATGGTTACTGTGATTGCACAACTTCAGTCATGCAATTGTAGTTGTCTGAGATCCTGATTTTCCTGTGGGCAACTGTTGACAGTTCAGATGGCATGCATACATATGATATGGTATATGTATGGGCCACATAGGTTGAGTTTGATGCTGGGGCCTACTTAACATCATGGTAGTGTTTGCTAATCACAACTGTTGTTCAAGTGTGATCATGGACATGTGATGACCCTATTTCTATTTATATTTGCAGCATCAGCCCAGGTAAGCAAAGCAGGCAGGGAACAGACGACTGGGAAAGCATCTGGCCACAGGACCTCCGGTTAAGACACCACCAATATAGAGTGGACCGGAGGGTGACGGGAGTGCCGCGGGGGAGACCGGATCTACATCCTCGTCATCATCAGATTCTTCCTCCTGTGGCCACTCCCTGGTGGTGGTGGACCCATTGGGATGTACCCCTGTACCATCTTTGTCCGCCACCCCCAGCTCTATCGCCACCCTCCCTGTTGCTCCCAACCCAGTTTGCAATGCCCGCTCACTCAAGAGGGTTGGCGTCTGTTTTGCTGCAGGCACCTCCACCCCAGCCCCTGTTACCACTGCTGCCCTCATTGAGGAGGCTGATGACGGCCAGAAGAGTATCGCTGTGGGTCAGACAACCATTGTGAATGCCATCCAGGGGATGTCCTCCCAACTGCAGCAGACAAATGCATTCCTGGAAGTCATTCACAGTGCAATGTCTGGCCTACAGAGATCTTTTCAGGCTCTGGCCTCTACAGTGACTGCAGCCAGTCACCCCCCACATTCCACCCCATCCCCTCCACCTTCCTCTTCCAAATCCAAATCCCTCTTTCCCTTACCTATCCCAAGCATACAGACCGATCCACACGCACCCACCTCAGCACACAAGAGCAGCACATTTAAACACAAACACCTCAAAACACACTGGCATGCAAGCACTCAACAGACACCCACAAACACAACATCAGCCACCACTTCCCTAGGCACCCCCACCGTACCACACACCACATCAAGCATACCCACAGGCACCACCATAACAGTCAGCTGCACAAACACCAAACATGCAGATACCACCCTAACAGACTCACAGACATCCACCACATCCACCATACCTGCAGATACCACCCCATCAGACATACACACACATCCACCACTACAAGCATACCCCAGACACCACCCAAACAGACACACACACATCCACCACCCCATCATCCAACATCTCAACCTCCCAGGCCCCAAAGACCCGCAAACGCCCACACTCACAAATGCAACAGACACCACCCAAACATAAGCATATGTCACACATGCACACAACCAAGACATTCACACTGACACAGCAGACAACCACTCCCTCGACCTCCAAATACCCACCCCCTTCTGCTGACCATTCCCGTGTTCCTAAGACAGATTTGTTTTTGAGCTTGCCCTTTCCCCTGTTCCCTCCACCCAGTCCCAAACCCAAAAGGCCCCCACCCACCTCCCACCCATCCCTTCCACCTCCAAATTCTCCCCTGTCACACCTGCCCCCCCCGTCACACCTGCCCCTCCGCAAGCACCCATACCCTTCCCCCCAAGAAGAAGCCCACTCCTCCTAAGAAGCAGTCCACCCCTCCCAAACCTATCCATCCCACATCTGACCTGCCACCCCCAACGATGATACTTGAGGTGCCTCCCTGCCTACCTGATGCCCCTTCCTGTGGAGATTCCCTGGCAGTAAAGGAGGCAAGTGAAAGCACAGTGATGTACATGCACAATTCCACATGGACTGGTCAATGGACTTGGACAATTTGCATTTCATTATGAATAAACCCAAACATTTGTTTTTTGGGTACACATTTGTCCTTCAATTCCTTTTCTACATTTATGTTGTTCCTGAGGATCTTGTGTTGCCTGCCTACAGTTGTGTGTGTTTCAGCCTGCTTGCGGATCCCTTTGCTGTTGTTTGCAGTATCTGATTTTGTGATCAGTGCTGGTGTCACCCAAAATAAAGGTAGATGTTGACTGTATGGATATGTGTTTGTTAATGCAGTTGTGGTGTCATAGCATAGTGTTCTGTTTGGCATGGTAAGTATTTAATCTTGAGTTGTCCAATGTGAGAATGTGTTGTGTTAGACTTGTCCTCCTGATGAGGATTATAGATTAATTTAATGTGTGGCAGCTTGAGGTTTGTTTGTGCAGACATGGAGTGTGTTCAATTGTGCTACCTTTGTTTGTATTTAACTATGCATGTTTCCATTTAGCTGTGTGTACCTTTCAGCTACTTCATGTAGATGTATTTCCCTTTGAGTTGGAGTTGTATTTGCTTTCTTAACTTGCACTTCCACATTGTGCAGATTGTCATGTCACTTCACTCTAGTATTATTTGCACCAGAGATACCTGAAGGGCCACTTCCTATGCAAATATTGATTAAGGGGCATGTGCAAAGTGATATGTGTCCCAATGCAGCATCCTTCCCTGAGTGCCCCTGATGCCCCATTCCTATTGTGCATGTACTGTTTGCATAGTGAGCTTTGCATATTTATCTCCTGGTCTATTGTGCATCCCATTGTCCTTTCATTGTGTCACAATGTGGGTGATGTGTGTGTCCATTGCAGGGCTGTTTAATGGAAGTGGTGTTTGTGTTCCATGCCACATCCATACATATGTGTGTTGAATATGACAGTAGTCCATGGCATGTGTGCAATGTGAGTGTGTGAGTTGTATTTGTAGATGTGATGTTGCTGTGTTGTTGGTGTTGTGTGGCGCACTTCACTGCCTGAGATGAGCAGACGTGCTTTTGTGTAGTGTTGAGGTGCAGTGTGAATGACCTGCCCAAAGGGGGTATTTTGTGACTGTGAATGTGTCCTTCTTTGTGTATGATTCCAACCTGGTGCACAATGACATGTACTTGGTGCCCATAATGTGACCCCCATATAATGTGGCTGACGGCGCGAAGGTCTGTTGTTGAACGTAATGACAAAGATAGGTATATGTACTTACAGTCGGTTGCAATCACAGCAGCGTGGATTTTGTGCACGTTCGATGATCAGCAGCACAACATGTCTGATGGGCTCCATGGCGGCACCAGACGTGTATGGCTGCCTGCAGATGAGTGTTTCCCTTTTTACTCCCTGTTTCGGCCTGCTTAGATGTGGTGGTTGGACCGCCATAGTCACATTGGCGGTGTGCAACCTCATAATGTTTCCTGTGGAAACACAGGCTCCTCCAGCCTGTTTGTGCTGCCTCGTGACCGCGGCGGTCTGTGCTGCCTGGCGCTGCCAGTGATACCGTGGTGGTGTTTGCTCCATAGGCCTGCATGACTCGTAATACGGCGGTCTTGCTGCCAACCCAAAGGCGGTCGGACCGCCAATGCCACCATGGCGGTCCACAGACTGCTACACTCGTAATGAGGCCCTAAGTATTATGCTGCAGAGGTGATCCACAGTTCAAGCAGTAAGTTGTTCCATAGTGCCAATGCTTGATCAGGGGAAGACTTGGCACTTCTATTTTTATGTGAGTACAGAGTGCTATGCTTTGCTTTGGCATAAAGGAAACCTATGTGGCCAAGAGGAACTGGAAGGCCCTGTTTCTGAAGAAATTGGCTTCAGTGTGCTTAAACTTGCAGTAGTGGAAAGAGTACCGAGAGTACTGTAAGAACATAATGGAGAATATTCAACAATGTAGTGGTTGTCTCTCCACTCGGTTTGTTTTTATTTTCCTTTTACTTCCATGCTTCTCAGCAATAGCTTCAGGTGGAAACAAATGCCATCCTGGACTTATGATCATTGCAGTGATGCCCCCAGCCTTCCAAAGGCCCCCAGACGCTCAAGGGGTGGGGAGGGGCATTCATCCTAAAATGCAGGAGACTCGGGGACCCTCATCACATTTAGCAGGAGGGGCCATTATTTTGTGTTACGCCTGTGGCAACAGGTGAAGTGGTAACGAGGTCCAGAGAGCTCACCGCACCCCAATAATATCTGTCTTTTACTCTGAGGCCAGCGCTTCCAGGGTCATTTTTGCATGAATTCTACTGGATCCATTGGGTTTTATGGATTCTGCTGGATCCATTTGGGTTTTGAGTGACTAATAAAATGCTAAGGGGAATAATCCAGATGCATGGTCGTACTGGTTATTTGTGTCTAATGATGGCAGTTTGTTCACGGTTTTATTTTCATTTTATCAGTCAAATGTATTTTTATTGGGTACAGAAATATACTGCAATGACTTCAGAAGAGCACCCTGGCTATGCCACTGAATGCCAATCACACTCGAGGCTGCAAATCACTTAAAACAGTGTTCGGATATCAGAGTCTGTGTGATCACCTATTTTATAAAAGTAATATTCAGCCCTGACTTTCTTAGTCACACCAATAAAATAAAAAATGAATTGTATGTGCTGGAGGGTATTTGTGGGAGCTTAAAAGGGCAATGTAATTTTATTTGCTACAAGCATAAGAGAAATATTTTTCAAATATTATTGTTTTTAAACATAGAAAAATCAGTATAAATAGATCATTTAACTCACTCTCTTTGACTAGCCATATTGGCCGGCAGAAAATATGGGCATTTACGTGGGGAGAGCCTGATCAGGTCATCTTTTGTATTTTGCCCGCATTGGAATTTCTTGATGGTATTATGAGCACATTTTTGTGGTGGTACTGAAATCTGTCGTCAGTAAAAGCTGTTGGTGGTATTTATTTTATTGTGCATAATGTTACTTGTTTAAGTACCACTGGCAGCAGTGAAAAATATATTACATAGTGCAATAGGGTTATAACATCAATCACTGCGCCACTGACCACCGATAGTTCAAATACCGCTGATAAAAAATTCTGTAAGTTATTTGGACATGGACATAAACAAGCGGTTATAACAGGGGGTGTGGTAAATTGGGGTTGTTAACCTGATGCCCCAAACGTTTGAGGGTCCCACGCTGCGCTGCAGTGTGTGTGTGCGTGTGTGTGTGTGTGTGTATATATATATATATATGTAATACTTTTATTTGGAGAGTACCGGCACTTCTCAGAAACACTTCTATTTGTCCATTTCAAGCACTGTTAATATATATATATATATATATAAACACAACGACTTGCCTGTTTTTGTGCCTTTTGAGACAGGTACGGGCAGGCACCAGTAGGTGGCGCCATATGATAGCGCTGCTTCCCAGTGTTTCCCTGGCCCATGTTTTTACGCTGCATGAAACCCTTGTGCTTCCTTAAACACTGGGAGAGGTCACCGGTGAAATTTGTGACCCCGGCACCACAAAAGCTACTGATAGGCCTGCCAACAATTATACGTCTGCCAAAATAGTTTTTCAGTTTTGTGGCCCATGATGTGCTTAAATAGGCGCATGCGCTGCGGCTGCGCCTCTCTTTCTATTTTTAATTTCCTTTTCCTTCAGCTTCCCCCACTTTCCCCCTCTTTCTCTCAGTGAAAAAGAGCCAGGAAGAACTAATTTAATACAGAATCTTCACATGTTGTAGTTTTGCTAGCTCTCTACTTGCACCAAGCAGCAGTTTATTCATAGAAAGGTGTTTAGCAATAGCAGATACATACCTCCGCCTGAGCAGTATTTTGTTAAACACTGTATTGCACCTGTAAAGTGATTTAGAAGTGGCTTATTACACATTCTTGCAATGAGTTTATATTTTGTTTCCTCTGTGTTTGCTTGTGTGGAAAAAATATGTAAATACAGACTGGGGAAAAATGTGCATGCTCCTTTCCCTATTGAGCAAACAGCATAAAGGTGCAACAGGAGTTTACCACATTCTTTGCAGTGGTGCAATGCTCATGCAATATGAAAACAAGACAAATGTTTAGTGGGTGAAGTAGAGAATTTGACTTATTTCAGAGAAAGTGCATGAATGTTGGATGGTTTATCGTGCAATTGCAGGAACTCCTACCTACAAACGTGCTATACATTGAGAACTTTACAACCATGCAACAATTAGGGCTGATGTGCTGAGGACAAGACAGATAAAAGGCTGATCTGATCGTTCCAGGATTTGACAAAAGAGGGCCAGATTATAATTTTCTGCATAACATACATTTCACTCATGCAGATGTTAAACTGAAATTTGTAGTGAGTTTTGAGCTAAGTGATATGTAAAATGTTGTTTTGCATTGGCCTGCTGGTGCAGTGGTTATTTTTGCTTTTGTGCCAATGTTGGAGAAATAAATGCACAAATGCAAATGATTGTGCTATTTATTCATAACTACCCATGTTGTGCCTCCGGTTTTTAAGATAGCTGAGTCATTTTTACGGTCAGTGACCTACCCCGATAGAAATGTCATAAATTCGGTACCACATGGGTCCATAGGATACTTTGCAACACATTCTTTTATTTCCGTGTAGTGCTGTTTGGAAGGGTCTTGTGACTCAGTACTTCTGCACGTTGCATGGGGTACTATCAACTCACTCCAAACAAATTGGTTTTAAAACCTTCACAGGAATTTTTGTGGGTGGGGAGGTGATTGGTGGGGTGGGTTGGGGTTGGGTAGGTTTTGCATGGGAGATGCACAGAAATATGTATTTGAAGGCACAGGAGATTATTAGGTGTATGATGAAACAAGATGTAAGTTTGGGTGTACTCGTTACAGTTTTCAATGGGGGACCGTAATGTTTTACGGGTAGCCACCTTAAATATATGTGGGCTAAATGATTCTAAGAAAAGACGTCTTGCCACTCATGAGCTTAGAACATTAAGGGCAGATATAATTTGTTTGCAAGAAACGCATGTTACCCCGGCTAAAAAGTATTTGTTGGATTTTCCTGGTTTCCAATTAGTTGCATACACCACCCAAAATACGAACACTAGAGGGGTTGCAGTACTTACACGGCGAGATCTTCTTAAGGTGGTCAAGAAAAAGGTTGATAACATGGGCCGATGGGTGATAATAGAGTGTGCTATGGGACAACTGAATTTTACTGTGTGCTCTATCTATGGCTCTAATGTTGATGATTCGGCTGGTATTAATATGTTGAATACTGAACTTGCGCTCTGGGCCTTACCGCTTATTGTATGTGGGGATTTAAATATACATACTGAGACTAATATCCCCTTACAGAATCAGGGTTCATACGTCGGACGAAAGCCGAAGGTGTTTCGCGCCTTACAAATGTTGCTGCAGACTCATGGTCTTGTGGATGCATGGCAGCATTGTATGCCTATGGATCCTGGTTACACTTTCTTTTCATACCCCCACCGAAAGTCTGTCCGGTTAGACTACTTTTTTCTGTCTTCATCGCTATGCGAAGGAATTCTGGTGGAAAAATTCCCTAGGGTCATATCTGACCATAATCCTTTGGTAGTACAACTCTCGGACTTGCGTAAGCAGCGACATCTGAGACCCTTGTCTTTTGACCGGGGCTTGCTGCTTGACTCAGTTTATGTGTCACGGATGAAAGTATGGCTAACTGAGTTTTTGGGTGTTAACAGGGGTACGGCTCCACCGGGGATGTTATGGGATGCTTTAAAGGCTGCTATCCGCGGGGGAAACTCTGAGCTACGCCCTTAGGCGGGAGAAACAACGGCACCTAGCTATATCTGCGGCCCAGACTGAATTGGCTTCTTTGGAGAGTCAGATAGTGGTGCTTGCAAGGAATAATGCTCCAATACAAGATACTTTGGATAAGATGACGGTCATGAAGGCCAAGATCATTCAGTTGTATTTAGACCAAGACATCATTAAAGCCCAGATTCGTACGCAGGAATGTTATGAGTTTAGTGAGAGGGTGGGCAAGGTGCTTGCATATAAGACTAGACAAAAGGCGGCTCTGAGTGCCATTTTGGCAATTAAAGATAGGCTGGGGCAGATTGTGTATGGAGATACGTTAGTATTACAGGTGTTTAAAGAATATTATTCCGTATTGTACCAGCAGGAAAATCTCTTCTCGGATGAGAGAGACGAAAAGATTGCTCAGTATTTGAGTGATATGTCGTGCCCAAAGTTATCGCAAGAGGAGGGCTGTCAGTTGACTGCCCCCATTGAGTTGGATGAGATTATCTCGGCTCTAACTGCTACATCTAATGGGAAAGCCACTGGCCCTGATATGATCCCAATAGAATTCTTTAAAACGTTTTTTGAGGAATTGAAGGAAGATATCATGGCACTCTTTATGTCAGTACAGGCTGGAGAGCGGGCGCCGGGCTCATGGCTGGAGGCTAACATTGTTATATTTTTAAAAAAAGAGAAGAACCCACTTTTACCAGGCTCCTACCGACCTATCTCATTGATAAACGCAGATGCCAAATGGTATGCCAAAATCCTTGCGGTTAGGCTTAGCCGAGTTATTGGTGGGCTTGTTTCCCCTTGGCAACATGGGTTTATTCCCGGGCGGGGGACCGCCGATCATGTTAGGCGTGTTATCACCATGTTAGATGCATCTCAGGCTATGGCGGCCCCAATGGCATTAATATTATTAGATGCCGAAAAGGCTTTTGATCGGGTCAATTGGAAATACTTGTGGACAGTGCTCAGTAGAGTTAATATAGGGGCTGGTTTTATTAAGGCTATACAAGGTTTATATCAGAAGCCCCTTGCTCGAATTCAATTAGCCGGGGCAATTTTCAGAACCTTTCTATATTACAAGAGGAACTAGGCAGGGCTGCCCCTGCTCCCCTTTATTATTTGCACTCTATATAGACCCCTTGATTCAGAAGTTATTGCAAAGTACATTGATCTCGCCTATGGTAATGGCGGAGGGCAGGTTTAAAATTTTGGCATATGCTGATGACATAGCCGTCACTACTCCTGAACCAGGGAAGTCGATCGAACAAATAGAGAAACTAGCTGCGGAGTTTGGGCAAATCTCAGGCTATGCATTAAATAGGAGTAAATGCCAAATATTGGGCAATGAGTGGGCCATTATTGAAGACAACAGGAGGGCCAATCAAGTGACCTATCTAGGTGTCAGATTGTCGGTTAATTTGGACTTGATAGTAGAGAGCAATCTTGCTCCTGTCTTAGCTAAAACCAGGAAAGAGTTGCATCATATGAACAATCTGCATTTAACAATTATTGGTAGATGCAATCTTATTAAAATGATTTTTTTACCTAGGGTCCTATATTTTTTCCGCACTATCCCGCTGGAATTTAACAAAGAATGGTTTAAGTATATGGAGAGTTTAGCAACTAGTTTTATCTGGTCTTTTAAAAAAGTACGGCGGGCATATAAGTATTTGGTGCTCCCCAGAGAGAGGGGGGGGGGGTGGGCGGCCCCTCATTTTCTTTTTTATTACTGGGTATCTGCACTGCAATATATCCAACCATTAATTAATCGACAGGCTGATAATCGAGATTTTGGTGAAATTTGTCCTACTATATAGTATGATTTGGGGAAGCCATGCCAATGCAGCTTTCTTGAGAACAGTGGAGCCTAGTTACTTTAAAAAAGTTAAGTTCAAGACTGTCTGGGCTGCATTTAAGGTCTGGACCAATGTTAAAAAAAATAAATGGAATCGGCCGGATCAATTTTTACACCCCAATTTTGAATTCGTCGGTACTTCCTGACATTTTTAAGGATGAATACTGTACCAGGTGGGCACAGCTTGGTGTTCGGTGTATTGGTGATTTTTATGGGAATACCCACCTTAAATCTTTTGAAGAACTGACAAGTGAATTTTCATTAAACACCAAGGATTTTTTTTAATATTTGCAAATTAGACATTTTTGGGGGGTAAATTTTAGATCAGCATCTGGCCAGGTGGGGGATAGAATCCCAGTTATGGAGGTTCTTCATAACTCCACTAGATGGCGGGTTTGCTCGCTTTATCCGCTCTTCTTGAACTTAATGCCAGATGACTTGAGTAAACAGGCGGAGAGGTGGGCTCGTAATATTGGAGCTTCTGAAGTGGCAGTACGTACTTCCTTAGATATGGCACTGCGTTTTATATTATCTGCTGGGCCACAAGCCCAACATTATAAGACTATTTTTCACTTATATTATACTCCCGCTAAGCTATTTAATTGGGGCAGCTCAAGGGGGGTGGTGTGTCCCAGATGTAAGAGTGTATCGACCGACCTGGTACATATGTTTTTTAAGTGCAGCAGGCTACATGAATTTTTTACTGATATGGCTAACTTTTTAACTAGGCTAACCCATCGGGAGGTGGTAATTTCACTGCAATTAGTATTACTTGGAACTGATGGAGTGGTATCCCCAGAATATTCACAGAGGTTTTTGTTTCTAGCCATGTCTGTGGCCCGCTGCTGTATTGCATCTGATTGGTTGGAGTCAACTCCACCAACTTTTAACCATTGGCTGGCTCGGATGTGCTCATTGTTTTATTTAGAGATGGGCGCTTATGCGTGTAAGGGCCGCGGGCGCAGACGGTTGGGTGAAGCTATCTGGGCCCCGTTTGCACAGTGGCTAGGCAATAATTGAATCAGGCTCGTAGGGGATCTATTCATTTATTTAATTATGCTCAACTTTGGCACTTTATTTGTATTCTAATGGTCGTGAACAGGCTATTTCATACGCCCCCTCTCAGTGGTCTTGATGTCTGCTGTAGATTGATGAAATGAATTTATGTAATGATGTGTATTTATTTAATGTATTCATTGTATTTATTCAGCCTTCTTTCTGCTTTGGTATTTGTACACTGTGCATCTTCAATAAAAATATATAAAAAAAAAAAAAAGGAATTAAACGCTTTGTAGGTCGGACAAAGATATGGGCTTGATTCAGGCATGTCATGAAAACTTGGGGGGACAAAGCGCCCAAAATTTTACGGGGCCTCACTTAGGCATGTAATCCAAAAAAGAACTCATATTTAGGGAGACTAACTCCAGAGAATGCGAAAAAACACAGTACATGGAGCCACATAGTGGTGTTCCCAGGGTAGTTGCATTAAGAAGCAATGTATCTTGCAGTCTATTTTATTGTTGAAGACGGCAGTCCTTAACTATTTAACTTAGGTGAACCCCCATGATCTCACTATTACAAGCCAGGAACCCCACCCCAAGCTCTTTTGAACCTCAAAACAATACATACAAATGCAGAAAGTACACATGTAGCAAGAAGACACATTATGAAATATTTTAATACATTCTCAGAAAATATCCCAAAATCTAAATTTGAATTTTAAGGGGAAGGTTGGAGCTTTTCAAAATTTTGTTTTATTACTAAAAGACAAGCCTGAAGCTAGATTCTAGCATCTCACTTTGTCTTTTTTTTGCTTCCAGTGAATTCTCACGTTTTGATTGTGCACATCTGTACTTCAGTTAGGGCCTTCATCAGTCTATACTAGATTCCTTTTCGCGTACTTGCAGTTTTCCCACGAATCAAGATAAGGACGGCAATTTAGGTTTTTAACTCCCTATTTCAAAATCATTCACATTTACAGAGGGTTTTACATTTTTCAGTTTTGGTTTTCAATGCATGTACTTTTTGAATGTGCCAATATGTTAAAATGTAAACAATTGTGGACTTCTTGAGTAGGTGTGGTGGACCCCAAGGTTCCATGGACCCCAGGTTAAGAACGTTGATGTAAAAACATGAACAGGAGAGCTAGGTCCCACAGTGCGCAGACCTGGAGCAAGCGCCTCGAGTGTCCTGCCCTTGTGACGGTCCTGCCTGGAACCGCAGCATCCTGTAACAGTCTTGCTAGCACAGTAGACTGGTGGTATAGGTGTAGCTCAAGAGAACAGTGTTAATGTTACAAAGTCAACACATTGGTTAAAGGTCTGATCACATCAGTGCCAGGCTATGTTTCACTGATGCCAGCATTTTGTGCTTGTACCAGGGAAGTGTAAATCTCTTCTTCTCTCCTGACCAGTTTTGTACCAGCCTTGATGACTGGCACAAACTTCCACTGGTCTCCAGATGCAATTGTGTGTTTTGCAGTGGTTGTCATTGCAAATTTCATTGCACAATCACCCAGCATTAGTGCAGAAGTTTCCTACACTTCATGCTATTTTTATGCTATGGCTCCAGATTTAAACCACTGTAATCTGAATACATCATCCAAGAACGGTGTTCACGCGATGCCTGTGTTTTGCTGAGAGTTTCAGTTCTTCGCATTAGTGATGCAGCAGTACAGCATCCTGTTGACCTGTGGGAACTAAGCTCTATTTTTGTCCTCTTCCAATAGATGACTACTGTAACAGACAGTGACTGGTTATACAGCAACAAGAGATTGTGTAGCATAGACTTCAACATCCCAGGACACCCTCAAGACACTGGTGTTAGGGAGGTAAGTGACCTCTGCAATAAATGTTGATACATCTACTTTAAGGTGACAAATGATTTCATAGGATGAGGGGGCAAGGCATGAGGGACAACAGAAATATCGAGGGGGTGCCAGGAGATACATTGAAGGGCAGCTTGAATTTAGTAATCACCAAAGGGATCCACATCAGAGGCACATTTAGCATTGTGAGACTTCCAGTTGACCAATAACAAATAGATTTTACTGGATCATGTGGGGTTTCGAGTGCCTAATGAATGTCTAACGAGAACATCTACTTGCATGATGGTACTGGTGGTCTGATTATTTCTCTGTAAAGGTGTCAGTTGGTTGGGAATGTATTTTTATTTAATCAGTAAAATTGTCTTTGTAGGGTATATACAGTGCAGAGGCTACTATCAGTAGATGGGGCATCAGCACTACCTATTTTAGTAGTCGCTGATGACGTCGTGTCAGATTCTGTTCCTAGTATTGTGACTTGTTAAGTTTTGTGATGTTGTGTATTGTATTGTAGTGCACTGCAGCGCTTATCTAGTGCTTCATACCACTCAGAAGGCCACAAAGCACTTAAGTTTGCATTGGGTTCCTTTTTGGGGCATGTGGTTGGAAGAATATTGCATGTGGTAAGCCCTACATGGTCAAAAACATGCCTCAGACATTGTCCAACATGTCTCGCCGTGATTAAACATGAAGTATTGCAGAGTGCGAGAATACTTGCACACGTGACGTATGACATAGGGCTAGATTTTCAAGGCCCTAGCACCTCTTAGCGCCACACTAGCGTCATTTTTTTAATGCTAATGTAGCATTAAGGATGTAATTCTCCTTCCCCATATTTACAAAGTGGTGCAATGCTAGCATTGAGGTACTTTGTAACCTCTTACCCCACATTATACCTGTGCCAGGTATAATGTATGCAAGGGAGGCGTTCCAATGCAAGGAGGCCGCAAAAAATGGTGCAGTGAAATCTACAAGAATTCACTGTGACATTTTTTCCATAATTTTGACGCCTGCTCTGGGCAGGCATTAAAGGAACGGGCCCATAGTAGCCTATGGGCTTCCCTGGTGCTTTGCTGCACTTGTGCCGTAATTTATGGTGCTAATCTAGCAAAGCACCACAATAGCATCATAAATTATGACGCTATTGTGGAAACGAGCACCATGGTGTGCCGTATTGTAAATACAGCACACTCATGTTGTCGTTAGGTGAGGGGGCACAAGAATTCTGGTGCATCGGTACTGATGCACCGGATTATTGCAAATCTGGGCCATAGTTTCTTGATGCAGCGAAGACATACAGTAGTGCAATATGGTTCGCTCACCTATCCATAGATATCGAATGACCATGTTTGCAGTTCCTTAGATTACCTGCTTTAGGAGGGACCAAGGAAGACAGTGTTCCACTATCTAACTGCCAACACTGAAGAAGCCCTACCTCCCATTTTTACCAGTATGAAATGGAGAACCATCATGAGATTATGGGTTGTTGGGCACTCGAAAAACAAGGTAATGTAGATTTTCCTAGTAAATTATGAATGAAAGTCTTAATTTTATTAAAGACACGGAGGCGAGTATTATGCTTATCTTTTCTTGCTTTAATTCAACAGCAGTAGTCAACTATAAAACTAATAATCCCATAGGGCAAAAGAAATAAGCCAATGGGAAGAGAAACGTAGTCCATCAGATACAGCCAATCAGCCACGTGTACACCATACTATGACCTCACTTGACTGCGAACAGCCCTCTTTTCTTGCTCGAGAAGTTAATAAAAACAAAATAAAGGTAAAATAGAGAACACAATCAAAAGAGCCAAAATAAGGGAAAAAAGCTCCTGATAAAAGTTCATCAATCCTGGGAATAGAAAACTGGGAAGACGGACGGAACCAACAGGATTCCCTGTGTTGCTTGAAGCGGAAGCAGCTCTATAAGATGAACCCAGCAGAGAGCCATCCTTATTATGAGGTTGGTTGCAATGGAGTTGGATTGGCTATGAGGGGGGAAAAACAAAAGTTAGAACTTTGTGGAGGCATAATACTTGCCTCCGTGCCTTTAGTAAAATTAAGACTTTCCTTCATAATTTACTAGGAAAATCTACATTTTATGTCAAGACCGGAGGCTCCTATTATGCTTTTTAAAGCGCATTAACAGTTGAAGCAGGATTGTCAGTAGGTGTACAATAAAAAACACTAAACACATTATCATTGGACCAATCAGCTGATCTAAGAATGTCCTCTAGACGGGAACCAGCCAGAAGGCCTTGGAAGCCATGACACCCCTCGTGGAATGGGCCCCAAAAGCAGAAGTATCAATACCAGAAAGTGACATGATCCATTTGACCCAACGAGCCAAAGTAGGAGAAGACACTGGTTTGTAAGGTTTTCTAAAGGATATGAGAAGTTGCAAAACAGAGGACATTTCTAGATCTGCAGTTTTCTGCTCATAAATTTTCAGACATTGTCCAAAACACCACTTAGGATGATTGGGAAAATAGGGGTAGAACACTGATGTGAGATTTGTTTTGGTACGTCGAGAAACAGTAAATAACACACCTAAAGGAGTAAATTGATGAAAGGAAATGTCTAAAGCTCTAACATCAGACAATCTTTTGATCGAAATAAGACAAAGTAACATTGTTAATTTTGTGGAAAGCATTTTGAGAGAAAGCAGAGCATTATCAGGCCATGAGAGAAACAGACGCAAAACAAAATTGACATCCCATAACTTACTGTACTTGGGGAGAGTGGGATTAATCAACAGTCGACAAATGAGAGGATGTTCTCCTACTGGTTTTCCGTTGATATACGAATGATTAGAAGAAATTGCTGACCTGTAAAGATTCATAGTAAGAAACAATTTCCCTTTGCTGTCTTCTGATGCGAGAAAATTGACAATAAAGATTACATCAGATGAAATGGGATTGATATCTTTTCCCAAACACCAGCTGTGCCATAAAGACCAAGCTGACTTATAGGCCTTTGTAGTTCCTGGAGCCCAGGACTGGGTGATATATTTAGAAGCTTCTGCCGAAATGCGAGGGAGAGATTGGGGATTCCGGAAATCTTCTATGCTGAAAGGGTGAGAAGATTGTCTAGAACGCTATTCAGGGAGTCCAAAAGGAGATGGGGAAATGAATGGAGGAGAAAGGGGAAGCCTATGGATCACTCTAGAAGCGTTGGGAACCAAACCTGGGATTGCCAGAAAGGAGCTATGAGAACTAGAGTTGCCTTTTGATGCCTTACTTGAGCAAGTAACCTGCTGATCATGAGAAAAGGGGGAAAGGCGTGATTCAGGGAAATAGACAAGTCCTGAGAGAAAGCATCTGAGGCTAGCACTAATGGATCCAGGTGCCAACTGTAAAATTGAGGAAGCTGAGAGTTGAGATGGGAAGCGAAAAGATCTGTTGACAGTGGACCCCATTTGTCCTGGATGGAATGAAAGATCGGGGATGGAGTTTCCAGTCGCTTGAATCCCGGAAATGACGAGAGTGCCAATCCGCTACAGAATTGAGGTCGCCCGGAAGGTACTCTGCTGGAACCGAAAGAAGATTTGAAAGGCAATATTCCCAGAAGGCTTTGACCAGTTCCGCAAGAGGTTTGGATTTCGTACCCCCTAAATGGTGTATATATCGTACTGCCAAAATGTTGTAGATTCTGAGAAGGATAGCACAATGAACTCTGTTCTTTGCAAGGCGTCTGATTGCAAAGGTGCCTGCAAGCATCTCTAAATTATTTATATGCAAAAGATCATGTACCTCCAGTAGATATTGGACCACAGTGGGCTCCCCAACCCGAGAGGCTTGCATCTTATTCTAAAACAAGATCTGGGGCTGATGCAAATATTGTTCTGCCGTTCCAGGCATCTAAATGGAGGAACCACCACTGATGTTCTGCACTAGACTCCTGATCTAGCGAAACAGAGTCTGAGTATGCGAGGCCCTTTCGTGAATGACAAATTTTTAACCTCTGAAGTGCCCGATAATGGAGAGGACCCGGAAAGATGGCTTGGATCGAAGAAGAGAGAAGACCTACTATGCGAGTGACCTGAGGGAAAGAAAAGAATTGCGCAGAACCTGAAGGATTTCTGATTTTATATATTTTACCTTTGCAGAAGGGAAGTGAAGAGTGGCAGAAACCAAATTTATTACGAAACTGAGGAATTCTATGTGTTGGGTTGGAGAAAGGAATGATTTTTCTCTGTTGAGAATGAAACCTAGATCCTTTAAAAGAGAACAGGTAAGGCAAATATGGGAATGAAGAGATGGAATACTCTGGTTCATTAAAAGCATATCGTCCAGGTAAGTAATGCGTCTGATGCCCTGAGCTCTCAAAAGAGCTACCACCGGCTTCATTAACTTGGTAAGACCCCAAGGAGCCGAAGAGAGACCAAATGGAAGAGCTGTAAAATGGAAAAATTGATCTAGCCATTGAAACTCAATAAATGTTCTGCAATTTGGATGAATAGGGACGGTAATATAGGCATCTTTGCAGGTTCAAATGAACCATCCAGTTGTTTTGAAGAAGGGTGTCCCTGAGGTGAAGAATTGTTTCCATTTTGAAACGGCGATAAACTACAAATTGATTGAATAACCTGAGATTGATTACCGGTTGCATCTTTTTGTTTTTCTTTTGAACTAAAAAGATGGATCTGGTAAAACCTGATGAGTCTGGAAGACAATGAGTGATTGCTTGCTTTTGGAGAAGAGACTGCACTTCTGAAGAAATGAGATCGAACATTTCTTTTGAGAACTTTGGTGACCGAGGAGGGGAGGACTGAAAAGGTTCTGAGTAGATAACATAACCTTGAACTGTTTTTAAAACGCAAAAGTCTGCTGTGATTGACAACCATTTTGGGAGAAAAAAAACGAAGCCGACCCCCTATAGGAATATGAAGGCCAGAATGAACACTCACCTGATTGATTAGAGTACCTGGAACCTCTGGGGCCTCAGCCACTGGTACCTTTGCATCTTTGCGGGTGGAAGTGAGGCTTATATTCCTGGAAGGAGCTATTGTAAGAGACTCTGGAACCTTGGTTGTTGTAACCACGGCCGGCAAAGTGGTTCCTTCCTCTGCCAGCCCTGGCAAAAACCCATTGTAAAAACGTTTCCTTTAGTGATTGTTGAGCCTTGTCAAGGGACGCAAACGTAGAGACATATTTACTCAGTTCCTTGACAAAGGAATCGCCAAAAAGCAAACCTTCCACCTTGATACCGGGATGCACAGTAGCGAGATCAACCATTTTGTGATCTAGTTTGAGGAGGAGTCCTTTCCTGCGTTCATGCATGATGGCAGAATTAGCATTACCCAGCAGACAGAAAGCACGTAGGACCCAAAGTGACTATGGGTCTATGGTAAAGTTATCCAACCTAGCCGATTCTGCCAGATCAAAAATATGAGTCAGAGGACCAACCACATCCAAAGGTTTGTCCTGACAAGAGGACCAAGCTTTATCCACGCCCTTGCAAGGGTCCTTGCCAAATTTGGTAAAAAAACATAACCAGAGCTGGATTGATAGAAGGAGTGATCATAATTTTTTGAAGGAGAGAAGGACGAGGGCACTCTGATCTTAATTTTGGTCTAGTTTGTTTGTCCAATGGAAAACGTAATCTGGAGGATACATGGTCACCAACATGGTCCGAAGGGACCCACTCTGTAGAATTTGGGTGATGAATATGAGTGGGATCGAACATGGGGACTCCATCTGAGTCCATTACCACATTAGGTTTAGGATCATCCTGATGCACAATTTTTAATTTCTTTGCTGAAAGAGGCAACAGAAGTCCTTCATTATCATTATCAGATAAAACATCATCTGAATCCATATAAGCCAAATTATCATCTGTGTCTGGAATGGAGGAGACCAAAATAGGGGAAGAAATATGTTTGGCTTTTGTTGTGCATTTGGCTGAAATCTTTTGTTTGTCATGAGTATTACCCTCCTTAGAAGGAGGCCCGTGAGGAGCCTTGTCCTCTGCCTTGCGTGAGGAAACCTCACTAACCAATGAAGCTATGTTATGTTTTTTAGAGGATTAACTGAAGGGTGCTTTCTGCCTAACCCCACAGAATGGGCCCACATTATTTTAGACATAATATCAACAACAGAAGTTTCTATTTTTTTTTTTTTTTTAATTAATTGAGGCAGACACTGCCTGTTGTACAGAGGCTTGAATAAAACTATTTAATTCCTCTTTAATGTTGGTTTCCTCCCCTGGAGCCTCCTGAATTAAAGGAGAGCTATCAATTTCCATTTTGGCAAAAATGAGGTTGAAATAACAATTCAGTGAAAAAAGGGTTAAAACCCAAAGGAGTGTTCCTGAATGGAGAAGCCCTGCCTATGGGCGTGTATTGCAAAGGAAAGAGGAGGTAACAAGGGCGTGGTGAACGAGCTCTCACTGTCGGGAAGCAGGAGACTCAACGAGGAGACACCGAGACAAACGGAAACAAAACACAAAGAAAAACCTGGCCCAAACGGTAGCTGCAGAGCGCAGTGAGTATCGTGTGATCGTTCCTCAGAAGCGGCAAGAAATGGCGGCCGCTATCTGAGTATCAGATGCCAACTGTCGAGCACAGCAGGGAGTGCGCAGGTAAGCACGCTAAAGGCAGTGTGGCAACGTGCTGTCTAAACAGAGCCCAAAACCAACAATAAGGGGCGCGAAGCCTGTAAACAGGAATAAACGTGTAATAAATAGCATACAACAGAATTAATACACAAATATATAAGGGAATATACGGAGAAGTACTTATCTTGACTGCGAGCAGCAAGAAAAGAGGGCTGTTCGCAGTCAATTGAGGTCATAATATGGTGTACACGTGGCTGATTGGCCGTATCTGATGGACTACGTTTCTCTTCCTTTGGCTTATTTCTTTCGCCTTATGGGATTTGTAGTTTTATTGTTGACTGCTGCTGTTGAATTAAAGCAAGAAAAGATAAGCATAATAGGAGCCTCCGGTCTTGACATACAATTGACGGTGAGACCCTCATAAGACCGTATGAACTAGGGGCAAGATGTACAAATCTTTTTTGGGGGTCGCAAACCGTCTGATTCGCAGAATCAGGCCATTTGAGGCAGTGAAAAAGCCTTTTGAAATGTACAAAACCCCAATTCTGATTCAGTATTCTGTTACCAAATTGCAATTTAGCTGTGCAAATCGGTATTTGGAAGGACCATGTTTAGGACATCCCTTTCAAATATCAAACCCACTGGTATGTATTAATGTTTTGCAACTAAATTCCAGTTTCAAAGCATTAATACATTACCACCGCCTCGAATGAGGTGATAACTCATTCGCAAGCTGGAAGGGGTCACTTTTGAGAATGTGAAAAAAATATATATATATTTTTTAGGAGCAGGCAGTGGTCCCACAAACCACTGCCTGCTTTTAAAAACAAGCATTGGCAAAGTCAATAGTATCGCCTATTCAAGGGCTATTGGCTTTGGTAATATTTTTCAGCCATGTGGACCATGTGCACCATGGCTGAAAGTAAAGATAAAAAAGGCGCTATGATGCTGTCAACACTGACTGAGTCATAATGATTTTCTTTTCTTTGTAGAGCACTTTTGTTTTCATATAAAAAACAACAACAGTGACAAAGCCATTTGATGTCGCATTGGCAAGACTTATTGGCTTTGCTAATGTGTGTTTAATATGTTTCTGAGCTTAATGTGTCTTACATACATATAAAAACCCCATGGGCATCTGTGGTGTGATTAAACATGTGTACATTAAATTGTGCCATTCCTGGTTGGGGTCTGAGAGGCAGGCATGCCAACGCCTGTCGCAGCTGAAACATCTTTCTACGCTAGGGTGACCAGAATTTTAAAGCCAAAAACTGGGACATTTCACAAAAGTAGATGAAGAACTACAATTTTACTTCAACCGAGTGCACACAATGACAGTGCTCATCAGCATAGAATTAAAGAAGAGGCACTAAGAACATAATCAAAACACACAATTTTTAAAAACCAATGTAATGCCTGTTAATTAAATTGCTTTCTGATAACACCTGTTAAGTATTTCTCCTTTCGAAAGCAAAAAAAAACACTTCCCACCGATTTCAGGTGTTAGCGCGCCTGGTCCCTAGTAAGTAAACTTACAATGGGACGCGTAGAGGTCGATGAATCTTTTGAATCAAAAGGATATCCTAGTCGTGTAGTGACTACTAAAATCAATAATTAGCATAACCAACCATCAATGTTCAATTAACAACAACTAAAACCATCTATTCATGAATAACCACAACTCGGTAAAGAGTTAATTTTATTTCTCTATTGGTTACAATACTAAATCATCAAGTTAGATCAAACTTTATTTAATCAGCTCAATTATTTTTCATTAATGGAACATTCACGTCATAATCAGTCATAACTTGAAGAAAACATATGCTTAAATGCTCCTACATAGCTAATAAAGGATTTTCAGCATCAATATCAGAGTTCAGCAGTTAGCTCGTCAGTCATTTGTCACTGTCAACGTCACCCCTAAAAGGTCTACCTAAACAAGATTAGCATCAGCATGTTGGGCTTCATGCAAAACCATTTAGGAAAACATGAATTTGGAAAAACATCTTTCTAAGTGAAAAATCTATAAAACAGCGCAGTTAGTACCTAGAAAAAAAAGCACAAGTTAGTCAGTCACATTTTCATAGCTACCTATCCACAGAATGGATCAGCAACAAAGTCAGTCTTCGTCTTCAGGTCATCAATCGATCAGCTACGCATCAGGCTCTCATGAGTTTGAGCCCAACGACAGAATCTCGAACAGCATCTCCTGACGTCATCAGTTCTCCCCTCGCATCTCCTAAATTCTCTTGCATCTGAAATTTTAGCCCCTTGTCATGACTTTTTATTAGGGTCTCCCAGTCCATCCCCTTAATTCCCAATTGGTCAGTCAGTCAGCAGATATGACTTTAATCCTATAATATTTGTTTACCAATTCTACAAACTTTAATATCAGTCCTTTCACAAGTCGCGGATTGGTCCACTATACGATGTCCTCATCATCCAGCTCTTCAGGGATCGAAATAGCTGCATGTTCCTCTTCAGTTCAGTGCCTCTATTGTTCAAGTCCTGGGAAAGTACATTTAGCCTACTCTACACATAATTGTATCAAATTGTCTTCACCATCTCCTGTCCACCGGTACATTGCAGAAAATTCTAGCTAAGCAACTTTAACATCAGGTGGATCAAGGACAGGTCATGCAACCAGCTTCTTGCAATGCATTTAGTATTTCAGCTCTTTGACTAGGCCTTAATTTCAGTTAAGTTAGCACTATAAGTTAATGCAAAACATAGGTTATACATTTCAATATGATATATTACTACATTATTCTTATACATTTTCATTATTTCACAAAGTTTCAGTTATTTTAGTACAATATCATATGAATGGCTGACATGCTCCGAGGGCACATTTTCAAACGTGCACAATATTTTTCTCTATGATTAATTTCTCTATAACTCTTCATTATTAAAAACACGTAAACATTATTAATACTTTTCTAATTAGCATATCTGCTTCAGCAGTCCCTCCTCTGATGACTAAATATGTCATCACACCTTTCTTTACCAACATTTTACAGTTCTGTCTCGGCTGTATTTTGCTTTCTTCTCAAATTTCCTTTATACATTCTTCCCCTGGGTTGTTCTTCCCTCTTCTTATTATTTTTAGATCTCCTTAATTTTATCTTTTGCCATAATTTTCATATGCCCCATAATCCTAATATACAAGCAATCACAATTAATATTCCCTGTACAATTTTCAATAATACCCGATTCCAAATTTGACAAAAACAATTGCCCACTGAAGCAAACCCCTTTCCAACCTTCTCCCAAACCCCTGGTTCCTTCAACTCCTTCAAATCCTTACTTGAATTAGTTAAGTTAGTGAGTAAGTCCCTTATCTCCTTATCATTGTTAGGAATGAACAAAGAACAATGCTTAGCATTAATCATACTACAGACTTCGCCGTCTTTCGCTTAAAGTATATATAAAGCAAGCCTATTTTGAAGCGTCATAGCTCTATCCGCAGCTAGTTCAATATCTAACAGGAGTATTGCCCCTGTAAAATTTGTCAGCATGTTATCCACAATAGTAGACAACTTCTGTATCTTAATTGCATTCAAAATAACCCCTACGAAAGGAATTACTCCACCAAAAATATCTCCCACAATTACAGAAGAGGTTTCCCTCCTCTGTCGCTTATGATGTAATTCAGCCACTTTTGGAAACTTTTTTAGATCATCTATCTGATAAATTTTAGGGAAAACTATCCCCAAATAGCACATTCCACACCATCCTCTAGGAAGACGGTAATAAGCATTACGTCCACAAATACAATTGATCCCAGGAATCGCAGGGTCCTGACCATTCAGCATAAAAGTCCATTTACTCTGAAACAAGAACACATACCTACATTCACTCGTTCCCACAAATTAAGTGTCAGTGCGTGATTTTGGCCTATATATACAAAGCTTCCCTACATGTAATGCATTTACAGCTAACTTTCCTTGCGTTTAAATAGCGGCGTAAGCATAATCATTCGTATACGTTCTTTTCTCTAATCCCTTCTCTAACTTTTCCTTCAGTGCCTTTCTACTGTCATCAATATGCCCTCTAAAGCTCTTTTCTAAAGGTGTAAGCAAACATGTTAGGTTATTCTTGTGCGCATATGCGGTCCTAAACGTCAATGTTGGCTCAAATAAATCTCTAACTAGTACTATATCATGTTCTTTAGCTTCTTTACTCGGATATCTGATAATAGGAACGAATTAAATCACTACGTCGTAATTAGGGTAAAAGTATTCTATATACTCTTGGTTGTAGACTCTTGTTAGTAGCAAACTATAGCTTATGCCATATGTTAAAGGCAAACTATGGTATGTAACTCCTTCTTCTACTGAGGAAGGAATTTGCGTACACACAAGACAATTCCTCGCATTCACCGTTTCGACATATTCACTCAACAAGCGAAAGAAAACATTAGAAGAAAGCTCTCCCTGAGCATTAGTAAAATCATGCAAGTATTTCTCATCTAACTTAAAGCTTTCTAAAGCTGTTAGTGTAGTAGTTTCAGGAACAGAAGCAATAGTTGCCTTTTTCATATCATGAATAGACATTCCCACAATCATTATTACAAACATTACTCCAGACATAACTGCCACTCCGACACTCAAATATCTACAATACCTAACATTTCTAACTTGGTTATTTAGCTCAGCCATGATATGTAAAGAATCAGAAAGCAGAAGTAACTCTTAGATAATAACAGCACAAAATCAGAATAAAGGAAAAAATACTTTCTCACAGTTCAGTTTCACAACCAGGAACCCTTCTCCTTTGTCAAAAATTGATTAGCAGCTTGTCACATCTGTTTTTTCAATTGTCATATCAGATTATCAATGTCTCTTCCAGTTCTATTTCAACAGTCTCTTTCTTAGATTTCTTAGATCAGCTCATCAGTTTAGTCATTCGATTGCCGTCAGGTTATATCAAAGTACTGACTCGGAACTTCTCTATCAAAACAAAAGGACATAAATTTGTGTTGCCAATGATTGGTAGCTGCATATGCCCACTCAGGACCTGCATATCTTTCACTTGCTATTCTCTTTCTTTTCAACTTTCGTTCACCACGTAATTCTCCTTCACTCAGTTCTTCTTTCCTCATAGTATCCACGTCTTCTTCTATTGTTTCATTTATGACCAATTCCTTCTTCTTCCCAATCTGTGATTCAGGCCAATTATCTCCTTTTCTCGTTCCTTCTGTCAGTATTCTCCTCAAGATTGGACATCTTTTCCTTTTCTTTCTCTAAGGTGTTTTCTCTTGATGGGCGCAGGAGGAGTCAAATCACTTTGTGTTTGATCCGTCTCAACTCTTTCACCCTCTTGATCAGGCACTTGCTCTGTCTGTTTCTCAGCACCGTCTGCTTCTGGGAGAACCTCCACTGAGCTAGGCTCTCCTGCTGTATCCGTTGAGATAGGCTCTTGCACGTCCTCCTGTAATTCTTTACTCTCGTCTCTTACAGGGGTGATAGACCCATCTTCCACAAGCTCAGATTCAACTTCAGGTTCTGTTGGCTCTTGTTCTGGTTCAGGTGTAGTTACCTGTTTAACTGTTGTTGGTGCTCTCAACAACACTTCTTCATGCTCTTGTGGACACACCACTCTCTTTGTATGGCTTGCGTGTATCTAGTTTGGGAGTCCTGCACGCTTTATAGCTGTGGTTGTCTTTAGCACCACCTGGTAAGGACCCTTCCAACGCGGTTCCAAACAGGTTTTGCAGACATGCTTTTTGATGATGACCCAGTCCCAGTCTCAGACTCTCAGATTGTGACCTGGGTCATGGATGGGTGGCAGGGTGGTGGCCTGCACCTGCTGAGAGAAAGAGCAAACCACATCAGTCAGACCCCTGCAGTAGTCCAACACCATACTTACTGCATCATCTGTAATATTGACAGAACTGCTGGAACTGCATTGGCTGGAACTGCTGGCAATCTCATTGTTCTGCCCATGAGGATTTCATGAGGCGACAGCCCTGTCTTCCTGTCAGGTGTGTTTCTCATTGACATCAACATCAAAGGTAATGCGTCTGGCCATTTCAGATTTATAGCGGCACACATCTTGGCAATTCTTGATTTCAAGGTACCATTCATTTGTTCCACT
This sequence comes from Pleurodeles waltl, assembly GCF_031143425.1. Lineage (NCBI taxonomy): Eukaryota > Metazoa > Chordata > Amphibia > Caudata > Salamandridae > Pleurodeles > Pleurodeles waltl. The sequence continues at coordinate 1,005,527,971 of NC_090449.1, read as the reverse complement.
AGTTCTGATGCTTCAGGGTGATAGATACAATGTAACTTCTGCTCAATGTTTAGTGCTGCACATAAGAGTTTAATCACTTCGTTATTGAAGTGAGTTCCCCTATCTGATTCTAAAGAGATCGGAAATCTGAAGCGTGGTATTAACTCTTTAAGCAACAGCTTCGCTACTGTGAGACTGTCATTTCTTCTTGTGGGGTATGCTTCAATCCAGTGACTAAAGACACATACAATCACCAACATGTACTTCAGACCTCCACATGCATGCATTTCAATGAAATCCAATTGCATTCTGCTGAATAGACCTACTGCTCTGTGGCTCAAATTCACCACTGTCCCTTTTTCCACATTCAGCTGCTGACAAACTATGCATCGATGACATACTGCTTCTGCTGCTTGCCTGAATTTAGGATTGAACCAATCAATTTTGAACAATCTAACCATGGCATCCCTTCCAATATGTGCCTGTCCATGATGGTAACAGGCCATCTGAGACAATAAACTATTAGGCAAGACCATCTGACCTTCCTCAGAAATCCAAATTTCATCAGGTCTTTGGACACACTTTAATTTAACCCAAAGTAGTTTCTCTTCTTTGTCTGCATTTTCCTGCAATGTGTTCAATTCTTCCAACGTATCAATCACTTTTAATGCAAAACTTGTGCAAGTACTATCTTCTTCAGGCATCAGTTCTGACCTGTCTTTAAACGATGTACAGTTCAATGCGCAAAACCTTGCGACTTGATCCGCATATCCATTTTCCAATGAAATGTAATCCTGAGTCTTTTGATGTGCACTGCATTTTACCACTGCAATGTCTTCAGGTAACTATATTGCGTACAACAATTCTTTCATCTTGTCGCCATTTCTCACTGTTGTACCAATAGAGGTCAGGAAACCCCTTTGCAACCACAATTGACCAAAATCATGAACAATTCCAAATCCATATTGGCTGTCTATATAGATTAGGACACTTAGTCTCGTAGAAACATGGCATGCTCTAGTAAGAGCTACCAATTCTGCCACTTGTATATAAAATACACACCTCGAAGCCAAGAAGCTTCTAATGTGCCTGTGATTGTACATACTGCATATCCTGCTCTCAATGTCCCTGTCCCATCTCTGAGACATGAACCATCAACTAAGACAATTTGATCATTTTCCTCTAATCGTGTGTCTCTAATATCAGGCCTTGGTTTTGTACACAGTTCAGTTACCTCAAGACAATCATGCTCAATGTATTCCTCTTTTTCAATTTCAACAGTGTCACTTGGAAGCAATGTCACTGAATTCAACACTGTACATCTTTTCAATGTTACATTTGGAGCACCCAATATGCTCGCCTCATACCTTGTCAGTCTTGCAAAAGTCAAATACTGCATTTTCGTCCTTGTCAGTAAGATTTCAACACAATGTGGTACCATTACCGTCAAAGAGTATCCCATGACTACCCCCTCACATTGAGAAAGACTTTGACCAACTGCGGCTACTGCACGCAGACAACCTGGTAAAGCTGCTGTGACTGGGTCCAAGGTAGCTGAAAAATAGGCTACTGGGCGATAAGCACCTCCATGGACCTGTGTTAGAGCAGACAAAGAACAAGCATCACCTTCATGGCAAAACAATATGAATGGTTTTGTGTAATCAGGCATTCCCAACGCTGGAGCTCTTCACAAAATCCCTCTCAGTTCATGCTTTCATCTGAGTCTCATCTAGGGTAATGGGATCTGTAACTTCCTTATGAGTCAGCTGCTGTAATGGTTTGGCAATCTCAGCAAAATTTGGAATCCACTGTCGACAATACCCTACCATTCCCAGAAACATTCTGACATCTCTTTGTGAAGTCGGGGAAATTCTCTGCAAAATCACGGTAATTCTTTCCCTGGAGATTCTACTTGACCCTTTCTCAATCTAGTGTTCCAGGTATTTCACTGATTTCTGACAATACTGCAATTTTATAGGTGACACCTTATGTCCAAATTTTCCCAAATGATTTAACAGGGCAATTGAGTTGTACTTACACTCGTCCCTTGTCCTGGATGCAATCAGCAAATCATCAAAGTATTGTACTAGAGTCGATTGGTACGGTAGTTCAAGTGACTCCAGATTCTTTTTCAGGATCTGATTAAACAATGTCGGTGACAACGTATACCCTTGTGGAAGCCTGCACCAGCTGTAGACTCTCTCTAGGAATTTGAAACTAAAAAGAAACTGACTGTCCTCATGAAGAGGCACAGAAAAGCAAGCTTGTGACAAGTCAACTACTGTGAACCACTTTGCATTGCAAGGAATCTGAAACATTATCACTGCTGGATTTGGCACCACGGGACAACACTTGTCACTTTTCGCAAGTCCTGTACAATGCGCACTTTTCCACATGGCTTCTTCAAGCCCATTATCGGTGAATTACATGGACTGCTCAACACTTCTTTCAAAACCCCTTGTTTTAGAAAATCTCAAATAATTTGCGCCACTTTCATTAGGACATCCTGTGCCATGTTATAATGTGGAAGTTGCGGGAATACAACGTTTGGCTTCAAAGTAATCTTAATTGGTTATACTCCTTTAATCAAACCCACTTCTTTTCCTGTCAAATCCCACACATTTTCCTGCACTGTTCCTTGTAGATCTGCATGCAATTCTTTCACATTAAACACAACTAATGGAGCATTTTGTCTTGCACAGTAAGTCCCTTCCCAGTAGGGATACTGAACTCAAGTCACAGACTACAAACCTGTGCAGTCCCTGATAGTTACCAATCTGAACCTGTACCAGATCTGTGATTGGATTTGTTAACTGTCTGTCCTCTACTCCCACAACTTGAACTGTCCTGCCTGAAAGAGGTAAATTTGGAACTTCTGCACTTCTCACTGTAGAGCGTGTAGCTCCTGTGTCCACTAAAAATGAGACCTTGTAACCCATCACCTTTCCTTTCACAAAAGGTCCTCTGCGATCTACCTCTAGGGACGCTGCAAGCATACACGGTCCTTCATCCGAACTGTCACTCATCCATTCTTTGTTTATTTCATCCTCACTATGAAATGGGAATTGGTGCACTGTGTCATTACTTCTGTCTTGTCTCTGACTTGTGACCTGTTGAGTAAGCATCATCTGTTGCTGTTCCATTGGGGCTTGAGGTATCTGCATTTGCTGTCTAGGTACCATGGGAACCTGCTGCTGCATTGGTTGCAAATGTGTCAGTTGTGCACGCAGCACCTGCACCTTCTGCATGGGTTGAAAACTCTGCACTCTTCTGAACATTTGGAATAAATCCTCTCATTTTTGGACTTTCACAGTTTGAAATGTACTGTTGTCACCACCTTGCTGAATGACACCATCCTGCACCGCCAACTGACACTCCCGCTCCCAGTGTCCCACGTTTCCAGACAAGTGACACTGTAACATCTTTTTCATTCCCTGCATGTCATTCTGAACTACCACATTACCCAAATCCAGACCACGTGTCATGTCAATTCCACGATCTCTACCTCTCAACTGAGGCTGGAACATAATAGTTTTCTGCTGCTGCGGCATCGGTTGCACTAAAGCTCCTTGCACTCCTGTCTGAGCTGCCTTTATTTGCATCACCATTGCTTTTTCCTTCAACTTTTTCTGCTTTAATTCAATCTGATCACTACAGTATTTTGCATACTGCACTACTTCATGGATCGGCTTCACTTGCCAACAAATCAAATGAATCTTAATCATCTGTCCTACTTCCAGTCTCAACCCTTCAACAAACCTGAACACAAAATGCAACATGTCTTTAGGTTCAATTGCTTACTTACCACTGTACTCTTTAAAAGCTTTCATCAATCTCTCATAATAGGTGTGTATTGACTCCTTAGTTTCTTGCACTGTCCTGTCAATTCTCTGCCAATCAATATTTTTAGGCAAAATTCTCATCTTCAGGAATTCAATCACCTTATAATGATGTTTCATCACCTCAGGTGAGGGTGCACCTGTAACTCTATCCCTTTCCGATCACTTGTCGGCCAATCCACTGCTCTCTTACACTTGACCCATAAATCAGCTGGAACCACTATCTCCAACAATGTATTTAAGTCTTCCCACAGACATTTAGAGAGTTTTACAAACCTGTCTGTCTGCTGGTACCACTCAACTGGTTTCTCTCTCAGTTTCAAGTAATCGTTTGTGAATGACAATATATGACTCCTGTGCCATGGGACATGAACAAACTGCCCTCCTGGAATTTCTCTAATTGGAAGCATTTTTACCGGATCCCTTTCCTTCTGAACACCTTCAGACCCTTCTTGTGAGTCTCGTTTCCGTTTATCCTTCTTTGCCCATCTACCTTCCCACTTCTCTAATGCTCCCCAAATCTGAGCACTCTGCAACAATTCTTTTAAGTGAGCCTACATTCCTGCTGACCTCATGTGCTTAAAATTCTTTGCCTCAAAATCTAACCTGTAACTTAATTTCAAATGTTTTGTTTTCTCAATCTCAAAATCATATTTTTCTGCTAGCTCGGCCAATTTCTGATGTATTTTACTCACTTCCCTTGTAATTCCTGGACACAAGTATCTCAGCTCTTCTTCTGTGTAGGATTCTAACCTGTTCACTCCCATTGTTCCCTCAACTAGATCTGTTACTTCTGTAGCTAACCTTACACGATTTATCTGCTCTTCACCCTTGGATGTATTTGGAGGTGTATTTAAACTGTCCAACCATTCACTCAATTGTTGAGCTGCCAATCCCTGTAATGAGAAGTTACTTGCATTTGATACTGGTACCTGTTGCATTGCTGCACCTGGAGTTTGCGGCGTCAAAAGTTTCAAACTTTGACTCGCACTTGGACCATTTACTGCATCTGGAAGTGCTACAAGTGAATTAAGATCCATTAATGGTATGGATCCATTAAAGGTCTGACCCACAGATGACACCATCTGCACATGATCACTCACTCCCCTCCTCACGAGGCTCAGTGACATTTCACTCTGATCTCCTGCACTCGCTTTCTTTTGTGCGAATAGAGGTACCGCTGGACCAACAGTAATCGGTTGGGATTTCGCATCTGGAGCTGCCCTGACACTTGCACCTTGTGGAAAAGTTACCCCCATAGCCTGATTCATCACTGGTGTGACATCTGACTGTGTTCCTGTTATCGGTGTAAACTTCAGCAGATCCTGTGACTGTGCCGGAGGCAATAACATTTGAGTCGGCTCAGTCTGAACTAGCATTGGCCTCAGAAGCACTTGTTCCGATGGCACCACTAAGTTTGAGATCGTCTCAAGAACTGGTACATCTGTCTACATTCTCTGTATCGATGGTGGATGCATCTGTGCTTGGACCACAGAAGTAGTTCCTGCATTAGGTGTACTCTGTACTATCCCTCGTACCTGCCCACTGTCTGTCTGCACTGGTCCCACTGTCCTGATGCTTGTGCTGGAGCAGTTGGAGCAGAACGAGTACCTGGACCCCCTGGATGGATCGCATATGGCGGAGGTCGATCCTTCAACAGCTGTGTAATAAGATCCTAGACATCTAAATCTTCATCGTCTACATAGGGCTTTTTCTTTTTCTTTGTCCCTGTACTCTCATCACCCTTAGCAGTATCTTCTTTCTCTGACTCATCTACTTCTGCGATTACAGGAAATAATTTAATTCCCTGTAGTGTGTCTGTTCTCCACCTTTTCTGCTCCCAATCCCACCTGGCTTCTGCCAATGACTTTTCCACCTTCTTTATTCTCCTCTTAAATTTAATCCCTTGTTGCTGTCTGGCCACTAGCACCTAAACCGCTAAAGCCTCAAACTATGCTGGTCTTGGTAATGGCTTTGTCTCATATAGTGTCATTCACAATTCATCCAAAATTCTCAAATTAAATGTTTCATGCTCTGGAAATGCTAAAGCTTCCAACTTCTTTGTCATCTTGCACCACAGTTTCAACCAAAGACCTGGTGCGACACCTCGCTCCTCCATCACAATATACGCTGGAGAATTTTCCGATGGGGTTGGCTCCCCCACTGACTCCTTCATGTAAGAATCACCCTTCATAGCACTTCTAATCGCTTCATTTTGTCTATTGTGTTTACTTCAATTCAACAATGAAATGACTTTTACTCCCAAGGTTCCTTTCATTCGCTTACTCAACCAATTGCCTCTTACGGACGGCTGCCAATCCGCTTACAGCTCTTCTTACTAACCAAGCTATCCCAGCTTGGCACACTCTGACGTCACACTCACACACTGCGGCTGACAAAGTCTTGCGGCTTGTCCTCCTAAACTTCAGCTCACATAACTAATGCTAAATATTGCGAGCACTTAACCAAAAACCAACAACTAAAACAAACCTGCTGATTTACTACAGGAATGTACACAATCGCTTTAGAGACCTTACGTATTTTTACTAATGGCCCTTACGCTCATTTAGCTATTCCTCTTTCTCAGTCTCCCACATTCACAAGCAAAATTCGACTTGCGAATTTCACTCGCAACTGATCAATGGGTCTGTCCTGGTGCACATAGGACTCGCCAAATCTCAGTCGAAAAATTCTCTTACTTTAACTCACACACCGACTTGTTGACCACGCCCAATCAACCTACTAAACCAGGCAGATTACAACATATAACCAAGTGTCTCCTACACTTGTCAATATACTCCGGAGTCTTAGACCCCGCAGGGTTCGTACATCACCAACAACCATGTGGACAATTTTTTAGCACAAAGCACCATACACATATGAAGTTCGACGACTTCCCTACTCTCATAGTGCGGAATACGCACACTCCTACTAACCTCAACTGGAGTACGCAAACTCCCTACTTTACCTCACATACATCACAATTCACCTGCGATTTGCTTAAGCCTCTGCAAGTGCAACCTACCACTTTCACACTATCACAAAAACGCTGAGAACACACCCATCTTTACTAGCGGGATCCAGGATCTGTGAAAGTAATTTCTGGGCTTAAGGGGACTTCATCTTTGCTACAATTGCCATTTCAGTAAAACAAAATTCAAACCTCAGAAAAAATACGAACAACTAACCCTAACTCAATCTACCACCATAACCAGTAATCACCACATAACCAGTTCTCCAAGGAAACAAACCATCAAGCTGCTACCAAAAACTGTTAGCGTGCCTGGTCCTTAGTAAGTAAACTTACAAGGGGACGCGTATAGGTCGATGAATCTTTTGAATCGCATGGAATATACTAGTCATGTAGTGACTACTAAAATCAATAATCAGCATAACCAACCATTCAATACTCAACTGACAACAACTAAAACCATCTATTCATGAATAACCACAACTCAGTAGTTAAACAATTTTATTTCTCTATTGGTTACAATACTAAATCATCAAGTTAGATCAAACTTTATTTAATCAGCTCAATTATTAGTTCGTTACCTAACCAAGATTAGCATCAGCATGTTGGGCTTCATGCAAAACAATCTAGGAAAACATGAATTTGGAAAAACATCATTCTAAGTGGAAAAATCTATAAAACAGGGCAGTTGGTACCTAGAAGAAAAGGCACAAGTTAGTCAGTCACATTTTCATAGCTACCTATCCACAGAATGGATCAGCAACAAAGACAGTCTTCAGGTCATCAATCGATCAGCTACACATCAGGCTCTCAAGAGTTTGAGCCCAACGACAGAATCTCAAACAGCGTCTCCTGACGTCATCAGTTCTTCCCTCGCGTCTCCTAAATTCTTTCACATCTGAAATTTTAGCCCCTTGTCATGACTTGTTATTAGGGTCTCCCAGGCCATCCCCTTAATTCCCAATTGGTCAGTCAGTCAGCCAGCAGATATGACTTTAACTTATAGTATTTGTTTACCAAATCTACAAATTTTAATATCAGTCCTTTCACAAGTCGTGGATTGGTCCACTATACGATGTCCTCATCATCCGGCTCTTCAGGTATCTAAATAGTTGCATGTTGCTCTTCAGTCGGTGCCTCCATTGTTCAAGTCCTGGGAAAGTACATTTAGCCTACTCTACACATAATTGTATCAAATTGTCTTCATCCTCTCCTGTCCGCCGGTACATTGCAGAAAGTTCTAGCTAAGCAACTTTAACATCGAGTGGATCAAGTACAGGTCATGCATCCAGCTTCTTGCAGCACGCTTAGTATTTCAGCTCTTCGTGTGCGAAGCCTAGGAAGACTAGGCCTTAATTTCAGTTAAGTTAGCACTATAAATTAATGCAAAACATGGGTTATACATTTCAATATGACATATTATTATACATTTTCATTATTTGACACAGTTTCAGTTTTTTTAGTACAATATCGTATGAATGGCTGATCTGCCCCGAGGGCACATTTTCAAACGTGCACATTATTTTTCTCTACAATTAATTTCTCTATAGCTCTTCATTATTCAAACCACGTAAACATCATTAATAATTTTCTAATTAGCATATCTGCTTCAGCACAGGCAATCCCCTTTAAAATCCAGGACATGAGCTAAATTGCCAGAAATCTGCCGGGTCAGCTGGCAAAAAACTGGGACTGTCCCAGCACATCTGGGATGCCTAGTCACCCTTTTCCACGCGCTCGGCTTTGCAGGTACCTAGAGAGGCAGGAGACCAAGTACACGTTCTTGTGCATTGTACTAGCACAGGAACAATTCTGGTCAAAAGCACATTACCGTAGGGTAAATAAATCACAGTGATAAGTACACGGTGAGTCCTGAATCCACAGAAAGTGCTGTCTGATGCACTGTATTGGGAAGATGAACACTGCACAGACCTGAGGGCATGCACTTTGATGCATGCGTGCATGCTGGGCAGTATCACAGGGCTAAGTATGTAGGTAGGAGTGTTGAGCGTATGTTGATTGTGCACCGCTGAACTTTTATACTGTATGCTGTCGGCAGAAAAGTACATAGGTGCACAGTGACACTTGACATTCACGCATGGCTCACAAAGGCTGGAGCCTAATGAAACTTAAAAGTTAAATTTTCGTTTTCTTAAACACATCTTATTTTCCTTCAAGGAAAACAGGCTGCAGTCACAGACATGGTCATTCACTTACGCCAGCAGGCCACCATCTGATGGCTTTCATTCCAAGAGGTCCCAAATTGCGACCAAACTACCTCATAAAATGTATGAGGGAGGTAGATTTGCAACCCCACTACAAATTGCTACTTTAAGAGTATGTCTTCAGTACAATAGGAATTGTGATTCCCTAATTGTGTTTCGGTAAGAGTTGCATTTTGGAAATTGCAATTCCTAATTTTTGCACATTCGGCCGTATGACCCAGGCTTTAAGCAGGACCCTATACTTACAGGAGGCAAGTGAAATTTACACACTGTGGCTGATATAATATGATCCAATATTTTACGCTCATCAATCAGTCAAACAGCTGCTGTTCTGAAACATATGCAGCTTGCATAGAATGTAGCCCAGTTTAAGTGCTGCTCCCATAAACTAAACAGGATTGTACAGGCATCTATACCACAGTTATGTTGAAACTGGGGATGCTCTGGATAGGGCATTATTTTTCTCAGAGTTTTTTGGTGCAGAAAGCATGGTGACATTGGCTGCCTGGACATCTGTTGCCAGGCTGATGGTAGGGCCCAATTCTTTAGAGATATTGAAGGGATGATGTGCTGTCCTATTAAAGGGACTATCCAGTGAATTATGTCACAAAAGGTCTCAAAATCCAAGCTGACTTCATCAAACAAGGCGGCATTCTAGAATGCTAACTGTTGATGAGTATTAAGGATGCAAGACTGGGAGATGACAATGGTTTGTTCCTGTACCCGGAAGTGCCCTTTAACGAGGGTCATGTGGTGGACTCCCACAGAAGTTATTCTGAAGAAGAAAAAAAAAAGACTCTGAATTACACAAGCCTTTTCTGTTTTTTTAAAACACTATGGTCTTGTTTAGTGTACACAATCTTATTATGAATCAGATTCATAGATTATTTATCTGCGTTTATATTTTAATGTGTATATCGCTGCAGTCTGTCAACTAACTCTTTTATTTTTTGGAAACATTTGGAACGTGAGCCTCCTAAACTGCATTTGTGTGACTGAGATTTGTGTTCATTGTTTTAAAAACATGCATTACCTCCCTTTAAAAAAGGCCGTTTGTTGGCCCAGTGTGAGTATAGTGTGTAGCGCTCTAACAGCCCTTTGCTTCTTAGTGCTAGGAAACCCTCTAAGAGTGATACATTTGGTAGCAAACCGGCAGTGGCATATACATCTGTGCGCTGTCAATGGTCCTGTAATAAACATTAAAACACAGACTGTTTGTTCCACAGTTAAGGTGTCAACACTGAGAAAGCTCTGCCTTCGTGCCTGCTTATTAGAGGGAGGGGATGTCAGAATCCACTGAGTGGAGGAGTGCAGTGATCGCTTGATCTGAAGTGATTGTCCGCAGGTGTCAGAGGTAGCTCTCAAGGTCCACAGAACCTTGAAAGAGGAGCTTTTGTGCTTTAAAAGTAAGACTGGCTGCTACATTTTGTATTAAATGAAGGTTCTCGAGAGGGGACACACAGATTGTTTACTCAGTGGCACAAGCAAGTTTGAATTGGCACTAGTAGAAGTGAGGTAAATAGACTAGTGGTTGGGTAACAAGAGAGAGATATAATTAGGGTTTGAATGGCCCCTTACAGCCATGAACCCACAGTTTGCTGCACCTGCTGCCCAATGACAACTACGCCCCTGAATATCCAAAATTACCACCTGAAACCAATACCCATCATGAAGACAAGCACATGCCCATATGAGCTAGCCAGAAAGCCACGAAGACAAGCAGATGCCGATATTAGATATCCAGAAGGCCATAAATACAATCAGGTGCCCATGTTAGATAGCCAGAAAGCCATGTAAACAAGCAGGTCCCCATGTTAGGTAGCATGAAAGCTATGAAGACAAGCAGGTGCCCATATTAGATAGCCAGAAGGCCATGAAGACAAGCAGGTGCCCACATTAAATAGCCAGAAAGCCCTGAATACAAGAAGGTGCCCACATTAGATAGCCAGAAGGCCACGAAGACAAGCAGGTGCCATATTAGATAGCCAGAAAGCCACGAAGTCAAGCAGATGCCCACATTCGATAGCCAGAAAGCCATGCAGACAGGCATATACCCATATTAGATAGCCAGAAAGCCATGAAGAGAAGCAGATGCCCATATTAGATAGCCAGAAAGCCAATAAGACAAGCAAGTGCCCATATTAGATAGTCAGAAGGCCGTAAAGACAAGCAGGTGCCCATATTAGATAGCCAGAAAGCCATGAAGACAAGCAGATGCCCATATTAGATAGCCAGAAATTAATGAAGACAAGCAGGTGCCCACAATAGATAGCCAGAAGGTCGAGCATAAAAAGCCAGCAGACTTCCCTGTTCCCAACTACGAGGTCTAACTCCTCAGCTTTCACCTTGAGCATTGATCGTTCAGAGCCCCAAACAGCTCATTGGAAGTTCCACGGTGCTTTCAATCTTCTGGTTGAATCACTGAAGCCCTTGCTGTGTCTCTCAGATATACTTACAGAATCAGTGTGCTTTCAGTACCCCGACACAAGTCTTAATACCCCTAGCCCCAATGCTCACATGGGCTAGACCTATTTCTAGTTAGGCAGCTATACAGCAAAGGATGCTTCTTATTTGCAAAGTAAAAGTCCTACTTAATAATGTATCATAAATTGCAAAGTAATTTCCATGAACATGAACACCAGAAGTAAACCTAGGCAAAAGATGTTTTAAAGCAAGGGGCCTTAAACCCCCACCACCCCAAAAGGTGATCTAATGCTAATCATAAGGATTTTTGGGGTCAAGGCAAGACATAATGCTTTTTTTGTGTGATTCAGTTTGGGAAAGTGTATAAGTTTCATATTGTTGGGCATTATACTACCTTCAAGTAGCACATAATGGGTTAAAAAAATTCAAAATTGTTTTAAACAGGGGGCCTCAAAATAACCAATAAGTCAACACTGACAGAGGCTCTCTTTAGGTTTGGGTTTTGACAGCACAGCGGTCAAGCAGATCTATTGTTTGTTATGTAGATACAGTGGACTTTGGTTTAGCCCATTCAAAGATTGGCTTCCTTCAACCAGCCTCTTTCAACAATTGGCTTGCCATCTTGTCAATCTCATCTTGGCTCAGCCTAATGCAGTACTCACCTCCCACATTATGCTTTTGGCTGCGTAAGTGTATTCTTCCACCTTATGCTGAATCAGAAGTACATTAAACTCAGACATATAGGGTTTGTCCATTGCATGACTTACAGTTTACAAAGGAACCTCCCCACAGGCCGTTTGCCGAACATTTAGACTTTCAGCTGTAATTCACTGAGGCTAACCCTATGTTTGGTGTCTCCTCTCCTTACGTACTGTAATCATGACTTGCAGCAATCAGGAAACCCAGCCACGGGTGATACCATACTTCTGATCTCATAAAAATAAGGTCACATTAAGAGGCTGGATCACCCATAAATTGTGAAGCATCAGCAGCTGTAGATTGCTAGCATAGTCCTGCATCTAAATGAGCAGCTCTCATGCATGACTAGCTATTATAGTAGGAGGGCCTCTTTACTACACAGAGCTCTCTTGGGAGATGGACTTGGCACCAGCTTGAGAATAGTGGGAGAACCCTGCTCCGACTTGGCATTGAAGCACTCTGTTGTGTGCTGAGATTCCAGTGACTGAAAAAATGCAAGCATTGATTCCACTCACAAATTGAATGAACAAATGTCTGAAGGTGATACATGAAACAAAACTGGAGATCATTAAAACGATCCATCCTAATGTGTACCAAAGTCGAAGGTAGATTAATGAAATGGATCCTCTGGGACTAAAAATTGGCAACTCTGAGCAAGTCTAGTTCAATGGCTTGCATCCCAGAGATTCCGGGATTGGACTGTATTGGACACCAGTGGAAAAACCAAGACCATTTGATGACTATTATCTAGGTTGTAGTGAGAAGCGGGCGTCTTTACCTCCAGACCCTTACTCTTGTAAATAAAGAGTGAACCTGTAAAAGAATGTAAAGAGTTGGAGTGGTCACGTCTAATATTTAATTTGCAGCAGAGGGTACAAGATATCAATGTGTCTAAAGCAGGCACAAAGGCAAAATGACAAATAATATACCTTTCACACAGCTTTTATACCTGATCAGACAAAATGACTTCGGTTACACATACCTGTTACAACCAGTTTCAGCAAGAACTTGCGAGTTGAAGGATTCTTCTAGTAAACACATTCCAAAGCGTGACCACAGATGAACGATTAACTGTACCAGATGTTTCCCAGACTGAGTTCCAGGAAACTATGCAGTCAAGACCTTGAAGCGGAGCGGTCTGAGGCGCTCTTGGAAAACTACCAGCACAGCACTTTTCGGCATGTATTTTTAATCAAAATGGAAGCAGTTTACAAAATGGAGGCACTAATGTCAAACTACTTGCAATATTAGAAATGGCATTTTCATTATATATTCACAATCGGCCCTTTTGAACATTAGTCCGAACATTTTGTAGCCTTATGGCTGGCATATTTATTTTCAAGAAATATTGTATTTGTTGCTCTTGAGCGAGCAAAGCATTGGTGACGTGAACAGAAACATTGGAAGGTTGACAAGCGTTCAGACGTGAAGTGCAAATCATGGGTAATCAATTTATGGAAAGGCAGCATCCCATCAACACTCCAGCTAACACAAAGATAGCCACTAGTAGTTTCCAACCCCAAGTAGTTAATAGCCGCCAGAACCATCCCGTTCATTTCCAATCACCAGAGTCTTGGTGTATTTTGGCAGCTATTTTATGTAGCTTTTGAATAGCCACGTTCACATTAGGGGCATTATCGGGCACGTATACACAGCAGGAGCTCTCTATGACATGGCAAACTCCTCCTTTCTCTGTCAAAAGGATGTCTAACACCATACTGTGTTGAGTCATTAATCTGTTTGCTTGCATTTCTGCAGTAATGTTGGCTAGGGCCCCAGCTATCTCATTTATGACAGCTTCTACCACTCTTGTCAATTGCCTGATATTTCTACTATTAACAGCAGGACCCCATAGGGGGACAATGCTCTTAGGACATCTTGAAGTACTTCAGAGAAAGTATCTGTCTGCTTTATCTGCACTTCCTGTCAGTGAAGCCTGGTGTCTTATGATATTGTGATGGTGCTACATAAACAGGGGAAAAGAGAAAGGCCAAATAACAGCTGCTACCCCAGTTCTGTGGTAACCATGTATATTCAGAATCACCACAAATACAATAAGCATGCGTTAAAGCTATTACGGAAGTAGTATGGGTATCATTAGGAGCAATATAAAGCAAACAGATGCTTTCACCAATTTGCTGTGTACCCGTGCCCTTTACACAAAGTGGCACGGGTAATACATGAGCACCTTCTGTTTCCTTTTTAGAAATATTCTTAGCACTGGATAAAGCCAGTCGGACAGATGCATTATAACTACAATATTCTTCCCTTTTTAGTGGTGAACCCCCAGGGGACAGGCTGGCTCTGGAAGCAGTATGAGAGAAATTATGATATATTCCTAAGTCAGTCTTTGTGGATGCCTGTTCAAACAACAGAGTATGCCAAGCAAAAACTGAACCACTGGAAGAAAAGGGGAGAGGGACAAATAATCAACCTTCCAACAAAGTAGGAGGGAGTAACCCACAGATCCAACAATCCATTAAATTAGTTCCTTCATGAACATTATATAATACACAGGTGGAGTTGTTATTTTTATAATATTTACGGTGCTCCAATTTATGAGGAGCTAAATCGACTAAATAATGTTCTGGTATTGGAGAGGTGGTAAGCATTATTATGTGTATGGGATACACCCATTCCAACCATAAGAACAATAAAAAAATATATGCAAATCAGAAAAACAAACTTAATCATCAGCCATTTTCTTTTTCTACTCGGGGTGCATTGTCTCGGTGTGGATATAACCTTTGTTCTCCAGAGTCCATGGCTGAGGGTGACTTCCCAAAGGGATGTAAAGGTATGTCCCTAACCTTACCCATCACTACATAACTACTTAAACTACACCGTATACTACTCTAGCCTACCAAGTCAATAAGTACCCAGTGTCTTTTACTTGAAAGTCTCACTAGCAAGCTTATGCTCAGGTCCGGACGTTGGCTGTCTTGACTACCGGCATGGTTTGCAGTCCCTCAGGGAAATTGTTTCTTCTTTTACCATCTATTTCCCAGTATTCTTTCTGGTACACAACTGCTACCTGGGCTCAGAGTCAGTGTCAAATAGTTCGGGAAGGGGAAGGGATCCAGGGATGTGTTCTTCTAAAGGCACTTTCTGATCATGAATCATCACCTCCACATCCCCAAAAGGCACGTGATGAAGTATCTGTTCTGTCTCATGGTCTGGGTTGTTGTTTCTCACCCACTGGTCATAAGGCAAAGACAAGGGGTACTTTTTAATATGTGAGGCGTAAATCCAGTGCGTCTGGCCTTCACACTTCACTGCTGTCAGTGTAGCAAGTAGAACCTGGATCAGACCTTTCCAGCATGGCTCGAGGCTGGACTTTTGCTGAAAATTTCATACAAACACCCAGTCGCCAGGCTCCACAGTGTGACCAGGACCCTCAAGGCTTTTTGAAAGTGCCTCCTTCATCTGAGCATGAATAAAACGGAAGTCTTTAATCAATTGTGCACAATAATCAATGAACAAAGGATAATCAACATCAGGAAACGTATTCGACCTTGGTATACCCCATGTATTATCAGGCCTCCCCATAACAGTCTCGTACGGAGATAGACCTATTTTTAAATGTGGGGTATTTCGAATTGACAAAAGTGCAATAGGTAATGCATAGGGCCACTTAAGCTTTGTCTCAGTGCATATTTTAGCTAACTGGTTCAATATGCCGTTATAATGTTCCAACAATCCCGCAGCCTGGGGATGGTAGGCAGAATGGAATATTTGTTTTATCTGTAATCCTTCACACACCAAATCCATTCCCTGTCCAGTAAAAGGAGGTCCATTATCACGCCAACAAATTTGAGGCAAACCGTATCTTGGAAAGAATTCTTTCAACAATACTTTGGCAGTACTGAGAGCTGTGTTATCCCGCAGCGGGTAGGCCTCCACCCACCTACTGAAGGCACAGATCACAACCAATGCATACTTGAGTTTGCCCACTCTTTCCATCTCAATGAAATCCATCTTCAAGACCTCAAAGGGCAGATCTGCTGGTGCGAAATGACCAGGGGGGAGTGGGAGTGCCTTTTCCAACATTGTGTGTCAAGAATTTTACACACCTAGGAGACAGGATTCAAACGCTTTTGAGAGCTTATTATTGTGCCAGACATGGTTTAATGATCACACAATACCTTTGGTGCTGATATGAGCATATGTGCAGATGTGACTATAGCATTCACATATGCATCTGGAAGCATCCACCTGCGTCTTTTCAGATCTGTCCATCCAACATCCCTCATCATCTATTCTTGCTCAAGAAGACCATTTCTTTAGTTCCTTAACAGTAGCGGCAGTCTGTAAATATTTTACACTCACTACTGTTTGATCAAACATAGGTGCATTCGGAAGCCCCCTGGCTGTGCCTACCATGTACATTAAGCTCACTTCTGATCTGACGGTGTTCTTGGCTGTCTCCTCTGCAAATGCATTACCCTGACCTACCTCATCCACTATTTTCTTATGTGAACTACACTTCACTACTGCTAACTTCTTGGGTAAAGTCAATGCATTCAATAATTTTACAATCAAGTGACCATGTTCTATTTTTGTTCCATGAGAGGCCATAAACCCTCTCTCTTTCCATAACTTTCCAAACAAATTAACCACACACCAAATGCATATTGGCTGTCAGTAATTACATTCACTGTCAATCCATTCATCAATTCGCAAGCTCTAATAAAGGCTATCAGTTCTGCAGCCCGGGCCGAATTATAGGGTATTTTACAAGACTCCACCATGGTTTTTAATGTTGTAATAGCATATGCAGCCGTGGTGGTACCATCTGGCAATTTGAAACAAGACCCATCGACGTACAATTCTCCCTGGGGATCAGATAAGGGAGTGTCCACAAGGTCTACCCACCCCTTAATCTCCTCTTTAGTCATTATCATGCAATTATAAATATTATCCATTGAACTTTTAGGGAAGGGTAGCACTCTGGCTGGATTGAGTATTGCTTCTTTTTAATGTGATATTAGTAGAGAACAGGGTCAGCTCGTACCTTGTCAGCTGTGCATTAGTTAGGTACTGTGTTTGTGTTTTATTAAGCAAGACATCAACTGTATGCAGCACCACTACTGTTAATTTGTGACACAGCACATAACTTTCTCATTGTTTAACTGTGGCTGTGGCTGCTGCTGCTGCCACAGTGCATAAACATTTAGGCAAAGCCTTTGCTACGGGATCCAAGGTGAAGGACAAATAGGCACATGGTCTATTTCAATCCCAATGGGGTTGTGTTAATACTGCCAAGATGCAACCATCTCCTTCATGCACAAACAAAACAAAATATTTGCCATAATCAGGAATACCCAGAACTGGAACATTACACAAAGCAGGTTTTAATTCTTCAAAAGAGTTTTGAAACTGATCATCCCAGTGCAGAGGCGTGCTAACATCTTTAGGCGTGAGAGCAAGCAGTGGTTTAGCATGCAATGAAAAGTTAGGGATCCATTGACAACAGAAATAAGTAAAGCCAATAAAAGCATGCACATCAAATTGAGTTTTAGGGTGTTGTATGTTATGCACAGCTGCAATTTGTTGCGGATGCAAGTGTCTACCCCCGTTCGGTACTGAGGAATTCGGGGGAGGGGTGCAACCTTTTTAACTGCAGCAACAATAGAGTCAATAACCATTTTTCCAACATCGTTTTAACCGTGTGCCCAAATTTTATTATCCACCGGTAAAAGTTCAGCTGCGGAGGGGGTGTCTGGTGGGGTCTGGAAAGAAAGGCTCTAGCCAAATCAAAGTCTGCCATAGTAATATAAACTCCATCTGGAGGGCAATATATGTGTGCATGCAGTTTTGTTAGTAGATCTAGACCTAAAAGATTTTCCCTGCAATTTTGGGTAAGCACCAATGGTGAAGTAAATGAGAATGGACCCAAAGAAATATCCACAGGCATCCCAGAGAAACCTATAGAAATATTGTTTTGCCAGAACGGGGAGCCTCTGGAAGGTTATTATGTGCTATAGAGGTGCGGGTTGCCCCAGTGTCCACAAGAAAGGGATGTTCGTGCCCTTCTACAGTCATAGTGACATATGGTCCGCTCTGATCCACAGGCACCTCAACTCTCCTGCCCCCCTTTTCTTGACCCCTCTACTAGTCCTGATCAAATGTATCATAAGAGTCATCATTATAATATGTCTTGTCTGTTTGTGTGTTATCAAAGTAGTTTTGTCTACGTACTCCTGATGCCCCATTTGTTGTGCAATCAAAATCCTGTATTTTTGGTCCACCCCTTCCACAACCATACGACATTTCCCTTCTCATTACTACAGCATTGCCATTCCCTCTCAAATGCAGTCATTCTTCCAATGTCCATACTGTAAACAATAGGCACATTGGTTGTGGCCCAAATGACCTCGTCCCTGCTGCTCAGGAGCTGAATTGGCCCTACCTGCCCCTGAAGCACGTCTTCTTCCCCTCTGCAACTGAGCAGGGCATCCCCCATCGAGATCTCCTGCTGCATTAAAGCCTTAGTCTTTAGCTCCTTCATCTTCTTATCCTGTCGCTCCTTCCTCTGTTTGTGATCATTTTCATAATACGTGGCCATAACTAGGAAGTCTGTAGGAGACTTCATAGGCCAGGTACTTTCAGATGCCTTGATAGAATCCCTCAGACCCTTCTGTAACTTATTAATGAACTTGTCAGCAAACATTCTCTGTCCCGTCTGGGTAGTCAAGTCTTGTCCACTGTGATCTTTATATGCACTTTCAAATCTAGTGAAAAAGTAAGAGACTTCCTCGTCTATTTTCTGTTTACATGCTGTTATTTTATCACAATCAACTGATTGTCTATGTATGATATCCTGAAATTGTCTAATTATAAGGTCAGGTAAATTTTAGATTAGTTGGTCAGGAAGCGTGCCTGGTGCCTGACCAGCATCTAAGCCTTCGTAATGTTGCCAAGCATGTTGGTATCTGTGCACATTATCATTGCAGATAATAGCATTTCATGTTTCAATGGGCATTAATGTACCAAAGAACATGTCAGGGTCATAACGCATAACTTGGAGGCTGAATTGAGTCCCTCATAAAATCCTGCTGGATTCTTCCTGTAATCAGGGAGATCCTTTTTTATTGTTAGTAACTCTGACCGGGACCATAGGGTCTGGACAAATTGTCTCTGTGCTTGTCCTCCAGCTGCTGCTGGCAGGGGGTGTATTTCCCCATAAACTTCAAAAAGGGAGAGAAAGGGCCCCCCATGTAACCTATCCACCCAAGGGGACAGGGCACCCTATCACAGTGATATCATAAGTATTACCCCCTGGGGGAAATATCAAACTATGTACCACACAATACTGTTCTCAAACACCCATTCACTCTAATAATCAATCTTAATAAAGGAATATCAAAAATATTATTTATTAAATAATCCCTTACAAAAAAATATATGTAATAATCTATATAAAATCCCGGTTATTAAAAATTTCAACAGACCCCACAAAGGTCCACTGTACAATCTCTAACCTAACAAAAATAGGAGACAAGACATAAGACACCCTCCCTAGTATTGTCTCTTGCTGTCCTAATATAGGTAGGCAGTGGCCAATTGATTCGTCCACCAAATTTCTCATCTATTCTTGTCCAGTTCCAATGGGTTGAGCTATCTGGCTTGTGTCGACCCATTTTGGTGATCTCTCACAAATCTTTCACCACCTTCCCCAGGACGATTTTATATTTTCCCAATACATAATTTCATGTCTGTACAAGAGTGAAAAATTTCCAGATAAAATATACAAATTCCACCATCCTACAACCCCCATTACTTTAGAAACCCTTTTTAACACTCCAAACCCATCACCTGGATCCCCTCAATTCCAAATGGGGCATCAGTGAAACAAAGCAAAGTTGTCCCTTCGTGATGCCTCCCTTATTCCTTTATTAAAACATCACATCAAAAACAGTCTATGTGGGCAATCATTCAAGTCAATGTCAGCTCAAACGTTTGATCATCATTATTCAGCCATAACACTCACCTGCATCTATAATGATACAAACATCTAAATTCAACAAAAATCACCAAATCGTATCCTCATCCAGAGAGTATTTCTTACTTCTCTAGTGTCCAAAGACGAGTCTCTTCTATTGGGCAAAATAAATTGATAGACAATTAGAGTCATATTCCGGGGGGGGGGGGCAATAATCCTACAGGTCCCCAGTGTCTGTTTTCACCTGAACTTTAATAAAACCCTTATCAATGTTTATGCTTGATCTGTTTCACGTGGAGCAGAATCTCAGACATTAATCCAGCTCCTTGACTTTTTAGACACCATACAATTAACATCCTATTTGATTATAGCTGGGGATGTAAATTGTACTTTTGAACCATCGGTGTTACTTAGTGGTCTAACGGAGGAGGAGGATCAAATAAGGGGGATTGCGCAGCTGAATTCCGATCGTCTTTGCCCTCGCTCCCGTGTAGTGGCCCAGCTGGCTTCCCTCTGTCTGAAGCATGGCCTTAGGGCCTGCAATGGTCATATGCCCTCTGACCCGGACATTGCACCTACATTTAAGCGAGGCATAATCACAAGTGTAATTGATTATTTTTTAGTGGATGTAAGATTGTGGCCCCAGCTGAGAGATATGAAGGTGGATCTTAGATGTGAGAGTGATCATTATCCGTTGGTACTGTCCATCTCTGGGGATGTATTTTGTAGAACCACTAATAATCAATCTACTATGGTCCCTACTCCCACTGTGAAGAATGTATCCATGAAGGTCAGGTGGCTGAAGGTGGTGTCGAACCCCTATCTGTTACGTGAGATTTACTCATCCTTCTTAGAAAACCTGGCACCTTACTGAGACTATGATCTTAAGGCTATTCCTTTTCTTCGTATACATGAAACCATGGTTGTCAAACTCCAAAATATCTTTTATAGGAAGGTTGGGGCAAGACTACAAGGAGGGACCATGGCAAACAATATTTGGTTTGATGAATCATGCTCCAGAGCTAAGTCAGGGGTAAAAAAATGCTATTATGAAAGGGACCTCAGGGGAAATTCAGCAAGCAGTCGCACATATAAGGAGTCCATTTCAAGAGCAGAAAAATCCTGGGAGGACTCAATTTGGCAGGAGCTGTTAGATGCGACAGAATCCAACAATAATACGTTGTTCTGGGAATAGCTGTCTAAGAGAGAGAAAGGGGGTAGGACCAGCCTAAGGAACCATATACAACCCGAAAGATGGGTGGAACACTTTTCATGCCTCTATGACAAAATTGATACTCCTGTGGTCCTCATTAATCATGATGTGGGGCAAGACCCTGGCTCCCTGCAAGACATGAAACTTCCTTCCCCTTTTTTAGAAGGGGGTCTATTGGATACCGAGGTCCACATCAGTTTCTCTATAGAAGAAACTGCTGAGGCAATTTGTTTGTTAAAATCTGGCAAAGCACCAGGACCCGACAAGATCCCAGGGGATCTTTACAGATCTGAGCCATCAATATGGACCTGGTACATTAACACACTTTCCAACAAAATTGCTGAAGGGGGGCAGATTCCTATGACTTGGAAGGGTGCCAAAATCATTCCTATTTATAAAAAAGGTAATGCAAATCTTCTAGTAAATTATAGGCCGATTAGTCTTATAGACAATCTGCAAAAAATCTTTGCTAAACAACTTTTAGGCAGACTAATGAGATGGGCCACGGAACACAAGATTCTCTCTCCCCTTCAGGCAGGGTTTCGACCCAGAATCAATACAGTGGATGAGGTCTTTAGGCTGGCTGTGCTGTATTGGAAATACACTGCTCTTGCAAAACAGCCCTTATACGTTGCTTTCGTCGACTTGAGATCAGCCTTTGACCTGGTTCCAAGAGAGAAGCTGTGGGTAGTTTTACATAGAATAGGGGTCCCATCCAATTTAATCCTATTATTAAAGCGCCTTCATGAAGACACATATGCACAAGTAAGATGGGGTAATCGAGGCGAACTGACAGACAAAATCCCCATAAACAGGGGTGTTCGCCAGGGATGTGTGCTGGCACCGCTTTTGTTTTCCATTTTTATCAATGAGGTGGTACAGGTCATGATGGCATGTCAGAGCGATGCCCCCACCTTAGGTGCCCAAAAAATTCCAATCCTTCTCTTTGCAGATGACTCGCTTCTTATCTCCAAGACCCATATGGGCTTACAAATCCTCATTGACAGATTCAATGTATTTTGTCAGGATTATGGCTTAGAGCTAAATTCCAAGAAAACGAAGCTGATGACTCTGCGTTCTGGGACGCAGAAGAAGTGTACTATTAATCTAGATGGCGATCCCTTAGATAAGGTCAGCTCTATTGATTATTTAGGTGTAAGGCTTACTGATAACCTACACTGGGAAGAACAGGTTAACAAAAGCACTGGACTTCTGCAGCACAGTGCAGCATCCATTCTGCGCTTTTAAAGGGGCACAATGGTAAAAACGGTCTCCCCAGCTATTAAGATCTATGTTGCCAAGGCACAGGGAGCTGCTGTCTATGGTGCGGAGGTATGGGGCTTTTCTGACAGTAATAGGCTAACCATCGGAGAGAATAGCTTTGTGAGGGCTCTATGTGCTTGCCCTCCTAGCACCCCACTGATTCCACTGTTTCTAGATCTGGGACTAAAACGGATAGCCGACATAATCATTTTAAGACCTCTCCTATATTGGGTAAGGCTATGGACCGTCCCTGAATTAGATGTTTACAAGGTCTCACTTCTAGATCTGTTAAAATGCTCCAATTCAGCCTCTACTCCATTGGTCAAGCATGTATCTAGTTGGTTCAAGAATTTGGGTTTGGGAGACTTTTTGGGAGAACCCCCATAAACTTGAGAAAGTCCGTGCATGTTGGTCTCACGTGAGGAATGATACCATTAATCGTAAATCCTGTGGTCGCTTAACCAATCTTTTTATTAACATCAAGTGGTATCCACAGTTTGAATTATATCTAGACATTATACCCGATACTTTAGGCAAAAGCCTATATGCTAGATTCCGCTTTGGGACTTTGCCATTGAAGACCTTGATGTGCAGATGGGATGCAAACGTAACAAATGATATATGTCCCATGTGCGGTACCACCTCTGAAACAGTTGAACATTTTATGTTTTTTTGTCCTGCATATTCATCTCTTAGGTCCAAGTGGATCCGAAATATGTGTCGGGAAATGGGAATAAGGAAATGTGTATTAGCCTTGAGGATTTTAAAAAGCCATTGTTTGAAAGTTTTAGTATATGCTGCTAGCAAATATTTATTGTCAGCATGACGCATAGGTAATTTTTATATCAGCAATGGATTTTAAGAATGACTGGATGAGATTTTTAGATGGGCCAGCGGAGGTGACCTTCTTATTTGGTATTATGACTTTAAAATGAAACTGTATTTTATATTTGTTATGATGGTATTTATTGTGTATTGCTTTGATGATCTGTTGATCGAATAAAGCTTGTGTTGACTGACTGACCAATGTGTGTAAAGCAGGCACAAAGGCAAAATGACAAATAGTATACATTTCACACAGCTTTTATACCTGATCAAACAAAATGACTTCAGTTACATATACCAGTTACCACCGGTTTAAGCAAGAACTTGCGAGTTAAAGGCTTCTTCTAATAAACACATTTCAAAACCGGACCACAGGTGAAAGGTTATCTTTACCAGATTTTTCCCAGACCGAGTTCCACAAAACTATTCAGACAAGACCTTGAAGCGGAGCGGTCTGAGGCGCTCTTGGAAAACTACTAGCACAGCACTTTTCGGCATGTACATTTAATCAAAATGGAAGCAGTTTACAGAATAGAGGCACTAATATCAAACTACTTGCAATATAAGAAATGGCATTTTTGTTATATTTTCACAGTGGTTGCGGGTTTAGGGTCGACTCTGTATACCTAATGGAATTATTACACCTTAGTGATTGGTCCCAAGTGGGGTGGTCAGCTCAAGCACTTTATATCCTGGCTCCTAATGCTCATAGTCAAGATTCCTTTGGTTCTAGTTTTTGGGTTAGACTGGCACCAGTTGTTTGAATGGCTGCATAGAGTGAATAAAAGGTATAGGGAACTTATTGCAGTGGTGCTTAACCATAGTGGGGTGGACTAGCCACCGAAGGCACCACTTAAGACCCTTGGAATAGAAATAACATTCTGTTTTTCTACTTTTCTGTGGCCAACAAGAGGCAGATGAAGAATGCCAGGGAGTTCCCCTGGGCATGCTTGATGTAATGAATGGTGGAGGCAATGCTAGTCACTTTGACTGACATATGCTCGCTGTCCTTGACTACCTGCTGTTTCCCAGATGAATGGAAACATGCAATTTTCTGCCCTTTAATTAAAAAGAACAACATCTGGGATCCAGAGGTAGTAGAAAGCTGCAGACCTATATCATTACCTCCTGGGATCAGTACAATTTTAGAAAAAATTATAAGCAAACACCTAGCATAATATTTGGAAGCCAATAATATCCTTCACCCTACCCAAACAGGCTGGATGTAGCACAAACACAGCTCTTTTAATGGCCACTGAAAATCTTACAATGGTCTTGGATGAGGGTGGCTCAGCCACACTTATTCTTCTTGATTTAAGTGTGGCATACGGTATCGCATACCATCTTACACCGTCAGCTGGAATAAATAGGCATCACAGGCAATGCCTTAACATGGCTAGCCTCATTTTTGGAGAAGTGGAGCTTTCAAGTTAGTGAGGGGCCTCTTCTTTTAGCGAGACATCAGCTGAAGTGTGGGGTACCTCAGAGTTTTTCCCTGAACCCCACACTTTTTAATGTAATGTATATGTTCACCTGTTTTCTGCTATCATTTGCTCATTTGGCTTCACAATAGTATCTGATGTAGACGATATCCAGCTGATTGTCTCCCTATTAAATTATACAGGGTCCACATCTAAGAGCACAAAGTATAGAAAACCTTGCACTGGCTAACCATCAGTTGCAAAGTATAATTCAAAGAACTCTGCATCACCCACTGGTCTAAATACAAAGGTGGCCCTCATGTTCTCCAGCAGCTGATTACCCCATATCACACTAACAAGACTCTGAGGTCCAACAATCTCAACCTCCTTGGCATTCCCAGAGTCAAAAAAGCCAGAGGTGGAGGTCGCTCTTCTACATTTCTTGTTTCGAGGCTCTGGAATTCTTTGCCTACCAGCATTGAGACTGGAGTTCAGAGATCCAAATGTCCTTAGGGATTATCTTCCATTATTGTCAGTTGGTCAGGATATAGGTTGTGCAAGCTGCAGTGAATGAGGGAATGGCCTGTGTAGGTGAGCGGAGTGGGTTTGTCTACTTTGATGTTGGGAAAATTGGTGAGAATGGGGTCGAAGAGTTGTCTGTGCATGTTGGTAGGATCGTTTACCCATTGGGTAATTCCTAAGATGCTGGGTATTCCAGGAAAGTGGTGAGGTTGTGGTCAGTCTGGACCTCTTGGTGGAAATTGAGGTCGCCAAGCAAAATTAAGGAGTGGAGAGCGAGGGCAAGAAGGGTGCTGAGGTCTCCAAGAATGGAGCAGAAATTGGATCTGGGTCTGGGGGGCGGTAGAGTAGAGGTCCTCCAAAGATTGTGGTCCTTGAGGGGCTGATTTTAAAGGCCATGTGTTTGAGAGAGTCGCTGGTGTGCACTGAGGAGATGGAGCAGCTCATTTCCTCGCAGTAGATGATAGTGAGTCTATCTCGGGTTTGTTGATTCTGTCTTGGGATTTTGTACCTGGGGGTGCAGGGGTTGCCATTGTTTTGTCTGGAGCAGATGCTCCGTAAAGCCAGGTTTCTGTCAGGAATAAGAGGTCTGGAGAGAGGTCATGAAAGAGGTCCAAGACTTGTATGGCGTGCTTGACAAGTGCGTGGCTGTTGAGGAGTAGGCTGGTGAAGGAAAAATGTGTGCTGTGCATGGCAATTTTTCTTTAGGGATCACTTGCGTGGACAATATGACTATATAAAGGGTATTGGGTTGCCCTATAACTGTACATCCTAGACCTATGGGCTTTTTCAGGGATTGTCTCAGTTGTTAATTATTTGTTTGTTTCAATGTAATGGAGCTTGCAAACTAACTTCTGTGTGTCCATTCTAATATTTCACAAAATAAATTATAATCAGAAAATCCCAAATAAATAATGTAAATAAGATAGTTCTAGTACATGAACAATAATCTCTGTGACACAACTGCATTTTAAGAGCTCCAAGTTACAAATGTTTCTAAAAAAATATAAAGTGAAACCCTGCCAAACTATTTAAATCAACATTTAAATACAAAAGAGCAAGTAACATGTGGCTGTATGAGTACTAACTATGTCACCCAGTTACAAATAAGATTGTAAAGAATAAATAATAACTTTGTGTTTTCAAGAAAATGTCTTGCTTTTCAAAGGATTATTAAATTCTAAAATATGCCAACACTCCATCCATAATCATGCGCTAAAACAGCTTTCAGGGCAACACCTTGGTGCAGTCCAACATAAATGTATTACTGATCAAGGAGAAGAGGACATGAGCTCCTTGCCATGAGTATTAAACCTCCCAATGATAGGAACACAGAGCTATTTTAAGGAAACTTGATTTAGACACATTTTGAATGCTCACACATCTAATGGTTGTCTATTTCTGACCCTGGTATAGGCAAGAAGATTACAGGAACATGTGGCAAATCACACACATTTAAACCTTGAATCCCCTGAGAGAAACACTGGCATGTTATATATCCGCCTGACAAGAAGGTACTGCCAGGTGCTCACCATGTACCTAAATGTTAGACATCAACCCTTTGTGGCAGCAGGACTGGGTATTAGCTTGAGATGCAGATACTGTTGTTTGGCTTTTTCATTGGTGAATGGAGTAGGACTACAGGGAGAGATAACAAGAGAGACAGAGAGAGTGAGAAACAGATAGAGCGAGAATAGAGAAGAGAGTGAGCGTGAGATAGAAGCGTGGATGTTAAAGGTGATGAGGGTGAGGATCTGAAAGCAAGTTTGAGGGCAGCAGAGAAGAGAGAGATTTGAGAGAGAGATTTGTTTATCCTCCAAGGTTCCAAAACCAGGGTTATCAGCAGTCAAACAAGGGACTGATAGGTTTCTACTCTGGCACCTACCTTTGATGAGTATGAGACTACAAGGAGGTGTCTCCTTGCCACAACCATGGCTCATAAACAACTCAAAAGTAGGGTTTTGACCCTGTGGAGTATAATCACATATGAGAGCCTTAGACCTCAGTACTCATGTCCTGAGTGTTGCACAGGTAGGGGATAGTTCACATATAGAAATAAGCCCTGACGAGGGCCACTTTGACCCAAATCAGCAAGGTTAAGGGTGAAATATGTTGGCCATATAGAAGTGGATAGATGGCTCAATGTACTTCATCCGATATCCACAAATGATTATATTTTACCCATACCTAGAGTACATGACCTGTAACAGGAAACAACTGAAAGGTATATCCTGAGGTATTTTTAAAATGGCATCTGGATCCTTGTGTCTGTCCAGTGAAAGTGTATTCTGGACAATGGTCCAGTCTGCTGAGGTAGTATTCCACCTACCTCGGGTTGGTTTGCGCCAGTGACGAAGCATGCAACAAAGTGGGCGAGTGGCCCTAATTATACCTCTAGGGAGACCCGTAATAGATGTAGAGGACTAACAATATACATCCTCTTGTGGACCCTTGGCTCTATTGGTATTATATGCTAGAAAATTCCACCTTTTGGGAGTAGATTATTCTAAATTAAAAAGGGAGACACAGAGAGACAAACAGTGGACTATTGCAGCAGAAAGTCTTTACCAGCCATTATTGTGCGAAGCCACTTCATTGTCTTCAGTGCAGCACTCAGCTTTCCAGTGTTCTAATACATACCTGTGACCCTGTCCTGCTGATTTGGTGACCTTGGATCTCTGACTTTTTCACAACACTCAGTAATTCCACTGAGGTACCACTAGCAAATCACTGTTCTACCCTGAGTGTGTTTTAATCCCACTATTTGACATTTATTAACACTCTTTTTTAATTATAAATACATGTTAAATGGAAATTTCCAAGCTGACATATATATTTGTTTTCTTTTTACATTATATTTTACATTATACCTTTAAAATACCACCTAAACAAAGTTAAAGTGTGGAACTATTTTCTGGCTGAAATGAAGAGCTTTTCTGTGGAATGACAGGTTCTTGAATAAGAAAGCATATCACGCTGTTGGCCAGGAGAGCCACTTCAAAGTTCTGGGAGAGAACAGAAGAGGGAATGGCCATGGTCAAGGCAGTGAAGAAAGGGGCGAAAGTGAGGGATGAAATGGATGAGGAGACAGGATCATGATGTCAGATCAGGTTGGTTGCTGCTGGTATAGCGTCAGCTCTACACTTGGGTGATGAAGAGAAAAGAGAGAGGCGAGAAGGAACATAAGAGGGAAAATGGAAAAGAGATTGGGAGGAAGGTATACAGAACAGGGAAGAACCCAATATGTTATGTTTAATGCCTTTATGGTGAATCTATGCCTCAAGGTTGCAACAAAGAGCATTTTGGGACAAGAAAGGAGGGACTTTCAGAGGTAATTCCAGAGTAAGAGCGAAGGAAGAGGGGCGCATGTGAAAGAGATCTGCACAACTGCATAATTCTGGAGTAGCAGCTGCAAGAAAAGAATATGCATAATGTAATTAAGGCTTCCAGTTTTCTGATTTTAATGATTTTTGCTCATCAGTACTTTCAATGCCTATATTTATTGTTAAAATAGAGGAAAATCGAAATTAAGTACCTGGTTTTGTTACTGGTAGTGGGCCCATTTTTCTGCCAAGGCGACAGAGTAAAGTCAGCCATTGCACTAGCGGAGGTCCCAACCGCCAGATTTATAAATGTTTACCAAGCTGGCCGTCATTTACAAAAGCATTGGCAGGGACTGCCGTCACAGAGTTTCCTGTCAATGCATTTCACTGTTTGGTGCAGGGCTCCGTCATCGTGATGGAGCCTTGCAAAAAAAAAAAAAATGTTAATTTGGGAAGTTATTGCCCCCCTCTCCATTGGAGTTGTCTCCCATGGCAAGATGGGCATTATTTCTTTTTTACTGTCCCTCACCACCAGGTTTGCCTGGCAGTGATGGACAGTAAAAAAATGGTTATCTGTCTGCCGATCCTAAATGACCAGACAGACATATAGCCAATTCTCTGATAGGCTATGGTGGTGGTGGAGTAGTCACTGCTGTAGTCAAATTTATAGTCCACCCACATCTAAATTAGAAAGGTGAACCTCTATGTCAGTGGGTAGAGAACTCTGTTGCCATTGCGCCAGAGTTGCCTCTCCACTAACATATATATTAGGTCCTAGCTCTTCTTTTCAGTGGTTCCCAAAGACTGCTATCATTTATGACTACTAGGCCAATAGCTGTGCAGATTGATAGTTTTGGTACTGAAGAGTGCTGGGGTTTCCTAATGAAGTTTACCCTACGGTACTAATGGTTTTAGGTGAGTATGCATTATTTAATACTTATTGTAGCACTAAACACCCCATTGAATCAAGTACATTTAATGATTCCATAATGTTGGAAATACTTTACTTGCATTTTTTTAAAATAGAGGTTAACAATGATAAGATTAGCAAAAAATGTAAAAAAAAAATAATAGCTTTGCATACAAATTATAATGTATTTGGGTCTTAAACTCATCTCTATAGAGTAGGATTTATTATATTTCACTTTTGTATGTTGTAATATTTAAAAAAAAGAAATTAAATAAACTGCATACACTTTAACTAGTGAGGAGATAATAATAGGTCTGCATATTTTGGTTCTGTAGTAGCTAAGTGATAGAGAACATTGATTCATCCACATTTCTTTTTCTTCTTTTTCAGATCAGTTTTATTGATGTATCAGATTGGAGCAAACAACATGCAAAGCCACCAGAGGTTAGACTCTTTTACTAGCAGTCTATTATTGTTAATTTCTATGCTAAAAACTTTCTTTTAAAGGAACAAAGGCTGCCTGCTGGACTGGATAAAGTACCTTAAAACATCTAAAATAAAGATATTGGAAATGATCAAGGTGTTCTCTGACTTTAGAGTTCACAATTCCTCAAACATTGCCCATTTGTAAAGTTGCAGAACTTCAATGTGATTTGCAACATCCTTTTTATAAACAGTGGGGGTATTTTATTCCTTATAATATAAGGCTTTCCAAATGTCTTTATTATGCTTTTCTAGGCAAATTTCTTTACTAAGTATGGGGGTCATTCCAATGTTGGCGGGCGGCGGAGGCCACCCGCCAGAATTCCCCCCTCCGAAATACCGCGCCGCGGTCAAAAGACCGCGGCGGGTATTACAAGTTTTCCCCTGGGCTGGCGGGCGGTTGCTGAAAAACCGCCCGCCAGCCCAGGGGAAAACGACCTTCCCACGAGGATGCCGGCTCGTAATCGAGCCGGCGGAGTGGGAAGGTGCGACGGGTGCAGTGGCACCCGTCGCGTATTTCAGTGTCTGCAAGGCAGACACTGAAATACTTTGCGGGGCCCTCTTACGGGGGCCCCTGCCGTGCCCATGCCATTGGCATGGGCACGGCAGGGGCCCCCAGGGGCCCCGCGACCCCCCCTACCGCCATCCTGTTCATGGCGGCTTTCCCGCCATGAACAGGATGGCGGTAGGGGGGGGTCGGAATCCTCATGGCTGCGGAGCGCGCTCCGCAGCCATGGAGGATTCACACGAGCAGCGGAAAGTCGGCGGGAGACCGCTGACTTTCCGCTTCTGACCGCGGCTGAACCGCCACGGTCAGAATGCTCGTTGGAGCACCGCCAGCCTGTTGGCGGTGCTCCCGTGGTCGGTGGCCCTGGCGGCCACCGGCCGCCAGGGTCAGAATGACCCTCTATGTCTGATGCCCTCTATCACTCTCCCTTGGACTAGTTAGATGTTTTTTATCCTTTACCCCATACACCTTCTTTCCCAAATATCTTTTTTCAAGAGTACCCACTATACTGTGTTTACATTTTTGTTAATTGTTTCCTCTCCCTCCATCTCTTTATCTTCATTTTCAATTCTTTTTTATGATAACCTCCCTTCATTATTATTGTTATTTTTATTTTTATTATTATTCATAACTGACTTATTGGCATTTGATGTTCTTATTGTAATCCAGGAAACGTTTACAAAGCAACAAACAATACAATTGAACATTAAAACATGGCAGACATTGTCACATTGGCCAAATTTGTATAGTATACTTGGGATCAAAAGTATGTTGATTAAATTTAGTTAATTGCTCAAATTCTTAACCAAATATGTTTAAGCCATTTTGTGAAAATGTCAGTTTTTCTTCATTATGAGCACTCATGTTCATGTTTCATGTTCTTAGCATTTATAGAGATGAGCCCAGAGCTGCTTGGAAAATGACACCATATATATATATATATATATATATATATATATATATATATATATACAGCCTTGTCTTCCACCACTGATACTACTTGAGAAAGATTAAGATGGGACATACTTGTCAGAATCAAAGATTACATTTAAAAGTCTGTCAATGGATGTATGATGATGTGATTAGCCTCAGTGAAATTGCAGATCTCTGGTAATGGTGTGGGTCAAGGGCTGTTGCCTTGTTGCTATATCGTGATGAGTTCTGTAATGTTGCAGGTATTTATATAGTAGTTCATAGTAAATCAAAGTTAATTCAATCAATATTATTTCGTAATCTGTTGTCTTATAGAATGGACAATCTCACATCTGAAAGTGATATGTAGGAGTTCTATTGTTAATTCCAAGTTAAAATTCTCAAAATACCAGCATAATTTCAAAACTTGTAGGGCAGACTCAATCAATCAATCAAATAAATTTCTTAAGCGCACTACTCACCCGGTAGGGTCTCAAGGCGCTGGGAGGGGGGAGGAGGCTGGGAGGGGGCTGGTTACTGCTCCAAAAGCCATATTTGTAGGTGCTTTCTGAAGGTTAGGAGGTCCTGGGTCTTGCGTAGGTTGGTGGGGAGGGAGTTCCAGGTTTTGGCGGCGAGGTGGGAGAAGGATCTGCATCGGGAGTTGGTGCGTTTGATGCGGGGGACTGTAGCGAGGGCAAGGTCAGCGGAGAGGAGCTGTCGAGTTGGTATGTCAAAGTTGACTCGTTCGTTGAGGTAGGCCGGAACAGTGTCGTGGAGGGCTTTGTGAGCATGGACAAGGATTTTGAAAAGGATCCTTTTGTTGATGGGCAGCCATTGTAGGGATCTGAGGTGGGTGGATATGTGTTCGTGGCAAGGGAGGTTGAGGATGAGACGTGCGGATGCATTCTGGATTCGCTGGAGTTTTCTTTGAAGCTTGGCTGTAGTCCCTGCGTAGAGGGCGTTGCCGTAGGCCAGTCTGCTGCTTATGAGGGTTTTCTTGTTTCTAAAGGAATCCATTTGAAAGTCTTGCGTAGCATGCGAAGGGTGTTGAAGCAGGAGGATGATATGGCGTTGATTTGCTGGGTCATGGAGAGAGACGAGTCCAGTATGATGCCAAGGTTGCATGCGTGGGTGGTGGGTGTTGGGGGTGGTCCGAGGGTGGTGGGCCACCAAGAGTCGTTCCATGCTGCCTTGTTGGGGCCGAAGATGATCTCTGTTTTGTCTGAGTTCAATTTGAGGTGGCTTGCTGTCATCCAGTTGGCGATGTCGAGGAATATGGCGTGCAGGTTGTTCTTGGCGGTAGCTGGGTTCCTAGTGAGGGAGATGATGAGCTGGGTGTCGTCAGCGTATGAAATGATGGTGATGCCGTGGGGGCAGAGGATGTTGGCAAGAGGAGCCATGTAGATGTTGAAGAGGGTGGGGCTGAGGGAGGATCCTTGGGGGACCCCACAGATGATTTTGGTGGCTGTAGACCGGAAAGGAGGGAGGCGAACTCTTTGGGTTCTTTCGGAGAGGAAGGAGGTGAGCCAGTCCAAGGCTTTGTGGTGAATTCCGGCGTCGAAAAGGTGTGCGTGGGGGTTTGGTGGCATACAGTGTCAAAAGCTGCAGAGAGGTATGGGAGGATGAGGGCGACGGTATCACCCTTGTCCAATCTGGTCCTGATGTCGTCTGTGCAGGCGATGAGAGCGGTCTCAGTGCAGTGGTTCTTGCGGAATCCAGACTGGGAGACGTCGAGTATGCTGTTGTCTTCTAGGAAGCGAGACAGTTGTACGTTTATTATCTTCTCCACGACCTTTGCGGGGAAGGGGAGAAGAGAAATGGGTCGGTAGTTTGTGAGGTCTCCAAATATCTGGGAAGGTTGCGGTGTCGAAGGTAATGTTGATGACGGCCCGGAGCTGGGGAGCGATGATTTGGCTGGCCTTGTTGAAGAGGTGGTGGGGGCAAGGGTCTGTTGGGGAGCCTGAGAGGATGGAGCTCATGGTTTTGCCGATTTCTTCGTCGTTGGTGGAGGTCCAGGTGTTCAGTAGGTTGGTGCAGCAGGGTGTTGTGGTGTTGGTTGTATCGGTGGTGGTGATGGTGGGTGCTGGTGATGTGAAGCTGACGTGTATGTCTGCAATTTTGCGGTGGAAATAGTTGGAGAGGGAGTTGCAGAGGTCTTGGGAGTGTAGAGGGTCAATGGTGCAGGATTTGGGTTTGTTGAGTTCTTTGATGGCAAAAAGTTCCTTGCTGTTGTACGTGTTGTTGTCTATGCGTTCTTTGTAGAAGGACCATTTGGTGGTCCGGGTGAGTTGGTGGTGTTGGCGCATGGCTGTTTTGATGGCGGAGAAGTTGCTCATTGAGGGTTCTTGGCGCCAGGCTTTCTCAATTTTTCGGCATTCTTGTTTAGAAGACTGAAGTTCTGTGGTGAACCAGGGGGCGGTCTTGATGGTGCGGATGTTGTTGTTTGTCTTCAAAGGGGTGACGGAGCCTGCGCAAGTTTCTAGCCATCGTGTGAGGTTGAGGGAGGCGGTGTTGTTGTCGTTGGTGATGGGAGGTGGAGCTTGTGCAAGGTTGGAGATCAGGTGTTCTTTTGAGATCTTTTTCCACTTGCGGTAGGGTGTAGTGTGGTGTTGGTGGTGGGTGGTGGGTTTCATGAAGGAGAAGTGGACGCAGTGGTGGTCAGTCCAGTATAGTTCGGTGGTGTGAGTGAAGATGATGTGGCTGCTGGAGGTGAAGATGGCGTCTAGCGTGTGTCCCGCTGAGTGGGTGGGTGAGGTGACCAGTTGGTTGAGGCCGAGGTTCGCGAGGTTGTCCAGCAGGGCCGTGGAGTTGCAGTCGTGGGTGCTTTCCAGGTGAAAGTTAAGGTCACCAAGGAGTATGTATTCTGTGGTGGTGAGGGCGTGGGAGCTGATAGTGTCGGCAATGATGTCATAGAATGGAGGGCGGGGTCCTGGTGGTCTGTAGATGAGGGTTCCTCTTAGGGTGGTGTTGGCGTTGATATGCACTTGAAAGTGTAGGTGTTCTGCGTTGTCTAGGGTGTCGTTGGTGGAAAGTTTGATGACGTTTTTGTGTATTACGGCGATACCTCCTCCTGGTTTGTTGGTGCGGTCTTTACAGGTGATTTTGTAATCTTCTGGGATGGCTATGGCGATGTCGGGATCTGATGAGGAGTTCATCCATGTTTCAGTTAGGAAGGCGATGTCAGGAGAGTTTGTGGTGAGCAGGTCCCAAAGCTTCATGGCGTGCTTGTGGACAGAGCGGGTGTTAAGGAGGATGCAGTTGAGGTAATTGTGGGGTTTGGTGTTGTTGTGGTGCTTGTTGGTGTTGCTGGTGTTGGTGTGAGTGCAGGAGAAATGGCATGAGTGGCATGTGAAAGGTCCGTGTGTGTGTTTGGGGTTGGCCTGGGCGCAGGCAGGGTGCTGGCCTGGGTTGAGAGCAAGGAGTTCTATGGAGGAGTAGTGTCGGTTGGGGGGGTCAGATGAGCGTGGACCAGGGGGATGGGCGATGGGCGCTGTCCAGGCGCGGACAGGTGCAGACGGGCTTGACGCACCAGCAGCTGCCATTAAGAAGGGGAGGTGGGAGGGAGGAGCAGCTGGGAGGCGGGAGGGAGTGTCCAATGGTGGCAGGGGGGGTGGGCCACAGGGGACGCAGCGGCTGGGTTAGAGGAACCGGCGAGAGCCGGAAAAGATAACGGGCACAATTATAGAGCGCAAATACAAAGTGGAGCACAAAATGGGCACAGTTTAGGGTAAAAACATTATGAAAAACAAAAAAACAAATACAAGAAACGAAATACGAGCTATGGAAACGAAATACGTGGTATAGTAGCCACGCCTACCACTAGGCACCAGGGATGAGGTGCAGGTGGGTGCCCGCGGGTGGTGGAGGGCCTCAAACTTCTTTTGCAGCAAAGCGGTGGGGCCAGGGGCACGGAGGCAGGCTGGTGGAGCCGAAGTGTACTCCTGACCCAAAGCAGGTCAGGGGGTCACACTAGGCACCGCGCAGCCGTCACCATTAAGAAGGAGAGGTGGGAGGGAGAAGCATCTGGGAGGTGGGAGGGAGTGTCCAAAGGGGCGCGAGGGGGGTGGTGCCGCAGGGGACACAGCGGCTGGGTTAGATGAACCGGCAAGAGCCGGAAAAGATAATGGGCACAATTATAGAGTGCAAAGACAAAGCGGAGCACAAAATGGGCACAGTTTACAGTAAAAACAGTATGAAAAATGAAAAACCAAATACAAGAAACAAAATGCGAGCTATGGAAACGATATACACGGTATACTAGACACGCCTACCACTAGGCACCAGGGATGAGGTGCAGGCGGGTGCCTGCGGGTGGTGGAGGGCCTCGAACTTCTTTTGTAGCAAAACGGCGGGGTCAGGGGCCCGGAGGCAGGCTGGTGGAGCCGAAGTGTACTCCTGGCCCAAAGCAGGTCAGGGGGTCACACTAGGTGCCGCGAGGTGGGAGGAAGGAGCACCTGGGAGCCAGAAGGCGGGAGGGAGTGTCCAATGGGGGTGTGAGGGGGGCGGGCCGAAGGGGATGCAGCGGCTGGGTTAGAGGAACCGGCGAGAGCCGGAAAAGATAATGGGCACAATTATGGAGCACAAATACAAAGCGGTATACTCAGGCCCTCATTATGAGGCTGGCGGTCATCAGACCCCTAGACTTGCTCTGGCGGTCTTACCGCTGCGGAGGCGGCGGTAAAGACTGCCACATCACAAGTTGTGGGGTTTGGCAGAAGCCAAACTTCCACAACACCGCCTGGTCCGCCGGTTTGCTCGCACCGACACAGCCAGAAATTAGCACCTCCAGCCCGTGGGCAGGTCTCTGCCTGCCACCGGATTACAAAGCTGCAGACTGCCAGGCTTTCCGTGGCAGTCACCCCGCCACGAAATGCCTGGCTGTCATGCACCCGGCGACAGGAATCCCCATTCCTGTCACCAGCACACACATGCACACATGTCCCCACACCTCCAATCACCCCGACCCATCCACACACTTACAAACCCCCACTCCTCCACACACTTTCAAACACCCCCAAACCGTACACATCCATCCAAACAGCCATACCCACACACACACTGACATACACACACCCCCACTCACACATTCGCATCCCCTCCGCTACCATTCACACCTCGCCCCTCCCTCCTGCACCGCATTCATACACTCACCCGCTCTCCCCGTTCACTCACACAAACACATGCACACACGCACCCACAAACACCCCCCCACCTCCCCTTCCACAATCATTCACACCCCCTCCACGCATGCATACATTCACACACTCCCCCCTTCGCATACGCACACGTGCAGACATGCACCACTCACTCACAGACTTGCATTCATGCACTCACATTTGCACACATACAAGCACACACCACACACATGCATCCAACACTCCCTTCCCCCTTTCGGACGATCACTTACCTTCTCCATCGAGTAGGTCGTCCGGGCGGGGATGGGTTCTGGTGGTTTTGCACCACCAGCACCACCACGCCAGACTCTGCCAAGCCGTATTATGGCTTGTAATACGGCGGGCAGAGTCTTGCTGGCGATGCAACCGCCTCCTCAGGAGTCAGACTTCCGCCCATAAATGGGCAGAAGTCCTCCAATGACTCCAGATATGGCGATCTGCTGGCTGCAGCGGCTTCGGCGGTCTTTTTCAAAGACTGCCAAAGTCATAATGGGGGGCCTCAGATTCCATCATGAAATCAACCAACATGTTTTGTGGAAGAATTGACTTCATCAGGGCCATGTTATGTAAATCAGCATTGTTGGCAGCTGCACATCCGGGTTCCTAGACCAAGGTGAATCAGTGAATTCAGGAGGGTAAATGCTTAGGTGGTTGTTTATTGCAACAGGCACCTAAACTCTGTTACCCTTCTTCCATTTTCAATATCATGGCAAGTGTATGTGTATATGTGCACGTACGATGATGGGTGTTTGGACGTATAATGGTAGATGTGTTAACATGCAATGGCGGAAGTGCAGGCTTTTGCTAATGGGTATATGGATGGATGTTTGTGGGTGGGGATGGATGAGCGACAATATGATGTGTGTGTTGCCACATAATGGTGGGTGTTGAAACCAATAAAGATGGGTGGATTGGAATATTACAGGCAGTGTGTTGGTCTAGGATGTAGATAATGATTTATATTTTGGAATGTGTTAATATTTTATTGCAAAGGCACGTGGCATTGGAAAGACTGTATACTGGGGTGAGTCAAACTCCACTTAGTAGAGTGGAGTTGTGATATGAAGTAAAGGCAAAACCTTAATTTATGAATTTTGTAACTTTTTAGTTTCTATGGTGAATCGCTGTTAACATTTCATTAATCCTTAACCCCTTTTACCTTTAACTTTTTAGGAAATGTAATTGTTGGCTTCGTGGATTTATGATAGTGTGAATTTTGGTGTATGATGTTAGGTGCAGTGATTGTGATGTTAATTGTGTGAACGTATGGTAGTCAGTATGTTGCCGTATGACATTTTATGTATGAGTGTATGATGGTGTGAATATGGATGTATGATGTTGATTGTGTTGTTATGCAGTTCTCGATGTGTTGGCATATGATTTATATGTATGATGTGGATGTGTTAGTCTATGATTCTGGTTGTGTGGACTGTATTAGTGGTGTATTGGTATGTTATGCTGGGTGCGATATTTATTTATTTTGAACATTTTTTATTACTCACCAATACCATGAGGTAGTAGGGTGGTTTACATTTATGTTATGGTAACTTATAACACTCTTGAATCATCCCTGGATGGCATATCTCAGCGCGAAGCTAAAGATCCCAGATGAGGAGGAGCAAAGAAAATAGCGAAGGGTAATCAAGGGTAGTTTATGCATCTAGTCAAGACCAATCGGTACCTATAGCTCTTGAAACAGGGCAGTCTTGAGTAGTTTACAAAACTTGGAGTGGTCCAGGCAGTCACAGCTGGCGACTCGGCATATTAGCGGGACGGGGGAAGAAAATCAAAACTACAAATATATATATATACATATATATATAATATATAAAATTCTGCTTACCTTGTCGGCGCACTCTAGGCACAGGCTCATAGCAGCATTATGACTGGCTGGAGCGCCCTTGCTGGGCGCTCCAATGCAGACTGGGAGCCTGGGCCGGCTCTCTCCATCTCGGCTACACAGCGCCAGATTGGAGAGAGCCTTTGTGCGCATGTGTGTTTGGCCGGCCTGAGACAGCCGGCCAAACATACACGCGCACTGATGGGAGTGCTCTGTGCACTCCCCTCATTGCTCGTCAGCCCCATGCCCGCCCCCTTAGAAATAAAATGACAATAAACAGCTTTTATTGTTGTTTTGTTTCTAAAGGTTTGCAGCTCCTGCTGCTGCTGGCGGGGGGGGTTGACGCTCCTCTGCCCTAACGGAGGAGGCGCCCCTGGGTCCAGGCACATACATGTGCAAAGTGGAAGCCTATTCCAGTAAAAGGGGGCAAGATAAGAAAAGGACCTGCCTCCCGATCAAGTCTTTTTCACTCTAAAGCTTTGTCACTTAATCTTAACGATTTAGCTGGGTGATATAAGGTGAGCTTGGTGGGTAAATAGCTGGGACCTTTTCCTGTTAAGGCTTTGTGTGTTAGACAGCAAACTTTACAAATAATCCTCTTCTAGACCGGTAACCAGCGGAGAGAATATAAGAGGGGAGAGGATGGAGCCCGGTAAGGTAGGTTGCTGAGGAGATGTGCAGCAGTATTCTATACCACTTGCAATCTAGATAGAAGCGACTTAAAAGCAGAAGCCAGAAGCGTGTTTCCATAGTCTAATCTGCTGATTATCAAAGCCTGAAACAGAGTTTTCTTTGCTGAAAGTGGGAGGAAGGTAAAACGTTTCCTCAACAAGCTCATCGTATGAAAGCAAGTTCCAGTTATTGACATTATATCGTCTTTCATTGAATGCGTGTGGTCAAGGCGGACATCCACAGTTTTGACAGTTTGTTTGGGAAGTGGAGTTGTCCCCAGTTTGGGAGTCCACCAGTCAAAATCCTAGATCTGTTGGGCCTTCCCCAACAGCAAGATCTCATTGTTATCTGTGTTCAGCTGGAGATCATTTGCTGTCATCCAGTCTGCAACTGCTTTAATCCTGGCTGAAAAATGCTCTTTTGCCTTGGCCTGGTTATCATCGAAGGTGAACAATAACTGTGTATCATCCACATAGGATATGACTTTGAACTTGAAGGCTTTGTTGGTCCTGGCCAAAGGAGCTCTGTAGATGTTAAAGGGTGTAGGGCTTAGACGGGAGCCCTGTGTGACAGCCTTGTCCAGTATTATGGTGCAGAATTTGAAAGTGCCCAGAAGGAAATTTTTGGATCTGCTAGTGAGACAGTCTTGAAACCATTTAAGTGCCAAGTTTCGAATACCAATTTCTTGGAGCCTATATAATAGTGTGACAGTGTCGAACAATGCAGGTAAATCTAACAGCACAAGCATAGAGGGTAATTTACTATCAAGAGCACATCTAATATGAGCCCTCATTATACCTTTGGCAGTAATAACTGCCTACCGCTGCAGTGACGGCCTCCAACATACCACCGCGGCGGCAACCATTTGTCCGCCAGATTATGAGCACTGCCTGACTTCTGCCACAATAAGGGTGGAAATCCAGCAGTGTTTATACTGGTGGATGGTGGTGACCTGGCATTGCTAACACCAGCACCGCCCCGGCAGTAGAACGCCACAACCGTAGTTTGAGCAGAAATTTGGCCTGGCAGTGTACTGCTGGCAGGGCGCTGCTGGCGGTAGCAGTGCCCCTTCCCGTTCCCTGCTGGACGACCTTCTCGCTGGACAAGGTCAGTCTGATGTCCAACAGGGGAGGGGGTTGGGAGGGTGGGGGGTGTTGTGTGTGTGTGTGAGTGCGTGTGTGAATGCGTCTGTGTGTTGTATTGTATGCATGATTGTATGCACGTGAGTGAATGCGTCTAAGAATGGTGGAGTGAGTGCGTGGCTGCATGTCAGTGTGTCTGTGTGTAAGAATGTGTGTGAGTATGTCTCGACTAATGCATATGTGAATGCGTGTTTGCCAGTGAATGAGTGAATACGTGTATGCCAGTGAATGAGTGAATGCGTGTGTCAGAGGGAGTGGGGGGGGGTGTTTGAATCGAGGAGGGTGGGGTAATTGGATGGAGGGGGTGTCAGGTGAGTGTAGGGGGTGGAGGAGCCGCCTACCGGTGACAGGAAAGGAATTCCCTGTCACCGGTACGGCATACCACCATGGTTTTCATGGTGTTGCTAACGCCACGGAAACCATAGTGGTAGGCCAGCTCAGAATGCAGCTG
The DNA here is from genome assembly GCF_031143425.1 of Pleurodeles waltl. Lineage (NCBI taxonomy): Eukaryota > Metazoa > Chordata > Amphibia > Caudata > Salamandridae > Pleurodeles > Pleurodeles waltl. The sequence goes on along the minus strand of NC_090449.1, from coordinate 1,005,487,233 downwards.
GAGGTACTCTGTAGGCCGCCGGGTCAGAGATTGACATCTCCGGCCTGGCGGCTCATACCGCAGTGGCAGTATGAGTGGAGAAGTGGCAGATTGGCTGCAGCCTACCCGCCACACTCATAATGTAGCGGCATGTACCGCCAGCCTGTTGGCAGTAATATCGCCACATTAACCCTAGTGGTCAGAAGACCGACAGGGTCATAATGAGGGCCATAATCAGTGACTGCAATCAGCGCTGTCTCTGCGCTGTGAATAGGCCTGAACCCAGATTTTGATGGGTCCAAGATCTTATTGGCTTCAAGATATTCCATGAGTTGCTGATTAACTAAGCCTTCCAACAGTTTACCTAGTAAAGGAAGCAGTGAAATTGGTCAATAATTAGTTAAATTAAGCAGAGACAGATAGGCTTTTTTGGGGGATTTGTATCACCGGTGCTGTTTTCCAGTCCGAAGGAAAATGTCCCGTATTGACTCATAAATTGAGCAGGGAGCAGATAGTGAGGGCAAGCTGACTGCACAAAGTAGCCACAACTCTAAATGTCCTCCGGTTAGCCAGATTTTACCAGTGCCAGTGAATGGGCCCAGAAGTGAAAGTGTTCAACTTGCAAAGGTGGGCTTTGCCATTGTGAGGAGGACGTAGCAGACTATTCTGTTCACAACTTTGAGTTGTCGAGTATGGAAAGTGCTGAAAAATGTGGTTAATTTTCTTCTCGAAGTAATCAGCAGAGAATTGCCAAGTTCTTGGGATATGGGTATTGCTTGTGAACAAGCCTGCGGGTTAGCAAAATCATTGAGTATTTGAAATAATTATTTGGAGGAATTGCCAGCATGACTAATTTGGTTAGTATTGTGGCTTTTTCGGGCATTGCTAAAATTTCGATAAAAGCTCTGTAAAGCTGCTCAATAATTCTCTTTATCAGCTGCATCATGAGTCCTTAGCTGTTGTCTCTCCAATTTTGTACAACAGGCTTTTTCAACTTTCAGAGCTACTGAGTACCATGGTGCATGTGCCCCACGCTTAACTGAACATCAGGTTTTTGAGGGGACAGTCGTGTCGAACACCAAGTCTAAGGCTTTGTGATAGCTTAGTAGCCCTTGATTAAGATCTGCATCTACACTCACAGAATTGGACTCAAACACTTTCTCAAATGCCTCCAGAGTAAGTTTACCCCATGGTCTAGATGTAGTTTTGATAATCGTTTTGGTGGTCTGCACCCCTAATTTCTTAGGAATCTGGAAACGGATTAGAGAATGGTCCATCCAGAGCAAAGGTTGGGGGGATTCGCAGGTCGGGGATAAGCACTTTGAGATTATTGAGTCTAGTGTATGGCCTGCCACATGAGTGGGCTCAGAAACTTTCTGACAGAGACCCAACACAGCTAAGTCTGAAATCAACGGTGCTACCTCAACATTAGTTAGGTACTCTTCATGAAAATTTAAATCCAGAATGTGAGTGGCTAGGCACTCCATCAGACGGTGACTACAATCTTTTTGGGGTCCAGGGGGGTGATATACTAAGGCACCTTTCCAACAGCCAGTAGGAGAGATTTCTAGTTTAAGAATACATATCTCAGCCCAGTCAGCGTGGAGGGTATCTATCAAAGACAATCTAAGGAATCCCTAAAAACAATGACGACACCTTATCTGGTCCTGCTATCTCTTTCTAGCCCAAATAGGCAGTAGTTTTCCAGAAGGGCCAGTGTAATAGCTGGCAGCGTAGTGGAACGTAACCATGTTTCAGTAAGGAAACCATTTTCCTGTGATAGTGAGGAAAATTTCAGTGGCATGCTTGGACATGGATCTAACATTGCATAAGAGGCTATTAAGCTGTAGAGATTGCTGAGGGCTAGCGGGTATGAAGGAGCTAAACTTGTGTTTGGTCGACGGTGGTATAAGTGCATACTTCACAATACTGGTATTAAGGTGGCATTGAAATTTGCAATATCCACAAGAGGCAGGGCCTTCTAAGGAAGGGGAAAAACTGGCCATACTTGACGAGCTGGCGGAAGTGACCGGTAAATACTGATCTTTTATTGAAAATAGCTCTTCAGGTGAGTAAATAGTTTTGGTAGTACACTTTACTTCTGGCAAAAAACATGCAGGACTCCTGGAGACAGTTGGGTGCGGACTGGTGCAGACGGGCTTGCCTTTGCCGCACCACTGATGTGCCTGCTGCATGTCCACGCTGGCATCAGCATTAAATAGCCCCAGGAAGTGATCAACTAGACTGCTGACCTCGACTGTCACAGCCAAACTAGTAGTAGAAGAGTAACATCCAAAAAGCTTTCTCCACACAAACGGAGGACCGCAATGGACCGGAAAGTGTGTACAGCGCAGTTTAAAACAAACTAAAATAAGGTCAAAACTACCAAATAAACTCAACAAGTGTTTTAAAAATACAAGTTAGAAGTGGTTCAAATTGCTTGCTTGGGTATTGGCAGCGTGTCCGCGCTGGCATTGGTATTAAATATCCCACAGGAAGTGAGCAGCTAGACTGCTGATCTCAACAGTGAAGGGTGAGATGGTAGGACACAGTACAGTAAAACCTTATGTTCTTGGGGTAGATATTTCTCAGGCCTGTCAAATAAGCAGAGGGGGATTTTCATAAGTTAGTGGCTTTTCTGCCTTTAGCAATTCACAGAGCGGATTGTACACAGGTCCACGGGTCACAAACCCTTGCCTTCAGCTGTGCATAGCATGGGTTGGGCATAGGGTTTTGCCTTCAATAAACCTAGCTCTGAACCTTCAGTGACTGTCCAACATTTGCTGCATTTGGCCAGAGAGGCCAGGGGTCTAACTATCTATGGGCTAGCAATCACCTCTGTGCACAGGCTTCAGCCATGCACAGCTGTGGTTAGATGGAGGCCTGGCCACTGATTGGCCCTGCACTCATTCCTCCTTGTTGCTAACCCCCGGTGTGCCCATCTTCATCTGTGCACAGTGAGTCCTCTGCTTGACCCAATGCAAATGAAGAAATGCCTTTACACCTGCACCAGCATATTCTTTTTGATCTTGTTTATAAGTTTACCATGGAGAGTTGATGGTAATATTGACGTGATTGGCAATGACAGGTAACAATAGCTTCTTATTTATGATTCTGTTATTGTAACAGAACATGCCCTGCTGCCTCTCTTGTCCCAATCCTCTCTAATCCACCCCAGTATCTAAAACAGAATCCCTTGGCTCAAATAATGATAAACTGCACAGAGGCAGCATCTTCTCTGATGACCTTACATCTTCTTCCACTTTCAAAAGAAAAGAAAAAGTAATGAATAGACATTATAAAAATGAGTCAATTTATCAAATTGTCATTCATTATATTTCTTCAATTAGCTATTGGTGTCCACACGCACTCCTGACTGGACAGGTTTTCCTTTAACATTTTCCATTTTACTTTGTTCTGAAATCACTTCATCATTCAAAGAGCATGTATTAGTTCTGCTTTCTACATTTCCTGTTAGCACACATGACACTCTTGGTTCATCACTTTGACTATCTTCTTGAAATATGTAATATTTCTGGTGAAGGACTTGGCCGGAGATGCTGCAGAGATCATAGTTCCTTTAACGTGTGTAACCTGCACAGGTTCTTTGTGAAAAAAAGGGGTCTGTTTCTTTTTCTGAATTTTGTTTTACAATCACCCAGCCACCCAAAGCAATATCAGACTCTCTAGCATGTCTTCTACAGTCTACGTCCTTCTTCATTTTGGAATTAGCATTTAGAATTTATCTCTGTAAAATACTGTCATGTTTTTTTACTACAGATTTTAGGATTTGTGGAAGTCTAGTTTGTCACATATATCTAAACATCAATTCAGAAGGTGTTCTTCCTATTGGGTTATGCGGAGTTCCCCTGTAATCTCTAAGTGTTTGGCATAAAGTTTGACAAACTGTAAGTTGCACCAGTTTTGCTTGCTGTATTGCTTTCTTGGTGTTCATAAATCTTTGAACCATTCTATCCACTTTTGGCAACATTGGTGTGATCTTCCTATGATTTATTCCTAAATACAGCATACACGGTTTAAATTGTTTTCCATTAAATGGAGGTCCATTATACGACTTGAGTATAGTGGATGTACCCCACTCTGCAAATACTTCATGTAGCACAGGAATATAGATGTTGATGTTGTAGATTACACATGTCGTACAATTGGAAAATGTGAGTACTCATGTATTATGACAAGTGAATATTTTTCAGAATCCATTGGACCATATAAATCAACAGCCACTGAGACCCATATAGCATCAGGGAGTTTAGACATAGGCCCTCATTACAACCTCGGCGGTCTTCACAGAAGACTGCCGAGGCTGAGGGCACCAGAATACTGCCAGTGCTGGCGGTATTTCTGGTTCCCTATTTTGACTTTTCCACTAGGCCAGCGGACGGTTACAGTGTTACCGTCTGCTGGCCCAGCGGAAAAGTCACATCAACATTGCTGCTGGCTTGTAATAGAGCCGGTGGCAATGCTGATGTGCAGTGGGTGCAGTAGCACCCATCGCAAATGCGTGATGGGGCTATGCCTGGGGGCCCCTGCACTGCCCATGGCAAGTGCATGGGCAGTGCAGGGGCCCCCAGGGGCACCCCAAGTCCCCCTTACTGTCAGCCTTTCCATGGCGGTGTTTACCGCCATAGCCAGGCTGGCGGTCGGGGACTTATAATCCCCAGGGCAGCGGTAGCCTGGCAGTATAGTGGAGGGGCAGGTGGTATGGCTATTGCACCATGGTCATAATAGCTGGCAGAACACTGCCAGCCTGTTGACGGTGTTACCACCAGCTTATCGTCGCCGGCCAGGGTCGTAATGAGGCCCTCAATTAGCTCCTCTGGAGGCGAATGTCTTCCAGTAAACTGGCATAGATGGCATGATTGCATAATATTCTCCACAAGCCTATCTAATTCAGGAAACCAAACGTTATCCCTTAGAAATGCTTTTGTTTTTACTACATCCATATGACTTTCATGTGCTGTTTCAACTATTTTTTGTCCATAGAGATTGTGGAACTATGGCTCTTGCACCTCCGAGAAATAGACCCCTTGCAGATACTGATAGTTCATTTTGAATCTGTTTGAAAGCTAAAATATCTTTTCTTTCAACATTGTTTTAAATGTGTTAGTATTATTGACATGCATCCATTTGTTATCTTTTATAATTTGAATTGTTCATTGCATTGTGTTGTCTTTCATAGTTGCTTTTGCAAGTTTGGATTCTCAGATCCTACCTGGCGTTGAGCGCTATAAAATTAATATATTATTTTGCTATTCCTCCATTGTTGTCTGTTGTTGGTAGTGTGTGACGATATATATAGTCAGCTGGATTATATTCTTTACCAGGCTTGTGTACAATTTTGTAGTCATGTTCCATGAGATGAATACCCCATGTTTCTATCCTTGGAGGCCTTTTAGCTTGAGGTTTCCCAAATATTGCCAAGAGAGCCTGATGATCTGTACTTATTGTCAATGGTTTTCCAAAACGAAATAAATGATAGTGTTCACAGGCTCACACAACAGCAAGACTCTCCTTCTCTGGTTGAGAATATGCTAGTTCTCTTGTAGTTAGACTTCTGGTGGCATAAGGCACCACATGTCTTAAATAATCTTTTCCTGGTTTCTGTTGTGCTAAAATGGTGCCCAATCCAACTGGGATTGCATCCGCAGTTAATTCTGTGCATACATTTGAATCAAAATAAGCCATGCTTTCAGCTGATGTCACTTTTTCTTTCATTTTATTGAAAGTGTCTTCATGCTTTTGAGTCCAGTTAAATTTTTGTCCTTTGAGTGGTCATTTCCTTCTGAGTGCACTGATTGTTGCAAATTGAGGTATATAGACTGGAAGAGGGGAGTGGATGGAGGGTTGTGGGTGGCGTCTGGGGAGTTGTTGGGGGGGAGGGAGCCTCCTATCAGTGACAGAGAAGGAATTCCCTGTTACTGATAGGGCCTGCTGCCATGGTTTTTGGTGGTGTTACGAACGCATGAAAACCATGGCGGTAGGCAGGGTCAAAATGCCTGAGGCGGTACAATAGCGGCCGTCAGGCTGGAGATTCTTATGTCCAGCCCGGTGGCTGCTACCGCCATGGCAGTCGGAGTGGTATATTTGCAGGTTGGCTTCAGCCAACCCGCCAATGTCATAATGTGGCGGTATGTACCGCCAGGCTGTTGGCAGTACCACCGCCACATTACCACAGACCGCCGGGGTCAAAATGACCCCCTTAGTTTTTATACTGAAATAACCCCACATGAGTTTCAAAAGTAGTAATGTAGTGAGATTGCTGATCTAATTCCAAATTATGGTATTTCTTGCAAAGGTTTAGTTTTGAGACTATTGTGGCTCCATTCAAACAACTGTTTGTGTCTCCAAAAATTGGACCTGTGTATTGTTCTCGTTCGGTTGCTAGATCAGGCTGACGTATAGCTACAAAAATACACTTTTTTGTTTCTTTCTTTGGGACCACCACAATAGGAGAAACCCAAGGAGTTTGTACAGCAACTGTTTCTATGATATCTTGCTGTATCAAACTCTGGATCTCCTCATCTGATTGAGTCTGTAAATGTACTGATATTCTGCGATGATTATGAGCTACTGGTTGTATGCCTTCATTTATGTTTAGGGTAATTTGAGTGTCATGTAACTTGCCAAGACCTGCAATTCCATGTGTATTGGGTGATTAGTTCTTATACGTCATAGTCACAGGCCTCATCGTTTGCACTGTCGCATTGCATAACAAACATGGCGCAGGAACATCTCTATCTTAAAACATGTATTTCTTCCTCTAGTGATGTTTTCCATACGTGATGGCATCTTTACATTTTCCTAAATTTTCTACCAGATTTATTGCTCCTCATTGGAACACATGTACAACTGATGGTGCGAGTGCTGGCTTATTCACCTTTTTGTTGCATTCAGACACACACATTATATTAGATGTTGCACCACTATCTAATACAAACGTAGCATCATGCTGCCCCATTTTCAATGCAATTGAAGCTATTTTGTTTGTCTGTTTTCGCTCTAAGAAATTTATTTGTTCATGACAATTTTCATTTTTCTCAGATTCTTCTTTGGGTACTATTAAATATAGTATTTACTCTTTATTTCTGATAGGAGATGTAGCAATTTCATAATTGTCATTTTGACTTTCCATTTGTCGTACTTGTTGAGCTGTTTTTTGACTTTTTTTTCTTGTTTTATGAAGTTCTTCATTTTAGATATCTGATTATTTGCTTTATATACACTTATATATATTTTTTTCACATTTCCAACACTTTTGTCTTATGACTGTACACGTTCCTGAATATACAAATTCCATTCCACATCTGTAACATACATTCAATTCTTTGGTTGTTTTTATTTTTGTATTAGCTGGCCTTACTTTTATGTGTCTGATATGATCCATCATTTTAGTTTGCCAGTATTGCTCACGTGAGCGTCAGCTCTTACTTCGGAGCGAGCCATTTGTAATACCTTTGGCAGATGAAATGATTCTTTCAATAGTTTTGTTCTGAATGCAAGATAATGACAGGCCCCAGTTATTCACAAGTGAATTGCGTTTTCATTATTAAATTAGTGAAAATCGAAATGTGTTACTAATTTTCTTAGTCGTGTCACAAATCCATCAATTGTTTCGTTAGCCTCTTTCCAAGTTATATTGAAAGTGTAACTTTCTAAATCAATATTTCTTGGAGGGTCAAACCATTCATTTAAACATTTCGTTATTCGTTAATATGTTTCCGTTTGTTCTGGATGGTTTCTTCTGTGCTGTTATCTGACACAATTTGACTATGAACGTTCTGTGTATGTGTTATTAAAGTATCAATAATATGCAAATATACGAATATGTAGTATTACGTTTTGGTAGTTAGTACTGTCTGATAATGATTTCAGTGTCTAATGTGTTTGCCACGAAATACTTTTCTTTTTTTCCACTAGATGGCAGCACAATCATGGTTTTGACTAAGTGAACAACTTCAATACACTTAGATGTAGCAACTTCCGCATTTGCGATTCGGAAATTGCAAGTCTGTGCGACTCGCAATTTCTGAATCGCAAATGCAGATGCGGAACAGTGTCTCAGACACCGTCTGCGACTCACTATGGAGTCGCAAAGACCCACCTCATAAATATTAATGAGGTGGGTCGCATTTTGCGACCCCATAGCGAGTCCCTGCACTCACAGGGATGGCGGCCTGCTGAAGACAGCAGACCTCCATGTCTGTGACTGCTTTTTAAATAAAGCAGTTTTTAAAATTTATTTTGCAGCCCTTTTTCCTTAAAGGAAAACGAGTTGCAAAATAAAAAAAATAACGAAACCATTTGCTCTGAAAAAACCTTTTGGGCAACATTCACAAAGGGGAAGGGGTCCCCTGGGGACCCCTTCCCTTTTACGAATGAGTTACCACCAGTGTGACACTGGTGGTAACTGCAAATTGCTTTGCGACCATATTCGCTGTCACAAAGCAATTCTGCATTGCGATGCGAGTCGCAAATAGGAAGGGAACACCCCTTCCTATTTGCGAGTCGCATTCAAAATTTGCACCATGCAAACAGCTTACTACATCTGGCCCCAAGTACTTTCCATGATGAGCGCAAATGTGAATTTCACAGAAGTCGCCGAAACATTAATTTCTTGTAAAGAATGACACTTTGTATTATTATTATGCACAGCAGAGACAGAAATAGACTCTGGGTGAGCAGCTTGAGGATTGCTGACTCACGTTCCAGACACACACGCACTCTCTTTGAAGCTCAGCGCGTGATGAGTTTGCGCTAAACAAAAGGCTGCAGTAATGTACACGTGCTCAGCCTCCTCACTAGGGTGACCACCTGGCACTGAGGCGAATTCTGGACAGGAGTGTAATGAATTCAGGATAAAAATTCAAGAACAAACTTCAGTTTTACAGACACACCCATGAGAAGCCAGACCCCATTATGTTATCAGTACATTTATTTACATTTTTCAACATAACACTATTTATTCATTGTGGTCTCTTTGTGATTGCCTCCTGGTATGGTACATTCAGGTGTCACATTACCTTCTTGTTCAGTAGTAAATTAATGCTCTTCAGCACTGTGTCAAGGCCATCACCCCTACCCAAATCTACCCAATCTTTCTTAAAGAGAAAGTAACAACAACATTTTGATTATGTTTCTGAACATTTTAAAACATCTGGCAAACAGTTTCGGAAACATTAAGGTAGGTCCTCCCTACCACCACCATGTGTGCACCGTATTTAATATATGGTGCACAATTGCGCAGGGTAGGGGCAATAGCGTCAATATTTGCCATTGATGTACTGTGCAGAATTTTGCAGATTACATAGGGTTCCATTGAAAACAATGTTGTGCCCCCTTTTAACACCTGCTCTGCGCATGCATTAAAAATAGCTGCTAAAAATGGTGCAGTAGAATCTCTTAGATTCCACTGCGCCATTTTTGTGGTTCCCCTTAAGAGGAAATGCTCCCCGGTGCATACATTATGCTTGGCGCAGGCATAATGATGAGCAAGGGCGAATTTGGCCTCGTTGGGCCACATTACCATCATAAAAAATTACGCTAGTGTGGCACAAGGAGGTGCTGGGCTTCTTAAATCTGGGCCTATATTATTTAGAAGCATTCTCACCTTTAATTCTTCCAAAACACTTTCCATCGACGTGACTTTCTGTTCTATGTTATGGAAAGCATCTCTCAGTTTTTCAAAGTATTCCGAGAGAACAGACTCTCCCTGCGTCAGGACAGCCTAGCGGGGCTCCTCAGAATGATTAACCATAACACTGCATGTGTCAGGAGTTGTTTGGTGTGAATGGGTGAGGCCAATTTTTTTTAGGTATGGCTTCACAGCGCAACTGCCACCATACCTTATTTAATCAACCTAAAAAAAAAAGCTTTGAGGAGTACTACAGAGTGGGTGTTTAGCTCCGCCCTCCTGATGGGGGTCATGTTTTGAACTGGCAGAAGATGTGTGCTTGCGCAGAAAAAGTGCTTACCCTCCAACAGCTGGAATCATTTGTTTATCAAGTTGTGTAAGCCAGAGCTCTTTATCAAGTCTAGCTATTTTGTTACAACGGAACCTGACCTTTGGTTCAAACACACGCCACTGCATGGCTATATTGTTCTTCTCTGGCAGCAGCACAGATGGGAAGATTGCAGTCAGGAGAAATGTTTTGCTGTATTGCATTAGCGGCCACCTCTTCCCTTCCCTTTCCATCATCATCTGCAGTGGTATCTTAACGTGGCATTCCTTGAGAGAATAGTGTTATATATTCTAAATCCTAGTTTTAAAATGTATGGGCTAGAAAGACTTTTTTTAAGCCCTTTGCCTCTCAAAAATGAATTTTATTATTAATTTTTTGTTATTATTTTAAGTTACATTACTAATATATTTAATTAAATTGAAATTTAATAATTTAGATGTTAGAAATGGGGTCTCTATTTGGCAGAGATATTCACCTTTGTCCAAATAGGGACCCCAATCCTAGTCAGGGTAAGTCACACACAATCCAAATTATCCTGTGCCCACCCTCAGGTAGCTTGGCACTGAACAGTCAGGCTTAACTTTGAAGGCAATGTGTAAAGTATTTGTGCAATAAATCATGCAATAAAACAGTGAAAACACCACAAAAATCCCAAAACAGGTTTAGAGAAATATGTGATATTTATCTAGTTAAATTAAGATCAAAACTATAAAGATTCAATAAGCACAAGTTGAAATACCACTTTTTGCAAGATTAAAGAGTCTTAAATCTTAAAAATCAACAGTTGTCTCTTGTGGGCACAAAGTACCTGGTTTTCATCAAAATTATCAAGCACGAAGACCACAGAAGAGGAGATGCGTGGAAAAATAGGGTATGCGTTGGATTTTCCAATGCAGCACAGACGATGTGCCATTTCTTTCCATGCTGCAAGGGGCTTTGTGTTGATTTGTGGCGCGCAGTCTTGGGTCCTCACTGCGATGCGCAGATCTTTGGATGCCCAGGGACGATGTTTGGAAATCCTGGGCGTGCGGGACGAAGTCACAGGTGTTGCGTCGATCCGGTAGGTGATCCGTCAAATTTTCTATCAAACGGCAGGCGCTGCATCGATTCTTCACTCAGGAAGTTGGGCTGTGTCGTTCCGGCTTGACTGTGCGTCGATCCAGTAGGGCTATGCGTTGAATTTCCAGTCGCAATGCAGGCGCTGCATGGATCTTCACTCGGGAAAGTCGGGCTGCGTCATTCCGGTTTGGCTGTGCGGTGAGTTTGTTATCGCAGGGCAGGCTGTGCGCCGATTTTCTTTCCTTGAAGAGATGAAGTCTTTTTGGCCCTGAGACTTCAGAAAACAGGAGGCAAGCTCAATCCAAGCCCTTGGAGAGCACTTCTCAGCAAAGTCAGAGGTCAGCAAGGCAGCAGGGCAATAGCAGGGTAGCTGTCCTTCTCAGTAAAGCAGTACAGGTGAGTCATTTGGGCAGCCAGGCAGTTCCTCTTGACAGGTTGCAGGTTCAGGTCTAGAAGTGTCTGAGATGTTGGGGTCAGGGACCCAGTTTATATTCCTAAAAATGCATTTGAAGTGGGGGAGACTTCAAAGAGCGATTTTGACGTGCATAAGGCCCCCTGTCAGCACAGGTCTGTCTGCGAGGGTCCTAGTAGGGGGTTTGTCAGTCCATTGTGTGAGGGCAGGCAACTATCGCTTAACGCTACCATCTCCAAATCCTTCTTACCCCTTAAGATTACTTTTCCCTGAACTCTGAAAACATTACCCCTTAACTCTACCCTTTCTAGAATCATAGGAATTCTTTACTACCCCTTCCAGTACCCGTTTATGAACCCTATAAACCATTCCTACTTTTTAACGCTACCTTTTCTAAATCCTAAAAACCCCTTGCTACCATTTAACACTACTGTTCCCTGGACCCTAATTCCAGTACTACCCTTCTGTGAACCCTAGAAATCCTTACTACCCTTTAATGCTACCCTTTTTTTAACCATAACAACACTGTGCTACCCATTAATGCTACCCATCGATAAATCCTAAAAACCTTGACTACTCCTTAGTGCTGCCCTTCCCGAAACTGTCACGGTTTTCACTGGGCTTACCGTCCAAGTTGATGAGGGTTGGGGAACGACCCCGATTCCGTTAGGTTCTGCTCTGGCCGAGGTAGGGGCGACCCCTTCCGGTAGCCACGGTGCTGTTTGACAATAGCAAGCCACTACAGTCCGTTCCCTCCAGAAGGAGTCCCAGAGGAAAAACCCCAAAAGGGTAAAAAACCTCCAACAGGAACTCCCTGAAACGGAAGGAGGACACAAGGGCGTTAGAACTGAAGATCCGAGAGTACAGGAAAACTGGAGACGAAGACAGGTCAGGAAATACTGGATCCAAAAGAGGAAACCAGCCGGAGCGTGACTACCACCAAAGGAGTGTTGCAACGCAATGAGCAAGCATCTGAATTTCCCTTATATACCCCTAGACAGGAAGTAGGAAACAGGAAGTAGAAACACCACCATTTTGGATTGGGGAAAAGAGTATAACATTGAATAAAGAATATGCGTTCAACAAAGAGAAACAATGCATGCTGGGAAGAGAGGAAGTGGGCAGCATGCTGGGAAAGGGAAAAGGCATACATAAAAACACCACCATGTGCAGGTATCCGGCTTTTGCCTGTTAAGACTGGTAAGTGGTGAAGAAGAAGGTTGTTTTAATGCCAGAATGTAAAGCGCACTAAATGCGCTATGCGCGGCAGGTTTGAGACCCAACTCGGGGTCTCATCTCCTGCCGCGTCTGCCCTTGCGGCAGAAACAAAAGAAGGGGGCGCGGCGAGTGCCGCGACCCCTGGCCAGACTTGCGGCTTCCCCCGCGGCCTGCCTGCAAGCCGCGGCTTCCCCCACGGCTTGCATGCAGGCCGCGGTGTTCAACAAATGCCGCGCTGCGGCGGCCTGTGCCTGCGGCCGCCGCAGCGTGACAGTAGGTCCCCCCCGAGGCCCCAGGTTTGTGAGGGAAGAGCCGAAAAAAGCAACGGACCAAAAGAGGGGCATGGACTGAAGGGGGATCTTCCCAGGAACACTCACTCATAGGGTAGCCTTTCCAATGAATGAGATATTGGAGGCGTCCATGGAAAAACCGAGAGTCACAGATTTCCTGGACCTCGTACTCGGGTACATTATCAATCAACAGAGGGGGAGGACAGGAGAATTGCCTGTGAAAAGGATCAGGAAGGTAAGGTTTAAGTTGAGAGACATGGAATACAGGGTGTACCTTCCAAGTCCGGGGCAGGCGAAGACGCACAGACACTGGGTTAATTTTTTTGAGAATCAGGAAGGGACCATAAAAACGGGGTTTGAATTTGTTCTGAGTAAGTCGGAGAGGTAGGAATCTAGAGGAGAGACAAACTTTATCATGGACCTGATAGTGAGGAGCCGCACAACGTCTCTTATCAGCTATCCTTTTCATGCGAGACTTAGTGGCCACAAGGTTGGAATGGATAACACGTTAGACACCCCGTAGCTGTCGAACATAGGAGGAGATGGCAGAAAGATTGGAAGTATCTTTCAGGGGAGTTGGAAAGGCCTTAGGATGGAAACCGTAGGATCCATAGAAAGGGGAGACTTTTGAGGCGCTGTGTATTGAGTTGTTGTAGGAGAATTCTGCAAGCGGTAAATAGGTAGCCCAATTAATCTGCGTAGCATTGCAGAAGCTACGTAAATATTGTTCGAGGCCTTGATTGAGTCGTTCCATCTGTCCGTTAGTTTGATGATGGAACCCTGATGATAAGGCTACTTCGATTCCCAAGGTCTTACAGAATTGTTTCCAGAATCGGGAGATATATTGAGGACCCCTATCCGATATAATGACCTGAGGTAATCCATGAAGTCTAAAGATTTCTTGTGTTAAGATTTGACCTAATTCTTTTGCCGTTGGTAACTTTCTTAAAGCCGTAAAGTGAGCCATCTTAGTGAAGGAGTCCACGGTTACCATTATTACGTGATTTCCCATTGAAGAGGGTAATGAGCACATGAAATCTGTGGAGATAGTGTGCCATGGACCTGGGGGAGCTGGTAGCGGGCGAAGTAATCCTACTGGTTTAGTACGGGGTGTCTTGGCTTGAGCACATATAGGACAGGATGATACATATTCCTCAGTATTTGTCTTGAGAGTTGGCCACCAGAAGGAGCGAAGCAGAAGTTCTTGGGTAGCTTTCATTCCTCGATGACCTGCGATGGGGGAATCATGGCACATACGTAAGGCTTCAGTCTGTACTAGTTTAGTGGGTAAGAACAGGGCCTTATCATGATAATAATACCCTTGATCTATATGAAGTTGCGGACGCAACTTATTCAGCTCTGTAACTTCTAGACGGGCATATTCGGACTTGACTTGGTCTAAAAAAGCCTGTACTAAACCAATGATCTTGTTATTGTCAAATAGGTTCTGTACGGGAGAATCGCTACACTTAGGGTAACGTCGGGACAAGGCATCCGCCAGGATGTTCTGAGAACCAGGGATGTATGTGATATAAAAGTCATATTGGCTGAAAAAGAAAGCCCATCAAGCCTGCCGGCTATTCTGACACTGAAAGTTTCTTAAGCACTGTAGAATTCTGTGGTCTGTCCGGGCTTCAGAGGGTTCTTTCGAGCCCATCAGAAAGTGTCTCCATTCTGTGCATGCGGTCTTTAAGGCGAGTAATTCACGTTCTAGCACGGAATAGTTCCGTTCTGAGTCAGATAAATTGTGGGACAGGTAAAATACCGGGTGCTCTAAATCATCATCGTCTTGTCTTTGCAGCAAGGCAGCCCCAAGGCTCTTTCGGATGCGACTGCGACAACAATGAGTTGTTTGATGGTGTCTGGGTGTCATAGAATGGGGGCTTGAATAAAGGCTTTCTTTAAATTTTGAAAGGCTAACTCTGCGTCTTGTGTCCAACAAAAGCCCTTCTTTAGATGGTCTTTTTTAAGGATTTGAGTAATGTAGCTGGTTCTCTGGGCAAAGTCTGCTATAAATTGTCGATAGAAATTGGCTAGTCCCAAATAACACTGAGTCTCCTTGATGAAAGAAGGAGATGGCCAATTCAATATAGCTTGCACCTTGTCTGAATCCATGGCGACTCCAGTTTGGTTAATGCAATATCCCAAGTATTTTACTTCCGTCTGATCAAACTCGCACTTTTCAGGTTTGCAGAATAAATGGTGTTGTCGGAGCCTCTCTAGAACTTGGCGAACATGCTTAGAGTGTTCCTCTGGGTGAACAGAAAAGATTAAAATGTCGTCTAGATAAACCACCACTGTTTGTTGCAAAAGATCGGAAAAGATAGAATCCATGAACCTTTGAAAAATGGAAGGGGCATTGGTGAGTCCGAGTGGCATTACTCGATATTCATAGTGACCAAAAGGTGTTCTAAAAGCGGTCTTCCACTCATCACCTTCTTTGATCCTTAAAAGATGGTAGGCTCCTCTGAGATCCAGCTTGGTGAATCTCTTAGCCCCTCTGACTGCTTCTAGGATGTCCTTAATGAGGGGTAACGGGTACCGATCCTTAATAGTGATCTTGTTTAATCCTCTGAAATCAATACAGGGACGCAAATCTTTCGTCTTCTTAGGCACAAAGAAGAGAGGAGCCCCTGCAGGTGAAGAGGAGGGAGCAATCAACCCGCTCTGTAGGTTCTCATCAAGGTATTCCTTAAGAATCTGCTTCTCAGGTTCTGTGAGAGAGTACATTCGCCCGAAAGGAACCACTGTATCTGGTTCTAAAGGAATGGCGCAATCGTATTCTCTATGGGGTGGCAGTTCAGGTTTTTCTGGCTTCTGGAATAGATCGGCATATTCCTGATAATGCCTGGGAACTCCCTGTAGGACGTTAATAGAGCATCCCACCTTAGGGGGTGCTGCTAAGAGACCTTTTGGGGACCAATAATCCCCTGCTAGGTAGCAGTGGTGTTGGCAAAAGTGAGAGGATAAAGAAATAGTTCTTGTTTCCCAGTTGATGTAAGGGTTGTGCCGTGTGAGCCATGGAATTCCCAGGATCATGACGTGGTGTGGTGATGAAATTAAATCAAACGAAAGATTTTCTTGGTGTTTCCCAAACTGTAGACAGAAAGTAGGGGTGGTATATTGTACGGGTCCTGAGGCCAAGAGTGATCCATCCACCGTGTGTACTTGTTCTGGTACTTCCTTAGGTATTTGTGCTATCTGTCGTTCTTTGGCCCATGCTTCATCTAAATAGATGCCACTAGCTCCGCAGTCCAATAAAGCCAGGGTTCTTTCTTCCCGGCCATCAGTTAAGTGAAGGATAACTGGTAAAAGAAAAAGTGCAGTTCCTTCCTCCCTGGAAGAACAAATGGAAGGTATTTCACGATATCCCGTCCTCACCCTTCTCACTGAGGACGGGAGTTGGCGTTTCCCAAAGGCTTGGTTGGACGAGTGGGGCAAGTGCGAATTAGGTGACCGGCTGCACCACAATATAGATAAGGTCCCTTCCTTCGTCTGTGTTCTCTTTCACTAGCTGACAAAGGTCCTCAAGCCGTATCAATTTGCATTGGCTCTTCCTCTGTAGCCCCCTTCGGTTCAGGACGGACTTCTTCAGTACGATGAGGGAAGGTGCGAGACGTCACTGAGTGTGATTGCAAACGACTCTTCTTTTTCTCCATTCTTCGTTCATTCAACCGATATTCTATTGTCAGAGTCTGATCCATCAATCCTTTAAGGTTCTCTATTCTAGCAGAGTGCACCAGTTCGTCCTTAATGTCCTCCCTGAGACCTCTGCGGAACAGTGTCACCAAGGTACGTTCCACCCAGGATGTTTCTGCTGCTAATTGTCTGAAACGGGTTATGTATTGTAATACATCTTGATTTTCTTGTTGGATATCGCAAAGAGCTTCTTCTGATGAAGACTCGAGTCCAGGGCGCTCAAACATCTGTTTAAAGGTAGTGACAAAGGTGGAATAATTAGACAGGCAGGGGTCATTTCTTGTCACTAAAGGAGTGGCCCAAGCCAAGGCTGGCCCGATAAGGTGCTAATCAAATACCCCACCTTGGTCTTGTCTTGCACAAATTGCGAGGGGCGAAAGGCAAAATAAACCGTCAACGCATCCAGGAATTCTCTCAGTTTGTTAGGATCCCCGGAGAAACGAGGTGTAGTGGCAGATACTGAGGGGACATCAGTGGTCCTGGATGCAAAGGCTTGTCGATAGACGCTTTTTTCAGTACGTAACTGTTGGAGTTCTTGAGCCTGTTGTTGTATAGTCATGAGCAAGGTCTGGCTGGTGGGTTCCGTATTGGCCACTGGATTATCCATGGTTCCGGACTGCAACTGGATTTTTGGGCGTTGCAATCTGTCACGGTTTTCACTGGGCTTACCGTCCAAGTTGTTGAGGGTTGGGGAACGACCCCGATTCCGGCAGGTTCTGCTCTGGCCGAGGTAGGGGCGACCCCTTCCGGTAGCCACGGTGCTGTTTGACAATAGCAAGCCACTACAGTCCGTGCCCTTCAGAAGAAGTCCCAGAGGAAAAACCCCAAAAGGGTAAAAAACCTCCAACAGGAACTCCCTGAAACGGAAGGAGGACACAAGGGCGTTAGAACTGAAGATCCGAGAGTACAGGAAAACTGGAGACGAAGACAGGTCAGGAAATACTGGATCCAAAAGAGGAAACCAGCCGGAGCGTGACTACCACCAAAGGAGTGTTGCAACGCAATGAGCAAGCATCTGAATTCCCATTATATACCCCTAGACAGGAAGTAGGAAACAGGAAGTAGAATCACCACCATTTCGGATTGGGGAAAAGAGTATAACATTGAATAAAGAACATGCGTCCAACAAAGAGAAACAATGCATGCTGGGAAGAGAGGAAGTGGGCAGCATGCTGGGAAAGGGAAAAGGCATGCATAAAAATACCACCATGTGCAGGTATCCGGCTTTTGCCTGTTAAGACTGGTAAGTGGTGAAGAAGAAGGTTGTTTTAATGCCAGAATGCAAAGCGCACTAAATGCGCTATGCGCGGCAGGTTTGAGACCCAACTCGGGGTCTCATCTCCTGCCGCGTCTGCCCTTGCGGCAGAAACAAAAGAAGGGGGCGCGGCGAGTGCTGCGACCCCTTGCTGGACTCGCGGCTTCCCCCGCGGCCTGCATGCAAACCGCGGCTTCCCCCGCGGCTTGCATGCAGGCCGCGGTTTTCACCAAATGCCGCGCCGCGGCAGCCTGTGCCTGCGGCCGCGGCCACCGCAGCCACCGCGGCGTGACAGAAACCCTAAAACACCTTGCTACCACTTAACACTACTCTTCCTTGAACACTAAACATCATACTAGCCTTTAACTTCACTCATACATGAACCCTAAAAAACTCTTACTACATCCTAATGCTACCCTTCTGTGAACCACAGAAACCATTTCTACTCCTTAATGCTACCCATTACTGAACCCTAAAAACTACTTGCTACCCCTTAAAGCTGCCCTTCCCTGAAAGCTAGTAACAACATACCTCCCCTTAATGCTCCCCTTCTGTGAAACAAAAAACCTCACTACTGCTTAATGCTACCTATTCCTAAACCCTACACACCCCTTAACACTACCCTTCCCTGAACCCTTACTTTCCCTACCCACTCTTGGACACTGAAAACCATAACTAACACTATATGAAATCTTCCTTGAACCCTCAAAAATCATTACTACTCCTTAATGATACCCATTCCCGCACCACAAAAACCCTTACTACCCCATAAATGTTACCCATCCTTCAGCCATAAACAGCTTACTTCTCTTAAAACTCCTCTTGCCTTAACCCTAAAAACCCTTACTGTCCCTTCCTAATGCTACCCTTCCATGAACCCTAATCCCCCACTCCCAGCTGACGCTATGCATCTCTGAAACATAAAACACCTTTGCACCTCTGACAGCTACCCATCCCTTAACCTTAAAACATCCTTACTACCCTTTACCACTACCCTTCTGTGACCCTAAAAAACCTTACTACTTTAACTCTAAAAACCCTTTACCAGACCTTGATGGTACCCATCCCTATAACCCATGCTAACCCTTAACACCAAACTACCATGATCCCTAAAAAACCCTACCACCTTTTAATGCTACCCTTACCTGAACCCCAAAAAACACTAACAACCCCTTAATGCTTCCTAACTCTGAACCATAATAACTTCTCACTACCACTTACTGCTACCATTCTCTGAACCCTGCAAACTCTTACTACACCTTAACACTGCCTATCGCTGAACCCTTAAAGAGTCTCTCTACTCGATAACGGTACCCATCCCTGAACCCTTCTTGCTACTCCTTAATGCTACCCTTCTGTCAATCCTGAAAATCCCTAACTGTTCCTTGATGCCACCCTTTGGAGAACCCTAAAAACCCTTACTACCAATTAATGCTGCCTTTCCATGAAGCCTACAAACTCCTCAATGCTGTCCTCCCTTGACCTCTAAAAACCCCCCACGTATTAGCACTACCTTTCCCTGAACCCTAAAAACCCCTTGCTATCCCATAGAGCTAACCTTCCCTGAACTGAAAAAAATAATTCTGATTTCAATTTTTATTAAAAAGTTTAAATCGACCTGTCCCTGAACCCTAAAAACCCTTTCTACTCCTGAACCCTACCTGTCCCGGAATACTACAACCCCATACCAATCCTCACACTACCCATCCCTGAACCATAAACACCCTCACTACCCTTAATACAACCCATCTCTGAATCCTATAAAACCCTTACTACTCCTTATTGCCACCTTTCCCTGACCCCTAAAAACCCATACTGCCTATATAGCTACCTGTCCCTAAACCCTAAAAATCCCTTAATACACCTAAAGGCTACCCTTCCTGAACCTGAAAACCCTTATTACCCCCCAAAACAACTCTCCCTTGAACCCAGTATCCCTTACTAAACCCATTAACACTACCTTTCCTACCCATTTAATGCTACCCATCCCAGAACCCTAAAAATCCTTATTACTCCTTAATGCTGTCCTCCCTGAACCCTAAAATCTTCTTACTACCCTTTCATGCTCACTCAGGTAATCTTGCTGCCAAAAACAGGAGAAGGCTAAGGATGAAATACTGGGAAGGACGGGGAATTTGGGGCCAGATGTAGGTAGGTAAAAATTAGCGAGTCGGAAATTGCGAGTCGTTGCGACTCGCAATTTCTGACTAGCTAAATGCAATGCAAGAAGAAAATGCGGCGACAATTAGCGACTCGCAAATGCAGTCGCACCGCAGATAGCGAGTCCGCTGTTTGCGAGGTCGCTTTATGCGACCGCGCTAAAAACGGACACGCAATTTGCGAGTGGGTGTCGCAAATTGCGACTGTGCTGGAAATTGAATGCAGGTGCTGCAGAACACTCTGGAAAACACTTCCTGGCACATGATGATGAAATCACAGCCAGGAAGTTTACAAATACACCTGGGAGGAGGGAATACCACACCCATTTTCAACAGCTACACTGCAAACACACAGAACAGCAGCTACCATGGCAGAGACCCCAAGGAAGCGAAAACTCAAGTTTGCAGAAAAAGAGCTGGAGGTGCTGACCGAGGAGTGTTGTCAGCACCATGACCAGCTGTTTGGAAAGTCAGCCCTCACCGTGCCAGACACTGAGAAAAGGAGACTATGGATGGACATCCAGGAAAAAGTTAACTCCCTGGGTGTCAGCCACCGGAGCATGGATGAACTCAAGAAAAGGTGGTACGACCTGCGCTCCCGGACCAAGGAGAGGGTGGCAGAGCGGCTCCGGGAGATGAGGGGCATCAGAGGGGGACCGTCAACATTACCACCACCCACACCCCTGGAGGAAAAGTTAGAGGAGACCCTTGAGCCTGAGGCAGTATGCGGGATGGGAGATCTGGATACATCTGACCCAGGACCATCAACCGGTGAGTACCATGAGACATGCATGTACCCCCATTAATGCCATACCCCCACCCACCTTGTACACAGGAGCATGCACAACCAAAATAGATCCATTTCAGAGTAGCAATCACCAGAATGGTGCATTATGGGCAATGTAGTCAAGTAGCAGTTGATAGGCAAAAGTTTATTAGGAAGTCAATAACAGATAATAGATACTGACAGTGTGTTCCCTATGTCCCACAGGTCTCCCACAAGACACCCCCACCAGCCAAAGCAGCCAGGGGCCACTGGTCAGCCAACAGAGGGATCAGGATCAGCCACCACTGCAACACCAACACCCTGTCCCCTCACGAGACACCAGTTGGCATATTGGTGTGTGAGCCTGCACCAGGTCCCAGCCACAGTGCCACGGTAGACGTCACAGAGCCTCCACCACGTCGCAGGCGACGTGGGAATCCATCAACACAGCGGCAGGCAGAGTCACGGGATGCCTCCATTTCACGTACTGAGGCCGCACTCCTACGGGGTCAGCGCCTGCAGACACAAGAGATCAGGAGGGTTACAGGGGCATTGAGGCGCATTGAACGCAATCATGGCAACAGCATGCAGCTTGTACATTCTGAGTTGCAACAGATAAATACCCACAAGGGCGACCTTGCACTCTCCATGCGTCAACTTGTGGCTGGACTGCTAACGCAGACAGAGAGTGCACGGCGTCGGGACAGGCAGCTGCTGAACCGCCTAGACAGAATGTCATCCTCAATTGTAAGGCTGGCTGTGAACACTACTGGTCTTTCTAGGCGCACGGTCAGCCTCCAAGTGGACATGGGCCACTTTGCCAGTGACGTGGCACGTGGACTGGGCCGTCTCAGCCACGCTGTTGACATAATGGAGGCACAGCAGGTGGCCAGGGGCACAGGCGACACCCCACAAGATAGCGAGGAGGGCTCCACCGTCAGCAGTGTCTCTGCCGGTGACACCAGGGTGCTTCGCAGTGGAAGCACAAGGCAGGGCACTGCTGACCCCCCAAGTACCAGCCATGCTGGCCGAGGCCGGCGTAGGGTTTGAGCTCCACACAGTCCTGGGGTGGGGCACATGAAGTCAATGTGTCCCATGCCAGGTGGACTATTACAGCCCCTGACCTGTTCAAAATGTATGTAGTTATTTTGTTAACACTAATCAAATCACTTGTTTTTTCCACTTAACACATGGACTGTTTGTGTGTGACATTAGTGAGTATGGTACCAGTTAGCACGTACCTTCCAAAGTATTGGTTTGCAATGTGTTCCCGTCTCAGTCTGCCTTGATTTGCGATGCTCCTATCCCCATGATGGCAATGTGGTAGCTCTTGCTCTTCATCCTCAGAATCTTCAGGGGTGAGAGGTAGTCCACGTCTGGTGGCAATGTTGTGCAGTATAGCGCATGCGACAACAATCTTGAAAGCTGTTAGTGGGGTATACTGGAAGGCACCTCCACTTCTGTGGAGGCATCTGAACCTTGCTTTCAGCAGTCCAAAGGTACGTTCAATGATATTCCTGGTCCTCTTATGTACACTGTTGTATCGCCTCTCTGTCTCATTGCTGGGTGTTAAGTGCGGGGTAAGGATCCATGGTCGTAGTGCATATGCACTGTCACCTGTTTGGCACAAAAAATACAATGTTAGCTGGGCATGGATGGTTTCCACATTGATCTGTGTGTATGTCTGCAAGGTGTTTTCAGCTCTACCTAGGAGGTATCCGTCTCCAAACTCCCCACGTTTTAGGCGTTGGTGTATCCCACTGTGCCTAAAAATGTAGGAGTCATGAGTACTGCCTGGAAA
Organism: Pleurodeles waltl; assembly: GCF_031143425.1. Lineage (NCBI taxonomy): Eukaryota > Metazoa > Chordata > Amphibia > Caudata > Salamandridae > Pleurodeles > Pleurodeles waltl. The sequence continues at coordinate 1,005,464,615 of NC_090449.1, read as the reverse complement.
TTTGGCAACCATGTCAGTGATGTCATAATGGGCGTCACATACCTCCTGAATATTGAGTGAGTGGGTACACTTCCGATTGCGGAACAGATATTCCAGGTTTGCAGGAGGGCATATTTGTATATGTGTCCCGTCTACACACCCTATGACATAGGGGAAGTTGGCAATCCTATAGAATTCCAACTTGGTGCTGTTGATTTCTGCCTCATTCCTGGGTAAGTATATGTATCTGGACATGTGTGTGAGTAAGGCGTCTAGGAATGCTCTAAAGAACCGTGAGAGTACACTTTGAGATACCCCACCTGCCACGGCAATGACCCCCTGATAGCTACCCGAGGCCAAGAGGTGCAGTGAGCATAGCACTTGCACATGCATAGGGATGGCGCAGCCGCGCACAGTCTGGCGTTGTAGCTGTGGTTTGAGTAATTCTATTAAATCTAGTATAGCTACACTGCTGAGTCTATATTTATCATAAATCTCCTCCTCAGTTTGCTGGAAAAGTGTCTGCCTGGTTCTGTATATCTTCTCCTGTCTCTGGCTCCTCCTCCTCCGCTGTGCGGCGTGGGCTCTCCTCCTCATTGCTATCACATATATCTCCGCCATCTTGAGTAACCCAGATGCCTTCTGGGTCTCCTTTTATACTTTGGTTCTGGTTACCACCTGCTCTGAGTTAGTGGTAAATTGGAGGTGCAAAATGGGCTTTTTGCGACTAGTCGCAATTTGCGAGTGGCTATTTCATATGATTTGCGACTCGCAAATTGCAACTTGCTATTTGTGAGTCGCAAAATGGGGTCTCTCATTTTGCGAGTCGGTAATGGCTCGCGTCGCATTTTGCGAGTCGGAAATTGAATTTTACATCCCATTTCCGAATTTGCGGGGTCGCAAATTGCGAATCGGGCCATTTGCGACTCGCAAACGTTTCCTACATCTGGCCCTAAATTATTGATTCCCATGGTAATTCCTAATTTCCAAGGCAACCCTCCGACCACACTAGTGATCCCTTTTATTTCTACCACTGCCTTCTTTTCCTCTTTTGTTAATGCCCCCGGTATTGGGAACTCTGGGGCGGAGTTACCGGGTGATGAACGCGGTGTAGTATTAAGGCCCTTGGTTGCATCCAGCAAAATGGAATGCCGATCCTCTTGACAAATTAGAAGAACATTTTTAGGGTATCAGTGGAAGCACTTTCACAAATACATTCTGCTATTCATCTATAGGGGAGCTACGTTGTATTGCCGTTTGGGAGAAAAGTGCATCACCTACTAATGGAGTCGTTCCTTTTTTATCCCATATTAATTTTTGAAAAATTAGCACCAATATTTAGCTTTTGCTCTAGAACTTATCAACACGGAAAGCAATACTATTCTCACTATAGAAAGGTACCATTAAATGTACTGAAAACACTTTCCACACATTTCACCACAATTATTACAGGTTCCCACATATTCTAAATATTAGTGAATGCCAAAATAGACCAAATATTAATGCATGACTATTCCAAATGTTTCGTAATAATTGGCAATTTAAGTTAGGATAAACTTCCCTTTTTGGTCTGTATTGATAGCACATCTGTCTGGATGACATATTTTTTTGCAATTCTTTAAAATATGCAAAGCGTAGACTTTGGCCTGGCTCCACCCAGAGGAACATTGCTGTCTGACGGCATTCTATGGGTGGGTTGGCGATATAGCATTTCACCTTCCGTAAAGTACATCCATTAGACTGTACGAGGGATTGTTCTAAATCTGAAAAATAAATGAAACTATACTGTTTGTCACATTCAGTTCTTTTTGCATATATGCATTTTATCCAGGAAGCTATATTTTTGCTACTTTTTCCCAGCAATGGCAAAGCCAGTAGGGCAGGCTTTAATGTGATAAACATTTGTGTATGCAATGCATGCAGACAGTGTTTGTAAATTACTGTTTTCATTTTTTAGTTCATTAAAGCCAGACCAATTGGTTTTGCTAATACTTGTTGCTTGTTGTCATTTGGTGTCATTGTCATCGAAAACATATTTCAGACTGGGGGGTCCTATCACACCTTAAAGATTCAAAGGCAAAGAACTTAGGGCCAGATGTAGGTAGGAAAAAAATAGCGAGTCGGAAATTGCGGGTCTTTGCGACTCGCAATTTCCGACTCGCAAACAGGTATCCAGCAAGAAGAAGCGACTTCATTTTGCGACTCGCAAATGAAGTCGCACCGCAGATTGCGAGTCCGCTGTTTGCGAGGTCGCTTTTTGCGACCTCGCTAAAAACGAACACGCAAATTGCAAGTGGGTGTCGCAAATTGCGACTGTGCCGCAAATTGCATGCAGGTGCAGCAGAACACTCTGGAAAACACTTCCTGGCTCTTGATGATGACATCACAGCCAGGAAGTTTACTAATACACCTGGGAGGCGGGAGGACCACACCCATTTCCAACTGCTGAACAGCCAACAGGAGGAACAGCAGCAACAATGGAGGAATCAGCCAGAAAGAGGAAGATCAAATTTTCTGAAAAAGAACTGGAGGTGCTGACAGACGAATGCTGCCAGCACCATGATCAACTCTTTGGAAGAGCAGCCCTCAGTGTGCCTGAGCTGGAGAAAAGGAGGATTTGGACTGAAATCCAAGAGCAGGTGAATTCAATGGGGGTGAGCCACAGGAGCATTGATGAACTTAAAAAAAGATGGTATGACCTGCGCTCCCGGACCAAGGAGAGGGTGGCAGAGCGCCTCCAGGAGATGAGGGGCACTGGAGGAGGCCCATATATGGTACCACCACCCACACCCTTGGAGGAAAGAGTGCAAGAGACCCTGGAGCCAGAAGCAGTGTCTGGAATAGGAGAGCTGGACACGTCAGCGCCAGGACCATCAACCAGTGAGTACCATGAAACATGCATGTACACCAATATCTGCCATTCCCCCATCCCACCTAGTACACAGCAGCATGCACAACCAAAATAGCTCTATTTCAGAGTAGCAACCACCAGAATGGTGCATTATGGGCAATGTAGTCAAGTAGGCAGCTGATAGGCAACAGTTTATTAGGAAGCATACAACAGATGGTAGATACTGACAGTGTGTTCCCTATCTCCCACAGGTCTCCCACAAGACACCACCTCCAGCCACACCGTCCAGGGGCCACAGGTCAGCCACCAGGCAGCACAGGACCCAGGAGCAGCCACCACAGGGACCTGCACCACCCAAACACAGTCCCCTCCAGATGCACCAGTGGCCATAGTGGAGATAGACCCAGCACCCGGTCCCAGCCACAGTGCCAGCCAACAGGACACAGATGCACCACCGCGTCGCAGGCGACGTGTCCTTGTCCCTACAGTGTCACAGGGAGATGTAGGGGACACCTCCATGTCCGCCGCCGAGGCTGCACTCATCGAAGGTCAGCGCCTGCAGACAAGGCAAATGAGACTGATTTCAGGGGCCATGCAGCGAATGGAAAGGAATCAGACAACAGGGCTGGCACAGGTCCACACAGAGCTACAACACCTGAACAGTAATGTAGGTGACCTTGCGCTCTCCATCAGACATCTAGTGGCTGAACTTGTCACGGAGAGAGAGGGTGCAAGGCGCCGTGACCGGCAACGAATCCACCGACTAGACCGCATGGCTGCCTCCATCGTCCGCCTGGCTGTAAATACCACAGGGCTGTCACGCCGCACAGTCAGCCTACAGGTGGACATGGGCCACTTTGCCAGCGATGTGGCTCGCGGCCTGGGACCCATAAGCCCTCCAGATGCACCAGTGGCCATAGTGGAGATAGACCCAGCACCCGGTCCCAGCCACAGTGCCAGCCAACAGGACACAGATGCACCACCGCGTCGCAGGCGACGTGTCCTTGTCTCTACAGTGTCACAGGGAGATGTAGGGGACACCTCTATGTCCGCCGCCGAGGCTGCACTCATCGAAGGTCAGCGCCTGCAGACAAGGCAAATGAGACTGATTTCAGGGGCCATGCGGCAAATGGAAAGGAATCAGACAACAGGGCTGGCACAGGTCCACACAGAGCTACAACACCTGAACAGTAATGTAGGTGACCTTGCGCTCTCCATCAGACAACTAGTGGCTGAACTTGTCACGGAGAGAGAGGGTGCAAGGCGCCGTGACCGGCAACTAATCCACTGACTAGACCGCATGGCTGCCTCCATCGTCCGCCTGGCTGTAAATACCACAGGGCTGTCACGCGCAACAATCAGCCTACAGGTGGACATGGGCCACTTTGCCAGCGATGTGGCTCGCGGCCTGGGACCCATAAGCCACGCTGTGGACATGATGGAGGCACGACAGGTGGCTAGGGGCGTGGCAGACACGCCGCAAGACAGTGAGGAGGGCTCTAGTATAAGTAGTGCATCTGCCACAGACACCAGGGTGTTGCATAGTGGAAGTGCACGGCAGGGATCTGCAGACGCTCCAGGCACCAGCCATGCTGGGCGTCTCAGGCGTAGGATATGAGCTACGCACTGACAAACAATGGAGGCACATGAGGTTAATGTGTCCTCATAGCAGGTGGACTTTTACAGCCCCTGATCAATAGTTCATTTCAATAGTTTTTTGGTTCACATCATTAGAGTTCTTGTTTGTTCCACTTCACACCTGGGCTCTTTGTGTGTGACATTCGTGTGTGTGGTGACAGTTACCACGTACCTTCCAAAGTATTGGTTTGCAATGTGGTCCCGTCTCTGTCTGCCTTGATTTGCAATGCTTCTATCCCCATGATGGCGATGTGGTAGCTCTTGCTCGTCATCCTCCGAATCTGGGTCTTCTGGGGTGAGATGTAGACCACATCTGGTGGCAATGTTGTGCAGTATAGCGCATGCGCCAACAATCTTGAATGCTGTTATTGGGGCATACTGGAGGGCACCTCCACTTCTGTGGAGGCATCTGAATCTTGCCTTCAACAGTCCAAAGGTCCTCTCTATATTATTGCGGGTCCTCCTATGTGCACATTTGTATCGCCTTTCTGTCTCATTGCTGGGTGTTAAGTACGGGGTAAGTATCCATGGTCGTAGTGCATATGCACGGTCACCTGTTTGGCACAAAATGAACAATGTTAGCTGGGCATAGATGGGTTCCACATTGACCTTTGTGTATGTCTGCAAGGTGTATTCAGCTATACCTAGGAGATATCCGTCTCCAAACTCCTCACGTTCTAGGCGTTGGTGTATCCCACTGTGCCTGAAAATGTAGGAGTCATGTGTACTCCCTGGAAATGTGGCTACTGTGTCAGTTATAACATAATGGGCGTCACATACCACCTGGATGTTCAGTGAGTGGGTACACTTCTGGTTGCGGAACAGATATTCCAGATTTGCAGGAGGGCATATTTGTATATGTGTCCCGTCTACACACCCTATTACATGAGGGAAGTTAGCAATCCTGTAGAATTCCAACTTGGTGCTGTTGATTTCTGCCTCATTCCTGGGTAGGTATATGTATCTGGACATGTGTGTGAGTATGGCATCTAGGAATGCTAAGAAGAACCGTGAGAGTGCGCTTTGAGATACCCCACCTGCCACTGCAATCACCCCCTGATAGCTACCCGAGGCTAAGAGGTGCAGTGAGCATAGCACTTGCACATGTGTGGGGATGGCGCTGCCGCGCACAGTCTGGCGTTGAAGCTGCGGATTGAGTAGATCTATTAATTCTGATATTGCTGCACTGCTGAGTCTGTATTTATCATATATCTCCTCCTCAGTTTGTTGGAAAAGTGTCTGTCTGGTTCTGTATATCTTCTCCTGTCTCTGGCTCCTCCTCCTCATCTGCTGTGCGGCATGGGCTCTCCTCCTCCTTGCTATCACATATATCTCCGCCATCTTGAGTGACCCAAGTGCCTTCTGGGTCTCCTTTTATACTTTGGTTCTGGTTACCACCTGCTCTGAGTTAGTGGTAAATTGGAAGTGCAAAATGGGCTTTTTGCGACTAGTCGCAATTTGCGAGTGGCTATTTCATATGATTTGCGACTCGCAAATTGTGACTTCCTATTTGTGGGTCGCAAAATGGGGTTGCAATTTTTGCGAGTCGGTAATGGCTCGCGCCGCAATTTGCGATTCGGAAATGGGGTTTTTGCATCCCATTTCCGACTTTGCGGGGTCGCAAATTGCGATTCGGGCCATTTGCGACTCGCAAAATTTTGCTACATCTGGCCCTTAGTGACATATGTACGAACACTTTTTCCCATAGACACAGAATGGGTAAAAACCTTTGCTACATCTGGCCCTAAGGCTCCATGTCAGTCTAACTAACACTCATGGAAGGGCAAGGCTATGGTCACAATCTAAGTGGGCCACACTTGGCCACAAACTGTCGGACCAATCCAGGCCGCTCCTCCAGCTCCCCTCATTTCCTCACCAGCCCCAAGACCAGGACTGGCTCCGAGTGGTACCATGATGCCTCTAAATTCTCAGGTATAAAAAGGTGGGTCCTTTGCCCGATCATCTATGAAAAAAAGGTTACTATGCACCAATGCTGTGGACACTGTATCATTACTTTGCAGTGCGAAACAGCACCACTTTTTAAAAAAGTTTTTTCATTATGACTAAATGGTGTTCAGACAAAATTTCAGTTAGTTCAATTATATTTGCTGCAGAACATCTGGAAAAGCATAACATCAAGGGCCACATGTAGCAACTTTCAGATTTGTGACCCGCAAATTGCGAGTCGGAAATCAGAATGTAGGATGGCGTCCCTGACACCATCTGTGATTTGCAAGGGGGTCGCAAATGCCCACCTCATGAATAATCATGAGGTGGGTCGCAATTTGCGACCCTCTTGCGAATGGCGGCCCTCACAGGGATGGTGGCCTGCTGCGGACAGCAGACCACCATGTCTGTGACTGCTTTTCAATAAAGCAGATTTTTTGTTTTTTTTTGTAATGCAGCCCGTTTTCCTTAAAGGAAAAAGAGATGCATTACAAAAACAAAAAATGAAACGTTTTCGTTTAATTTTTTCAAAGCAGGCCGTGGTCCATAGGACCACGGCCTGCTCTGAATTTTTTTTTTTACAGTGACATTCACAACGGGGAAGGGGTCCCATGGGGACCACTTCCCTTTTGCGAATGGGTTACCACCTATTTGAAATGGGTGCAAAATGCGATTGGTTTGCGATCTCGTTCGCGGTCACAAAACAATCCTACATTGCACTGCGAGTCGCAATTAGGAAGGGACCCCTTCCTAATTGCGAGTTGCAAACCCGTTTTGCGATTCGGTAACTAGGTTACCGAATCGCAAAACGGGGTTTGTGCATTGCGATGTGCTTTTTGCACATCGCAAACAGCGAAATTCGCTGTTTGTGACGTGCAAAATGCTACCTACATGTGGCCCCAAGTAACTTCCAATATAATATTAATAACATATAAATATACAATGCCAATCACATTCATTAAAATAGTCACAAAGATACTATTAGAAATTACAAGAAGAAAGAGCTAGAGGGAGAAATTCAGAATAGTAGAAAGCGAAAAGAAAAGGATGTCCAAGAATCACATTTTGACTGGAGAATATAATACAGCAATTTAAGAATACATGTGTGATTCATTATTCAGCATCAAAAAACAAAGTAAGTTGAAATACAAAAATGTATGATATAAAAGAATTGACATATAAGTAATCCAAAGAGGATTATCAACATCAGCCTGCTTAATCAAGAATTAAGATACAAGTGAAGGGACTGTCCATAAGTAATTTATTAGTGTGGACCATAATAACACATTTTTATTAAAATCATGTATAGAATCAATCAAGCAATTTTATGGTTTGTTCATTCTAATGTAATGTATTTTAATGTTATTTGATTAAATGATACTGTAAAAAAATCGATATGGTTTATTTTTAAAAGGTGAAGGATGCCATTCACTCTGCCTAATAGAATATTTGAAGAGCAAGTTAAACATTAATATAAGGATAATCAAAATTTGAATAATTTATATTTCCGTATTTATGCAACACTTCAAAAACTTTTAATACATTTCTGCCAAATGCAAAACTGATATTTAGTGCTATCTTTTAGTGTAAATACAAACTTGTGTCTGCTCGAGTGGGGTACCATTTTTAATGACAGATGGTAGGAAGTTTGTGGAACCATATAGATTCTGTAACTTTCCTTTATGGAATTCTGAGGAAAGTGTGTGATTTCACCCAAAGTCTGAGGTTTGTCGGACACTTTGGGTAAGAAAACATAATAGGATTGATACAAGATACATGACCCTGGACTCACCTGCATGATTTCAGAAATGTTTGGGTTTAGTAGGTTTCCCTGGTTGTTGACTGATCCCCAACTGGAACAGTGCAGCTATTCAGCTTGGCAAGGGAGAGGAAATTGGGATTTACCCCTCTTTGCTGGCCTACTGTATATGTAAAAACTACCCTGAAAAGAATCCAGATTTTCTCTTGCATGTTATGGAAATGTGAATGCTCTAGGTTGCAGGTGAGCAGAAAGACTGTTATGTGGGGGGTAGGCCTGATGCATCAGCAGCCCTTTGTCACCCTATATGTTTCTTTTCTAAAAAACAACTTGGCCTTGGTGGTATAGTGCTCAAAGCCCCCTGTGGCTGAAAGACCTCAGGCCTTTAGGGAAGGGGGCACTGGCTAAAACCTGGGTGGGTCACCCCCCAAATGCTCCTATTTTTATGACCATATTTCCTTGTGCGTAGCAGGCTTTCTCCTTTCATGGGGGAAGATTGAGGGTAAACACCTCAATCCATCGGGGGACAGAAAGACTGCTGTATCCTATCTGGGGCGGGGACATGATCAGATGCCTGGGCAGGCTACTCTCACCCCATCATTTGTTATGCCTATTTTCCCTTGTGTCTAGTGGACCTTCTGCTCCCTGGTTGGGCAGTTTCGGGATAAACACTCCCTATTTATCTCCTGGAGGGGACAGAAACACTTTTCTGTCAAGGCATATGGGGGAGCATATGGGAGAGCAGAGGCCAATAAACAGGGTGCCACTCCCATCCAAGTGTTTTTCCCTGGTGGTTAGTGGGGTGAATCCCTGCTTGGGGATCATGGTGCCAGTGTGACCCTACCAAAGGGATCCTTTTCAGATAGAGTGGGAGAGACTGTCCTGGAAAGAGAACATTGTCCCCTGCCCAGCATTGCTTTTCCCACGGAGATTGGAGTTCAGGGGACAAAGTCCTGCCCCCAACACCGATTGAAAGTCAAAACAGACCACACAATTAGCACAGTCTGCTTGACTTTTGTTTTACTATGATGTCAACACGGGTTGTTAGCTGCTGGTCATATCAAAACAAAAAAGTAAACTTTAATTTTTGAAATCAAAACAGAAGTTAGTGTGGAGGATGTCAACTGGTTGTCCTCTGCGCTAAAGCTATTAAATGTTTGTGAAATAGTGTGATGACCCCATTTCTTTTTTCCAAAGCAGAAGGTGAAACAAAACTTGGCCAACCCAAAGGCTCTTCAATCTCAGGGCTTCACTGTCTGATAGAGACATGAAGAAATGCATTTTTTGAAGTATGGCTTTTAATCTTGCTTGATGAGCTAAAACTTTCTGCCTCTTAAATGTAGAATTTAATCTCTTCACATTCCTTGATTAACACTGAAACCCACTAATGTGCAATATAACTGAACACACCTGTACTCCAGTAATGTTAGAGATAAGTGAATAGAAAATACCAAGAAGAAAACAGAAAGAAATGAAAGTATGAGGACAGGGATCCCAATTAAAGGTGACTGAGAACAGAAAGATATAAAATCTTCTAGAAAGAGGACAATAATTTATCTTGGGTTAACTCCCTTCCCCAAGTGCTAAGATTTTCTCTCAAAGTGATGTGCCCTTAGTATGATGACATCCAGAAAATTTGAGTGATCCAGCACTGTAGAGGGAAAAAAAACAAAGGATATAATGCAATTGCCGTGTGTATTCTTCTGGCATGCTATAGACCCTGATATTGTTTCTATGGCTTCTATTTCGTACATCTTCAGCAAATATATTTTTTAATCAACAATTTCTGTGAAGTAGAAATTCTTTGGCCCACATACTCAGCATTACTAGCTCTCTATTCACCCTCTGAAGTCTGTTTATCTGTTTTAGACCACTGATCAATAACTGCTGTAGCTTTTTGTGGGTTTCTTTCATGAATAGTGTCAAGGAACATATTTCTTCAAGCAATATTTCCAAAGTTAGAGTTGAAGGTGATTGGGCTGAGAAGGGGGTTCCTATTTAAATTGTACTGGGTACAGGGAATACATTAACAGTAAGACCTTTCTTTGAATCAGTGCCTCTCAAAGTTGATGGCTGTGAGAATGCACACCCATAATACAAGTTCCAAGACTCTGCCTTTAGGTTATCCATCATATATAAATTAGACATAAATTCCAGAGAAGTTAGGGAAGGGTGTCCCTTGTTTATCATATTTTCTGAATAGCATTTCCTAAAGCTTTTTGCCTACCCATAAAGAGAAAACACAAAACTACTGAACAGTCAAGACTTACATACTTTTATTTACATACTTTTGCTCTTTAGTTGGTCAAACAAAAACAACCATATAAAATACAAATACATACACAAATGAGGCAAATAGCAGCAATTATAAAACACATTTTGTTGAGAAACAAACTTAATCGGAGAAAATGTGTTCAGTCGCATAAGTTAAAAAAATTACACATTCCATGACAAAGAAGGTCACATTTCATATTGATTCAAAAGGCTAAATTAGCTGACGTCAAGTGCCACTTTGCATATAACCTTCTATCCCAAAGCACAAAAAAGTTGAAGAAAGAGATTATAAAAAAAAACATTGCCATCCTACATTACCTAGAATTAGCTTATTGTAAAACTGGTACTAAGTAATATTTCTTCAGTGCAGAATAGAATGTGCAAAAGAACAGAACGCGCATTGTGCTTTCTGCAAAAAGAAAAATGCTAGTGTATACAGGCAACTTATTAAAATAAGAACCAGGTGCTGGAAAGGCTGCCAAACAGTGTAAAGTATGCATCCTCTGTCTAATCAACAAAATCAATGGTTCTTATTCAGAACCCAGATAAGATATCGTTTGATACCAGGAAAAGTACATATCTCATCATAATCTGAGACTAAGGGCCTCATTACGAGGCTGGCGGTTTTAAGACCGCCAGCCTCGTGGTGGTGGTCAAGACCACCGCTGCTGTGGCAGTCCGGCCACCACATTAAGACCCAGGTGGTCAGACCGCCAGGGTTCTGCCATCTCCGCTGGGATCGATGATCCTGACGGGTTGACGATGCCCTGTGGATTACGACCTTGTTCTCCACCAGCCTTTTCATGGTGGTATCACTTGGCATGTGTAGTGCACGGATCCCCCTGACCAGCACCCTCGCAATGTTCACTGCGAGGGTGCTGGTGCACTCTGCAGACGACAGCATTGCAGCCGGCTCGATTTCCTCGGTTTCCACCCATCAGCCTAGGGGGAAACTCCTAATAGGTCAGGAGGGGAGTCGCTACTGTGGTGGCAGCCACCCCGTCGGGAGTTTGGTGGATGGGCTATCCCATCCGTCAAACTCATAACTAGGCCAAATGTGTTTCCCCAACCCTACGTAATCTCTCATCCTTTCAATAGGACAAAAAAGGTGCTTTCAAGGATTTTATATGGCTGACAAAGAGAGTCTCCGGTTTCCCGAAAAAAAGGGGCAATTACAAAATGCGGCTGAGTTTATTGATGCATCACAGCCATGGGATCTTTAATGCATTGTTCAAATTTATGCAGTCTATTAAAACGAATTGGTTAAAAATAATTTCTTTCTTTGTCCATATCTTAAACCATAGTAGGGAGGCAGAAGCGTAATCAAATTATAATCAAGTCTCACTTCTGCATGGCAGATATAGGTAGCAGTGTCTTCTTCAATCCTCTTAGAAGTCCGTTCTGAACCCTATGTATGGGTAAGTAATCTTTCATGCCCCAAAGACCAGCCCCAGACACATTCAGGCTATTTTATTTTTGTGGAAACCACATGAAATAAAACATATTTTATCAAACTAACCACTGCACCAGCTTGTCAAGGCCAGCCATGTTCATTTTGCCAATATGTGGGAAGATCCTTTGTAAACCTAGACTTGGGTCACCAGTATGAACTGGTGAAGATGACGTATATCACACTGCAAGACATGGAGAAATTGAACTCTCTGTCAGCCCTACACCCTGAGGCTTAGCTCCAGGAGGTGTTTGGGGTGTTACATCTCCCCTATAAAATGTATTGTGTACTAGTCATTTGGGTTCAAGAGCATTCGGCTGAAATCTGCTCCAAAAGTTAAAGTGACCCTACGGGGCAGATGTGTGAGTTTTTCTCTTCGGGCTTTTGTGAATAAACTCTCAAGTATTTATCTAAACTTTTTTATATGGAATTGTGAGACTAGGCAGCATTTGAAGATGATTTCCTAATCCAGAAAGTAAAGAGAGGTCTTGTTTACCAATTCCTCCATGTTTGTATTTCATTAAACTGTTTATAGCTGGAGTCCAAAACCATGCATGCTGTAAGAATAAGCAAACTGTGTAACTAGACCGCTTCCCCTTTCCCCTAAAGAACTTACATGGACAACAACACTAAAATGACACATTTTTGCCCATTCTCTTTAATGGTAAGTATGCCAATCCTCCTGCTATTCAGAAAGAAAAAGAAGAATCACCCCTTGAAGGAACATTCCCACCCTGCATCATAAGAGCCTATCTCTTACCCACCTCCTTGTAAGCAATCTTGATTCCTATGACTTGGGACTCACTTGCTGTTCAACATTCTGTTGCTACCCGGTCTGATGTGTGCTATAAAAACCTGCATTCTACATATATTATTTTGCAGGCAATTTAACAACAATTTTGTTTTATATTGTTCTCATTTCCATAATAGGTTCAGTTTCTTTAACCAAATGCCGTAGCTGCCAAGTGGCTCTATAACATCAGGTTGACTTCCATCCAGGCTCTGGTGGTGTTTTAGCAGCAGTAAGTATTCCTGGATTTTAAGTCTACAAGCCCCAGCAAGCTTAGTGCTGTTGGTTATAAAACTAGGACTTCCATAAAGTCACCATCATGAAATGGACAAGATTATATATATCATACTGCAAAACATGGAGGAATTGAACCCTCTGTTAGCCGTACATCCAGGGTCGTAACTCTTGGGGGGGTGGGGAGGGTTTGGGGTGTTACCCTAAAAAACGTATTCTGTAGTATACAGTTGGGTACAAGTGCTGTTGGTCGGGTAATGTAAAATGTCTGAAGGATTTCACCTGGGATTTTTTACATGCCCACACTGATAAAAACAAACACACTCTTTATTGTCTATGTTTTGAAAGCCTTAAAAAATGTAGATTAGTTTGAAAGATATTGGGGTTGATTTATGGAAAGTGGCGCTGCACTCAGTGCAGCACAACTTTCCTTGAGCCCCTTAGTACCCCCCCACTGCCACCAGGTGTGTGCCGTATTTAAAATATGGCTCACCATGGCGCAGGGTAGGGGGACAATAGCCTCATTATTTTTATGCTATTTATGTACTGTGCAGGAGTAGAGGCAACATTTTGGCGCTACTCCTGCAGAGTATATAGGGGCCCATTGCATTCAATGGCATGCCCCCTTTTAACGCTTGCTCCGAGCAGGCGTTAAAAGTGCCGCAAAAAATGACGCAAAGAAATCTTTTAGATTTCTTTGAGCCATTTTTTGCCCCCCTTAACCTGGTAATGTCCCCTTTGCATACATTATGCCTGGGGCATGCAAAATGTAGCACAAAGGGATACTAAGTGATTCAATGCATGGATTGTGCCACTTTGTAAATATGGCGCAGTGTTTTTGCCCATCTAACGCCACATTAGCACCAAATAAATGACACTAATGTGTTGTTAGGATGGTGCTAGGGGCTCTTAAATCAGCCCCATTGTGTTTTAAGTGCACCTAACAACCTGCAGTGCTCTTTTTTTCCACTGCCCCTGAAGCCCCCCTCATGTCATGCTTCTAATATGTGTTTCAACAAGATGTCCCAGCAAGATTGTTGGGAAATCTGAAGCTCACACCCCCCACCGCAATCATACTGATCAGGCTACGCCCTTGCCTACACCTTTGAAAATGAAGAGGCACAATGCATTTTTGGACAGTAGTATATGTAGGAAGAAGTAATATAGGAGGAAAATACAATAAACAGTGTGGAAAATCTCCTTTTTCTGCGTAGTCACCCCAGATATTTTGCCTTTTGCTGGACCACATATTTTTTATGGCTTTAGAATTCTGTGTGCTTTATCCCTGCTAAGCATTAATAAAGTACCTGTGCTCCCAATTTGACCATTGTTACACTGATTTATCCATGATTGTCACATTTACCTTACTTGTAAGTCCCTAGCATATGGTGTAAAAAGTGCACCCAGGGCCTGGATGTTAAATTTCACCTGTGGATTTTAGCACTTATTGAGCCATCCACTAGTATAGCACGAAAAACAGCATCAGGCCTACCATTGTATCCTGGCTGCTGCAGTTTAAACAAACAGGGTGACTTGATAAAATTACCCTTTTTGTTAGGGCACTACCTCCCTTTTAAGTATTAGTGGGACACCCCTATGTCATACTGCAGCCTACAAGGTAGGGTGCATGGCATTTAAAAGTGGGACATGTAGAAAATAATGTTACCATGTTCCTACAGTGAAAAGCTATTTTCACTGTGGCAGGTGCAACTGTTGTATGTAAAAAACCAGAGTACAGATTAAAACACGAATATTGTATCTCAAAAATGGCCCAGTTACAAAATAATAAATTTTTTTTTTAGTAGTTATAAAAAATCCAATTCTATAGGAAATCAGATTTTTAATAAACGTTAAGGAAAAAAACTTTTAGAAAGTTGTCTTTTTTTTGTCTGAAACTCCTAGAGGCCAAGTTGCATCAGCTCTCCAGCAGTAGGCCAGCCAGTGATCTACCGTAAATAGGTGTGAAAGAGGTGTGAAACACTTCCTAGGAGCAAATATTCAGCTTATGTGAATAGGCAGAGATGACTCCTCTGAGCTCACCAGAATATGTAGGGTGGAGGCCGAGGTACTCCTTTTGACAATACAGTGACGATGCATGAGAATCATATAACACTTGTGATACACATGAAAGTTAGAGTAGAAGATGCCAAACCAATTCTTATGGCTCCCATGTAAGGTTGCTTAAGAAAAATGTTTTTAGTCTACGAGACTTCTGTCTCTGGGGTTGTTGTGAGCACAGTTCCTGCATCAAACTGGATTTTAGTGTTAGATATGGGAGGACACTAGGTGTAATATAGTACACTCCCCACAGGCACCCCCAACTCTCAGCACTCAAGTTTAGTGTGCGGGAGACTATCAACATCTTGAATTTGCCTGGCACATGACATTTTGAGCCTGTTTACAGTAAGACAGAAAGTAATTATTGGAAAAATAGGTAGGTAAGGGTCTGGGAAGTTTTAGTCCATTGGTTAGAAAAGTGCTGGGTGGGGGGGCCCTGCTCTGCCCATACCAAGAGGCCCTGAGTCAGAAGGTAAAATCTTTGACCAGGATGAACCTGTTTGATGTATCTGACCCGTGTTACATCACAGTGAGTCTCAAATTGAGCCTATGTCCTGGTTTTCTTCAACCATTGACTATCATTGATGCTTTATCCTTTTTGGTGCTATTGCTACAGAACTTTTTTTTAATCATATCTCCTGTTTCTGTCACGACTCACGTGCTGCTGGCGCCTGGAAACCGCAGATCTAGTGGCGTAGGTCTTGAGGGTTCGGCCTTGGCCCAGAAAAGGGCGACTCTTTCTAGTAGCCACAGTGCTGCAGGCAGTGGAAACGCCAAGAACAGACCGTGCCCTTTAGAATTAGTGCCAGAGGGAAAAAACCCCAATAAAGGGGAAAAAACCTCCAAAAAATGGATTCCTGAAACGAAAACAAAACCAGGAATCAAACAGGAACAAAATGCAGGTAAATGCAAAATGGAAAAGATTCAGAACCGAAGGCTAAGAATCAGGAGCGAAGACACAATCTGAGCAGAAAGTGATGCAGCGCAAGGAAAGGGAGAAAACAGAGCCCTTATATACCAAGAAACAGAAAGTGACCAACAGGAAGTAAAAAGACACCATTTTAGATAGGGAAAAAGTACATAGGATAGAATAGAACAGGAACCATAGAAAATAGGGACCAAGGAATGCTGGGAAGAAAAGGTAACATGGGAAGGGGGAAAGACATAAAGAAAGGACAGAAAAATGCCTCGAAAAAGTAAAGAAGAAAAAGAAGAAGAAGAAAGAAAAAGAAACAGGTAAGGAGGGGTCAGGGGAGAACAGGGACACAACAGAAGGCAGAGCGAGGCCCAAAATAATATCTGGGGCCTCGCGCTGTACAAAGAAGACTCGGGGCGCGCCGCGTCCTGAGAACGCGCTGCGCGGCGCGAGCCGAATGCTCAGCTCGCGCCGCACCACGCGGCGCAACAGTAGGTCCCCCCCCCGAAGGTCTAGGTTTGAAGGGAAACAAACGATGAAAACGAGAAATCAAAAGAGGGGCGTGAACAGAAGAAGCATCTTCCCAAGAGCATTCACTAAGAGGATAACCCTTCCAGTGAATCAAATACTGAAGACGCCGGTGAAAAAGGCGAGAGTCACAAATTTCTTGAACCTCATATTCAGGGACATCATTCACCAACACAGGAGGAGGACAAGGAAACTGACGAGAGAAAGGATCAGGGACATAAGGTTTGAGTTGGGATACATGAAAGACCGGATGAATTTTCCAAGTATGAGGCAAGCGAAGACGAACAGTGACAGGATTGAGCAACTGAAGAATACGAAAAGGCCCATAATAGCGAGGCGTGAACTTATTCAGAGAAAGGCGAGAGGGCAAGAATTTGGAAGAAAGCCAGACTTTATCCTGAGGGTGATAATCAGGAGTGGGTCCACGTTTCTTATCAGCGATCTTCTTCATATATCTCTTAGTGTGCAATAAATTAGATCTAATTAGCTTATGGAGTTGCAGGAGACGTTTGGAAAAAGATGTAATGGCAGGCAGAGGAGAGGTAGATTGAGGAGCAGTAGGAAAAGAGGTCGGATGATAGCCATAGGAACAGAAAAAGGGAGTGACCTTGGAGGCACTATGGACAGAATTGTTGTAGGAATATTCAGCAATAGGAAGATAAGTGTTCCAGTTGCTTTGGGTGGAATTACAAAAACAACAAAGGTATTGTTCTAGTCCTTGATTCAAACGCTCAGTTTGTCCATTGGTCTGAGGATGGAAACCGGATGATAGTGCTATATTGATATTTAGTGTCTTGCAAAAATGTTTCCAAAACCGGGAAATATACTGGGGACCCCTGTCAGACACAATGGTATGTGGAAGTCCATGGAGACGGAAAATATGGTCGATAAATATCTGGCTCAATTCTTGGGATGTTGGTAATTTCTTTAGAGCAGTAAAGTGGGCAATCTTAGTGAAAGAATCAACAGTGACCATGATAACCTGGTTTCCAGCTGATGGCGGAAGTGAACACATAAAGTCAGTGGAAATAGTATGCCATGGCGTTGGTGGAACTGGCAAAGGCTGTAGTAATCCTGCAGGTCTGCTACGGGGAATCTTGACTTGGGCACATATGGGACAAGCCTGAACATATCTTTCGACATCTGATTTCCAGGTAGGCCACCAGAAAGATCGCGAAAGAAGTTCTTGTGTGGCCTTAATACCTCTATGTCCAGCAACCGGTGAATCATGGCACATCTGTAATGCTTTGTCTCGCACTCTGTTAGTAGGGAGGAATAACAGCTTCTGATGAAAAAAGAATCCTTCTTTCTTGCATAAAAAGGTTCTTAATTTCTCTATTTCGCTATTAGACAGGCTGGAATACTCCAGTTGTACCTCATCCAGAAAAGATTGAGCAACTCCAATGATCTTACTAGGCTCCAGTAGAAACTGAGATGGGGAAGGAGTACAATCTGGATAGCGTCGAGACAGAGCATCAGCCAGAATGTTTTGAGATCCAGGAATATAGGTGATGTAAAAGTCATACTGACTAAAGAAAAAGGCCCAACGCGCCTGGCGACTATTTTGGCATACAAAATTACGTAGACATTGCAGATTACGGTGATCTGTTCTCGCCTCGAAAGGCTCCTTGGATCCCATCAGAAACTGTCTCCATTCGATGCAGGCTGTCTTCAGAGCTAACAACTCTCTTTCTAGTACTGAGTAATGTTGTTCAGCTGAAGAGAGAATATGGGACAAATAGAAAACAGGATGTTCAAGACAATCATCTTCTTGAAGTTGAAGCAAGACTGCTCCAATAGCTTTTTCGGAAGCATCGGTAACTACGATAAACTGTTTATTGGTATCTGGATGTCTCAGGATGGGAGCTTGAGTGAATGCCTTCTTTAATTCTTGAAAAGCTGTTTCAGCCGCCTTGGTCCAGACAAACCCCTGTTTTAGATTTTCCTTCTTTAAGGTATGGGTTATATGGCTGGTCTGTTTAGCAAAGTCTTGAATGAACTGTCGGTAAAAATTTGCTAATCCTAGGAAACATTGTGTTTCTTTGATAGAAGAGGGAGAAGGCCACTCTAGAATTGCTTGTACCTTTTCTAGGTCCATAGCTATGCCGGTGGAACTTAAATGATAACCCAGATATTTGACTTACGTCTTATCGAACTCACACTTTTCGGGTTTACAGAATAGTTGATGTGCTCGGAGTCTGTGAAGGACTTGTTTCACATGAGAAGAATGGAGTTCGGGGTGTCTGGAAAAAATAAGGATGTCGTCCAAGTAGATTACGAGTGTCTGGTTCAAGAGATCGGAAAATATTGAGTCCATAAACCTTTGAAATATAGCAGGAGCGTTCGTAAGACCAAAGGGCATGACTTTATATTCAAAATGACCGAACGGTGTCCTGAATGCTGTTTTCCACTCGTCTCCTTCTTTTATACGTAAAAGGTGGTAAGCTCCCCGAAGATCCAACTTGGTAAAACGTTGAGCCCCTCTGACTGCCTCTAAAATATCCTTAATGAGGGGCAAAGGATAACGATCCTTAATAGTTATCTTGTTTAGGCCTCGAAAGTCTATGCAAGGACGAAGATCTTTGGTCTTCTTAGGTACAAAAAAGAGAGGAGCCCCTGCTGGAGAAGATGATGGAACAATGAGACCACCCTGTACATTTTCCTCCAGATACTCCTTAAGAACTTCCTTTTCAGGTTCCGTGAGAGAATACATCCTCCCAAAGGGAACAACTGTTCCAGGTTCCAAAGGAATAGCACAATCGTACTCTCGATGTGGAGGTAATACAGGTCTGGATGGTTTTTGAAACACGTCTTGGAACTCTAAATAATGTTCAGGAACCCCTTGGACAGTGTTGATGGAATACTCCGTAGTACTCTTCATAGGTGTTAATCTGTTTGGTGACCAATATTTATCGGAAGCAAAGCAATTTTCTTGACAAAACTGTGAGGATAAAGAAATTGTCCGGGTTACCCAGTTCACATATGGGTTATGTCTAGTAAACCATGGAATTCCGAGGATAATGGTATGGTTGGGAGATGAAATGAGATCAAAAGAGAGGTGTTCTTGATGATTACCAAACTGTAAATTTAACATCAAGGTCGTAGTATCGACTGGACCTGAGGATATTAAAGATCCATCCACGGTGTGTACTTGTTCAGGAATGTCTTTGGGTTGAGTGGGAATTTGCAGATTAGTGGCCCATGTCTTATCCATGTATATACCACTAGCACCACAATCCAATAATGCCATAGTTCTTTCTTGGCGGCCATCAGGTAGTTGTAATATGACTGGTAACACGAACAAGTAAGTTGTATTGTCGTTGAATGAGCTGATAGAAGGTATAGCCGATGATCCCGTCCCCTCCCTTCTTACAGAGGACGGGAGGTGGCGTTTCCCAAGGGTCTAGATGGACGTACAGGACATGTACGAAGCATGTGACCAGCAGAACCACAGTAGAGGCACAATCCCTTCTTCCGTCTGTCTTCCTTCTCACTAGCAGAGAGTGGCCCTCGAGTAGTATCCACTTGCATGGGTTCCCCTTCTATATCTTTAGCAGGAGGACGAGATTCCTCAGGATGAGGTGGATACATCCGTGAAGAGCTTGGCTGAGACGATCCTCTACTCCTTCTCTTCTCCATTCGTCGTTCTTGAAGACGATACTCAATGGAAAGTGCTTGATCCATGAGGCCACGAAGATCTTCAACTCTGGTGGAATGTACTAATTCATCCTTAATTTCTTCCTTAAGTCCTCTGCGAAACAAAGTTACCAGGGTACGCTCCACCCAAGTGGTCTCTGACGCTAATTGACGGAAACGTGTAATATATCGGAGGACATCCTGGGAACCTTGCTGGATATCACATAATGCTTCCTCTGCCGAGGCTTCCAATCCTGGGCGACTAAACATTTGTTTGAAGCGGGTCACGAAGGCAGAATAGTCCGACAATACTGGATCGTTGGATGACACCATCGGGGTTGCCCAGGCCAAGGCAGGACCGGATAATGCACTAATAAGATATCCCACCTTTGTCCTGTCATGAGAGAATTGGGTAGGTCTGAAGGCGAAGTAAACCGTTAATGCATCCAGGAATTCACGCAGTTTAGTTGGTTCACCAGAGAAGCGAGGCGTAGAGGCGGAGATAGTCGGAACATCGCCACTGCGGAGGGCCAAAGCCTGTCGTAAGACCGCATTCTCGTTGCGCAATTGTTGCAATTCCTGAGCTTGTTGTTGAATAGTAGTCAAAAAAGATGAATCAGGATCTGCAGCCGCCGCCACTGTGTCATACATAGTGTCAGAAGATGTCGGAATGGTTTGGCGCTGCATTCTGTCACGACTCACGTGCTGCTGGCGCCTGGAAACCGCAGATCTAGTGGCGTAGGTCTTGAGGGTTCGGCCTTGGCCCAGAAAAGGGCGACTCTTTCTAGTAGCCACGGTGCTGCAGGCAGTGGAAACGCCAAGAACAGACCGTGCCCTTTAGAATTAGTGCCAGAGGGAAAAAACCCCAATAAAGGGGAAAAAACCTCCAAAAAATGGATTCCTGAAACGAAAACAAAACCAGGAATCAAACAGGAACAAAATGCAGGTAAAATGCAAAATGGAAAAGATTCAGAACCGAAGGCTAAGAATCAGGAGCGAAGACACAATCTGAGCAGAAAGTGATGCAGCGCAAGGAAAGGGAGAAAACAGAGCCCTTATATACCAAGAAACAGAAAGTGACCAACAGGAAGTAAAAATACACCATTTTAGATAGGGAAAAAGTACATAGGATAGAATAGAACAGGAACCATAGAAAATAGGGACCAAGGAATGCTGGGAAGAAAAGGTAACATGGGAAGGGGGAAAGACATAAAGAAAGGGCAGAAAAATGCCTCGAAAAAGTAAAGAAGAAAAAGAAGAAGAAGAAAGAAAAAGAAACAGGTAAGGAGGGGTCAGGGGAGAACAGGGACACAACAGAAGGCAGAGCGAGGCCCAAAATAATATCTGGGGCCTCGCGCTGTACAAAGAAGACTCGGGGCGCGCCGCGTCCTGAGAACGCGCTGCGCGGCGCGAGCCGAATGCTCGGCTCGCGCCGCACCACGCGGCGCAACAGTTTCCCTTACTGTTATTTTGTCATTTTGGTGGCATTTTATTTAATAAATATTACTATATTTTCTACTTTTTGGGTTGGGATTTTTATTGCTTTTCCTTGTGAGTTTATAACTGTTTTGTATTGCACAAATACTTTAAATATTGACCTAAGTCACATGTTCCAATTTTGTCCCCTACCTGTTTCCAATTATTTTGTTAGTAGTTGATAGTGCTGACTTCTCCCTTTAATTCCGTACCGATAGCAGGATTATTTCTATTCCTAATGTTTTAGCTGCGACCTTTGTTTTTGAATTGCTAACCCCTTCGTACTTTGGGACGCCTCCACCTTGGCATCGGTCGTTTTTACGTTATATTTTTGTTTCAATTAGTCACCAGTACTTACTTTGGTTTCGCTTTAGCACTACGACCGTCTAACATATGTCGGCCGTTTCAGCACACCCTGATTCGTTGTCTGCATATGTGCCTGGCCTCTGTTGCACTTGATTTCTCATTAATGCGGCTAGATACATACACCCCCTTTACTTAGGAAATTAATTTTGGGAGCAACTTTAATCCTTCTCCACCATCTATCTGGTGATTTTTTCATGGTGTCTACCTTTGTAGACATTACATAATTATTATTTCCATCACTGTTTTCATACCCCCTTTTGTGCAGGCTTTCTCTAGTCTTTTTAGCATTTTCAATTATGTTTATCTCCCCTTTTACATTATTTTACATTTTTTTGTTATTCTTTTTCTTTCCCATACTCTTAGACACACTTCATTCCTCTCTTTTTTAATAATCCTCCTGTTTGAAACAAAAAAAAATTCTAACGCTAACATTTTCATTACTTTCCAGCTTATCCTTTTGGCTTATCATGGCCATTCTCATCATCTGAACCCATATCCCTTACTTCAGAGACTGTTTACTCAGAACATAATTAGCACCATCTTTTTGGTACATGGTACATCTTTTACCAGACCTGTCGCAGTCCCAATTTTGCTGGACTCATGACTACTATTCGTTTCTTCAAAGCAGAACTATCTACATTTACAAATTCGGTATGTTCCTTGTTTCTAACCTATTGGCATGACTCACAAACATTTATTTAAATTTTCTCTTCACTAGGGTTTTTTGGCCTCCTTTTACCTCAAGGCATGCAATATATATAAACTAACTGACCGGATGTTTAGTTATTTTGCTGGTCTTTTTATATTCTCCAACTCTCATAATTAGGATCCCACTAACTCTCTTTCTCTATCACGATGCACTTCATGTAGTCTAATCTTCACCCTGGCTTCCACGCATCACAGCATTTATCTTATGGGTTACTCTTACACGCGTGTACGGTCCCTCCTTCCTGCTTGAGGCACCCTAATTAGAATATAACTAATATTCCAAAGATTTACTATCTACTCTTTCTTTCTTATACTATGTCTCTCTACCTTCCCTTTCGCTCCCTAATGTTTCTCCTATTTTTGCTCCTATTTTTCCTAACTTTTTTTCCTTTCTCTACTTTGGCTTGAGTTTGTTAGCTTTTTTTACTCTTATACCACATTCTGATTGCATTATTCTGTGTCCATGATTCTTGATCTACAGCCTAGAAAAAGTCCTTGTGACCAAACATGTGTCAGCTGTTTGCAGAATATACTTGCTTCACAAAGAATAAAAATCTCTTCAACCTTCACACTGTGTTTGGATTTGGACTTCTCTTTCCACTTTGGACTTGATTCTCGGACTACCTTTGGTGTGCCCTGGTACTCTTAGATTTGTATTGACCTAAGTTAAGGCTGTCTGCCCATTGCCATAGCTACCAGACATTAAGCTCAGGTTAATTTTGTGACTTTGAGGGTTCACCCTAACAAGGGTTGTGATTAGTCTTTCAAGTGGATGGTCATCACTCCAAATAATACTCCAATTTCTTACAAATGGTGACAGTGACCAATTTGAGAATCTATGCAGTGGAAATCAGTTCTTTATTTCTGGTAAGAAAAAAATCTTTCTGTGAACATATCCTTGAGTCATTCACGTCAATCAGGAGGATTTACTAGGTCCCTTCCTTTCTACCGGGAACTAATTCCCAATTGCTTTGTCAAGTTAATTTCTAAGAAGTTATATGAATCCACACAAGTGTTAAGCTGCCCAGAGTGAGGGGCTTCATGATTCCTGGTGTGTAGAACCGATCGCCCTTCTCTGGTCCTAACTTGACTATTTTATCCAGACTTCTGTTAACAGTGTGACAACATCTGAACTCTGGGATTGACAGGATACTTGGCATTCTTGCATTTTCCTGATTGGCTGCAACGTAGGAGGTTGTTTTTAGGGATAGATGGATTTCTAAGATCCAGTCTTGAAGGGGCTTCTAATTAATATATTTTAAAAATTGTCTTGGACTGTTTAGTCCCATTTTATCGAAATATATCTGTGGTTGAATCACCCGCCCACTTCACTCAAGAGAACCTGCTTTGCTCACAACATTCTCCCGTTGTCCAACATGGAGCACATTTTAACATTTTTAAATGAGCTGACGCTGTCCACTCTAGGGCCTGTTGTCAAGAGCATCGATATCAAACGTGCAGCTGGTGCAGTGGCACAAGGTCTTGGGCGGTAGAGGTCCTGTGGTCTCTAATTATGACCTCTTTTATCACCCAAACTGGGGTCATGGGTGACCATTTTACTTGCTTGCATAAGGGCCCATGGCACCCTTTCTACACCACCCCCTGATGTCTCCTTCATTACCCTCCTCCACAGTGTGGAAAGGGGGCCAGCTGTTGATATACTGATTGGATTCATTCTTTCTTCCTCAACCTTTTCTATTGACCCCATAACCACATCTGTTTAATGCATGTTTCTACTATTTATCTATTGTACGTCTGACCTTGCCATCACATGTGCCATTAACCTGCTATTGCCATTATCTGTTTCCATAGTTACAGTGTGTGTGTATTCTAGAGCTGGGAAAATCACCACTGGAACCAATGCCAGGGTGATTCAAGAAATCTCCTTGATTCTGATTAGAATTTACTTCCAACATGGATTTTCATCTCACATTATGCGATAACAGGATCAAAGGATAGTTTGGGCTTTTACTCCTCCAGAAATAATCAGAGGATTCCGGGAAGTAATTGTTTGATCTGCTGTCTGTGTAATAGGGGTATGCAAATTGTTTTTTGACACAGCTCGTGATTTTTGCTGTTCATAAAGTTTGCCAGGTTTCTCTAGCTTACTTTTACATTTGCCAATGCCTTTTTTTGTAGGATCTGATATACTCAGACATTTTCTCTGCAAGCATACTTTTTAAGGAGTTTTCTATGCACATTGGGAAATATCTGCTGAACATTTGACCTATTGCTGACATTTCTAGGCCCAGTGGTTTTTGTGACGTATACCCATTAACATTATTACATGTTTTGACTTTTCTACAAATAATATCTCATTTGAAGTCTGCTGTTTGTCACACGAATACCGATGTCCTTTGAAGTTGGAGGCGCATGGAAGGTGGAGTTGGATCCAGGCGTATAGCGTCTTTAGAAGTTGGAGACACTTGCACCTATTAAAACTCCTCAGCTTTAACAGCGTGTCACAGGGGTGATGCGCTCACCCCTTAACTATTGTGATTTTATCAAGTGCACTAGCATGTCACAAAGCATCATGGTGATATGCTCATCTTTTAAGTCGAGCATTATGGTGATACACTCACCTTATACAGTTGATAAACTCAGTCTACAATCATTTATGAAGGAAGGACACTAGATTTAGAGTGCACATCAGTAAATTAGTTATACACCTTAGGTATAGCGTTTTTAGGGAAGAAACCAAACTTGAAGAACAGAAGTAACAGAAGGTGACTTTGTTTGTTTGTTTTTTTCTTCCTCCTACAGATTCCACTCCACAAATAACTTAGCAATGCTTCTGAATTCTTCCAACCTCGGTAACACATATGTTATAAGTTCCATTATTTTTTTATTGTTGTTGTGATTGAGTACTATGACGCAATAAAACTTTTCAATAAGTCCGCTGCATGCATTTTGGGCTACTGGGGCTGAACCTTCAACACCTTGTACTGAATGGAAAGAGTATTTTACAAATGATATTGAAACTATTGGGGATGGAACAGACATAGCACCAGAACAAAATAAGAGAATTTGACTTCATTCTTTAGGCCCACAGGGGCTAAAAAATTATAATCAGATGCCCAAAGAAGTTATTATTGGTGACATAAATGTGTTTGAAGCAGCAATGAAAGATTTAGATAAATATTTTGAACCAAACGTTTGCATAGGTATAACACGTTACATTTTTTTCCTGAGGAAACAGGAAAAAATGAATCTATTGACGATTTTCTCATGGATTTAAAGAAATTAGCACTTGACTGTAAATTTGGGATATTGCAAGAAGATCTTATAAGAAATCAAGTTGTGATGCATACATGCAACCCGGTGATTCAAGAATGTTTGTGGGTAAATGGGGACTCGCCTTTAGAAGACATTTTAGCTATTGTGAGAAAGGCGAAAATGTCAGATAGACGTGCCAGTGCTTTAAAGCAAGGAAATATGTATTTTGTTAGGAATGATAAATCGCAAGCAAAGTAAAAGCAAAACTTTAGGAAGAGAAGGCTTTATATGTTTCAGATGCGACAGTAAAGAGAATTTGGCATACAGCAAATCATGCCCGCTATAAAACAGAGGGATTGTAATTGTGGTATCATTGAGAATTTCGCAAAAATCTGCAGAAGAAGAAAGAATAATACTAAGTGTATAGCTCAGTCCAAGAGTTCCAAAGAAGAAGAGCAAAATTCTGATGTGCAGTCCTCGAATGTAATGACTTTAAAGGAAAACTTAATTTTTAACATAGACGACAACATAGTAAAGAACAAACCTGAGTGTAACTTATCCATAGGAGGGGTGATGAGCAAGATATATACTGATTCATGCTCACCATACAGGAAATTTGGGAAACAAATTCAGTAAACAAATTGCTGCAAATTTATGTGAACGAGATATACAACCTGAGAATTATAGTGGTGAGAGAATTGATTTGTTAGGATACCGATGGTTAATTTTTAAATTTAAAAACAGAACCGCTAGAGGGAAGTTGTATATAACGAAGAGGGGTCCATCTGTGCTTGAATGGCGTGATCAAGGAAGTCTTCACATTATTCTTGATACAAATAGAATAGAGAAAGTGTTAGTATTGGAAGAGGGAGTCACTGTTGGGTTGTCCATGCTGAAAATTTGTTTAGTAACACCATAGGTAATTTACAAGGTTTCAAACACAAGATAATCCTCAAAAAGAATGCTAATCCTAAAATCCACAAGGTCAGAAACATACCTATAACAGTAAGGGAGGAAGTTTCAAACGCATTAGATAATTTGGTGGGTTTGGGAGTGATTGAACAAAAATTAGAATCTTCCGAATGGATTTCTCCTCTAGTCGTAGCATGCTGCAGCAATGGTAAAATTAGGTTATGTGTGGATCTTCGCCATTTAAAGGAGGACATTTTAGTGGACCAGTTCCCTCTTCCCAAGATAAATAAGATGGTAGTGTGCCTTAAGGATGCTAACTGGTTCTCCACAATAGATTGGTCATTGGCATACCACTAAATTTCACTGACCCCATTGTCTCGTCCTTCATAAAAAACAGTGGAATGTTGCCAGTTCAAGAGGATGCCTTTTGGACTGGCATCTGCTGCCACTGTTTTCCAAAGTTTGATGCATAAACTATTTTGCATGGAACATGGTGTCAAATATTTTCAGGATGATATTTTTGTTTTTGGGAAGAACAGAGAAATTCATGATATGAGACTGCAGAAAGTGTTATGTATCTTAGAGGAATATCACCTCATAGTTGAACATTCAAAATGCAAGTTTGCAGAAAGGCTTATAACACACCTGGGACATGTAATTAGAGATGGTGTGTCAATTCTAAACTGTCTCTGGTAGATGCTATTGCAAACTTCTTGGCACCGAGCAACAAGGATGAGGTCAGGTCCTTTCTTGGTATGGCAGAATACTGCGCAAAATTTATTCCCAGGTTTGCAGAGTGTACCTATATTGTCAGGCAATTGTTGCAAAACAGAACGAAATTTGAATGTACAAGTAATTGTGAAGAGGATCTCTGGAAAGTTACGCTGTACATTTCTAATGCAGCTAGTCTAGGCAGTTTTGATCCAGAAGGAAATAATATCATTACTACTGATGCCAGTGACAAGCGGGGTTTGGGGGCAGTTTTATCGCAGAAAAATAATGATGGTGTTGAAACAGTGATTTCCTTTGCTTCAAGATCCTTATCTCCAGTTGCGGAAATATACCCTATAATAGAAAGGGAAGCTCTGGCACGTACATGGGCTTTGGGCCATTTTAGAGCATTTATATGAGGAAAGCCTCTGATTATACAATGTGATCATAAGCCCTTAGTGAAGTTGTTACCTACTGAAGGGATGGTGAATGCTTCCGCGAGACTGGCCAGACTATCCATGAGAATGCAAGATTACATTTACAAAGTAATTTATGTACCTGGGAAGGACAACATTGTTGCTGATAGTTTATCATGTTTACCTGCTCCTTTAGAAGAGTGTGAGGGTGATGCATGTGATGATTTCCAAGTCGCATTAGTTCATGATTGTTGGTGCCTGCGATAGAGAGAGAGCAGTGGAATGCAGAATATCAGAAGGATGTGATTTTGACTAAAATATCCAAGTTTATCCAGAATGGTTGGCCTAGGAAGGACCAATTTAGCAGTAAGGTGAAACCATTTTGGGGAGTTATATTCAAACTAGCGAAACATAATGAAGTAATACTCAGGGGGGACAGGATTGTCTCTCCTGAAGGTTTAAGGAAGGATATATTAAACCTTTGCTATGAAGGACATTTTGGGGTGGTAAGGACTAAATCAGCTGTGAAAAAAACTTCTCTGGTGGCCGGGGGTGGGTGTTGCTGTAGAAAGATATGTTGGTAGTGCCATCAATGTACTTTTGCAGACAAATCCTTAAGCACCCTGTGAGCATACCTGATATACCTAAACAACCTTGGGAATCTGTAGCAATAGATTTGATGGGACCATTGGGTAGTGCACAGAAATATATTATTATGCTCATAGATCTTTAGATCTAGATGGCCTGTAGTAGAAATTGTTGTAGAAAAAATTATTGACAAAGCAGATACTGAGTCTGTTATTAAGTTTTTAGATGGCCTTTTCATTTCAGAAGGTATACTTTCCACCATTTTAAGGGATAATAGGGCTCAATTTGTATCTAAAATGGCTAACAAGTATGTCGCCTGAGCAAGTGACGGAGAGAATAGTTGATGTACACAATAGAAGTAAGCTGTACTGTGATTCTAAGCATGGTGTCAAACAGGTCGATATTAAAGTAGGTGACTGGGTGTGGATAAAAAAACATGGAAAGATTGCTAAAGGGGAAAGTCAATTCTTTGGCCCAGAAATGGTTGTGGATTTTTTTTTTAAATGCTGTTAAACGAGTGGTAATGTGTGGAACTTGAAAAGAGTTGTTTTAGGTTCACAAGAAGGATCGAAAGATTATGTGGTGGAACCGAGAAACAGTTTCCAATGGATGGAAGATACTTTGCATGAGATGATGCCTCAAAATCCTGCCACAAGTACTAAAGATTTGGTAGCAAAGGATGTGTTAAGTAGAAAGGAGGATGGAAGTGAGCTAGTAATGGATGATGTCAGACAGACAGAGAAATGGAATGAAGAAGTTAGTAACAGCATTGAGATTGATGAGAATAATTTGGATTTTCAGATGTGTGAGAGTAAAAGGAAAAGGAAACCACCTATATGGCTAAAAGACTATGGGGGTCATTTTGACCCTGGCGGTACGGGACCGCAAGGGCTAAAACGACGGAAGCACAGCCAACAGGCTGGCGGTGCTTCCAGGCGTATTACGACCGCGGCGGAAGCGCCACGGTCGCACTGCCGGGGCTGGCGGTATTCCTCCACTTTTGCCCCGGCGGTGATAATCCGCCTGGGCAGCGCTGCTTGTAGCGCTGCCCAGGGGATTACGAGTCCCCGACCGCCAGCCTTTTTCTGGCGGTATGAACTGCCAGGAAAAGGCTGGTGGTATGGGGAGTCGTGGGGCCCCTGGGGGCCCCTGCACTGACCATGCCACAGGCATGGGCAGTGCAAGGGCCCCCTGACAGGGCCTGTGCAGCTTTTCACTGTCTGCATAGCAGACAGTGAAAAGCGCGACGGGTGCAACTGCACCCGTCGCACGGCCGCAACACCGCCAGCTCCATTTAGAGCCGGCTTCCATGTTGCGGCCCACATCCCCGCTGGGCCGGCGGGCGGAAATTTGGTTTCCGCCCGCCGGCCCAGCAGGGATGTCCAAATGGGCACTGCGGGAGTGCGGACGCATTGGCGGCCGCCCGGCGGTTACCTGCCAAAGTTGTAATGACCCCCTATGTAGTGAAGAAAAATGGTGGGAACAGTGAAAATGTGTAATGGGATTGTCAGTAAGTAAAATTCATGAAGATTTAAGTTTTATTTTTCTTTTATTATTGTTAACAGTTTCTTTTAGTGTTCTTAAGTTTGTTTTCATCCCTTTTTGTTTTTATTAAAGGGAAGTGGATGTGTCATATATGCAGCAGGGCATTGCTACAATGTTGTATTATATTGCTGTGGCCCTTTATGGAATGGCTATGTGGCAAGGCTCTTTGTGGAATGTGGAGTTGGGAGTTCCAGGTCAGTGTGAACTCCGGACCACCAACCTGCAAGACCTACCTTCTGTTACCAGAATAAATCTTCTTAAACCTACATTTGCCTGAGTCGATTTGTACACAACACTCATTCCTTCTACCACTTCATAAGTTCAAAAGAGCAATTTAAAATCAATCATTAATAATGAAATCCCCAGTTTGAAAGGTAACCATTGGCCACAAAAAATAACCACAGAAGAAGGACTAGTCATTTTTGTTTCAAGATTTTCATTTAGCTATTAAAAAGTATATCTTTTGGGATTTGTCAATAGTTGGATGCAACGATTGCTGCTGAGTGCATAGTCACAGTGATTAGGGTTTGGTTGAATTTTTACTTTGGATACTGGTTGGAGTGTGGTGTGAACTTTTGCAAAATACTAAGACAAGGTTATAGTTTTACTTTATTCATGCACTTGATAGCAAAAGGAAATGGAAAGATGAAGAAGCATTTTCAAAGCAAAAAGGTCTCACCATTTGTCCCTACCAATTCATACCTTGTAGCTTTACTACTGATTTTTTGCTGGTGCTGAACAGCATAAGCAACAAAAAAAAAAAAAAAAAAAACACACTGATGCAGCAATATCACTACATACACATGAGCATATGTCACAGCAGAGCCAGCTTTAGGGTGGTGCGCCTGCACCAGCTGCTGGCTTGGACTGGGGGGTGCTGACCTCAGGGGGCGCTGTGTTTAGCAATAACTTACAAAACTTGCAAAGCTGACAAGTTCACTGTGCCTCCAGCCTTCAAGAAGCAATTAAAATGTCAAGATTCCTCGTGTGATTAATGTCCCTGCTAGGGAGATAGATGGGAATTTTGTCTAGCAGCAGCTTTGATTCAGCTTTGACTTGCCATAAAGTAGTGTAGAGGGTTAATATGCCTGCTGCAAAGAACAGAACTATATTTTATGTGGATAGCTGAGTGGGTTAGTAAAGCCAGCCTTTACAAGAGCTTTAAAATAAATGAATGTACGTGAAAGAGGGGCGATAGAGTGATGAGGGGCATATTTGCCAGGGGGTAGTGAGGGAATCTGAGGAATTGGTAATGGGGCACCAAAAAAGACTGTTGCACATGGCGCCACCAGCGCTAAAGCCAGCCCTGTGTCACAGTGTTCATAATGTGGAAGTTATTTTGTTTTTTGTTTTAATTTATCACTGCAAGGTGGCAAACACCCAACTTGGAGCAGTGAATTAAATACATATATATATATATATATATATATATATATATATACACCAAAGCTCATTTAAAA
This sequence comes from Pleurodeles waltl, assembly GCF_031143425.1. Lineage (NCBI taxonomy): Eukaryota > Metazoa > Chordata > Amphibia > Caudata > Salamandridae > Pleurodeles > Pleurodeles waltl. The sequence goes on along the minus strand of NC_090449.1, from coordinate 1,005,433,157 downwards.
AAATGAGAGACCAAGCAGCAAATTGTGGGTGACATGCCCTGCAAAAAAAGTACAAAAATTAAATAAATATGATTTTCAGGGGGGCTACAGTAGAGCAGTCGGAGGTGTGGGGATTAAATAAATGATAAATGTTGACCTGCAAAGGTAGACGTGGGGTGAGAAATAGAGGAGCTGGGGGGGAGGGAGAGCATCAAGGAGAGCACAAGGGCATTAGGATTTCAGTGAGGAAGGTGTACATGAGTGAGATGGAAAAAAGCACATACACCTGCATGGAGTGCCAAAACAAACAAGCACTGGCAAAGCCAATCGTTCTCACCTATGCGGCAGATGGGAGAGGGTGGAGGGATAATGGCCAAATAGTGTAAATTATGCATGGAAAGTGACTTTTTACGATATGGTATGTGTTGCTGTTTTTCACTAATTGATTTCATATGACGTTGTAGAGCATTTGCAGCGATATGTTAGCACCACTGGCAGTGATAAATATGTGTTTGTTTCACAGACTGGGTTCAAGGTATATATATATATGCATATATATATATATATATATATATACACACAAACATACACACACACACACACCTCCCCCTCCCACCCCCATGCTTACATGCCCGTTTTCCCTGCTTGTTGGATGTGCAGCATCGTGTGATTCCAGGCAGACTACAACTACAAGGCCTGCTACTCAATGGAGGGTGAATAAACATCTTACTTGTTTGTATAGCTGGCCCCACATAAAACAGTGTCATTTCCTGACCCTGCATGAGTATTAAAATTAAGCAGAGCTATGATCTTGATTAGCATATTTGAGGTGAACCAAAAGATGGGATTTGATTTCATCAGCAACTTCTCTCTTTTACACAAACAAAGAAGAGCCCCCCTGCCGGGACGTGGCTATAAAAAGCATTTACACGGCTCTTGGCGGGATGACTGACTGTGCCTTAAGAGCAGTCCGTGTCTCGGACTCCTGACTCACCCAATGCTCTTTATAAAAGCAACCAGTGACGCACGCCGCTCTCTTACAATCCGAAAGCACTGACGTGGAATGGAATGGAAGGAATTTTATGCCCACAGCTAGGAGTATTTACTCTGGGGCCTGACCTCCAGTAATAATATTATGAAGGTAGGTTTTAGTGGGACGGGGTTCTGAACTTTTAAGCAAAGCTGTCGACTGATCGACAAAGCAGTTGGTAGTGTCTGTTCCGCCATTGGCTGGGCTGTAACCATGGTGACTGCCCTCCTCCCCTCTCTTCCTCGCTAATGAGCTGCTCTTTGCTGCATCCTACTCCTCCATTGGGCACTGGCTCAGCTCTGCATGTCGAGCGCTCTCAGGCGATCAGTGGATGATATTTAAGAACTTTCTTTTGAGCATCTTAAAAATTAATATTGACAATTCTGAAAAGCGCCGAAAAGTTGAAGATTTTTAATAATAATAACAATTATTGCATTTATTTATTTACCAGATTTCTGCAGAGCTACTGCACAATAAGAATTAGTGCTTTTTTACCAGTAACTGGGACAAAACAACACATAGATAACAAAAGCAAAACTCATATTTAAAGGGGAATTAGGTCACTTTAGGTACAGAGCAACTAAAAATAGATGCAGAAAATGTGAGTTTTTGATAACAGGTCTAAGATTAGCCGAGGCCCTTTGATTTCACAAAAATTATTAATATAATATATTTACTTATTCTGTCATTCACGGGCCAATGGTCAATCAACCTTAGCCACTAACTCATTTCACTGTTAGTGATCGACTCCTGGATTTACACAAAGTGCACTACACTTCTACCAACAGAGTAGTGCCCTTAATTGCCCCGGGCTGCGGTGACAAGGTGTGCTTGTAGTTTTTATTTTTATTTTAAGTTTTTTATTCTCCAAGGGACCTGCAGCTTTCTAGTCATTAATTATTCCACTTGCTGCTGCTTGCAGTGCACCACACCAAACACTTTTAACTGGTTTTAATCATACACAATGATGACCACCCATAAATTTGCATCGTTGGCCATCTTTGAATTGACTTCCAACTCATTAACAGATGGTCATCCATATGTGCTTATTTGTGCCCATACCTGGTTAAAAATAATCATTTACAAAGCATCACTTTAGGGTTTTTAAACTTCTCCACGGGGAATGGCCCAGTTCTGCATAAAAAGCACATTTCAACCCTGGTTAAAACTGGACAAACGTAAATAAAACTTTATGGGTAATTTGGAGGTTCTCACTCGGACATTTCTGTTAATATTTGTGGCAATGTTGCATCCAAAACCCTGGGTCTTTAACATTAGTCGAAAATGTACAGCATCAAATACACGTCCGTCAAGAATTTATTGTTTACCTGAAAGTGGGAAAATGGCAAAATGTACATTTCAAAGAGCAATGGAGTACAATATGGAAAAATTGGAAAGGGTCTAAGTGTAACAAAAAGAATATCTGTAGGAAACTATGTTGCAAATAGTGCATTTTGACGCATACTTAGCCTCTAGTATCAATTCAAACTTGGCAAGTTGCAACATTCGTTTTATCGAGGGCTTGGGTGTCCACTTGTACCTCAGCAAAGACCTCAAACTGACCAAACATTGCCAGTCTTCCATCAGCCCTCAAAATCAATGTCGGTGCCAGAAATGTTAGGCTGCATAAAGACGTCCCTCACCAGTCCTAAAAAATCCCATATTTGCTGCTATCATCACATAATAATCACAACAGGAGTGTACGTTTGAGTATTGTGTACCAAAAAAGATAAAAGTAATTACATTGCTGTGCCATAATCAGGGCCACTGGAATTAAGCGATTGAGCAGCCACGGCAATTTTTGCATAGTTATAGATTTGCCGCATCTGCCATATAAACCATCATCTGCCCCATAAACTGCAGATTTTACCACCTAAAGGTGAATGTTAACAGAAATCTGGTGCCTAGATCTAAGGGGCTGTAATAATGTGTTGAGTCGTATCTTAGCCAAAAAAGTTCCTTCTTCTGGGTTTTTATGTGTGCCTTATTTTCAATTGAACTATTTACTTACCTGTTAAATATAATTATTTTCTTCTGTTGTAAAGCACTGTCTAATCATTGACTTTATCAGTGGTATTTGCTTTGTCATACTGAATTTGAGTTTCTGACGCCCTCCTTCTGATGGAGTAAGGCATCACTGCTCGCGACCTCTAGCGAGGCAAGTGCCTAAAATGAGAAAGTTGGATATCCATTTGGACTGCAGCAGCAGTGTGGTCCTGGGACTCCAGAGGTAAGCATCAGAACCCACAAAGATACTGCTCCTGAACCACAGAATGTCCCAACAACCCTATTCTTAAAACCTGCCACAGACTGCTTTGCTCCTTATATGCACATTTTCACCTCCTACTGCATCAGCAGAATAGCTCAGTGAGCTGAAAGCTTGCTACTGAATGATGCGACTAAAGCATAGGGCCTTCTGGCGGTCACATGTTTGAATCTTGGCAAAGCTGACTTAGCCTCCCATCCTTCTGAGTCGGGTAAATTGTGTACCATTAAATGCAGAAACACCAGCTCTTTAAAATGTTTGGACGTGGCATAAGTAGGGAATGCAGTGCTAAATAAAAACAAGTTATTATCACGATAGTTAGAGGCAGCCTCACAGCTATGTTTCTCTTTTTTTTGGTTTGTATGCCACAGGAGAGAGCTTTCCTCCGTCCCAGAACACAGCTTTTTTGCCTTGTGCTTGAGTACAGACAGCCAGATTAACAAGGCCCTTGCGCCCCTTAGTGCCACAAATGTGACACTAATGGGCCACTACCATAGCGCCATATTTACAAGGCGGTGCAAATTAGGTTTGCGCCACCTTGTAAATGATTTGCACCATATCATGCAAAATATATGCATGATGTATGCAAAGGGGCTGTTCCCTTGTTAGGGGGTTGCTAAAAATGGCGCGATGGAATCTACAAGATTCCACTGCACCGTTTCTAGCGTCATTTTTAACACCTCCTTAAAACAGGCATTAAAATGAGGGTCCCATTGATCTCAATGGTCCTCTTAACACTGTACTGAATTAGCATTGTTTTTTCACTCTAATCCAGTATAGCGTTATTATAGCAACAGCAACCACTTCACACATTTCTGTGTGTAATCATTCAATATGTGTATTTCTAAAATCTAGAGAAACACCACCTCTGTTATCACTCATATTACAGTACAGTCAGAGGATGCCCCAGCACCATATCAATGTCCGCATTTCTCTAATATGTGTACAAAATGGCAGTACTTTATCTACAGCCGAAGAAGTACATCTGTATGCGTAGCCCAAAGTTTATGCGCACTCGGCAGCACCACGAGGACGCTTGTAGCACCATGAGTTACAACTTATTTTTAAATAGCACTTTGTACCACATTTCTAAGCACCATTAGGCATTTAATGGTAATCCTTTTTCTGACATTGGAAGGATGAAAGGCCGAAGTGACCTGGTTCCTATTTGAACGTGTCGCTTGCACTTCACAGGTTATCAGCGCCAGGCATTTAATTCGCTGATGGGTCAAAAGGGCAAGACGGTGCAGTGAGTAAAATGGTGGTAGGGTGACCACCCATCAGTAATTTTCACGGACTACCCGTAATTTCACCCTCATGTCGGTTGTCAGTAGTAAAAGGTTTAAGGGACAGCATTTGTCAGTAATTTTGGCCTAAAGGACACATTCCCCAGCTGACGTTCAAGGGAGGAAGTCTCCTTTTCTGCATTCCCGAGGGAGGGGCAGACACATAAACAACAAACAAGCTTTCTTCACAGGGTGCCTGGTTCCCAGAAAGAAATGCAAATGTGTGCATTTGGGTAAATCTGCAATGGTAACAGGTACTCTGGAGCTACACAGGCCTTGATTGATGGAATCACTTTTTAAGCTTTCTGTGACAAGGATATCTTTCTTTTTGAGAAGTAGTGAAAGGGTGCTCTAAGCTGAGCTGTGGAGTGCATGCTTTTAATGGAAAGTTATAAAAAAGTTTTACGCTAGGTATAGTCTGTATGGTACTGAAATATATACTTTAGAAGCTCTGCTTGTCCTAATTTTAAATTTATATGACCATTGTGTGGCACACTATATTATACTCCATGTAATGCACATTTAAAAGATGAATTTACTTTTCATTTGGGGTGTGTGTTATTTTATATGTAGTTACTTGATAGTGAAAGATCAACAAAATAGTTACAGAATACTTTGTTACTTTTATCAATGCCTTTGATTCCTCCTCTGTGTTCACTGACCCCCATCCCCATTGCCGTATTCTGACTTTTTAAATGCAGTTCGACTGCCACTTTGAATAGTTATGTGGGCCCAGATTTTTTTTAAAATTACGCAATGCAGCCAAATAACTTGCTGTGCTGCGTGAAGGGAGAGGGCAGGAATACACCATATCAAAATATGGAGCATTGCGGTCCTCTACCTGCACTAGCACACAACCTGCAGCCTAGTGCCAACGCATGTACTCTTGTGCAGTGGTGCAAGGGTGCTTGTGTTACAAGCAGGATTGTTGTTGTGCAGGACACCTTCCTGCACAAAACACTCCTTAGAGGCATTTTCCTGTTTCTGAGTGTGCTGTAGGATGTTTCTCCTTGTTGCGCCTATTCTGAGAAGGCAAACAATTCTAACGCATTCCCTGGTCTAGCCACGGGATGCCTTCCCAGCATAATGTAACACAGGGAAACTCCTTGTGCTGCCTTGCGCTACAGCAGATTTACCAAGCCATGCAGGGTGCATCTGCATAGCATGGTAAATCCCATTCTAGGTTTTGCATCGCCTTGCGTGGCACAAGGGAAACGCAAAACCTTGCTAAATCTGCCCTGTAATGTCTTAAAAAGCCAGTGATATTAGGATATGGTGTCCTGCCTTCCCTTACCTTCATAATGTACCTTTTTTTAGGTTTGAGGCTGCAAGTGTATGCGCTAGGGCATGCGTCTCACTTGCGAGACTCTGTGGTGTACAGTAAAGGGCTTGGAGCCTGCACGTTGCTTACCATTTGTTGGCTTGCATTGCACTCTTCTTTACAGCCTCGTAATTCATCACTGCAGGTCCAGCATCATTTCCTTTCCTCTGTTTTGAGCAGGAACCAACCACTGATTGATTCAACTCAATGAGTGCCCGTCTGCATCGCCCGGTGTGATTGAGGTGCTATTTTGTTCTTTTATATTCTACTGCCCTGCAAACAAAAGGTTCTTGACCGACAAAAAACGTGCCCAGCAGGACAAATAAAATGTCAAAGTTTTATTTTTTAGAACTAACTTTTTTTATTTTGTCAAGTCGTCTTTTCTCACTTTGCACTCATGCTGTCTTTTATTTTTGCTCATGGGTGCTGTTCTCAAAGGATGACAATTATCTTCTTCTAAATATTGTAAAGCAACATTGTTTCTTTATTATGTATAATTTCTGAAATTTTGCTTTAACACACATTGTGCAGTACACTCACCCCACACCAGTCCACCCCACCCCACTTCAAATCAAACCACTCACCCCAATCCACTCCAACCCACCTACTCCAATCCTCCCAGCCCACCCCAATTTAATCTGACCCACTCCAATTTACCCCTCTCAAATCCAAAACAATCTGCAATACTCCAAAACAATCTGCCCCACTCCAGTCCAAAACAATCTGCCCCACTCTAATGTGCCCCACTCCAATCCAATACGCCCGCTCGTATTCAAAACAAGGTGCCCCAGTGCAATCCAAAACAATCTGCCACACTCCAATCTACCCCGCCCCAATCCAAAACAATCTGTCCCATCAAAATTTGCTCCAGTACAGTCTGCCCCACCCCAATCCAAAACAATATGCCCCTCTCCAATGTGCCCAACTCCAGTCTGCCCCACTCCAACCCAAAACAATACACCCCACTTCAATCCAATCTACCACACCCTAATCCAATCCATATCACTCCATCCCTATTCACCCCATTCCAATCCCCCATTCCCATCTATCCACCCCACTCCAACCTAATTCACCCCACTCCAATCCACACTAGTACAATCTGCCCCATTCCAATCCAAAACAATCTGCCCTACTCCAATTGAAGGAAATGGATCCTTTCAGTGCAGTGTAATATTGTGCTGTACTAGAAGACGAGCCAGGTAAAGGAAGTTGATGGAGGGTTTCTCGAACATAGGGCAGGGAAATATGCTGAATAGGACCACTTCTGGGGAATTTCATTAGTACGTGGCCCATCATGGTTGACAGCACCTCAGCAACTCTCTGGCAGTATAGAAGAGAGAGGGGCAAGGCCGAAGCATATGAAGCCAATTGACATATAACTGAGTACAGCGAGGACAAATGCAACTGCGGCTCCCTAGTATGTTTTGGGAATTCGGGCTGTAGTAAGGTAGGCTCAGGTCAGAATATTAAACTGAATATACTTAAAACAGAAGCCACGGGATAGTTTATGGGGATATTCCAATACTTCAGCCCAGTCTGCATCGTGCAGAGATTCAGACATGTCCGGCTCCCAGTTAGTAATGTTTCCCAAAATGTATGCCATAGGTTTTTAAATGTTTAGAAACATAATCAAAATGTTGCTGTTGCTTTCTTTCCGAGAAAGATTGGGTAAATTTGGATACCGCGGATGCCTTGACACCCTGCTCAAGGGCATTAATTTACTACTGAACAAGGGCACAATGTGCCACTTTATTGTAGCATTCCTGGAGGCAATCACATAAAGACCATAGTGAATAAATAGTGCTATATAGAAATAGTAAATAAATGCACTGATAAAGTAATCTTGTGTGGCCTGTCCTTGGATGTGTCCGTAAATATGACTTTTGTCCTGAAATTTGACCCTTTGTCTTGAATTTTGACCTCTTGTCCTGAAGTTTTTACAGTTCTGTACAGAATCTGCCTCCATACCAGGTGGTCACCCTAAATGGTGGCCGCCGACACTCTGCAAAACCCAGCTCAGCCTTTTATCCATCTGAGGAGGTTGTTAACCCTGTCATTAAATGTCTGCCTGTAAAGTGCTAAGAAAATCACAAAATAACTATTTTTCCATCAATGTTATCAAGTGTTAGAAAAGAAACAAGCAAACCTTAAACTAGGAGCTGGGAGATCCAGCATGCACGAAACGGATTTGAGAAATATGAAAGGAAAGGTTGGCAGAGTCGGGAAGGTGAAAGGAAAAAACAGGAGGAGAGATGCCAAGGAAAGTGGGGTAGGAACACAGCGGGAGAGATATGAAGGGAAGGCGGGAAGAAGATACCATGAGTTATGCAAATATAGGGTCCCAGCATCACTAGTTTGTATTTGTTGTATCACATACACACCAGCACACAATCAGTTTTGTGGTCTGGGTACTGAGATGACTTGTCGGTTGCTTACAGCCAGCCTGGGAGAGTGATTTACAGGTGCCTGGCACCAACATAGTGGTCCCTGTCCCCGATAGCCCCCCCCCCCACCACCCTATGGAAAGGGGGACAGTATTTCACTCTATCTGCTCTTTGGAGGGGATTGTGCAAACATAAGCTTTTGAAAGAATCCAGTTACTCCACAGATGTCTGTGCGGAAGAGTAAACACTGTGCTCACCCATGACGGGCAGGACTTCTCTGGCATACCAGCCATGGGCTCTGTGTCTCCTCTGACGTCAGTGAGGGATAAGAGGTCAGGGTCACTTTCACAAAGAAAATTACACATGACGGACGAAGCAGCACATGCTTCCCCATGACAGAGATTTACAGCAACATACTTTATTCATTAACCATGGCAGACATGTTTGTATGACATGTTTTATACTTTGCATATGCAAATGTATGGTACTCACATACCTACCTTGCATATAACTGTTGTTTCTTACTCTGCATGTGTGGACTCCATGCTCTGCGTTAATCAAGCATGTTTTTGGTGTTTTAGAAATGGTAAAATGTTTTGATGATCTTTTTTTGTTCCACGAAACGTCTTTCCTTCCTACACTTTCTTCGTCAAACTGTAAACTTCTAGTGGGCATTGCAACACTCTCTTCAGTTCATACACCTGCAGCAGAAGCACCTCCTGTTTTACTCCTTACCAGGAGTATACTGCACCTGCCTTTCATGGAGGTGTTGGAAACATTCCTAATAGTAGACCAATGGTGGGGAGGATGGTGTCCATGGGGTCCTCTCTTCAGACCCTGCCCTAGAGTAAGGGCAATAGAGTCATACGTCTGCGAGGGTCATCATGCGTGTGAGTTAAAGGTAGAGTTACCCTAGGGCCATCAAACATCTGCATAGACAATGGTAATACCCATCGGATGCTGAGCAGTGAATGTGGTTTCCAAAGGATGACCCAGGGCTGTACTTGAACCCAGGTGAATATGGATAGGAACTGCCTGGTGCAATGTGCATTATGCGTTCTCTGCAGGGGGACAATGGATGCTATACGTTTGTGGGTTGGGCTGCTCAATGAAGCCAATGACTTTGGGCTACATGGTATAAGTTCTGGGACCATGGGTTTGGTTTTTCTCCAAACCCCAGAGTCAATTACATACTATATGCAGTCCTGATATGATACATCTCTGCTCAATAAAACACCTCCACAGATTACGCAGGTGAAATCCCTCAGTTTGGCCTTCTGGGAGCACTGAATGTCTGAATCCCACAGAGCCGAGGTTTCAGAAATTGCCCTAAAATGTTGCCATTTGTCTTCCCTGAGGCAAACTTCAGACTATCTGTTAGGCCATAGTTTTATCAAACAATGACAATTGTAATTTCTTCCTAGTGAGTGACCTAAAATCCTCACTTGCTTCAGTCAAAGGGGTATTCCTCATGGTGGCATATTTGATAACTCCTGCAAAGAAGCACAATTATACTATTCTCATTGATTAAGATCCTGAATATAGACTCCAAAATGTCGCTGGTACTAAATATTAAGAGCAAAATAGTAAGAGTAAAAAAATTGAGAATGGAAAAATTTGGGCTAAGCATGTTGGGGGTTTTCCGACAATAATATTGAATTTTACAATATTGATGACTTAAATATTGTGGTATTTAATGTTGCTTCTTGTATTGTATTTAATGTTTTGTTTTTAAAATTAAATTGCTATCAATGTAAAATATATAATGAAATTGTTACATTTTAAACTGTTACTATTTTGGGTTCTTGGGTTTCATTGGGTGAATGGGTGGGTAGTGTTTAATAAAATATATATTTTTATATTTTATGATTTTTTAGTTGATTATTTTAAATATTATTATAAATATTTTTCTTTATTTAATTTATTGCTTCTTTTTTGGATCCTTCAACAGAGTTCTGGGTTTCATCAGGGAACAAGACGAGTAGTTTTTTAAAATGAGTAATATTTATTAATTTTATTATTAATATTATGTACTTTAAAAAAATATTTCACTTGTAAATCAGTATTAAGATCCACATCATTCTCTTTAGTTCTATACATTTTTTTAAAGAATAAAGGTAGTGAGTCAAAATTGCATTCACCTCCAATTCTCTATGACTGTCCTGAGTTTAAAGACGTTCAGCTGAACCCAAGTGATCATTATTAATACTTCAACTCTAAATAAAGGGTTTGGCCATTAATCCTGTTGGCCCTTTTTTTTTATTTACCCAACGAATCTACATGTCACTAACAACTAATCTCTAACTGCAAACTATCAGTAAATGCAACCATTCTTCTTGCATACTAAAAATATACCACATACGCTCATCTGTTACATAGCATGCCTTACTGTCTCTGCAAGACTCACTGTGTACAGCACTCTTGAACTGCCTGATGTGAAGTCTGCTCGAGATGGCCCACGTGAAGCATAACTGAATGCAAAACCCTGGCTCGCGATCTGTAAGCAATCATGTTAGGCAATTACTATCTGCGAGTCATATACACACTGGAGGCCATATTTACTTGGAATTCACCGCAAGTCTTTCTGCTGCGCTGCCCTACACCAATTTGAAAGGGCAGAAATGTGCTGTATTTACAAGATACAGTGAATTTCTGTCTTTCCCCCCTGTGCTGGTGCACAAATTGGTGCTTAGTACCAATGCAGACACCCATGCGCCATGGTACAAGGGTGCCTGTGTTGTTGGTAGGATTGTTTTTGTGCAGGAAGAGTCACCTTCCTGCACAAGAACAATCCAAAGAGGTGCTTTTCTATTTCTGTGTGTGCTGCAGAATGCAGCACACATAGAGGAAACAACGAGGAGAAATAAAGATATTTGTCTTCGTTGCGCCTGGACTCAGGAGGGGTGCAGTTCTAAAGCATTCCCAGGTTTACAGATTCTTGTAAATCTGAAAATGTTTCAAAATCCATGGATGTTGCCTGGGAACACCCACCGCAATGCCCATGGCACACTTCCCTGATGCAGTGTAAGGCAATGCAGCAACTTGTACCATATCTACGAGGCCATGAAAAGTCACTCAGAGTGGCGATGCATAGCCTTGTAGATATGGGTCTGCACTGTGCGGCACATGGGGCTTGTAAATACGCTCCTAAGTTTATTTTTAAATTAATTGGCAAATCTCAAAGCCTGTACCTATACAGGAATATACATTACATATATCTCACAATTATTCTTAAAACGTTATCAATTTCGGGAACTTACATTATCTGAAATCTCTAAGTGCACTGAGAAAATATAAATATCATTATAAACCTGCACCCATTCATATTCCTTATATAAAGTTTGCGACTACAATGGATAACTTGACAAAGCTTTCGGAGGAGGCCTCTAAAAAAAGGAGAATGTGGAATGAACCAAGATTATATAACGCCCTAAAAGGCTATGTAGTTTCATAATTGTCTACGATTCTTTATGGTTTGTTGTTGTATGGCATTGCAAAGGTTTCATGCATAATGCCACCCTCTAGAATTGATTATCATGAGCATCGGTAACCATATCAGGGGTGTGGAATTTATTAAAATATCTACTTGTCCACGGGACAGGTTGCTTCTCAAATCTACTTGTCCTGTAAAAAGATCTACTTGTCCCTTTGGTGCCATGTAGTGTGGCCCCAAATTATGGCAGCAATCTCATTATGTAAGAGCTCTGATAATAGCCTCTCTGATTATGGCAGGGCTACTACCATAGTAGGGCTTGAATACTTGCAGTTTCAATCCCTACTGTAGCAATTTCCTTATTTTTCCACCTTTCTGCAGATCTGCATACTGGGGCTGGAGGAAGCAGTAAGCAATAGTTGCAGGGCTGGAATGCCTTTGAGTCTGCAAACCTACTAACCTGCATGTTGTAAAGATTTTCACCAGCTTCTCTCTAATATTTTCCCATAATAAGAAAGGTTGGACATTTACTCCTGACAATGGCAGAATTAGAACTTCTTCCAGGGTTGGGAAGAAAGTGGCTGGAGGGAAAATGAACTTGCAAATGCTCAATAGATTTTCACATGAGCAAATCTACACATGCGTATTTACCCATGCTAAAATACAGTTCACAAATATTTTTATAGGGGTACGACATATACCATGGGTGCACTTTTGTGACTTTCTTTAAGAAATTTGGGGCCACATGTAGGTAGGTTCAGATTTGCGAGTCGCAAATCCGAATGTAGGATGGTGTCCCTGACAGCACACCTCATGAATAATCATGAGGTGGGTCGCAATTTGCGACCCCCTTGCGAATGGCGGCCTCACAGGGATGGTGGAAAACGAGATGCATTACAAAAACAAAAAATGAAACATTTCATTTTTTCAGAGCAGGCAGTGGTCCGCAGGACCACTGCCTGCTCTGAAAAAATGTTTACAGTGACATTCTCAATGGGGAAGGGGTCCCAGGGGGACCCCTTCCCTTTTGTGAAAGTGTTAGCACCTATTTGAAATGGGTGCAAACTGCGATTGGTTTGCGCCGGCAAAACAATCCTACATCGGACTGCGAGTCGCAATTAGGAAGGGAACACCCCTTCCTAATTGCGAGTCGCAAACCCGTTTTGCGATTCGGTAACCAGGTTACCGAATCGCAAAACTGGGTTTGTGCATCGCAATGTGCTTTTTGCACGTCGCAAACAGTGAAAGTCGCTGTTTGCGACATGCAAAAAGCTACCTACATGTGGGTCTTGGTCCCTAATTAGGTCTGGTGTTAACAAAGACATTTTGTTTTTATTAAACTTCTATTTCTCTCTCTTTCGGCTGGCTTTACTGTGAGTGATCGCATTCTTCTCTTCCACAAGGAGCATATTGGCACACAAAGTATTTTTGTTCAGTGTCAGAAACTACAGTGGCAATCAGTGACGTAACGAAACTGGAGGGTGCCCCTTTGCAAAGAACATGGAGGAGCCCCCTCTCCAGACTCACTCAGGGCAGGTGCTGTGCTGAAGGGGCCCCCTGGAGGGCGGCTGCGGGGCCTTTGTTATGCCACTGGTGGCAACGTGGGCTTTTAGAGTTCAAAAACGTTTTGGTTTTTTTTTGCCAGTGTTTGTTACAATGTTGAGGGTCTGGTAGCTCCCACAACAATAAAGTGTTACAAAAGCCATGTCAAAACAAGACATGCATTGATGAAACTAAAAGACTTATAAAAATATGTCAGATCAGTTGGCTTTGTCAGTGTTTGTTTATTTTCATGCTTCCCATAATCGTGTTGAAAATGGTTACACTGATTTTCTATTAGAAATATTTTTGGGAAATACTAGCATGCATCAAAACATTTTACTAAATGACACTTCATTTGCATCTAATCAGAGAGCATTCTGGGAGCATTATACTTAGCCTCACAGCCTAAACTTTTCAAACATGTGTATACACGTTTTTCTTTTTTGTACTGGAACCAACGTCAGTAGTGAAGTGTGACCTTAAAACATTTATTTACAGCACTCACCCTAATAATGAAGGTTTTCAAATAATGAACCATAAATACAAGTTTGAACAGCATTTTCTTTTGGAAACACATTACCTCAACTGCAGAGTTCCACTCTCTGTAAACAGGCAGCCAAAGGGCTTGTACTGCAGAGGGTTGGGCCTACTTGTCCCAAGGACAAAGTAAACATAAAAACTTGTTGCCCTTGACCCCAAACAAGATGTCCCGGGCGTCGGGCGATAGGAATTCCACATCCCTGCCATATAGATTTGAATGTTATCAGAATATAAGTTTTTGTTACTAGATTAAGATAATCATCTGAAGGAAACCTGCTGTTACCTAATTAGTCTTAGAGGGGATGTTTTCCACTGTGTAATTGCTTGAGATCTTCTGTGGAGAATATGCTTGGACCATTTCAGAGCCTTCCCTGATGTCACTGAGATCTCTGACATCTGATAATTAGGAATGATCTGGTCCATTATACTGAAGCCAATCTTGCAGTCCAGTAGCATCCGTACATGAATATTCATCCAGCCTGTATAGACTAAGATGCTGTTTAACTTTTTAAAGTGCATCCCACAGTTAATGCTTAACTCACTCTGAATGGGATGTAGATGTTGCTTTTGGTCTAAATGAACTGGAAACCTCACTACTGTGACCTTGTCAATTCACTTGGAGATAAAGTGAAACAGGTTAAAGACTTTTCTTCAGTGGAGGGATTGCCAAGTACTTTTTCTTGTATTTATCTTTAACTCTCCCTCACATTCTGGAACATGCATTTCCTGTTTAAACCTTTAACTCTTCCCACTCCTGAATCCCTCATTTATTTCAATTATCTACTATGCTCACTCACTACTTACTCTACATGTTATCTCTAATAATCCTCTTCCAGCAATCCACTCAGGTTTCCACCCATAGTATTTTACAGTCTGATGATGGGCCATACTACCCAGGAACAGTGTGGAAAACTCCTCATCATGTCCATTGATGGGGAATATATTTGACTTGCTTTTCCAGGTGTAAATGATCTGATTAGGACAAATAGGAGCAGTAGTGATTCCACCTTGATAACAGGAGGGAGGAGACATTTGGTTGGCATCCTGCCTCTCAATCAAAACAATCCATTACCTATTTGCTAGAATTTCAAAGCAGACAAACCTTGACAGAACTCAAGTGCTTACCCTTCAAAGTTAATTACAGGAGGTGAAATAAGATCACACACAACATACCATATGTACAGTCAGAGAAGAAGGCACTATTGGGAAAAGTAGCAGTCTTAAAACAGTTTCCTCCTAATTAGAGTTCTGTGTCAGATATGCAATCACAAATATATTTGACTACAAAAATATCATAGCTAGAATGTTGCATACTAAAATATCAATGAGGTAAGGATCAATAAGTAAGTATAGGTTTACTGGTCTTAAATAGATGTGAATTTAAGGTGTACATTAAGACTAAGAGCCTGATTTAGAGTTTGGCAGGCGGAGGTTACTCCGTCATATTTGTGATTGATATCCTGCATGCCATATTACGAATTCCATAGGATATAATGAAATCGTAATACGGCGGATGGGATATCCATCATGTTTGTAACGGAGTAACCCCATCCGCCAAATTCTGAATCAGGCCTAAGATTACCTTAAAGAAATATATCTAGTGGAGGTCCATAC
This sequence comes from Pleurodeles waltl, assembly GCF_031143425.1. NCBI lineage: Eukaryota > Metazoa > Chordata > Amphibia > Caudata > Salamandridae > Pleurodeles > Pleurodeles waltl. The sequence continues at coordinate 1,005,417,762 of NC_090449.1, read as the reverse complement.
AATCTAGACTTACCTATCACTTCAAGATATCTTAGTATTTGATATGCTCTCTATGACGTTTTTGTAGCATAATATATAAAACATATGATAACTTACTGGGATGGGTCTGTCCCAGTGGAGATTGTTTTCTGCTGGGCTGCTGTGATGCTTCTGCACTGTGTGCCACCTTTGCCATCTGAAATTTTACAATAGCTTTACCAACTAACACAGCTGTTAGTGAAGTCACCTCTTGGTGGATTGTGTTAGTATGTGTGTGTATTTGAAGATGTTTGAGCATACACTGGATGAAAACCTTGGCAAAGATATTGCTACCCCAAAGTAATGTCAATTTAAATTGATCAGAAAAATCAGTAAGTTCAAAGTGAAAAAGATAAGAACTTACTCATTACTGTAAGCCAACAAATGATTTTTAAAATGTTTTCTGTTTACAGGATGCTGCTGGCACTCAACATGATTACTCGGATATCATGTCCACTCTGCCCGAAGGGGGCCTGGAAGAAGATGAAATTGTCCTAACAAACTTTCCAGCAAGTGAATCGAAGGTAAAAAAGTAATAGCGAGTAAGAGGCTGGGATACTAATGTACTGTTCATCATTAAGAAGGCTTCAAAGACTTCTTTTCATTCTTTTGCATCATTGAGGAGATAGATATGCTGGTATCCGCCTTTCATCTTACTACTTAGCAAAGAGCCAGTTTAAGCATATGTTTTGTTTAAAGGGAAAGCCATTTTAAGATCATGTCCAGCAAAGAGGGAAGTCATTTTAAGGTCATGCTTAGTGAAGAGAGAAAATATTTTTAAACTCATTTTCAGCTAAGAGAGAATTTGTTTAGAATCATGTTCAATATCAATGAGAAACTTCTCTAAGATCATGTTGAGCTTCAATGGGAGGCCACTTTAAACTCACGTAGAGCCTCAGATGTGAGCCAGTCTTAGAGTATCATCTTCAGCCTACACAATGTGTCTCAAGAAGAATTCCTCTTACGTAGGTGATACTGAAGACAACATTTGCCCTTCATTAGGGGAAGCAAAAATGGTGCATGATATTTGTTACTTGAAGAATTTTGCCAGTGGCTAGAGTCTGTTTGGAGTCTTGTGAAAAAGTCCTCTCTGGGGAAAACACTTTTCAGTGGTGAATTTAATTCAATGCCCAGCATTCACACAAAGTAGTTAAAGGTGATATGCAGCATACACATAATCCATCCAAATGAGCTGCCTTTCAGCCACAAGAATGTGTCCAAAGAACTACTCGCCATGCTGTGTACTGGTATGACAAGAGTAGAGGACTGTACAGTTTATCCACCCAATGTCCTACTCCCCTCAACCTTGTTTTTCCTGCAGAAATTGGGGATGTAGGTTAAGGGGAAACAAGGAAGTCAGGGCTAGGATAGGCAGAGAAAACAATGTTGCTCCGGAAGCTCTGATAAGTCAGGAGCATGTCCTTCCTATAAAATAAAGAATTAATTAATATAACACTAAACACCAAGCAGTATTCACGATACCCAAAAGAAGATAAAGGGTAAGAAAGCCAGACGAGACTAAAAGGGAGTAACACAAAGGCCCTCCTGCAAAGCATTAATACCGCACTCAAGAAAAATGAAAGCCCACACAAGAGAACATCACCAATAAGATGGCATGGATAGGGTCACAAACAGGCACCTTGGCACAACTAAAACAGGGCAAATAAGCACACCAGTCCGGGCTAGGCACTAAAGACAAACTATAGGGAATGACAGATGCAGGACTGAAGTCAAAGCAGATCAGTGCCCAACACACAGAATGGGAATACTCAGCTCAAAGTAAAAACTACGGGTGGGAGCAACTACTGTAATTCAGTGTAGCATAATGACACATGCAAGAAGAAGAATTCTGCATTTAGTGCTATTTCATAGAGCAAAAATACCCCCCACATCCAACACGGAGGCAATAATGTATTTTGTGCTAAGAAATAGTGCTAAATACAACAGAACACTAATAGCGAGTATGAGCAGCTGCTCACTACATGTGCTCTTAGCTTATTATTTCCCCCAACTTATTTCTGGCATTTAGTGCTATTTTCTTAGTGCAAAATGCATGCTCTCATCCAAGATGCAGCAGCAATAAATGTAGTAGAATACAAATAACCAGCTTGAGTGGCTGCTTGCACAAGGATTTTGTTCCTCCCAAATTACTCTTAAGTAGGGGTAGTCCCGTAATTAACAGTAATTTCAAGTCAAAAAGTAACTTGGAATTACAGCAATAACTCTTATTACTCCAGTGAAATTGAAATACCACCCAGGCCTAGTAAAAAGTCCCAAGAATGCCTGAGAGGAAGCACACTCTACACAAAGGTCACTGAAGGAGACAAGCTTGGAAAGTGATAGACTTACACCAAGGCATGCCTACCCACACTGGGCACAGGTGAGGCCACTCAAGCACAGGACCTCCCGAATCAAAGACAATGGGTCATGCAAACGCAGAGAACCAGAAGCAAGGAAGCAAGCAGTTCTAGTCAAGAGCAGGCACAGCCACTGCCAAGCTTCCACACAATTGCACAATGCAAAGTTTACTAACAGACATCACACCAAAATGGGTAGAGGTAGAAGGCACTCAAAACTCCAACAAGGAGGCACATAACAGCAAACAAAGCAGGCCCACTGAAGGTCAAGCTCCTATCCAAACAGGGAACACTGGGAAGAAAGAAACCTTAAAAGCTCAGAGTTAGCAGTCCCAAAAAGAAAGGGTGCAGTTGCGAAAACAGGTGCTGTCAGGGCATCCCACTCCCCAAGCTCTTAGGCTCATTATGCATCCAGGATCACAAAACCCAGAGGAGCCACCATGGCAGGTCAAACTTCAGAGGCAGCATCATACACTCCCTGAACAAACCCAATAATTGGGGAAGGAAATAAGCAGCAGATATGACACAGAGATTCAGGACCTATGTCACTCAAGCCCTGAGCTCATCTGGGAGCATATAGGCAGAACCACAAGACCAGCCCCACCCCAGCAACAAAAAGTGGTGGTACACATTTGATTACAAAAAAGGGAAGCTCCAGGGCCCCTCATTGAGCAGGCATACCCAAGCCCCAAGCACAGTGGGGAGCCATGGTGGGCACACCAAAAGTTGTAGCCTATACCACATGGTCCCATCAAGCCTATCATGGAGGAAAGGGTACCCACATCCAGGAGACTTGAGACGGGGGACAACCATAGGAGAGGAATCTATAGCCATATAGAGGTCAAACAATAAGAGCAATAATAAACTTATAAAGCGCGTGGCTGCATTCAAGAGAGCGTCCCAGCACTAGAAGCCCTAACACGTATACAGGCTAAGGCACCACCCAAATGCCTAGTTATCAAAAAGACAGGTCTTCAGAGATCTCTGGAAGGCCTGTTTACATGGAGCAAAACTGAGGTAGGAAGGCAAGGAATTCCAAAGTTTAACAGTCAAGTAGGAAAAGGAACGATCGCCTCGCTAGCCCTACAGATCCTGGGGACAAGAAGAAGTCTTTGGGGGTCATTCTGACCCCGGCGGTCAGGCCAAGGTCGGCGGTCTCCCGCCGGTTTTCCGCTGCCCATGTGAATCCTCCATGGCGGCGGAGCGCGCTCCGCCGCCATGGGGATTCTGACACCCCATACCGCCATCCTGTTCCTGGCGGTTCGCCCGCCAGGAACAGGATGGCGGTATGGGGTGTTGCGGGGCCCCTGGGGGCCCCTGCAGTGCCCATGCCAATGGCATGGGCACTGCAGGGGCCCCCGTAATAGGGCCCCACTTTGTATTTCAGTGTCTGCTTTGCAGACACTGAAATACGCGACGGGTGCCACTGCATCCGTCGCACCTTCCCACTCCGCCGGCTCAATTCTGAGCCGGCGTCCTCGTGGGAAGGTTGATTTGCACTGGGCTGGCGGGCGGCCTTTTGGCGGTCGCCCGCCAGCCCAGTGCAAATCCCAAAATACCCTCAGCAGTCTTTCGACCGCGGAGCGGTATTTTGGAGGGGGGAAGTCTGGCGAGCGGCCTCCGCCGCCCGCCAGACTTAGAATGACCCCCTTTGTTTGTTGAGACGGAGTGAAAGGGAGACAGCAAGGGAGCATAATCTTATGCTGTTATAGTTTATTTTAAAGGGTGCTCAGAGGGTAAAATTAGGGAAGATCTGGAATGTAAGTATGGTAGAGAAGAGATAATGTCTAGTCTTATATGGCCTGATTTGTATATTGTTATGTATACTCCATCACAACGGGGATGGAGAATACATACCACCAATATGTTGGTCCGTGCACCCAATTTAAACATGGGCAGACCTCCTTTTTTACTATGGTGGTGGAGAGTACTCTGTTTCCACTGTGGATAATACTTCTCTGATGGCCTTGGGAATTAAGGGCTGTCAGAGAAATGACTACACGTCTGCCCAACTTAGATGGGTGCAAAAACAACAGATGATGGACGGAATGCAGAGCAAATCAAACATTCACCCCAGTCACAGATCTGGGTTTATCCATCAGTTTTTTTGCTTGCCATGCCATTTCAGTTGGGACCCAGCCATATGCAAATCAGTCTTGACCCTGTTCCCCATAGGGACAGCCCAGCCTGAACTGCCAGGCCATGTCCTCCCTGAACCAGCAACAAACATCCTGGGACCGGTTTCAGGGTATCACCCTTCGTCAGCCAGGCTAGCTTGAATCTGGTAGCAGAACAAGCACAGGACCCACATCTGGGCATACCCTTCCCACTTGGGGCAACAAATGCAAAAACAACAGATGATGGACGGAATGCAAAGCAAATCAAATATTCACCCCCAGTCACAGATCTGGGTTTAATCCACTGTTTTTTTTTGCTTGCCATGCCATGCCATTTCAGTTTGGACCCAGCCATATGCAAATCAGTCTTGACACTGTTCTCCGTGGGAACATTCCAGCCTGAACTGCCAGGCCATGTTCTCCCTGACCCAGAAACAAGCATCCTGGGACCATTTTCATGTTATCTCCCTTCATCAGCCACGCTAGCTTGAATCTGGTGTCATAGAAGCATGGGACCCATGTCTGGGCATACTCTTTCCAATTGAGGCGACAAATGCAAAAACAACAGATGATAGATGGAATGCAAAACAAATCAAACATTCAACCCCAGTCACAGATCTGGGTTTAATCCATCAGTTTTTTTGCTTGCCATGCCATTTTAGTTTGGACCCAGCCATATGCAAATCAGTCTTGACACTGTTCCCCGTGGGAACATTCCAGCCCGAACTGCCAGGCCAAGTTCTCCCTGATCCAGAAAGAAGCATCCTTGGATCGGTTTCAGGGTATCACCCTTCATCAGCTAGGCTAGCTTGTTGCTGGTGGCAGAGCAAGCACAGGACCCACGTCTGGGCATACCCTTCCCACTTGGGGCAACAAATGCAAAAACAACAGATGATGGACAGAATGCAGAGCAAATCAAACATTCACCCCCAGTCACAGATCTGGGTTTAATCCAACAGTTTTTTTGCTTGCCCTGCCATTTCAGTTTGAACCCAGCCACATGCAAATCGGTCTTGACTGTTCCTCATTCGAACAGTCCAGCCGGAACTGACAAGCCAGGTCCTCCCTGAACCAGAAACAAACATCCTAGGACCGGTTTCAGGGTATCACCCTTCAACAGCCAGGCTAGCCTGAATCTGGTGGCAGAACAAGCACGGGACCCATGTCGAGACATACCTTTGCCACTTGGGGCGACAAATGCAAAAACAACAGATGAAGGATGGAATGCAGAGCAAATCAAACATGTACCCCCAGTCACAGATCTGGGTTTAATCTATCAGTTTTTCTGCTTGCCATGCCATTTCAGTTAGATGGGTGGGCACATAGTCATTGTTTACTGCTCCTTACCACTGTGTTTTGAATATGTTTCTTGTGCTGCATAACTTACTATACCTAACTCTGTTAATAATGTTTTTCTATTCTTGTGCTGGTATGTGAATAGAGAATCATATGATTGAAAGGAATTAAATTACCTAACATATGTATATCTTAACAGTCTATTCTAGAAGCATGTAGTATGTGACTTACCTATTACGTCAACATCAACATCACCTACAAAGCTATTGAAATTATGCGACTAAAGAGGAGTAAACTACGTGGCACGGTTTAATTTTGAACCTAAAATTATTTTGCAAAGTATGGAAAATCACAGACATATGCGATTAAGGACAATTGATGAAGCAGTATTGTCTAGCTATTTTGTGAGTGTAACCCTAGTGAGGCAAAAACTAAATTGTGTAAAAGTGATACAACATGCCGCTCACTGAACACACTTTCTTTTTTGATAGCAAGGTTTTTTTTATTCTGTGGATTTGAGCTATATTTTAAGCAATAGGTCAAGTTGTAGATTTATTCTCTACACTCTCGGGACCCTCCAGGGACTTCTAAACAGCCATTCAGTACAATTTTGGATGTCATGTAATGCAAGTGCCTCTTTTAAGACACTTTGAGATTCCAGACTCCAACCTTCACAATAGATTCCAAATGGTCCACATTCTTGTAATAAGTGACCTCTTGTCATAGGTGCTGACAACGCTGTGTGTATACTTGAATTCACCTGAGTAGTGAATCATCTCTGTATCAAAGAAGCAATCATACTTTCTAGTCTGTTTGGGTTGCATTTAAATACATTAAATGTTTAGTACTTGCGGCAGACAAAAGCCCTCTACCAAGTCTATCAATTGGGAAATTGACAATTTTCGTTGGCTTCTTCCCCTTTTCACAAGAGTTCCTACAATGTAGGCATTTCTAGTTATCTTCAAGCACAGTCTAGTTTCTATTAAAGACACATGGCATGATGTTCGAAATATGTAATTAGTCCTCATAGTTGTAAAACAAACCAATCAACAACCTACTGTCTAACTTCATTAAATATGAACCGTGGGGAAGGTTGGCAGTTTAAATGTCAAAGCACATGGTCAGCTGACACAGGTGATAGCTCAACATCACTTAGAATCTTCTTAAATGCTGATCTACTACTCGGTAAACTGCTGTAGCCAAACCTCCAATGAATGGCACCTCCAACAGGTCTCCTAAACTACCATTTGACATTGGCATGAGTGAAATGTTGAGTACCAGGAGTAGTGCCAAACTGTAGATGTACTTTGGAACCTGAGAGGTGAAGCGTGTCTCCTTGTTTGACATGGCAAGCCTGGAAGGCATTGGCAGAAGGGTATAGGCTGGCATGACCACTCTGGAACCAAGTACGTTCACAACCCACTTGGAACGTTGGCGCTTCATGGATATTTGCCTCCATAGTCAGCAGCGACGGGCAGTACTAACAGTCAAATATTCCACAAACAGTGTTTGTGCTCCTTCTCAGAATAAAACTTACCACCTGTAGGAATGTCTGTGCAGAACACCCTGTGCACATTCCAAAAACGTCATTTTAGTACATAGAGTAGTATTTACTACACAATGCAGTTCAAAACCTTTGCCCAGACATCTCTGCCTCTCCTATCTTTTCTGTACAGATATCTCCATCACAGTGGTGGAGATCTCTGCACGTTTTTGTAGTAAATGTGGGATAAATCAGGGGAAGCCACTGGATAATAAGGGAGCATTACTACTAAATAAGAGATATTCAGGGAGGGACATGGAAATACAAAAACATATACAAAATGCCCCTAAATGAGTAAGGCAATTAATATTAGCAAAATACACTTCTAATTCTACTACAGTTCACATAGGGACATGCCAGGCTCAAATGTATACCAGCCATGCCCTGGAGTAAGTAAAGGGTTACACATGGCCAGTCACAAATACTACAACACGTACACACAGAAAACAATGGGGGTAGCAATAAGAGTAGGAAAAAATAAGAACATTAAGTTTTTTTTAACATTTGCCATTTTTTTATATTTATTTAAAAAAAAAATACTTAATACAATTTTTATATAAGATTTTTATTCTGAAAACATCACAAGACTCACAACAAATAGAACACACCAGGTAATGAAAGGGACTAGGGAGGAATGACTATGGGCTCCGCCACCCATCTACAGGTGAAACTCACAACAACACCAATCAATAATATGCAGACTGACCACATAAGAAATTGACTCATACACCAATTAACTTTTTTGGATTCACTATGTCAGTGAATGTCTTTGTAGCTTTGCTCCTTGATTTGAGGCAAAACTATCCGAAAAGGGAAGAGAAGGATTGTAGGCAAAGGATGAACATATTTGGCATGTCCAGGGAAGCTGTCACTGCCAGCTAGTGTTTCTCATCTGAAGTCATCCTTGGCATGGTTGTAGACTTGGATCACCTATAGCCTTCTGCCTGTGTATCTCTACCCATGTCAAAATATTGGATGCCCTCCATTTCATCACCAGGAGCTCTTATCAAAGAGTTCTTTTCAGGCAACTTATGTATCTCATAGACAAGCAAATCTTGATGCTTGCAACATGTACTGCGATACATCACCAGAAGAGTGTAGTCATTCATTACCAAGCTATAGTTACTGGAGGAAAAGCAGAGGGTGGGTAAGGAATTCTATGCAGTTGCCTATTTCTGTTGGGTATTATATGCCATTGATTGCACCCATGTGTCACTTCAATGACCTCACTATAGGAAGCACTTTTTCTGCAAAAGACATTCCATCAACATGCAAGCTGTCTGCAATGCCAGGGGCTGCTTGACTGTGCACAATATGTGTTTGCTGGGGACTTCAGTGACATGTGCCTCTTAGGTAAATTGTAACACCTTACAATAGGGTTATTCGTGCACTGGGGTTGCTAGTCCATCTGGGTGATGGAATCTTAAAAATAATCACTCATTGCTCACTAAAGCATATTTGATGCATCTTACCCTAACATTCACTGTGTGTAGGTAGACATAATGCAGTCCAATAGATTAGAATGGAACAGAACCTTATTTCAAGCAATAGCACATATGTTCGTTGCAGCTGATGCCAGGTATGATGTCTCTCTCCATCTTCTCACACCCTTTCAATGACCAACCGCATTACCTGTTTCACTAACGTAATATCAGAATCAAACATGTCATTCTGTATTTATTAATAACATATTAACATTGAAATATAGTCATTCGCACAGTGTACACAAGTATTTCTTCATACAAGCTTACACCTCACATTATAGGTCGATCATGTCACAATTAACTCATTGTAACACTTCTTCTCCTCCTCAATTGTTTTTAAGAGTTCTCTGTATGCTGGGTAGTGATGGCCACATGCAGGATGGAGATTCCCTATGTGAGGTGGAGACCTCTGCATGTGGAGCAGTGACTGCCATTTTTCAGTGCAGAGACCTCCACTTTTAGGAATAGGAAGTTGGCCATTTTCCAATCCTTCTGAGCAATCCTGACGTCATCTCTTTCCATACTGCAGTTTCTTACATTTTCTAGACCCAACAAATGGCTGAGGGACAAGAAGAGAGTCACCATCTTTACAGATGAGGAATTAGACATTATATGTGAGAGGGTCCTGAAAAATTGCCCTAAGGTCTATGGGGATCCAGAGATCTAGCTGACTATTGCAGAGGACAGGATTTGCTCATGTCATCCCCCGTCGTATGCTTGGCTGCCTGACATGGCCTGCAGGTTATCCATTATGGAGAGGGTTGCCATCTGAAAGCTTTTGTTAGGGAGATTCATGAAAGGGGAATGCTGCTCATCACCATGCATGCCTTCTCTCTCAGAGAGGAGGAGACCAGAGATGCATCTGCATGGAAGGAGTGTGTAGAGTGTAACTTTAGGATGAGGGCTATGTGAGGTTAGTCCTGTGTCTCTGGGACTCTTATCCATGGCTGCTTTGCTGGTGCCACGGGACTAGCAATCATCAGGAGAGACATTGGAAGAAGTCTGCTGGCTGGCCGTTTGGAATTCGTGGCTGAAGGTTTCTGTGTGCAGCCAAAACTGTCCTGCTTCAGCCATCTACTGCTCCTCCTCCTTCTCTTTTTTTTTTCTTCCGCAGTGGAAGCCGTCGAAATAGCTGCTTCGAGGAAGGTTGGATTTTTGCATGGGATTCTGGAAATGTGGACGGTACAGAGTAATTGTCAGGCCCAGCGTGCCCAGTATCTTTTAGAGGTAGATGGTAGAAGATTAAATTAATAATATAAAATGTATGATCACTAATACAATAAACTTGTTTCAGAATAGATTTCAAAGAGAAATCACACTCATTATGTTAGTAATAGGGTAAAAATTAATTTTTGCATATAATTACTATTTATACACAATATCAATTGACTTCCTCCAGCCACAGCTGCTTGCTTTGTGATAATGTGTTTTGTCACTTTGTATAGTGTAATAATCACCCATGAGGGTATCCAGGCTATTGGGCAGGAATGTAGGTGTGTGGTCCCCTCAGTGTTTAATTTAAAAGCCAGGTCTTCAGCTTCTTGCAGAATTCAAGAAGTGAGGAGGTGGCTTTGGTGTGTTGAAGGAGGTCGTTCCAAGTTTTGGGTGTGATGTAGGAGAAATAGTGACCTCCTACTTCACGTTTGCAGATGCAGGGAGTGTGTGAGTGAGTATGAGGCAAAGCGTAGGTGCCTGGTGGGCTGGTGAAGTGTATGCGGATGTACAGGTACTCTGGCCATGTGTTGTGTAGGGTTTTGTATGTGAATGTGAGAAGTTTAATTTGGCTGCTCTCTTGAAAGAAGAGCCAGTGATGCTTCGTGAGGTGTGGTATGATGTGGTTGCAGCATGGAAGATCGAGTGTATACAAATTGTTTAGAGATTCGAGTATAGAGAGTGTTGTCATAGTTCAGCCTGCTAGTGATGAGTGCTTATGTGACCATCTGTCTGGTGTTCTGTGGCAACCATCTTCTGCAGCATGTGTTGGATGTGAAAGCAGGAGATGCTCAATATGTTGACTTGTGCCATCATGTTGAGTTTGTCACCTAGGATGATCCCTAAATTTCTTGCGTGGTCTATTGGTGTGGGTGTTGGTCCTACCTCTGACAGCCACCAGGTAGAGTCCCATGGGGAGGTCTTATTGCCGAAGACCAATACCCCCGTCTGGTCGTAGTTGAGATTCAGGCATTTGGTTTGCATCCAGCCTGCTACCATGGTCATGTAGTTGATTAAGTTGGTCCTGGTGTTGGTTTTCTTGTCCACCAGGGAGAGGATGAGTTAGGTGTCATTTCCATAGGAGATGGCAGTGATGTCTGATATTGGCAAGTGGTGTCATATATATGTTGAAAGAGGTGGGGCTGAAGGACGATCCCTGTGAGACTCTGCATATCAGGTTCTTGGTCTTTGATGTGAAGGGAGGAATTCTGAATCCTTGGGTTCTACCCATGATGAAGGAGCAGACCCATTTGAGTGTGGATCCTTGTATGCCAATCTCGTGGAGCCTTTTGATGAGTTTGATGAGGGTGTTGTGGGAAACAGTGCCAAATGTAGTAGAGAGGTTGAGCTGGATGAGGGCTGTTGTTTCTCCAAGGTCCAGGATGGTTCAAATGTCATCCGTGGCTGTGATAAGTGCTATTTTCATGCTGTGATTCTTTCTGAATCCTCATTGGGTGTTGTCCAGAAGCTGGTACAGCCCAAGGTGGGTTGTGGGGTGCTTGGTGATGACCTTCTCAATCACATAGGCTGGATAGGGCAGCAGGGAGATGGAAGCTGCTCAGTTGATTTGTGCGAGCTCTAGGCTTTTTGAGTAGGGCATTGATTTCTGCAAGCATATTTCAGAAAATGGAGGTGTTGATGGTGTGGGTCATGATGGTGCTGATTAGTGATGTTCCCAGGTTGTAGATGTGATGGGGAAAAGTATCTGTTGGGGTCCCTGGATGGATGGTCCGCATAATTGCTGCTGTGTTGTTTCTGGTTGAGAGTTGTCCATTCAGTCCGATGGTTGTTTTGTTTATTGGTGAGTAGGCTGGCAATGAGTTTTCTATGGTCAGGTTGGTGTGCCAAGTTGCTATAGATGTTTTAAATTTTTTGGAAGAAGTTGGATGGATTATCGCAGAGTTGTTGGGTGGCAGGTAATGATGCTGCTGATGGTGGCTGATGGTGAGGTGAAGTCCTTGACCATAGAGAAAATCTCCTAGTAGCTGTTAGAGCTTCTTTTGATGTGATTCACTAGTGTTTTTTTCTTGGTGTCTCCTATTTGCTGGAGATAGGAGTCTTGTAGGTGCTGGTGTCATGGCTGACTCTTAATTTCCTTTCTAGCTGTTTAGTGACGTTCGGTGTCTTAGAAGTCTTCCTAATACCAGCTGTCCTGCTTGTTTGATCTACTTTGCTTGTTTGGTTTGATGAGTGCGAGGGAGTCCGCGCATTGCTTGAGACACTTATTAAAGTTGTTAATCTCCTTGTCGAGGTTCTCTGTGGGACTGGAGGTATTGTTGGTGTTTGCATGAGGGTGTGTGGCTGCAGGAGACCCGGCAGTGGGTGCAGGTGAAATCTCCTACCATGGTGTGAGGTGTGGCATCATTTGGGGGAACAGCATCTGAGACCAAGTGACCCAAGGAGAGCTGGGTGGTAATCAGACTAGGGTTTCTTTCCTTCGGCACACAAGCAGCTCAGTACACAGTGGCTGGTATTAAGTAGGTCCTGTGACAGGAGCGTGGTAGGGTGGTGAGCAAGGCTTGCCTTTGCAGGAAAAATAGGCACGGAGGCCCCAGGAGCAGCTAAGGAGCAAGGGAAGGAGGCAGTGGGAAATGCACAGGATGGGGGAGTGGGAGCTGCATGGAGTGAAACAGTGGCATAGGCAGGGGAAAGGCAGACAGTGGTGAAAACAGCAGAGGTTCCTAGGGTGAAAAAGAGAGGATGTGAGGCAGTAGTAGAAAGGAGGCTGAAAAGCAAAAGTGAATGCAAGAGTGAAAGGTGTGAAAAGAGACTTGGGAAGTGTAAAGAGTGTGAATAAGCATGAGAAGTGAGAAGAGACTCGAAGGAGAAAGCAGACAGGAGAGACAGAAGGATTAGAAGAGAGAGAAGAGGAGCATAAGCTAGGGGTGAGGCTGGAGCTTCAGGCAGAAGAAGCTGGGTTTGAAGTGGCCTAAATTGGTCAGAGGATGAGTCACAGCTGAGTGGGTGGGGGTCGGGCCTTGGCACTTGAACGCACTGATGTGAGCTGGTCAACCAGTTTCCTTGAAGCTGGTGTTTGCAAGGTATACCCCGATGCTGCCGCTGGAGACAAGAGTTATGTGAAATGTGGGATAAAAAGTTATGAATGAAGATTAACTTTGGTATTTGACAAAAATGATGTCAAGAGATATACATGAAAGACACTAATAATGCAATTGGCAGCGGGTTACACAAAAAAATGCACCTAGCCCCTATCACCTGTTATATATTTAACACAAATAAGTCACAGATCCAATTTCTATGGTAATGTGTGCACTCATCACAGCACCTGCCGCAAAGAACTGTATAGTATATATATTTCGATGGTGCACCACTTTAAGTGTATCTAAACAAGTCCAATAATTCAATGTTGTTTCATTGTTGTCTTCTCTTTATTCTTCTTTTCTTTAAAACACTTCATAACAACATCAGCCAACGTGTTTCGTCCTCAACACAATACTTCTTCAGAGCTTTTTTGTTAGGTTTTTATTCAATTCCCATCTTTCCTGTTCAAATCAATGATTTCACTATCCGCATCATGTTGCCTGCATTGGGCATAGTACCTTTTTGAAGCCTCAATACTGCGCCTTCCGTAATTACAGTGAGAGCCGTCACCAAAGCATAAGACCGAAAAGATATACATGAAAGATAAGCAATAGTAACAAAATAAAAATTTATGTAAATCCAACATTTGAAACAAATTATAAAAGAGGGTTAGAAAGATAATTCATTATTAATAATAATAATAATAATAATAATAATAGTAAATACCAGATGTACTCAGATTTCCCTAATTGAAGGATGCTTGTGGCCTATTTGTGGCTGACAGGATCTCCCCTGGTGTCATCTGTGGTGCGGTCACAATGTGGGCCCCAAGGATTGTTGTCTCACTGTAGTTTAGAAGAGAGGCCTATACACAGGAATGTCATTTAAAGACAAAGATAATGATGGTGGATACTCACTTCAACAAACACACAGGGTCCTCTGCCGGATGTTAACACAAAGGCTAAAGGAAATATTCTTGTGCCACATATGTGTGTATGCATGTATTTATATATTTTTATAGCGCAAAAGGCAGCAGAGCATTCTACATGGTCAAAGGCAAGCTTAAAGTCAACAAGTAGAAGGAGAGGAAGTTGAGTTGTGGATGGTTAATGGATTGTGATGTATTTGTTCTTTAAAGAGGTACGTTTTCAACTCTATTCCAAAATTAGAATAGCATTTAGACAGTCCATATCAATATGAGGATGCAGCTCCTTATTTTGGGCGCATGGATGGAAAAGTTCTGTTGTCTGGTTTTTTTTTTTTTCCCACTTAGTCTTTAGTTTGATGGTGTCCTGGCTGCCGGTGTGCCGAGAACCAGCAGAGATGGTGATCTTGTGTGCAAGATAAGCAGGGGTGCTAGTCTTGATGGCTCTGTAAGTTATGCAGCTGGAGTCGCATCAGAATGAGGATGAGCTGATCATATTTCTTAAGGCCCTGGATGAGACATTCTGTGGCATTTAGGATGCCCTGAAGGGGTGCTAGTGTAGAATTTGGGAAGTAATTGAGTGTGGCATTACCATGATCCAAATGCAAGAATACAAGGGCTTGGACTGCAGTTCTGAAGTCGCTTTCTGGAAGAAATTGTTTGACGTTCTTTAGAAGCGACAGCTTGCACCAGGCTGTCTTTGTTTTTGTATAGTAACGTGTTCCCTTACAGAAAGGGTGAATCCTAGTAATTGGGCATGCAGTGAAAGTTGGGGTTCAGAGCCTTCAAAGTTCACGTCATTGAGCCCGGTTTGTACTGTATCTTGTTTGTTGTTTTGTCAAATAATAGGAATTCTGTCTTGGCTGGTTTGATCTTAAACTTAAGGGAGTCGTAGGACATCCAGGTCTGGATGATGTGCAAGCAGTGTTTGAGGCATTGGATGTCTGAGGCAGAAGAGACTTTCAAGTAGAGTTGAGTATCATCTACATATTGGTGAATCTTGATACTCTTACCTGTGAGTAGAGTGCCAAGTGGCTTAATGTAAAGGTTGAAGATGACAGGAGACAGTATGGAACCTTGGAGAACTACACACATGATAGGGCTCTTTTGAGACCTGATGTGCCCATGTGAACACGCTTGTGTCAGTTAAAAGGGTAGGAGGAGAACCAAAGAAGGACATTTCCTTGAATCTAATTTGCAACTCCAGGGTATGTATGAGGGATGGTTGGATGTATTGAAGGCAGCTCAGAGGTCCAGCAATATCAGGAGTCAGGGATCATCTTCACCTATTGTCAAGATGGCATTGTATACGATGTGTAAGGTGGAGGTCTCCATGCTGCACTGTGATCTGAAGCCAGACTGCTAGTACTGCAGGAGATGGTCAGCAATGACATGATCTCCGAGTTGAACATGAACTGCTTTTTCAATGATCTTTCCGTTGACTAATAGGTGAATGATGGGCAGATAGTTGGCAAGATCATCAAGGTTCAGTGTAGGTTTCTTCGGGAGTGGTGGGATCTGGCCGGCCTTGGGAACTTTAGTGAGGGAGGCATTGATGATTGTAAAAAGGGGTAAGGGAGCATCTCCAGAGAGAGCTTTGATGAAGAATCATTGATAGACATCATCTTCATAAGAAGTGCTTTGACGGAGTTGAGAATGTTAGCCAGATCTGGAAGACAAAGGACTTGAAGGCTGACCATTGCAGGATTCTACAGGAAGGGATGAATGTAAGAAATAAGCAGGCTAGATATTCGGTGAGATTGTGGATTATTGTATGGTGTGGTCAGGTGACCATGTAATAATGTCACAATTCTGTATCGGGACCAGTTAGGTTTGTGTGTAAAACCTTATCTCAGTCCTGTGTAGCTGTGGCACAGAGCTGTCAGGCTTTATTAACGGAACACTAGTAAAGCATTAACAAGTACCAAAAACAGTAAAAAAGAAGAAAGCACAACATAATAAAAATCTGACACCAATTTATAAAATGGATTATGTTTTTATCTTTAAACACAGATCTGAACAACAAAAATCTACTGAAGGGATGTGATTTTTGAAAGACGCAATAAATCACTGCTTTTTCACTTAATACAATAATTCATTATAAATGACCACAATAGTGGTTCAGGATTAGTCATGACCTGCAAGTTGAAAACGACTATCTAGGCACCCTTGGACGGGCCAGCTCCAATAGGGGACCAGTCATAGGGATCAAAATGGTCCAGGCCAGCAGTTACCTGTCACTTTGAACAGTCTCCAGTCCAGTTAGGAATGCATTGGCAGGACTCTTATTGAAGGCAATGGATGTGGTCCTGATGCTGGGGATAAAGGATAATAAAGGAAGGTTAGGATGCTGGGACATTGGGCTGGTATAGTGGATGTTCCTGTGGCCACCATTTGGTCCTCAAGCTTGTGGGGGGTTGCCTCAGGGGTCGCTCTCCGCGGTGTCCAGGCATAGTCCAGCACAGATCCATTTGCCACTAGTCAACTGGTGTCCAGTTACAGCAAACCCAGCGATTTCCTTTAGCTGACAATAACTTTCTTGGAGGGTGACGAGAGGACTCCCTGATGGGCTTCACAAGTCCCTCCTTTTGAAGGTCTGGACTCAGTCTCGCAGGGTGCTCCTTGGTGTCCAGCAGCAGTCATGGTTATTTGTGTTGGATCCACATGGGTGCAGGGTTCTCAGCAGTGTAATAGGGAGTCAGCCAAATGACTCCTGGAGTCACTTTTTCTGTTTAGCAGGCATATGTATCTTTTCCACACATGGGACACTGTAAGCATAGTCCTCTCTTTGCCAGTCCTCAGGTTCAGCAGAGCAGTCCAGTCTTTGGTGCATCCTCTCTTTGCTATTCTAGGGAGCAGCAGCAAAGTCATTCTTCAGTTTCCTTTCCAAGACAGTAGTGATTTGAAGTCTGGGTGCCAGAGGTGCCACTTTTATGCCCACTACAAGCTTAGGAGGTGGTGGTCACTAACTTGCCAATGGGCTACTAAGGTTTCCTCCCACCTTGTGACTGCTTCTTTTGAAGTGTGGCATCTAGTTGTCCCAGAATGTACTATTCTGCACACTCCCTCCATGGTGAGACCCTTCTTTTGGTGTGCAGAGAACCCTAGCCCAAACCATAAGTGTAGCTACCTGTGGCTACACTCCACTTGAAAACTGGTTTGACAGTGGATTTTCCCTCTCTGCCCGAGATGCCAGTCCTTCAGCCCAAACAAAAGGGTCTGCTTTCCTAGTGTGACTAGTATTTGTCCTTCAGAGGCGCATACCCTTTGGAGTCATAACCCCTCTGCCCATCCCGCCAGGAGGAGGTCACACCCCTTACTTCTGCAGGTCTTTTGTGCCTCTCCATGAAAGTTGTTCTTGCCCCTCCACAAGAGAACTTCAGGCTGCCTCGATGTCAGAAGCTGTTTGCAACAGAAACCGGCTGCTGGAAAGCTTGAGCAACAATTGGCCATTTGTAAAATGGTTACTTCAAATTCATCTTGGGCAACTAGTCTGGTTTAATGCAACAATTCTTTTGATGCTTTGAAGTTTCAGATTTGGTAGTCTCATCTGAAAGTTAGCACTGCTGAGTTGTCAGTGTGGAACTCTATACTCACCAAAGGGGCAAAAATGACAAACTTTCAGGAAGTGTAAAGTAATTAAAACACATGTCCTTCTTTGGTAACATAATGCACCCTGCCTATAGACCTTGTTAGGCCTGGCATATAAATATTAAAAAAGAAGGATTGGGCTTTGCTCTGAGTTGAAATGGCAAAATTGAGTTAGCAGTTTAAAAAACGCCCAACCATCCTGCACTTGTAGCCTGGGAGTCATGCTTTGCTTGGTCACACTCATTGTGGTACAATCAGTGCATCGGTCCAATAGGGATACTTTACGTGCAGGCTTTGGGTACTAAGTGGTACCACATATTAAGGTCATATAAATATGTTAACGTATACCAATTTGATGTAAACCAATTAAACATATACTTTTTAAGGGTTACACCACAGGCACTGCTGCCTGGTTGGCAGGTCCCAGTGCACTTTCAGAGTCACCAAACCAGCAACATCAATCCATGCAAACCGACTAATTTCCTTACATCGTCGATGTGTTTTCATATTTTCTGCAAGAAGAGGTAGATGGCACTGCATTGTTTTGTGAAGTGAGGAATAGGAAGGTCTGGCAGGGGGCTGATGCATTGCCTGATTGTCTTGAACAGTGTTCTGCTTTTGTTGGTGGTTTTATTTATGATGAGAGTATAGTACTTTGCTTTGGCTGATGGGCTGTCTGTGTGTTGCAGGGAGGGACTTCAGTGTGAAGAGATCCTCAGGAGTTCTGTTTTTCTTTAATTTTCTTTCCTGTCAGCGTATGACACCAGCACGTTCTTCAGAATATCAGGGTGCTAAAGGCTTTGTCTTTTGCTTGCATGTTGTAACTGGGGCATGACCATTCACATAGATTTCCAAAAAATGTTGAAGGTGTTTAGAAGGGTGTTGACATCAGATGTGGAGTTGATGGGATGAGAGATGAGTTCAAGCATTGGGTTTTCCATTAAGTAGTCTATAAAAGATTCTAAAGTTTGGTCTCCTCTTTTGTGTTGACATTTGTTTGTTGGTAGTACGCTGAGCAGAGAGATAGAGATGGCTGACTGGTCAAAAGGTATGGGTGGTTTGCATTGGATTGTTGGTGATGTTGGGAAGCCAAGGCAGAGGATGTATTCTTTGAAGTGTGTTGGTTGTGTAACTTGCTCTCTTGTGTTTTTCTAGCTTAACAGTGTCTGGGTTGTTGAAATCACCCAGGAGGGTGGTGTGGGCATGTCGGATGGGTAGGGTTATGAAGTAGTTGTTCTCCCTAGGAAGCCTATAGATGAGATGGAAAGTGGTGGACTGAGTTGCAGAGAAGGGAGATGGCATGTTTCTTGCTTGTCCAGGGTGCAGGGCCAGGAAGACCTATGGATGACAGTGAGGCCATCTAGCCTACTTATGTGCACAGTCCAGCTTCTGTCCCCTGTGGCATTAGCATTAAAAAACATGACAAAGAAAACCACAGAAATAATTGAATAAAAGGGGAACATGGGTGGATATATGCATATAGACTGGAGATTAATGCATAACTGCTTACTTAAACAAAGAGAGATATGTTTAAACCAAACCCAAAAGACCAGACAGTATCAGTCTCTACCACCTATCTGCTGTGTGTAGCTAGTCCTGGTTTCATACAGTACTAGTAGCAGAGATAAAGATGGAGGCAACTGTTCGATGGGAAAACAGAGGCCCTTAAAAGTGGATGAAAACAAGAAGTATGTGAGCATATTAGTGCTAAATTTAACAATATAATTTATAGTTGAATAAATTAGTTCATCAAAATAAACACCAATAAAACTGTAACAATGCAACAAATAAATGTATAGAAATCGCTTGTAGTGAGTTAGTGATATTAATAGCATAATGGCAAACCTGTGTGTTGTGAAGTTGTGTAAGAAAACAGACCCTATGTGTAGCCCTACCACATTAGGAAGTACTGCTTCCCCAGCTGCACCAATCAAATAACTTGTAATGGTGCTGGTATAAGAGAAAGGGAAATTTGAAAGAAATTAATATAAATAACATCATATTTAAAGGGTGTGTGTTTGAGGCTACGTTTGAAGAATATGTATGTAATGTCTGTATGGCTGTATAAGTTCGGGAGAGGAAGAGTTGCATGGGTGGTTGTAAGATAACTGTAGATATAGACAAGGGGTTTAATTCTTAATGGGACTTACTTTAGTACCACATTAGGGCCACAGTTAGGTGTGTTTGAACAGGCAGGCTATATAGCACGTGAAGGTGCATTGTGAAGAAGATAGACTCTTCAGGATCCAGGTGTGCCTCCAGGAACAGCTTTTGCAATCTGAATCCTGGAGAACTTCTCTTTTGAGCACTTGCTCTTATCCTGCCCTTTATTGTCCCACAAGGTATGCCTCCTCCCGAATGCATTGACAGAGTCTGTGACTTCCACCCACAGTGCTGCTTTATGTGCTCCACTGACGGTAAATGAAGCAAGACCTCACAGATATTTGTAGCGTTTGACCACAAATTCAACTAAAAGAGCTGTCTCCTCCTCAGTTTTCTGCATCCTGGAGGCTGAATATGGTTCCTGTTGGCTTCAGGGTCAGTAGTTCAAGGAGATCCTTGGGTTGTGGGATTCATTTGCCTGTTTATAAATGAATAGGCACCAGTGGTGTGTGTGATCTGGGTCATGTTTATAGTATCTGCCTATTCCCTTCTACTCTGAGGTCTCTGTGACAGACGTCTCCATCTCCATAAGAAGCTCTCTGCCTCAATGGTGTACATATCTGCCAATCAGGCTGAATGTGAAATATGGTCAGAACGTTATTGGTACTAACTTTACAGTTTACAATACAGTTGTAAGAGGCTCTTCCATCTTGTTGGAAGGGGTGGAGCCAGTAACTCTACACCTAGGTGCACACCTCCTCTCAGAAGTGGTGATTAACAAAGACGTGGAGAGTTATATGTAGATGTAGAGGTAGATCTACACAAGTAAATTTACCTTTGTGAATCATACCCCCATTATGTAGTGGAATAGGTCATGGCTTCTCTGGTGCACATAACCACAAGCTCACCTTCTGATGAGTGGAAGAATACATTTATGGTGGCATCAAGATGGGTCAAAATGTCATTTCTAATGGATGTTTACAGACCAGAGAACGAGGTGAAGCACTGGTTGATGGGTGTGTTTATAATGTTCCCCAAATTTATAACCACGTCTTGTAATAGTCGACTTACAGCTCTGAGACCAGCAGCAGGCCACCACACTACTAATGCTGCAGCCAGCCAATCTCCTCGACTGACAGCACCTATGTGGCCATTAGCAAGCCAGGCACCACCACCTTTACTTAGTATCAAACCAGCCACTCTCATTGCATCCAGCACCTCACCAGCTGGCCGTCCACCAAAACCATCCATACTGGTGCTCGGCGGCCAGCCAGGCACTATTGCTGTGTGCAACGGCCAACCACCATCACCCTCCTTACTGTGTTCAGTAGTCAGCAAGCCACTGCAACTGCACCCAGCAGCTATCTGCCGCCATCATCGGAAACAACAAAGATTGGCTGAGCCTTTTAAAGCCAGAAGAGGTTCTCCCCAGTAGTTAGAAAGAGGATTGGTTGAAGGAACCCTCTAGATTGACAGCCTGTAGTAACAGATGGCCTGTGACCGCCTCCTCTTCTCCCGGCTCAGGTGAACACACCAGCTGCTGACAACTGAAGCCTCATGCAGCACACATGCAGCCAATTGGGACTTGGAGGTAGGATGACTCCCGCAGATTTGCAGGGATGTCCTGAGGGAGAAGATGTAATTGTGGTGGACGCATCCTCAGCACAGCACCGCGGGCAGACCAGAGGTGCAGAGATGTCAACTGCAGGCAATGAGACTGAGACTTCAGCCGGATGATGGCAACTATTCTCACAGCAGAAAGGTGAAGGGCAGCAGGCGAGGCACAATGGAAAATCACTAACGGACTGGTATAGTCAAGGGATATACCTCACGGATTGAAATTGGTCGGGGGGGCGTTCTGATTGAAAAGTTCACTTCAATCTTGGGTGGCAGCAAGTAGCAATTCATTTTAGGACCTGTGCTACTGTCCAGGAGAGAGAGTGGGATCCGGGCGTGAGACTCGCACCTAAAGAGTTAGATTTGCTGCGTCGAACCACCAGCCGGAAGCATCCCTGACCCTCTGTCGCTTGAGAAATGGTTTGGCCGAAGCCAATAGTGTTTTCATTGTTTCCCACGGCAGGCTCTCTGTGTCTGTCCGTGGTGAATCACGCTGTGTGTAGCTGATAAGGCACGGGTTTAACAGCTCAGTGCCTCAGGCCTGACTCCCCCATTCATAGCGGCTCCCTAGTGCTCGAGGCGCATTCCATTCTGATTGAACAACGTCTATGAGTGCCCCTCCCCCAAGAGAATAGACAGCAGCCTCTGGGCCAGTAAACACATGGATGGCTTGACTCAGACGTAAACAACAAAGGAGAGACAGACATTTGCAGTGCTCTAAAGAGGGGTCAAGGCAGGGATGAAATGATGTCAAACAGACTTCAATCCTCGTAAATTAGCATATACAGTTACAATTCCCCAAGTGCCCCGCATATAGTAATTGCCCTGTGGGAATCCCAGTCCACCAGCTGCAAATGGTTTCTGCTGGATCCAGTTGACAATGTCTACTTTTTGACACTTATATTTATTGCAATTCCTGTTGCAGCTTAAAATCGGTTAGTGACCAGTGACGTAGAAGGGTGTCACGGATTCTGGGGCGAGCAGGATAATTTGGTCCCCAGGCGGCTTTGTTTGTGATAAAAAAAAAAACTGCAAAAATCCGAATTTAATGGGCCCCTGGGGTCTCTTGACCCCGGCACAACTACACCTGCAGCACCACTGATAGCTACGCCCCTCTTATTGGTGTCCAAGGGATCAATTGATTTCAGTTATTGTTTTATCCACACAGAAATAGCCTCCCTGTTTTTGGCTGGCCTTAGCAAAGACTTTTTGAATTTCCTAAAAGGTTTAACTGACACCTCTCTTAAACTGCACACACGTTCTTCGCCTCCCCTAGACTCCCCCGAACCCGACCACTCACCCCTTCTCCCCTCCTCTCTGCTTTCAAGCGCGGGAAAGAAGGTACTCGAAGCCTGGAGTTTGCAGCCCATTTATGATCCTTTTTATTGTTATAATTTTGAGATTGCAAGATAACAATGAACAGGCAGGCAGGCATTGTTTAGCAACATTTTTGACAATTGAAAGATGGCCAGACTGCTGTTTGCTCATTGAGAAAGAAGTTAAGTAAACAGGCAAGCCTCTATTTAAAGGGTAATTGAAGTTAACAAAAGGAAGTAACTAGGCTACTCTGCACGCTTAACTTTTTAAACACTTTTAATTTTAAATACGTCTTGCAGCAAAAGTGTAAACATATGGTAAGGTTTCTTCAAAGTTCAAAAACTGTATTTCATTAAGATGCAGAACCGTTTTCCTTAGTACATGACATTATATTAGTGCATTGAGAAGCATTGTTTTTTAGTGAATAGTTTCCAAACATGAATTTACAAACTTTCATTCTCCCCCCCACCCTGACAACAATGTCAATAGTGAACTAAGATGCAAGTCAGTTGTTAAGTGGACTGTTTGGGTCGAGCTCCTGTTATACATGAGCAACATTATAGTTTATTTAATCAAACACAGGAGAAAGTTGTATACATGCACATCCTAAAATCATGTACTTCGACGTCCCTATATATGTGATAATGAAAAAAACGAGGCAAACTTAAATAAAACAATTGCCTAGGATCACACAATTTATTAATGTGCTTAAACTGGGATTAATCACAGGTTTCATTTTGTGTGATTCAACCACTCGATGTATATGCTTTGCTTCCCCTACCTTACCGGCACCACCCAAGAACACCACCTTCTGACCGCCACCCTGCTGACATCAATGCAGCCCAGTCACATCACAGACAAAACATTTTGGTCCCTGAGGAATTGTTTGTGAGTACCCATGTTTTATAATGAGTTCTTTATGAACCATTAACTTTAATACACACATTAACAGAGGTTAATTTACGGCAGGGGTCTTCAAACTGGGGGATGGGCACCCCTAGGGGGGCCTCAAGTGTTCCCGCGGGGGGGGGGCGCCAGGCTCAGGCCAAAATAAGTATTATAAAGATAACAGTGCTTTGTTTAAAGCAGAAGCATGTTATTGCATTTTTAAAAAGGTAACAGTATTTAACTACAATGTTTAAATAAGTCTAGACATATTTGAACATTGCCATTTTAAAATAATTGTGAAAGATTCTTAGGGTGGGGTGCACTGATTTTTTTTTTTCAACTGGGGGGGCGCGACATTCAAAAGTTTGAAAACCACTGCTTTAGGGCATATTGAAATGCCTTTGCCTCTTCTAGCTCTGAAAAAAAGGCCAAGCTGGTTATGTCAGAATCTGTAATGTGACCTGAAGTTTGCACACAAACGTCTGCAACATGCACTTAAATTGCTCAATGATTGTGTAGGCTATAATCCACCTGTCCTGGGTCACCTGTTTCACTTTGCAGTCTAGCCGGTCTGTGTGAATGTAATGTTGTCGATTATTAGACCACTGCAATTTTACAACATAGTGAGAGCCGCATTTACTAGGAAATAATGCAGTGTCAATGCAAGCCAGCTTGCTGCACCGTGGTGCATCATTTCGAAACTGCAGGGATGCATCATATTTACAGAAATACGATGCATCCCATACTTTCCTCTGCGCTGGTGCACAAACTACTGTCTAGCACCGTCGCAGGGAGACCTTCCTGCCCACAAACAATCATTAATTGTGTTATCCTCTTTCTATGTGTGCTGCAGAATGTTATTTCTTCCAGTTGCGCCATTGTAAAGCCACCCCTAAGGTGGCGTAGGAATCCTACGCATTCCCAGCCTTGTAAATCTGGAAATGTGTCCGATTCCGTCAAGTTCCATGGGTGTTGCGTGGGAACACCCACAGCAAAACCCATAGAACGCCCCTTTCATGCAGAGTTACTTATGAAAGGGGGGCATATTTACAAGGCCATGAAAAACCACACAAGGTGGTTTTGAGTGGCCTTGTAAATATGGGCCAGCACACTGCGAATGACCTTCCCCTAACACTGTGGAGACAATGTTTGCATTTCAGACTCAGGAAGATTTGAGTCGCCACAACTCGCAGAAGAGATGGAAACAGGAGGCATGTCTCAAGATGATGGCCAAGAAACTTAAATCAGAACGAGTGCAGAAGATGCTGAGCAAATGCATGTCAAGTATTGAGAATTACAGGTCACACTCCTAACTGTGTACAGCAGACAAGCTAAGGGCCTATTAGGCCTCCATGAGATTAATGAGGTATTGAGAGAAGAGCTGGGTCACATCAGTTAAAGTTGACAATCTACAGATACAAAAAACATCAGGCACATCTCACCTGCACATGCTACAAATTGGGCGTCATCATCAATACTGGCCCTGATTCGGCATAGAAGGAATGCAATAGAAAGGCACAGGATACTTTGGGGAACTAGGCAGCAGATTCCTTTGTAGCACAGTTCAGATCCCTCTACCACCTACCATATTATCTCACACTCTTCACACACCACCCCACTGACAGGTAGGAGATCAGCCTGTGGCCACAAATTTCAGGTCCTCCTGGGAAGTCTGCCCATAAGTAGAAGGAAACGTCCTTGACTTTGTTAATGCCTCCTGCAGTGCAAGACGCTGTAAGGAATCCATTAGTTTGACATGGAGGTTTTTGCTTGTTATTTTTTGGTAGATATATTGCTTTCTGCGTATTGTGTTCCTATGCACACTTAAGACCATACATAAGTATTGGTTGATCTGGCTCGTGTTTGGTTTAAATCACCATAAATACCGTTGATCACACTTATTTGTGTTACATATAGTCTGCTCTTCGTTTTATGCAAGTGCAAAGTAGTTCTGTTGGTTTTAATTCCAAAACAAATTTACGATCAAATTGTTTCTTATTACGTTGGCATCCTCTTGTTGGTTTGCATGGTCTTGCACAAGATGACCATCACAACGCTTACATTCGCTTTGCCCAATGGCATAAAACATGTGCTTGATTTCCTGTTTGTGGTTCCAACCGATTTTCCCCGTTAAACACCTACCAGGCGAAAGTCTCGCTTTGAAGGTTTAAACGAGAAACAACTACATCCACCACTAGAAGACAGCAGTGGCATTGCTCAGGGGCAACCACTGAAAGACTAAGGACATGCCCTGGGAAACACCAGGTGACAGCGATGCCACTTACCTTATCAGGAGTATGCAGAAGTGCTTCTCTACCAGTTTGCAGATCTCAACAATGTCGTACTGCGACAAAAAATAGGCCTGGGCACCAAAATAAAAGTGTCCCCAGTAGTGAACCACATAGGTAAAAAAGTGGTCCACATTTGCAAATCAGGCCAGTTTTGAACTTGTGAAGACACACTATATATGGGTATTTTGCAAGGTAAAGGAGACTACATGCTTTTGTGTTTAATGCAAGAAATGTTTGTGTCAATAACAAGGAAATTAACAGCAAAAGGCGGCCCACCAGGCCATAAAACAAACCACTCAAACTCCTGAGAACCCATCTGTGACCGGGCCGCCCCGGGCAACAGCGGGGAACCGGCAGAAACGGAACCGCTACGGCCGCGTTCCCAGGTTCCCCTGGAAACGCGTCCGCAACGAGGCCAGCGTCCTGAGGTTGCCTCGGCAACCTCCGGTGACGAGGAGGCTCCGGATTGGCCACCAGGCGGCCAAAAGACGGAAGCTCCGGTCGAGAGGGGGAGAGCCGGGAAGGGAGAGAGGAAGGAGAACGACGGCGGCGGCGGCGAACCGAAGGAGGAAGAGAGAGACGGCGACAAGGACATCGGAGGAGGACCCCAGTGGCCTGGAAGCGGCGGAACCCGAACCCAGAGGAACAGCGCCCGACCGGAAGCAGGGGAGACCAGCCCAGACCGACGAGAGGACCTCCACAGAGCCAGCCACGACCCTGGAGGGTCGTGGCTCTACAAGGTACGGTCCTTCTGGACAAACCGAGGGGCACAATAAAAGGGGAGAAACGCTGGGGAAGGGAGGAAGGCAGGGTGAGGGGAGGGAGGAGAGAAGGGCACTTTAGAGAGCACCGGGAGAGCACAAAAGGGTAAAGTACGGAATATACACAAGCCCTGAAGTCCTCACTGGCACCTATATCACACATAAACCCCCCCCCCTCCTTAAACCTTTTCCCAGCAAAACATATAAGTAGAAGACGTGGTATAAGGCGTCCGTTCCACTCACCAGCGGTATGTGTTCCCTTTTTCTTATATGTCACATCCGGGACCTGACGAGGACGATCCGGTACGCCACCTAGAGAAAAGGAAGAAAAGGGACACAGATTAGAAGGAAGATATTCACCACTCCAGAGAAGAAACTGGCGCTAAACGTCGTACTGACTTTTCATCAGTTCTTATTTCAAATTACTAATAAATACTTACCTCAAAAACCCAAATTTACCTCTCCTGAGTGTCTATACTGTGGGGACTGTCTACAGTGGTGTCAGAAGTGGGATCTTGTTTCTAATCCCTCTCCATAAAACAGTCCAGACAGTATACACAATGAGTGAGAGTCCATCGTTAGAGACCGTGATTAAGCAACTAGCGGAAGGGCAAAGACACTTACAACTAGTATGGGAGGCCCAACAGAGAGAGGCCAAAGAAGACCGAGAAACCTTACAATCTGCGCTGAAGAGCCAGGCGACCATACTGGCGAACAACCAGTTAGTCCATGAAAGTGCGATGAAAAAACTAACGGAGACTATCGCCGCTAGTAAGGTACATCCGAATGTACCTAGTTCCGTATTACAGAAGTATCAGGAGGGAGAGGATCCGGAATCCTTTTTCACCAACTTTGAACGGGTAGCCTCCTCCGCCCTATGGCCAGAAGATAAATGGGGACAATATGTGGCCCCCCTGCTCACCGGTCTCTTACAATCAGCATATCAAGCCGCTAACCCAGGTGGTGTCAACCCCTATCAAGACATAAAAACAAGTATACTAGAAAGGGTGGGTCACGACACAGAATATTACAGGATGAGATTTCGTAAAGCCAAATGGGGCACCAACGAAGACCCTAGAACCTTTTATTTTCGTGTGAAGGATCTAGCATTAAAATGGTTAGGCCATATTGGAGATAGTCGGGAGGAAGTCATCAAAACCATTATACTGGAACAATATCTCGATGGTCTACATCCATCCACAAAACACTGGATAAGACAACACCCAAAAGTGGATACTGAGACGGCCATCGATCTGGCCTGTGCTTTTCATCGATCCACCGATGTCAGAAACTGTCCCACGCGAAGTATCATTAAACCAGTTCTACCGTCCCCAAAGACATTTGTAAAAAGTCCACCCGACTATCTAGTACCACGTAGGATTCCTGAAGGCCCGCCTACCATGGGACCCCAATGTTATAGTTGTGGTGAATGGGGACACATCGCACGTATGTGTCCCCAGAAACAAGAAATGGGAGAACCCATGGAGATAGGGATGACAAGGCGAAGGGTGTTATGTACTGGGAAGGGCGCCCTAAAATTTAAAATGATGATACAAGTGGACGGGAAAAGTGTATATGCCCTGGTTGACTCCGGCTGCAGCCAATCAGTAATTAGGAAAGACTTGATAAATAATGATATAGAAGAGAAACAATGGGTATCTATATGTTGCATACACGGGGACAAGGCCCAGTATCCTATACAGGTACTCCAGATCAGGTGGGGACCCTATCAGGACTTCCTCCCAGTGGGGATAATGCCCCGGTTAATCGAGGAATGCATCATTGGGACAGACTACATCCACTTCCAAGAACTATTAGACTACGTCAGAGATAGCAAACAAACTAAGGATTGGTGGGGAGAGGCACCTTTTTCAGAGAGTGATATTGAGTGTCCGCTATATCGTAGAAAGTTGTCACGAAGAGAGAAACGACAGGGAAAAGGGGACTATCGGAAGACGAAAGGTGACAACACCTATGGAGAGATAGTGGCAGAAATTCATGAAGTTCCTAGTACTTTTTCCCAACAACAGAGAGAGGACCCCTCCCTTAACAATGCCTGGAGGTCGGCAGTAACAGAGGAGACAGAAGAGGTGGGTCCCTACTTTATAGTGCAAAAAAACTTATTATATCGGGTTACTACCACCCGACGGGGAGAACGTAAACGCCAACTTCTGGTACCTACCCACTATCGGGAACATGTTCTTACACTAGCTCATAATCACCCAGGGGGAGGACACTTTGGGAGAGAAAACACCGAGGAATATTTGCTCAGAAGGTTTTATTGGCCTGGAGTGTACGCCCACATACGTAGGTATTGCGCCCAATGTCCCCGTTGTCAGTTAACCGAACCTAGTCGGCCTAGGAAGGCGCCTCTCCTACCCCTTCCCATCATCGATATCCCGTTCAAAAGAATAGGGATGGATCTAGTGGGACCTTTGATTCCTTCGTCAAAAGGACACACCTACATCTTAGTCATTGTAGATTATGCTACACGATACCCAGAGGCCATTCCCCTGACTAGTATGACAACCAAGACAGTGGCCCAAGCTATGATTAACGTATTTTCTCGTCTTGGGTTTCCACATGAAATCCTCACGGACCAGGGGACCCCTTTTATGTCCACCTTAATGAAACAAGTGTGTAAAACATTGGGGATAGCTCAGATCAGAACCTCCGTTTACCATCCTCAAACGGACGGATTAGTCGAAAGATATAATCGAACCATTAAAACCCTGCTGAGAAAGACTATCAATGAGACAGGGAAGGATTGGGATCAAAAGTTACCCCTAGTGTTGTACGCCATACGGACACATGAGCAAGCATCCACGGGGCATAGCCCCTTTGAGTTGGTCTTCGGACGCCAACCTCGGTCCCTTTTAGACATGGCGGTAGAATCCTGGGAGGCCGAGGCTGAGGAAGCAGGGACTCCTTTGTTAGAATATGCGGAAAAATTGAGGAACCACCTACACAGCTTATGGACCGACGTACACGCAAACCTGGAACAGGCCCAACAAACACAAAAGTCCTATTATGACAAAGGAAGTAAACTACGGGTTTTCCAACCCGAGGACCAGGTCCTAATAATGAGACCCACCTCCGACCATAAACTCCTGGCCAAATGGCAGGGCCCATATCGAGTAATCAAAGCAGTTTCCCCTGTCACCTACCTTATCGAAATATCCTCCCGTCCAATAAAAACACAAATATATCATGTAAACCTGCTAAAAAAATGGGAGACCCCCGCACAACCTGAACGTTCCGTAGAAATGGGTCAGTTTGTGTGTCCCGACAAGACCCTAGATATCGAGTTCTACCCTACCAACCCCGATACTGAAAGTACCCTACCCATAGTAGACGATATTTTACCTGAAGGGCAAAAGCAACAAGCCCTTAAGGTTTTAAAGCAATGGCAACCACTCTTTTCAGAGAAACCAGGAAAGACGTTTTTAATTCACCATAATATACGCACAAGCTCAGGGCAGATCACCAGAGAACGCCCGTATCGTATTCCAGAAGCTAGAAAACACATAATCGAAGAAGAAATCAAAACAATGTTATCCCTAGGGGTCATCGAACCGTCCACTAGTCCCTGGTGTTCACCGGTTGTCCTAGTACCGAAGCCTGATGGTAGCGTCAGGTTTTGCATAGATTTCCGCAAACTGAACTCAAACTCCCTATTCGACACCTATCCCATCCCTAGGGTGGACGATGTTCTCGAAAAACTAGGGAAAGCAAAATACATGTCTACTATCGACCTAACTAAAGGGTATTGGCAGATTCCCTTAGCTCCTCCAGATAGAGAAAAAACAGCTTTTTCTACCCAGTCCGGGTTATATCAATTTACAGTACTGCCTTTTGGGCTTCATGGAGCCCCTGCAACCTTTCAGAGGTTGATGGATAGGATTCTAAAACCCTATCCTGCATTCTCCGCTGCGTATCTAGATGATGTAGTCGTATTTAGTGAAACATGGGAGGACCACTTAATACACCTACAGAGAATATTCCAAGCCCTTCAAACTGCTGGTTTGACGGCCAATCCCAAGAAATGTGTGATAGGTAAAACCGACATCTCCTATTTGGGATATCGGATTAATCAGGGTACACTACAACCTCAAAATGGGAAGGTGGATGCCATTTTACATGCCCCTCTTCCACACACGAAAAAGGAATTACGCTCCTTTTTAGGATTAGTGGGCTATTATCAGCGCTTCATTCCACATTACTCCACCTTAGCAGCACCTCTTACGGACCTACTCACTAAACGTTATCCCAATCGACTTTTGCCTTTTTCGGAGACGCAAAACGCGAGTTTTGAACAGTTGAGAGTTTCCTTAACCTCCGATCCCATCCTGCACTGCCCAGATTTTACGAAGCCGTTTCACCTCTACACTGACGCATCGGATGTTGGGCTTGGAGGGGTTCTGACTCAGCCAGATAGCGAGGGGCTTGACCATCCGGTGGTCTACATCAGTAGAAAACTGTTTTCCCGGGAACGTAACTATCCAATTATAGAGAGAGAGTGCTTGGCTATCAAGTGGGCCATTGACTGTTTGCAGTACTATCTCCTAGGGCGGCCGTTTATACTATTCACGGATCACGCTCCTCTTACATGGCTGGCTGCGCATAAAGATTCTAACTCCAGGATACTGCGATGGTTCCTTGAACTGCAACCATTCTCCTTTCAGGTTCGGCACGTCCCTGGATCTCACCAGGCCCCCGCTGATTATCTGTCCCGATTTCCTCTGTCTTCGCCTGTCCTGGAACAGGACAGTTCTTGGGGAAGGGTGTGTGACCGGGCCGCCCCGGGCAACAGCGGGGAACCGGCAGAAACGGAACCGCTACGGCCGCGTTCCCAGGTTCCCCTGGAAACGCGTCCGCAACGAGGCCAGCGTCCTGAGGTTGCCTCGGCAACCTCCGGTGACGAGGAGGCTCCGGATTGGCCACCAGGCGGCCAAAAGACGGAAGCTCCGGTCGAGAGGGGGAGAGCCGGGAAGGGAGAGAGGAAGGAGAACGACGGCGGCGGCGGCGAACCGAAGGAGGAAGAGAGAGACGGCGACAAGGACATCGGAGGAGGACCCCAGTGGCCTGGAAGCGGCGGAACCCGAACCCAGAGGAACAGCGCCCGACCGGAAGCAGGGGAGACCAGCCCAGACCGACGAGAGGACCTCCACAGAGCCAGCCACGACCCTGGAGGGTCGTGGCTCTACAAGGTACGGTCCTTCTGGACAAACCGAGGGGCACAATAAAAGGGGAGAAACGCTGGGGAAGGGAGGAAGGCAGGGTGAGGGGAGGGAGGAGAGAAGGGCACTTTAGAGAGCACCGGGAGAGCACAAAAGGGTAAAGTACGGAATATACACAAGCCCTGAAGTCCTCACTGGCACCTATATCACACATAAAACCCCCCCCCTCCTTAAACCTTTTCCCAGCAAAACATATAAGTAGAAGACGTGGTATAAGGCGTCCGTTCCACTCACCAGCGGTATGTGTTCCCTTTTTCTTATATGTCACATCCGGGACCTGACGAGGACGATCCGGTACGCCACCTAGAGAAAAGGAAGAAAAGGGACACAGATTAGAAGGAAGATATTCACCACTCCAGAGAAGAAACTGGCGCTAAACGTCGTACTGACTTTTCATCAGTTCTTATTTCAAATTACTAATAAATACTTACCTCAAAAACCCAAATTTACCTCTCCTGAGTGTCTATACTGTGGGGACTGTCTACACCATCCCACACACTAATCTGTTGGAGCCGGCACTGCCTGACTGCCCTATATGCCAGGCCGACCCTGGATCTTAACCTCGCTTTTAGGAGCCCAGAGGCACGTTCTGTGGTGTTTTTTGTCCGGGTTTGTGCTTCTGTTTAGGTTTCTTCATTGGCGCTGTCAAGTTCACTTTCTGATGTCATAAGCACAGGCTATAGAGGGCATTCATCATCTCCCAGATGTCATCTACACAAGGTGAGAATATGCTAGCAAATGCACATATGCAATTGCATTGCTTTAGTGGAACAACATCAGTGTATTCATCTAAATGGCAAAATGAATGCCAATTACAAGCAATGCAGACAGTAGTCTGCATCAAATGTTTTGGTAAGCATCCACATTCATATAATTCGTGACTTTCTACAGGGGCTAACAGTTGTGTGATGACGTACACTATTAAGTTGATATGGGAATACCTTGACAATTACAACTCCAAAGATGCGTCGTACTGTGATGAATGAAGAGTTGGGGTGTCATATATTCAACAAGTAACTATGGTTGATGCGGGTGATCTCTCTACATTCTGCTACCAATGTTAGTTGCCCTCAAAATCATGGCATCATGTGCATCTTAGCAATACTGTATATGGTACATAGGTCTACATCACACATTTGTGCACTCATTGAGCTGCATTTTGTGGTAGCGGTACACTTGTTTCATAATCTGTGGAGCCACAATGGCAACATGAGTGCAGTCACTAACTTCTAGGATGTCAGGAAACGCCAAAATGGAGAAGAGTTAATCATGCATGCACTCTCAATCAACCAATCATGGATTTGTATAGCGCGGCTAATCACCCATAGGGACTCAAAGCACTCTAATGCAAAAATATGTGCACTGCAAGCAGTGAGGTTCACAGTGCAGATCCCAGTACTAAGCTGCAGTGTGTCCCCTGTTGAAGTGAGAATATATAGCATTGTCTGTGTGTCCAGTCTGTATATAGCCAGGATCTGTGCTGAGAGGCTTCCAGTGGATCTAACCCAATTCTTTCTATTCTGTCTCTCACTCTCTCTGCGTTGTTGCACTTTTTGTGGTGAGTGATTGGGCTGCCTTCTGCTCAGCCTCCTGCTGCATGGCATGGTGGAGAGGTATCTAGCGCAGCAGTGGTGCATCAGTGGTGATTTAGTGCATCAGCTTCATGGTATTACTTTCGACCTACTTAAACAAGCCTGTGATTGACTTTCCTGTGCAAGACTGTTTTTGTATGGGGTGTCCTGCCTACAGGTGTGCAATTTATGTGTTCTTTTTATTTCTAAAAGTTTGTTCACTGTGCATTACTTTTATGGTCTTTCTCTATTTGTTGTCATTTCCTTCCTTTTCTACTATTTTTGGGTGATTCCCCACTTCCCTTTGCATGGTGAACATTTTCAGGCATTCAGTAGTCCAGTATGATATTAATGGATTTTTATTTTCCGTATACAATATTTATCATATTTAGTAGGTAGTGATATCAGCATTTCTTTCATACAGACCCCACTAGTCAGCATTTATAGCAGGTGCTAAATATTGAATGAAGTGTTCAACTTGTAATTGTATGGGGTTGAAATAATGTGTGGTAATTACTGCAACATGTTAAATAATGTCACAAAGGACACATAATTGAGGTCTTAATGTCAATTTGATGTTTTGTATATAGGCTTAGGAGCAGCAATGCATTCTTCCCCCAAACACAGAACATGTTAAGCTGAGAACCTCTGCAGGGTTCCTTCACACATAGCAGACATAGCACAGGCAGCAGCCAATGTCCGGTCACTCTATAAAGAGGGGTCCTAAAAGTCTAGAAGAAAGGGCTAGAGTCCAACTTGCCCATGTCTCAAGAAGTCCTTAAAATGGACTACCACCCTACAGTGTGGTTTCACCTTGCAGTCATTACTTTTGATTTTTTTTATCTTTCTTTGAAAAGTGGGCACTCCAGAATTTGGCTTTTACTTTAGAGATATTTACTATTATGGAAGGGCAATAGTGAGTTGGTGCCTTGCAGTCTCTGTGTCCATACTTACTAAAACCGACTATCGTTTCCCACCCACTTCCTATTGCTACATTGTTTAGAATATAATTACCATTAGAGTTGAGTTGTTAACTCTTTGTTGATAACATCTTATTGCAGATGGAAGGCCATTTTTGGATTCATGCCCAAATCTGTGTGCAGGAAGAGCTTTGTCCCGCTCCCGTGAGACCCTGGTGGAAGTGGGGTGTACCCCCGTTGAAACTGTTGAGTATTCTACTAGCTCCCATGTGCTCAGGTCCTGACAGGTTCCCCTCTTAAAAAGTAGGAGTTGAGAAGTTTTGTCTAGTATTTAGCAGGAATCGTAGAAAATTTAGTATGGAAATTGATTATGTTTCCAGTAGGGCCCAGAATTATCTTTGTTTTGGAGTAGGCTAATGCAGTTCCTATAGTTCTAACTGTACTTGTTCCGCACTTGACATTTTAGGAAGGTCACATGAAGGTCTTCCTTTGACCTATCTGCTAACATTCTTCCAGCCTCTGCATACCTGTGGCTGATCTAACTCTAATAAATGTACCACGTAGATACAACTTTAGAGCCACAAACATAGAATCTCCTGGCATACCAATGTTCTCATTGAGTGCACAATACTTTTCAATCAAATCAATTATTTTGAAATTGGTTATACCATTGGGTACATGACAGTTAGGACACATACACTTAAGTCCACACTCAAAAACAATGGCGACATTTTGTGACCAGTATTGCTGCAACCAGTATAGAATTTTACAGCCCAGTGTATGGAGTAATAGGTCACCTCGTAAACTCACAACAGTGAGTGTGTAATCTGACCTATATTATGAGTAACAATGAGGTAGGTCAAAGATAGCAACTCATTTCGATTGTTGGCATCACAGGGAAACAGACTGAATCAAAAAAAGTTTACTTTAAAAAAAGTTTGTTTGAGAGTTGTCAGTCGACCCCTGTCAGGGAGCACTTCAGCAAAGCACGTCTCTTGCTCAAAGTTGGGGTAGTAACCCGCTTTCACACTCATGGAAACCTACATCTTTCTCTTCATTAGACAATTTATCCCTGATTAATTCTCACCTTTGTCAGTTATGATAAACTAGACCTTGCTATCCTGTATGATGGCCATCGCTACCACTTTCACCTTGGTCACAGACAAAATACTATCTAGCATACATTGCGTGAGTGCTCAGTGGAAAGTGTGCGTTTCCTGATTTCCTTGGAGGCATGATTCCGCACATTTGAGAGAATGCTTTGCCTTTGAATCTGCACAATATTACAGTTACATGGGTATAAATTAGCACTTGTATAGCGCACTACTCACCCGTTAGGGTCTCAAGGCGCTGTACTCATACCGCTATGGAACCCCTCCTGGCTTTTCCCTGTGAGGTGCCCACTCCTGAGCACCCCCAGGGTGAAGCCAGGCATCCAAGCGCTGTTGGGGCCGTTGTGGAGATTAAGCAAGCTATTGCCCAGAGTTGCAGAGTGGGAGCCATGAATTAGATTAGGCACCGAGGCGAGAATTATCTGGTCAAGGGGAATTGAGCCCAAGACCTGCCGAAGCGGGACTTGAACCCTGGTCTTGAGCCAGATCTCTGCTTCAGGGTCTGCCGCTCTAACCATTGAGCCACACTTCTCCAGATAGGCAATCGAGGAATGTTTAACTACAAAACATGCTGAAGGTCGGGTTGATCATGGAGTCTCACAGGAAAAGTATAGAACACCTAGGAACACTTCAAACACAGGGCCTTAGGCCTCCCCCCCAAAGGCAGGCCTTTTGTACGCCTACAAGCACAGTCACAGTGCGGTTAAAACAGATTATCAGTTTCTCCACAAGTGCTTCCTGCATCCTGTGTGTCTGGAGGGAGTGGGTTGTCCATGACTAGCTTTGCACAGAGTGAAGGCTGTGTGTAGTAAGAGCCTTGGCTCTTATTGGGCTTGGGTGGATGGAGGTAGTGGGCTATCTATGAAGATTTGTGCACATTGTGAAGGATGTGCATAGTAGTATTAGCTTAGGATAATTCAAACATTCCACCCATCACCTTTTGTTCATTGCAATAGATGCAAACTGCACTCCATCATTTGTACTGAGAAAAGCAGAAATTAAAAAAATAAAATAGAGGTGAAATTATTAAACATGAGGATGTACAAAGACTAGGGGGCGGAGCCAAGATGGCGGCCGGAGCGGACGCATAGCTCAGAGCTCCGCACCGGCCCCGGAACATTTCGCCTGACACAACGGTGTCGCAGCCCTGGGGCCCGAGGGAACACTGTCTGGAGGTAGCCTGGAGGCTCCGGGGACAGCTGGCTGGTGTTTTTGGGGTGGCGAGGTGCCCCGCCGTCCCGCACGCACGCACCGCCGCGGCCGGGACCTGGACGGCGCGGCCTGGCGCTGCGCTGGGGCGGCACCGGTGGAGGAGGGACCCATTAGCGTGCCAGCGCTGGCCAGACGAGCGCTGAGTGGGGCGACGCAAGGGAACCCCAACGTGTTGCCCCAACCGGACCCGATACTGCCTGGGTGGATCTGGGCGAGCACCCGGCCTCATTGTGGGCGTGCCCCACCTCCGGATCAGTGGAGCATGCAGACCTGGCGGAGGACCGCAGACGCTGCACATCTCCTCATCGTTCTTGCGGGTGCTCGTGCCGTGCCCCCACCGCTTGGGGGGCCTCCCCTCCGGGGGGGCGGCGGCCCGCACGATCTACCCGGCTGGGCCTACTGTGGCCCCACATACTCACGCTGTACGCCGAAGCTGCTGGTTGGCCCCTGGCCGGTGGTCCCGGGGCGTTTAGGACACTGCACTGGTGACCGCTGACTACCCGCAACGAGCTGGTCAAAGAAGGCAGCCGACCTCTCCTCTTACCGGGGTCTCTACATATAGTACTTACAGCACACGCTCTGCAGACACCGAGAGGGACTTCCATCAGCGGGTACATCCAGCAAGATGACGAACTACTATGCAGAGGTGAGCAGAGTTGTTAAAGGCGCCTAAAACTGGAAATTACTGGATCATCTGATAATGGCAGGGAGTGCTCCACCTTGAGCTGGTTGCGTCATAACTGAGAAAATACTACCTCACCTATTACCTGCCTAGAAACGTTTTGCGACTCCTCTGGGCCTTGGAAGTACCTGGCGACTTCCCTTCGCTCCGGCGCTGCCTGCTCTTGATGTTGCATATCGATTTCACGGAA
The DNA here is from genome assembly GCF_031143425.1 of Pleurodeles waltl. Taxonomy (NCBI): domain Eukaryota; kingdom Metazoa; phylum Chordata; class Amphibia; order Caudata; family Salamandridae; genus Pleurodeles; species Pleurodeles waltl. Next base: position 1,005,380,273 of record NC_090449.1, on the reverse strand, counting down.
CTCCACACCGCTGCCTCTGCTCACTGCTTTGCTTCCTCCGGTGCTCTTCTTCATTGCTCCATTATATCCCTCCCCGGGCGGCAATGATGGGCAAACCTAAGGCGCCCAGGGCTCCGGGACCTGAGCTGGATCTCGCCCCAAAGGAGGGGGGAGTCTTGGAGACCCTGGCACAACTAGACTCCACACTCAAATCCCACTCTGCCCAATTCGATAAGGTTCTACAGGCTATTCTCGACACCAAAACGTCCTTGGAAACCAGAATCGACACAATTGCCACAGACGTTACCCTACTTCGGGCCGACCATCGTAAATTGGCTGATCGTGTGGAAGAAACTGAATCCTCATTGGCAGTTCTCTGTCCGACGGTGCAAGACCTGCATTCCCAACTGAAACAAATGAAATTGGATCTAACCACCCTGCATAATCGCGCAGAGGACGCCGAGAGCGGGTCCCGTCGGAACAACATTACACTTGTGGGGTTTCCTGAACAGGTGGAAGCACCCAATACTGAACTCTTTGTGGAACAATGGCTGATTGACCAAATGCTAGACGGCAAGCCTCAAAAAAAATTCTCCGTAGAGAGAGCACACAGAATCCCCAGCAGGGCCCCCCGCCCGGGGGCGCCGCCACGACCCATTATCGCCCGATTATTGAATTTCCGCGACAGAGACTTAATTCTACTGTACAGCGATCTCGCTCCCACGGCCCATGGCAGTACGAAAATGACGCAATATCAGCATATCCTGACTTTACAGTCGAAGTACAGGCGAAACGTAACTCCTTCACCAAAGTAAAACAACACCTCCGGGAACTAAATTATAAATATGCGCTCTTATTCCCAGCTAAATTACGGGTGATTGACGGTGAGGCCACTAGACTTTTTCAATCCCCGGAGGATGCGTGGACCTGGTTGCATGCAAAGGGATTGGTGCACTCAGCTACAGACACTCTGGAGGACGCCACTTGGTTGACCCCACACTCCAAACGACGCAAGCGGAAATCAAGTAAAGCTGGACCCTCTCACGCTCAAGCAGTCACTGAACGAGAGAAAGCGATACAGGAAGCAGCGCACTTCTCTCACAACTCCTTTTTGCCCTTATCCAACAAGTTCCAGTTCCCCTCTGATTCAGATACTGGAGCCAAGTCGCCTTCCAGGACTTCTGGCTATGAACGTGCCCCCCTGATAACTCCAAGACTGGCTGATGATCTTTGACACACCGCAATCTATGGCTCCTAAATATTGGTGATGTTTGCCCCGTGTCTCCATATTAGTAGCGCTTCTTATCTCTCTCGTGGCCCCAGGGCGCAATTGTATGAAGCTATTCCGGGGTCCCTGGGATGCTCTTTATTGTATTTCGTGATACATACAACCCCCCCTGACCACAGGGGACACTGTGGATATACTATCTCTTAGTCAGAGCTGTTTCATATAAAGTATTACGTGCTTTTGTTCCCTTGTTATGGGGTTATGGCATGCTATCTGTTACGATACAGGCCTGGGATCCGGGAGTTGTTCCAATGTTTTTTGTGGTTAGAGCCTGTTTGGTGTTAGACATGAGGGGGATCGCTTCCTTTTGGGGACTCCGGAGGGGGGGAGGGAGTATTGTTATGCTTTTACACTCCTACTCCCTATGACTACGGACTATAACATATTAACCTGGAATATCCGAGGATTAGGTAATCCCATAAAAAGATATAGAATATACACTTACCTCCGACGGCGCCATATCCATATCGCCTGCCTGCAAGAAACACACCTGTCTCACGGTGAATTACTTAAATTGCAGCGGCGCTGGAAGGGTCAAGTTTTTGGTACTAGCTATTCCGCGTATGCCAGAGGCGCCCTGATATGGCTCGCGCCGGAAGTACCATTCACTAAAACCAGATCTCATGTGGATCGGGAGGGCCGGTATGTCATATTGGGTGGCCTCCTAAATGGGCGCCCTATACTCTTGACTTCTATATACGGCCCTAACACCCTGCAAGGCACATTTTTCGATGATTTAACTCCTACCCTATTGTTAGATCCCAATACTCCTAGTCTATGGGGGGGGCGATTTTAACTGTATTCAGCACACTGCAATGGATCGCTCGACTCCTCCCATGCCAAACACCCCTGGTCTCCTAGCCACTAAACATTTTCAACGCTGGTCACACACTATGCACTTATCCGACATATGGCGTCCACACCACCCAGACGATAGGGAATATTCGTATTATGCCCCTAGCTACCGTATACACACTAGACTAGATTATATTTTTTGTAATTCCCTATTGTGGCCACACATCCGTAGCTCTGAATATCTGGGTAGAACTTGGTCGGACCATAATCCCCTCAGAGTGTCGTTCCAATGGGGGCCAACCAGACCGCGAATCCCATTGTGGAGGCTGCAAGTGGCAGCTCTTCAAGACACGCCGTTTAAAACTCAACTTGGTACCACCGTTACAGAATATTTTAAACACAATGAATGATCCGTTGGGGACCCTAGAAAAGAATGGGATGCTATGAAAGTTGTGATTCGAGGCCAAGGCATGGCCTCCTCCTGGGGAGCAAGATCGGCCCTTACTCACAGTATAGGGAAGCTTGAACACGAAATACGGCAATTGGAAGTTGCAGCTGTTACTGACCCTTTCGTCCGTCAATGTCTATCCAAGCGGCGCCGCCAACACCGGGAGGACTCCCACAGACTCGGCAAATTAGATTATAAGACATACTCTCTGCAACAACACAGAGAGGGTGACAAACCAGGACGTGTATTAGCATGGTTACTGCGTTCTGAGGTTCCACGAACAGTACTAGGTGCAATCCGTAATGAACATGGTAGAGTGGTCAATACACAGGAAGCAATTAACGCAACCTTCGCTCATTATTATAAAAATCTATATACAGCACGGCTGACCCCTCCCACGTTTGATCTTCACCCGTTATTAAAGAATCTTCGGGTGCCCTCCTGTACACAACAACAGAAACAGGACCTAGACCTCCCACTGCACACAGATGAGGTGAACCTCGCAATACAACAGATGGCTAGGGGGAAGACTCCAGGCCCAGACGGTCTCCCCGTAGAGTTCTATGCCTCTTATGGGACCACTCTCGCACCCAAATTATTGACTTTGTACGAGACATCGTACCAGCAGGGTGCACTCCCCTCAACATTGAACGAAGCACTCATTGTGGTCCTTCCAAAGCCTGGTAAGGATCCCCTTGAAGTGGGTTCATATCGTCCCCTCTCCATGCTCAATATTGATTATAAGATCCTTAGTAAACTATTGGCCAACAGGTTGCTCCCCTTACTTCCCTCCTTGATTCATCCCGACCAAAATGGTTTTGTCCCTCACAGAACTACTTATGGTAACGTTAGACATCTCCGCCACCTCATTGATACACTGTCCGGGGGAGACGGCTGCCCAGTGGCAGTGTCTTTAGACTTTGAGAAGGCGTTCGATACTTTGGGATGGCCATACTTATTGTGGGCACTGGGGCGCTTTGGTGTTGGTCCCCAAATGTTGCGATGGATAAAACTTCTCTACACAGCTCCTTGTGCTAGGGTTCGTAATGGGCACTGCGTATCTGAGTCCTTCCCCATTCAAAGGGGGACCCGTCAGGGATGCTGCCTATCACCGATACTCTTCGCCCTGGCGATGGAACCTCTTGCTACACGATTACGGCAGGAGGAAACCGCGTGGGGCTTGTGGGCCGATGGTAACTGGCACATTACTTCCTTATATGGTGATGACATACTAATTTATCTACGCGATAGGACTGCTGCCCGAGCCGATTTATTCCTACTATTAGACCAATTCAGCGAGTTGTCCAGCCTCCGAGTGAACTGGAGTAAGTCCTGTATGTTCCCCCTATGCAAAGAAAGCAACGCTGCAACCTGGACATCTCCTCAGGATAGACTTCCGTGGGTGGCAAACAGCTTCCGCTATCTCGGTGTAGATATTTATCACACCACTATAGATTTTGTAGAAGGCAATTATAATAGAGTGCTCTCTTCCATTCGTGGGCCCATGCCCTTCTGGCTGCATTTGCCTCTCTCCCCAATGGGTAGGTCGGCTATTGCCAAAATGCTAATACTTCCCCGGTTCTTATATCTCTTCCTGGCCCTTCCATTCTTCCCGGGGCGACCTTTTTTCGCAGCAGCACGCAGTTTATTGACCTCTCTCATCTGGGGCTCGGGCCGCAAACGGGTCTCTCTCGATATATTACACCATCCAACTCATGATGGGGGTATGGCGATTCCTGACTTGTGCCGTTATTATGCTGCGGCTCAACTCCACTGGCTTATGACGTGGCTATCAGAGACCCCTTCCATAGAAGGGACCATGATTCGCCAGATGACAGGTGGCGTGGGGGTACTGCATTGGCTCTTTGACCCTTCCTCAGCCCAGCATACGTGCGGGCCTGCTCCTTCGCACGGCGAAAGCCACCTGGGTTAAGTTTATTCACAGACGTTGACAGCAACTTCCCTACTCCCCGGAGCTCCCAATCTGGGAACTGCCCCAGATTCATGACCTCCAGCGACATATGATTTTCATATGTGGCGCGAGGGAGAGTTGTCCCACGTCGGTGAGTTGTTTCAAGATGGGAAACTACATACTTCCCAGACACTCAGTACCCTCTACCATCTAGATCCCGGACAATTCCTAGCCCACGCAGCTCTACAAGCTGTAGTTCGACAAATGTGGTCCTTTGGTTCCTTGGAACCCCCAACACACGCCATACTTCACCATTTACTGACTAGGATGGGGGAAAGGAAAGAAATCACTAATTTATATGCCCTATTGAGAGACACAAATGTAGTTCCCCATTCTCATAGTAGAACTAGATGGGACCAGAGCCTGGGAGTGACCCTCACGGACCCCCAATGGAAAATGGCCTTACAACAAGTCAAATACGTATCGCAGAATGCCAGACTGAAATTTACACACTTCAATTACATCCATCAAACTTACCTGTCCCGCCACAGACTACATCGAATATTTCCAGGAGCTCTCTCGGTATGCCCACGATGCACCCAAAACAATGCCACCTTCCTACATATGACATGGGAATGCGCTGATATATCCCTTACCTGGGCACACGTTTTGCGGCATGTTTCCGATATTGTAGACGTCCCCATCCCGTTAGACCCACTGCTATGCCTCTTAGGGATAACCCGCAGGTCCAAATTGTCCAAGTATTATTTAAAGTTTGTGTATCTCGCCCTTATCCTCTTTAAACGCTTGATTGCTATGAACAGGAAGGCCCCGAAACCTCCTGACATATCGAAATGGCTTCAAGGGGTGCTACACTGGGCTACGATTGAAGCACAAGCACTTGAATATGACAACCGCAAACGTGGGGGCGAAGGTGGGATTACACTATGGGACACTTACTTAGTGAAAGTAGAAGATAAATTGGCCGCTCCCGCCCCCATCGCCTCACCTTGTGCGGACACCTCATCCAACCCTAGCTAAATTAATCAAATGTGTCAGCTCCATGGTACCGACCCAATAGCAGCTCTCGCGCTCTGAACTCGCTGCCTCCTCACATCATTCCATCCCGATCTTACAATCACTGTATTGCATCATTCATTGTTTCCCTCTCTTCCCCCCCCGCCCTCTCCGATCGCGGTTGTTTCACGTTAAACTACTGTGCCCCCCTCGATGATGTACCTATCCAAATTGTGCGCCAATACACCTTCTCTTCACCAAGCAGCTCTCTATTGTTGTTTTCACAGTTTTTTCTTTCCGTTAGACCTTATTTTTCCTGCATTGGACTACAGTACACCCCATAATGTCTCTATTTATAGAATAGTGTATACTCAATTATTAGCTCATATATCTCTGACCTTCTCTACTATGTATGAATGTAATACATTATCTCTCACCATCTGAATCACGCACGATGCACCACCCCACTCATGCCCTACTATCGTTAACGGATAATGCCTGACTGGTGCAGATATGTTTTCCTTCTTCATAACTATAATCCTTATCCGCTGTGCGTGATTGTATAATAACCAGATAACAGATCACTTATACAAAGATGCTTCATTGTGTATGTTTTATTCAATTTAAAATACCAATAAACAGATTTAACAAAAAATTGAGGATGTACAAAGACTACCTAGCTGGAATGGGATTGTGTTCAAGTATCTTTTGATAAGCCATCTTTAGTGCAAAATCAATTTCTCATCACAGTGCTACAATGATTTATGTAAAAAACTAAATAAAAAATATAACATCAGATACAGAACGAGAAGGACCTAAAGATGAATAGACTTTAAAATTGAAATACCATTTGCCAAGACTTTAAAGCTGATTTGTGAAACAGAGAAACTTGTAAATTTAGGATCACTAGAGTCTCATTCCAAATAGGCTGTGTTATGATCTAAATAGATTAAGGCATTTTCAAAAGAATGGTGCAAAATATTAACTGAAAAATGCATATGATTACCATTTGATCATAACATGTCTGACTCTTCACATGTACTGGAATACCGTAAGTATAAAACTGCTCAACATTTTAGAAAGAAGATTTTCAGATGATGCAGATTTCGTAAATGTTGTTTTAAAAAAAATCAGATATTGCAATTAACAGTAGATGGACAATTATTTTTCAGTTGATTGTTTAAAAAATCCAGGAAATGTCTCTTTTGCTTGCACACCTAAAACAATATATGAGTTTAAAAACTGCTTAACATTCGGATGAAGCAGCTCACAGGGACCAATGTAAGGTATAAAGAGATGGAGAAGGAGGCTGAACCATGGTATTATATAAATAATCGAGTTCTGGTGGGAGACAGCCTCTGGGTGAAACATCTCCCAAAGTATGTTAGGTATGAGAATATGCATTAAATTCCACATTTTCACATGTATGGTATGAGAACGCTTGAGAATGTGCATTAAATTCCAAATGCTCTCATTTATGTAGGAAGAACATTATTTTCTAAGACAAACAATAGGAAATGAGAAATTCCACAGTAATGTTTGCCAAGATGGTAATTCCAAACAGAGGGTCTCTCATCAACATTTTTTAGTTACTCAATCCAAAATCAGGTCTTTTTCACCGATACAGATATAAATCTTGTGACTCTTCTTTGCAGAGCTTTTGTAGTGGCAGAAAAGAGAGGCCAATAGAAAGCAGCTCTTCATGTAGTTCATGTAAATATAGCTGATGTATATATTTGATGTGCTCAATGTCCATCTGTAAGATGGACATTATGAAAAGGATGCCACATTACCTCTTGCAAGTCTACTCACTGAACCCTGAATGATGTCATGGCGCACAAACACCTAGCGCCATGACATCATCGTCCATACCTCTCACTCCACCCATCCATGCACAATAACTGAACTCACATCACAACCAATCACCCACACACATACCATCCAAACCAACTTCCAAAACCATCACCACACAAACACAATTGCACACACAAATACAGACAGGGGCAAAAGTGAAAAATAGAAGTGATGCACCCACACAAGCACAGTACACATGCACAGGTGGGGAGAACGGTGCACATACCTGTGCACCTTAGGCAGCCATAGTGAAATCAGGACAACGTGATCAAAGTGCACCAGCTGTGCAGGTTGACCAGATACATTAAATGTAAAATATGAAAGGGGAATCCAGAACTATTTACAAATGGACCCATTGGACAGTTCTGAGGTCCATTACCATGCGGCCAAACAGTGACAACAAGGACCCAAATTGACTCCTGACACAACCATGGTCTCCACAGGGCAGAGGCATCGATGGGGCAGGCACCTCAGGATGCAAGGGGAGGGGTTGGTGGCGGGGATTCAGGTCATGAAGGGGAGGGTTGGGCTTTGGCTTTGGAGGGGGTGGCTTTGGCTTCGACTTGGATTGGCTTGGCCATAGATCTTGATGGAGAATGGTGGGTGGTACCGGGATCAGGCCTCTTGATATGTGTTTTCTTGGAGGGGTAAGTGGCATTGGAACTGGAAGGAAGGTCCAGGGAGGAACCTGAAGCGGAGGTACTGGGTTTGGGGAGGCCACTGGAATGTGCAGGGACAAGACCGGGTGGGCCAGGAGGTTCAAAGAGGTCAACGCAGGAAAGGAAAAAGTTTTTTAGGAGCACGGGGAGTGGCTGTGGAAACAGGCGTGGCCGTAGAGGTAGAGGGAGTGGTCGTAGGACGTGAAGGTGTGCTGGACGTGGATGCAGGAGGGTGCTCAGTCTGCTTGTGCATGGTGGATGAATGTGGGGTGTCTGAGTGGGTGCATTTATGTGTGTTGGGAGGAGGTGGGTGGAAAAGGGTGGGAGAGGACAAACAGGTCATGTGAATGTAAGTTGTGGTGGTGCCTGCATGTCTAGTGTGTGTGCTGCAGGTGTTTGTTATTGTTGTTGTGGTAAGTGCAGGAGTGGTGTCCGGGGTGCATGTCTGGGTGATTGCTGCTGCGGTGACTGTGTCAATGGGAGCAGGATCTGGGAGTGCAGATGCAGTGCTTGCGGTGTGTGTGGTGAGGTCAGTGTAAGGGAGGACGTGATGGGGGAGACAGTGGAGGATGTGGCTGTTGTGTGTGCATCTGTGAGTTGAGTGTGTGCATGGCTGCGGTATTGCTTGAGGTGCCTGTGTGTGTACTTGTGTGGCGTGTGTGTTGTTCACTGTGCATGCTGTTTGGCTTGTGTGCTTGGGATGGGAGAGGGGTGAGGGGTGCTGAATGGGGGACAGGTGGTTGGAGGGGGTTTGGGGGTACCAGGGACACTGGCTGCCATCAAAGTGTTGGCCAGACCCTTAAATGATCTCTGGAGGCCAGCCAAGGCATCATGAATGCCTTCCAGGTAGGCACTGCTCTGCTGCATCTGGGATGCCAGCCCTTGTATGGCATTCATGATGGTTGTCTGTCCCACAGAGATGGTCCTCAGGATGTCAATAGCCTCCTCATTGAGGGCAGCAGGGCTGACTGGGGCAGGAGCTGAGGTGCCTGTGGCGTAGGAGACGCCTACACTCCTGGGTAAGTGGGCACGGGCAACTCGGTGGGGAGCTATTGGGTAGGGGGAGGGTGGCGGATTAAGATGTCGTTGGGGTGATCCCAGAGGGGTCTGCTACCACCAGGGAGCTGCAATCGAAGGAGGAATACGAGTCTGATGTTCCAGTGGTAGTAGGTTCCCCCGTGGTGCTACCCTCACCCTCCAACCCACTGGTTTCCTCGTTGTCTGTGAACTGTGCCTACTGGGTCCTGTGGGCTGCAGCATCCCTACTCGCCGGTGCCACTGCTCCTTTGCCTGATGATGCTGATGCACACAAGGACACAAGAAAAGGGGGAGAGAGAGAAAGGGATGCAGTCTGTGAGCAACTCAACTATGATGCAGGTAGGCACACATGCAGTACACTCTCAGAGCTCACCTAACCATAGCCTTTGCACTACAGGAATGTACCACTGATAGGGATTACACCTGCCTCTTTGAAGAACACTACACTGACAGTGGTGCCCTACAGATTCAATGCACATGTCCTGCAACTCCAACTGAGGTATCCATTTAATGCTCAGATGTATTGAGTACCACTACGTCACTTAGCAAGACAACAAGAACACTACCTGACTGACTGTACTACACAGTTTCCACCTTACCTGGGTACACATGCTCCATACACAACAAGGTAACGTAACCCGGTCAAGAAGATGAATACCTGCATACCCTGACATCTATGAGTCACTGTAACAGCAACCTTTCCCCACATTGCCTAGCATCCCCCCAATACAGTTGGCATGCAGGACAGTGTGAGAACTCACCCCCATGTGGCTGCTGTGATGCCTTCACTTACCCATCCAAGGCGGGGTAGGTCACCACCAGTATGCAGGCCATTAGGGGGTCAGGGTCCGACGTGCACCCCTCCCTTGTTGGGAGGCCATCCCAAGCTGGGCCTCCGCAGTGTACCAGGACCAGCGTCTCAGGTCCTCCCACCGTTTCCTGCAGTGGGTGCTCCTCTGGCTATAGACCGCCAGGGTCCACACGTCTCTGGTGATGGCTCACCATAACCCCTTCTTCTGATTGGCACTGACCTGCTTGGGAGACCATATAGGAATACGCATTAATGTAGGCTGACCACATGCATGCTGACATAGGGTACAATCTCACTGACAGTAGACAACAATACATTCCAAAATCTTCCTACAGGGACACATTGATGGCCTACTCCACTACTCCTACATGCTTCGTAATACTACATTCACACACACATGCACCCAAGCAATCACACTCACTTCTAAGACACTGTGAATCCACTCACCTGCTCCTCTGGTCACCCATACAACTTAGCATGCAGTTGTGTGTGCATTGACATCATCCGTAATCTTTTGATGTGGTGACATATGTGTGTTGTCCCTCCCTAGATACCGACCCCTGCAGAGACTGAGGAATGCACCGGTGTATCAGCCCCTAGTTGACCTGGCAACCATGGAGGAACCACACATCATACTGACCTACCGTCTGAACTGGATGGCCATATGTGAACTGTGTGCCCAATTGGAGCCAGATCTACTGCCAGCTCTACGTAATCCCTATGCTATTCCTCCTACTGTGCAAGTACTATGTGTGCTACATTTTTTGGCCAATGGGTCATTTCAGGCGACAGTGGGATTGGCAGCAGGTGTGTCTCAGCCAATGTTCAGTAACAACTTAAGGGATGTCCTGACTGCCTTGCTTAAACATCTCCACAGCTACATCGAATCCCCCCAAACTGCTGACATGCCCACTGTGAAATGTGATTTCTGTGCCATTGCATGGATTACACATGTGACTGGGGCCATAGATGGCACCCATATTCCGTTGATTCCTCCCAGGGTTAATGAACAAGTGTACAGGAATAGGAAAGGTTTTCACTCCATTAATGCACAGGTGATGTGTCTTGCAGACCAGTACATCTCTCAAGTGATTGCCAAATTCCCTGGATAAGTGCATGACTGTTACATTGTGATGAACAGCAGTGTCCCACACCTGATGGCACAGCTACAAAGAGAGAGAGCCTGACTTGTGGGTGACAAAGATGGGAGTGCAGTAGCTAACAAACTGTCTTTCCCCTCTACACAATGCTTACATGTGCTATGTATACCCACTCTTCCCAGCTGATTCTCTCTATCCAAACATGTCCTGGCTGTTGACACCAGTGAGTTATGCCATGTGAGGGAGTGACATTCGCTACAATGAGGCACATGGCCGGACAAGAAGAGTTAGCGAAGGGACCTTCGGCCTACTGAAAGCAGGATTCCAGTGCCTGCATTTGTCAGGCGGATCCCTGTGCAACTCCCCAAACAAGGTTTGCCAGATCATCGTTACCTGCTGTATGCTGCACAACTTGGCACTAAGGAGGCATGTACCCCTGCTGGAAGAGAGGAACGACCTGATCCACTGGTGGCAGCTGAGGGGACAGAGGACAGCAATGAAGAAGGGGAGGATGATGTGGACTCCAGAACTCAGCTCATTCAGCTATACTTCCAATGAGTAGAAGGTACATTTTGCTTACTGTTTCCCACAACATTTCCTACGTAGAGTTGTGTCCACTTATAAGAATGTACAAACAGTGCTGGAGACACAGCAGTGTGTGTGGTGCAATGTGTGTACTGTCACATACCCCTTACTGCTTCATGTGTTTGATGACTCACAAAGGTAATTCACACACAGAAGTTTTGTTTTCCTGGATGTGTTTCCTGCCTTCACATATATGAACTGTTTGGACATGCTGCGTGGATAGAGAGTGTGGACCAGTTTTGCTGACAGTACTTGTGACTCCACATCCCCTCAGTACTTGCCCACCAACCTAGTATCCCTTGCAATGTGGGTGGAAGTCACCTCAACTGAAGTAGATGTCCCTACAGTTGTACTAATCTGCAAACCTGCATATTTGAGTGCATAACTGTTGTGTAGTGCAACTGACAAATGGTAATACTGGTCAGTCAAGAAGGGATAGACCTCTAGTAATCTGGCAATGATGTCCAACTTTGGACACAAAGCAGGTACATGTGTCATTGAACAAACTGTACCTAAATGTATGCTACATATGTGTTCCTCACAGGTCTACTATGGTGGGATACCCTTTGCTATGCCTTATACAGGGAGGATTAGGACATTCCTGGTGCAAGTGTCAGGGAGCCATTTTTCAGATTTGGAATGTTACATGCCTGCAGACATTCGCCCTAGCCAATTTCTGGTACTGTTTTAACATTTGACATTGAGAAAGTAGTACATCACATGCATACATTATGAATAGAGCACAGATACATTGAGTGTGAATGTACAATTTTAGTTAAGTATAGCAAAATAAGGGATGGGAATTTACAAGGCAATGGGCAGATGGTAGACAAAATAGTCAGTTTGGTGTTCACAGCTGTTGATAGCACACTTCCAGAGTACATGGGGCCATTGGGAAATGGAGCACAGACAGTAGATGGTCAACAAGGGGTGTCAGTGGCACACAAGGGAGACAGTTCAAGAAGCGATCACTTCCTGGCGGTGGGTTTGGTCATGGCTACAGTGTCTGCGGTATGACTGGTTGGACGGCCACGTTTGCGGGGGGTTCTTGGCAGCAGAGGAAGGTGTCATGTGAGTCACCTGGCAGGGTCACCAGTCCACTACCAGCAGCAGATGTGGAGGGCTGGGGTGTCTTGTGTCTTGTGGACGGGGCCTGCATGCGGGTGGAGATCTCACGCAGGACTCCAGTCATGTCCTGCAGCACCTCTGTGATGGACGCCATGGTGGCATTGTGGGCCTGCTATTGCTCCATGGCTACCTGATAGTGTTCATTCTGCAGCCCATCCTGTCCTTGGTGTGCTGGTATGCTGAGAAGATTTGGGAAATGGCTTCCTGGCCAGTCACTACCCTGGTCTGGCTCCCCCCTTGTCCCACAGATGGCCTCCCACTGGGCCCCCTATGCCTGTGACCCCGTTACAGCACCCCACTCCCACTTGCACCAGGACCTCCATCGTCTTGCCCTGTTAAAGGTGGTGACTCCGGTCCCTGTACAGGTGACCACACAGTGGCTGAGCTAGGGACACAGCTTTGGGGCCATTGGCTCACAACTGATGGTGGTGTCTGTGTAGTGGGGGTCTGTCTGGTGGGCTGGGTGGGGCTTCTGGAGGTTGCCTGACCAGAGGTTTCCGATGGGCCAGGATGCTCGTCCAGATCCAGACATCCCGCTGTACTGTCATCACTGGGGCCATTTTCTGCTGTGGGACTGGCCCTTCCTGGCACCTCCTGGCAGCTGCCTTGAGCAGTGTTACCTGTGGAGTAAAACAAATCAAATTGATTGGGTGTCCTGCAGAGTGTTTGACTATGCGTTAGCTGGGTGGAAGTAGTGCTCAACAGCTTCAGGGGTTATGGCATTGGCAATCAGTTAGTTGTTGATTGTGGACACTGCACATGTGTATTGCTTGCACACATTATCAGTGTCGTGTTTCCTTCTGTTTCTGTCCTCTGCCTGTCATTGCCATTTCCCTGTCAGCATCTGCCACCAGTTTCTTGTGCTTACATCCCCAGACATCTGCATGCAGGGCGCCCATTGGGATGGGTGCAGTGCATAGAATTAGTGGGATGGAAGATGCATTGTGGGACTTGTGTTTCAAGCATTACACAGAGGGACTGGTGGCTGTGTGCACATTGGTTGGGTAGATGTTAGTGGGGTGTGTGGGCATGCAGGGGTAGGTGGTTGATGGGGTGGGATGGATATGGGATAGGGCGTCTTGGGTTCGGTACAGGTGGAGGGGGTTACATGCCTTTCGGGTGCAGGTGGTGGGAGGGGTGTGTCATTGACTTACCAGAGTCCAGTCCTCCAGTGAGTCCAGTGAGGCCCTCAGGATGCAGGATAGCAATGATCTTCTCCTCCCACTCGATCAACTCGGGGGGAAGTGGTGGGGGACCACCGCCAGTCCTATGGATGGCAATCTGGTGTTGTGATGCCATTGCCTGGACCTTCCCCCCACCTCTTCCTGATGTCGTCCCTTGTGTGTGGATGGTTTCCCACTGCATTCACCCTGTTGGCAACCCTCTGCCATGCTCCATCTTCTTGGCTATAGATGCCTGCTGGACGTGTGCACAGAGCAGCTGTGGCTCCACCCTGATTATTTTGTCCACCATGGTCTGCAACTCCCTGTCAGTGAAACAGGGTTTCTTAGGGGGTGCCATAGTGAGTTGCGTGGGGAAATCTGTGCTGTGATGTGGTGATGTTGTTTGGGGTAGTGGAGTGTGTGATTGAGTTGGTGGCAGGTGTGGTGATATTTGAAGGTGCAGTTGTGGGATGCGTGGTTGTGTGTTTGTGAGTTACATGCGGTGTGTGGTGTGCAAAAAAAGTGACTTGAGATTTTGGGGTCTCTTTCCAGTTAGCTGGTAGTTGTGTGGCAGCAGGTAGAAATAGCTAGGGATTGTGGGTATTGTGGGTGTGTGTTTTATAGTGGGGTGTGTGGGTATGTGAAGTGTACGTGGGTGTCTCAGGTGTGGAGTTTTCAAATTGACCAATGAGGGGTGTTGTTGTTGAAGAGTCCATTTAGTGGCTGCGGCGGTCTGTACCGCCAATGGTGTACTGCAGTTGCACGACCAATGTGCTGATTTCTGACTCGTATTTGGGAGGGCGGTTTAGTTTTTGCTATGGCGGTGGCGGATTCTGTGCAGCCTGTTTCCCGCCATCGTTCAACCTGGCAGAGTCGGATACCTCGCTCTTGCCTGGACGATTTTGCCTTTGCGGTCGTATTACAGCGGTATTTTTCCCGCATCCATGCCAGTCTTTTGATGGCAGACTGCACTGTGGTTGGCAGTAATTACCACCAAACTCATAATGAGGGCCATAATGTATGCAAGGGGGGCATTCCCCCATTAGGAGGCACAGAAAAATGGTGCAGTGAAATTTACGAGATTTCACTGCTCTGTTTTTCCCATCATTTTTAGCACCTGCCCAAGGCAGGTGTTAAAGTGACACTCCATTTTTTTTCATTTGGCCTCCCCATGCTTTGCAGGATTAGTGCCATAATTTTTGGCACTAGTTGGCCAATGTTTCACAATTGCATAAAAAAGTTTGACGCTATTGTGCTAACGTGCACCATGGTGCAATGTATTGTAAATACAGCACTACCATGGTGATGTTAGGGCGCGCAGGGGGTCAAAGATAAGTGGTGCATCATATCTGATGCGCCACTTTCTTGTAAATATGTCCATTAGTGCGTGTAATGTGCGATGTGCAAGACGTTCATATCCTTAGCTTTTTAGTGTGAATGAGAATCTACACAAATGACAATCAACATCTGAGAAGGGTTTATTAGCAAAAGAAAAATCAGTTATCTGTCCAGTTGTCAGGTCAGGCCCACGAAAAACTAATACTGGAGCTGAAGCCCCAGTGTAAATCAGCAGGGCCTGTGCCCCTCCAAACAGGCAGTCACTGCTATGATCTGACAGCGATCCCTCAGCTGACTCTGTTAATGGAAGTCTATGACCCAGTGGTCCCTATACTGCAGGGCACCCGGTCAGTACGTCAGAAGGCGCACACTGTAGCGGAAACCGTCCAAACCCATAGTTTTCCTACTGCCCAGCATTGCCTGCAAGTCATTCCAGACTCAGACAAGAACCATATTCAGTGCCCACATGCATTTGTGCATGCACACCCCTGAGAGAAATTGAGGAATATTCAGGAGAGCTGCCATTTTCATGAATGTGGGTGATGTGTCCTCTTTGACTTTTTTGTCTTCATTTGTTTTCCTTACAGACTAGGCCTTATGAGACCCCTCATACAATTATTTGTATTGGGAATGTCTTAACTCTGTTGAAAAGTGTCTGCCTTGTGCCACAAAACCCTTTTCCTTTTCTGGAGTCGGTGAAAGAGGGTCACTGTAGGGCCAGTGCAGTAGAACTCCGAGTATCATGAAACGTTTCAGTTGCTTTTTTTTTGCTCCCCTTTTCCTAAAAATAAGACCATTTCTGATGATATATATTGGTATATATTGCTATCTGGCACCTTCTTGTGGCCGTGTGTGATGATGTCATAAGGCAGCTACCTACAGTGGCCTTAGCATCAGTGCTAGGCCCCTGTGTCCTACCTAGGAAGAGAAAATCAGAATGTGGCTGATTCTGAAAAGTGCTGTCTGTGAATGGAAAATGTTCACACAATTCAGGTTAATAGGTGATGAATATACAGGCATCTCTTTAAATACTCGTCAAATTGTGACATCACAGGTGCATCATAAGTATACTATGTTTATATGTTACATCCATATTAATAATATTATATAGTAAATTTGATGTTCTAATGTCACCTCCTCATGTATATGTAGGCATGATATTACATAAACTTGCACCAATGTAGACACGTTGTACCCAATGGCTAGTGAAAAGGTGCAGTTTAACACCAGTCAGTCAGAAGAAACATCGGTGCTATTTGTCTCCAGACATATCTCAATGTACCTAATTTGGCCACTCGAGTTTACAGCATATATAGCTAATCCGAATGAGACACGGATGATAAACAGGTAATCAATCAATCAATCAGGAATTTGTAAAGCGAACTAATCACCCGTGAGGGACTCAAGGTGCTGAAAAGGGGGGGGTAGAATGAGGGGGGAGGTGCTGCTACTGCTCGAACAGCCAGGTCTTGAAAAGGTCTTGAAAAGTTTCTTAAAGGTAAGGAGGTCTTTGGTCTGGCGCAGGTGGGTGGGAAGAGTGTTCCACGTTTTGGTGGCAAGGTGCGAGAATGATCTACCACGGATACAAGTGCCTTGCGATAGTTATCCTTCTAATTGGGCAATAAGTTGGGCAACAGATTAGATCTTCCAATCAGGCAGCAATTTGGATCATCCAATTGGACAATGAATTAGATTAGATTAGATTGTAAAGCAATAGTGAAGGATGAACTAATGTATAATTTCTTTATCTTTGTAGGACAAGGACCCAGGGGCGGCGTTCCTCTTCGCATCAACCAAAGATAGGGTTTATGACAAGAATTCCATATTTACTGATCTGGAGAAATACAAGCTTGGGTTCCAGCATGCCCTCAAACTAATGGGCTACAAATACAAGTGGGAAGTCAATACGTGCCTAGCAAACACCGCTCCCAGAACTCCTGACACAACACTTAACGTGTATACAAGCTACAACGACTGGCTAGCCAGTGAAATCTTCACCTATATCTTAAATGGAATGAGACTTCACTTTGAGTCTGAAGATTTTGATATCAAGGAAGATTACTGTTTGGATTCAGATCAAAAGGATGCAATGTACCGAGGCCTTGCGGCTTCTGTTGATGAGGTAGCCCTCTACGCAACTGGACTATCCTCTGTCGTTCTTTACACAGCTAGCCAAGAGGCAGCAAAGAGAAGAGAAATTATTTGTGGACCAAATGGTATTAGAGGTGAAACTGTGCAGACCGTTAACCCTCAAGTGTTGAAATATGCATCAAACCTATCACTGAAAATTGTCACAGAGGGCACAATGGAAGCTTCTAAGAACTTTTTGATGATTGAACCACCGGCAGAGCAGCCTGCCATTGAACCACCAGAAGAACAGCCTGCCTCTGAACCACCCGAGGAGCAACCAGCAGCAGAACCACCAGAAGAGGAGCCCACAGCCGAGCCACCAGAAGAGCAGCCAGCAGAGGAACCACCAGAAGAGGAGCCCACACCTGAACCACCAGAGGAGCAGCCAGTAGACAAACCACCAGAGGAGCAGCCAGCAGCCGATCTGCCAGAAGAGCAGCCCTCAGCCGAGCCACCAGAGGCTCAGCCAGCAGAGGAACCTCCCGGAGAGCAAACAGCAGAGGAACCACCAGGAGATCAGCCAGCTGTTGAACCACTAGAAGAGCAGCCAACAGCCGAACCACTAGAGGAGCAGCCGACAGATATGCCAACTGAGCCTCTACCTGCAGCACCACCAGTGGAGCCTCCTGTTCCAGAGGTAAAAGATAAGCCGGTAGATACCACATGCCATGTGCCGCCGGTGTCCCAGACAGTGCCCCAAGCAAAGCCACCAAGGGCAGAGCAAAAAGCTGCAGCACTTCCTTCTTCATTGTTGAAAGACTCCCCCGAGGGGCCATGCCCTGATAGTATGGTGGTGATGGTAAAGTACCTATTTCTTGAGTTCAGGCAGAGTGAGTGTGGCTGTTCACCTCCCACAGAAAAAGGGGGATTTCCTATGACAGAGTTTGACTTTGCTACTTTATTGAGGTGGGGAATAATGAGGTATGCCAGTGAGGTAGCTTCGCGGCTCATAGACTCAATAATGAAACATTTGTATGCCTCACTGCAAGGGAAGATTATGGATCGTGGGTCAGAGTGTAAAGTTGAAAGCCCAGTAAAAACTGCAAAAGACAGGCAGGAATTGGTGAAGTTATATGTGAAGCTGTATGCAGAAAGACTAAGTTTGCGGATACTCAAGGAAGTTATGGGTCCCTGTTATGAGAAGTACAAATATAATGAGTTCACCTTTCAGCCAACTCCATGTCCATCCAGGCCAATCACAGCCATTAAGAAAGAGGATCCAATAGAAGAGGATAAAGAACTACAGGCGGTGCTCCAAGTCAATGTCGAACCACAACCACCGGAGATTGTTCCCAATGTTGTGGAGTCAGAGCCTGATGTCATAGAAGTGATCCCAGAGCCCCCACCAGTGATCGTTATTGACGATGAGGAACCAGATGTTGTTGTTGACGTTCCCCCAGAGATCACTGTGGATGCTGATGCAAAAAGCATGCATGACTTCAATGAAAAGGTAATCGAGAACATGTTGTCACATGAAGCCTGTCCGGTCAAGCCTGAGGTACCTGCTTGTTCTATGGAAGTGGAGTATGTCCCTAAAGTAGCTATCTTCTCACTGGATAATCTGAAGAGCGAATTAGAACCTGCGATTAAATTCTATTGCTCTGCTGTATCCGAATTCATTAGGGAAAACCCTGGAGGAGTGATAGATATAGTAGCCAATCAGACGGGCATTCAGAGCATTGACATTGTCGTAGACCATCTGACAGAAACTGGAGTGACGCTGGATTCTATAATGGAAGCCCGTGCATTAGCAAGGCCTTGGTCGGCTAATGGGAGGTGCAAACAGATCCCGCCTGCTCCCAAAAAAGGATGGACAGTGAGACTAATTTCATCAAAGCGATCAGCAGAAGCTTCTGAAGTACTGGTGACAAATCAGAACACAGTCTATGATGAGCATGCCCGTCAGCTGCAGGCAGTCCTTCAGTGGGCGGCTGCCTCTGAGCTTGGAGTGCCCAAGATGTATTTTGCTGAAGCAGATGATAAAGTCCTGCTAAGGGTAAGCCACCATACATCTTACTCTTCACATTAAGTAAGGCAAGCTTTTGGTTGTTTTTTGAATGTTGATCATTTAGAACAACACCACTCATGAAAATGTTTTTATTTTAAGCTGCTAAGGAAATTGAGCTTTTAGAACTCTGTGCTGTAGTAGGTTACGAATAATACCAGTCATACCAAGCATTTTCTTAGTAATACATGTTTTGCTTGAGTTTAACAGGCTCGCGAGCATTCACCAAAACAATAATTTTAAACAATAATTCATTTAAAATGATTTTTTTGGTCTCTTCTCTGGTCCTGGAACAGATTACTCTTTTGTTCCAAGCAGTAATATAAGCTTTGTCAATCATTGTCCTTGTCCCTCCCTAAATACTTACTCATGTTGTTGTCAGGAATGAAGTAAAACCAAACAAATTCCCTTTCTTAGAATATAGAGCCAATGAGTAAAACTAATCTGTGTTCAATTTTCAAAACAAATGTGCATGATTCACACCAACAAAAGCCTCATGAGCTACTTCCTGTTTTACAAATGTGGCTATTCCAAACTGTTCAATACAGATGTTTTAGAAGTACATTAACATAGGGAAGTATATCCAAGCAACTCTGCATGCTGTATACAAGGAATGTAATTGAGTAAATAGAATAAAGTTGATAGGTGTCAATGAACAAACAAAGTTGTATTGACTTTGTTTGCCATACTTTCATACTTTCTGAAGCTGTTTTGCGAGTATGAGTAAAGAAAAACAATGTGAGCCAAATCTGCCCTTCAAAAAAGCCATTAGAGTAGTGACAATATTTTGTATTTCTAGGTCTTGCTAAAGAAGCTTTAGCTGCCTAGAGACCTCATGTCATCATTTCTTCAAAAGAGTCCAATCAGATGTACATAGAGAGAGTAGACATTGCTTCGGCACCCTTGAAACATTGACTTTCAGGATTTTTTCAAGGTTTTCCTTTGCTTGGAATGGCTATCCATCAATGTCATTCCCTTGTATAAATATTAATTTGCCCCACTTATGGTCCTATTAGGTTTTAGTACTGCGGCTCCGGTATTCCTTTTGTTACACTACAGCCATTGTGAACTATTTGATATATTTATTTTACTGACACAATAACATTTTAATTGCTGGCTTATGTTATTTAGGAAGCACTACTTACTTATTTCCTTTACATATTTATTTGTTTTACTTTGCTTTCATGAAAGCATATTGTTAGATTTTCACCTTTTTTGTTCACAAATAAAAGAGGCACAAATACATAGGCTGTTCTCAAAGATACAATGAAAATACTACTCCTTTGACAAAAGTACCTTCAATGCAATATTGTGCTGTGCATGCATTTCAAAAGTTCAAACTCTCACTCCTTTTAATAACACGTTTCTTTGGGGGTACAGCTTAACTTTGCCATTGAAGTCTGTTCAGGAAAGGAGCACTTTTAGAGCTGTATGCTTTAGGGTTTGCTTCCTCCAAGTGTTTTGCCTTACTCCTCCATTTTTTGCTGATCTTGTTTTGCCTTTGGACTCTGAACACTTTGCCACTGCTTACCAGTGCTAAAGTGCATATGCTTACTCCCAAAAACACAGTAACGTTGGCTTACACCCAATTGGCACATTTAATTTATGTGTAAGTCCCAAGTAAAGTGACTCTACATTAACCCAGGGCCTGTAAATTAAATGCTACTAATGGCCCTGTAGCACATATTGTGCCACCCACTTAAGTAGCCTTTTAAACATGTCCCAGGCCTGTTGTTGCAGCTTGTGTGTGCAGGTTTAAACTTCCATTTTGAACTGGCAAAATAAACGTTTTGCCAGGCCTAAACCTTCTTTTTCTGTGCATATAAGGCAGGCTAGGCCCTACATAGTCCATAGTGCAGGGACCAGTGTATTAAAAAAAAACCTTGTACATGCACTTGTAAGTTTTATATGTCCTAGTAGTGAAAAACCTGTTTTTCACTACTGCAAGGCTTACCTCTCCCATGGGATAACATTGGGTTGTCATTTTACATTTAATAAGTGACCACTCGCAATTGGGAGCAGGCAGGAATATTGAGTTTGGTGTCTAGAGAAATGTAATTTAGAACCCCCTTCAATGGTAAAGTTGGATTTTAAATCACAATTCTGAAAATGCCACTTTTAGATAGTTGTCAGTTTCTTGTTCTCAACATTTGGTGCCTGCACCCTGTATTCTGGGTCACATGACTAGGTGTAGCTGGTAGTTGGTCATTGTGTATTGCTCCCAGACAGTGCAACAGTGGGGGATAGGTTTTATAAAAAATGCTGGGTGTATTGTTCCCAAAATGTCCTTAATAATCAATAGTAAAAGTACAAATCTTGATTTGAATTCAATTCCATTATATGATCTTTGTCACAAAATACAATCTATAGATTTTCACAGAGAGTTCTTTTATTAATAATACATTATTCAATTATTTTAACATCATACAGAACGTTTTAAAGATATTAAGAGTATATAATATATCCAAAATGATCTCTGATGCATTTATTTCCCAAAGTTTTTTGGGATCGGAGTCTTTCCAATAATAACTGATGTATTTGTTTCTCACAGTCTTTCCAGTAATTACTTTGTGATTCTAATATTTCCATTCCTGAGATTATTTCCAGTTGTTCCATTGTTTGGGAGCCAACCACAATTTCAGATATGTTTTATTCCCAATCCTGATATTTGTATCTGAGTTGAGATATTATGGATTGTTAATTGGATTGGGAGGCAGCCAAATAATTACTTTATAATCCTGATATTGTTTTTGAATTGTTTCCAATTCTCTCTTTTTGAGATTCAGCCAACATGTGTTTCACCCCTAGGTGGCTTAATAGCCTGGTCATTTTTCAAGGCTGCAGTATCAGGGAAGAAAATTATTCTCAGAAGATCTCTATTTAAGATAGTACCCTTAAGCGAGCCCACCTAGCTGTGAAGATCATTACAACCAAGTGATATACACACCATGTGTTCCTATTAGGTCACCCCATGTTATATCAAAGTGTGATATCATTTTTCTGGTGCACTGGCCTGCTAAATCTATTTATTATTATAGTTGATGTCACTGTTCTGTCTTAAAATTTTGTTGTCTCTATTAACAGTAATAATTTATTTAGAATATACCTCCTACTAGTAGGTAGTTTGTTTAAACATCACATTGCAGTTACCTTTTGCATTTATAGTTCGGGTGATGGGACAAAATCAAAATTAGGCCCCTAGTCTCTAAAAATGAAGAGCAGTCTATAATTAAAAAAGGTGGAATATGTTATGCTATTTATGTATATCGAGGAAGGTCATAAGAACTCATTGAATTTTACAAAGCAATTTCAAGCTGTGCTCAATAAGCCTCTGAATACATTTCACTTACGATACAGAGGTGAGTGTTTTTAACAGTTCTTTTATAGCCTGCCATAGCAGGCTATACCTACCAGTAAAGGCCTGCCTCATTGTTAAAGGCCCAAGATGAAGGCAAGGGACTTTAACAAGGAAGAGGGATTTTAATGCCAGTATAGCCCAACTACGGAGAGTTATAAGACCACTAGAACATTCAGCTACTAGAAGGAAGAATGTTCTAATAAATAAAACAAAGGCCTCACTGAGCTTGAGAGGATTAAAATCCCCTTGGGCTCCGTAGGCCTTTGTTCACAGCAACAGCTGTGATCAACATTGGAATGTTGGAGCTCCGGGCTTCGGGCTTCTACCGGCCATTAGAAACCTGGAGCACTCCATTGTTTTCAATGGAGCTCCCAGCATTCCAATGTTCTAATAACAATAAAGGCCCTAGTTAAAGGATAGATTTTTAGGTACTTACTCGTCTTTGGCTAAATCCCTCATTGTTCCTCAGTCACTACGATTTCTGCCATCGATGGGCTGTACGGTGTCTTATGAAATCCCCATTTTGAACTGTAGCAAGGGTGGGAGTCCTTCCTTCAAGTTGTTACCTGTTCTGTCATATCCCATTCATATTACAGTGGCTGCTATATTGAAACTGTCAAATTCCATATCACAGAGTCAATACATTTCAAAATAAGGACAATATAACAGGTCTAATTTTCTAGTTAAATTTTCTATCAAAATTTTGAAGCTACTGATTAGTCTCAGCTTAAATGCCCTCTAATACTCGCACGTTACAGTGTTCACAAACAGCATCATTTTGGAGGGGAGAGGGGGAAATAGTATTTTTTCTGTTATTGACCATGTTTTTTGCTTGCAAGAATATTTTATAAAACTCATTATAAGATTCATGCCTTATATTAGGTTTTTAGGTAGGATCTCATTACGAGTATTAACAGAGAGATAAGTAGTTATTTGAAGTTTCTAGGTTTTCTGAACTAGATATTTGCTGGCGCAATTCCCAGTACCTAAACTAATAGGGTGTGGATGTCAGGTAACCTTTGTATCCATTTTTATGTGTTAATCAAATTATTAATCTGAGAGCAGAAATAGAGTCCACTACATTAAAATCTATTTATAAATCAGTATACTTGTCTTAATGAATGTATATGTACTGCATTGGCAAATATTCATAACAGCATTTTGTCCACACTGTGTATATATTAAATTATCCGTTGGATGACTTTACCTTCATAATACAATGAAACCTAATAATTACATAATATATACATCTTTTTACATATCAGAATAGTGGTTAACAGGATGGGCGATCTCTGACTTCTTAGTGGGGGCAAAGTTGTCACCGACCACATTTGAACATCACAAAGGCTCTGCCTAAGCACACTCACAAAGGGTTTGACACTAGTGTTTTATGTCCCCAGCTTGGTCAGAGAGACAAGAAGTTCCAACCACCTCTAGGGGGTGAAAACCTCCAGAACCTTCTTTCACTTCAAAGCTGACACCAAGTATATATATTGAACCCTCAGATGAAACACTTCAGTGCTCCTCTGGACCAGTGGATACTAAGGAAGCATAACTGCTGTGCTACTCTGCTGCCAGAAGGACTGTTCCTCTGCTGCCCTGCTGCCTGCTTACTGAGAGTAAGCATGGACCTGCACCCTTCATTCCAGGCTGAGTGACTCCAAGGGCCAGCTGACTGACATTCTGTTCTGAGCTACAAGGACATAACAAGCTCCAGAGGCCTTCCTGCATCTGCCCAGCATACCTGCTGCCTGGACCTGCAACCGAACCTGCCTGAGCCCTGTTGGCCTCTGCTGTTGTAAGTTCCTGATGCCAAGAGGTGCCCCTCAGGTCCTGGACCCTTAGGCCCATATTTATACTTTTTTAGCACCGTATTTGCATCATTTTGTGACGCAAAAGCAGCTCAAACTTCCAAAATATAATTGTATTTTGTAAGTTTGCGCTGATTTTGCGTCAAAAAAACGACGCAAATGCAGTGCTAAAAAAGTATAGGTATGGGCCTTAGTGTGTGATCAGTTGAGCCCCCCTTCACAACTGCAAAAAGGCCTGTTCGTGTGAAGACCTTCCCGCCCATGCTGCCCGCCAGTGCGAAGCTCCGGTGTACCTGACCCTTGGCAATACAGTGGCCACCATCCGTGACACCCAGCCTGCTCTTCACGCTACAGCAATGACCATCCACAGTGCTTTCCCTGCTCCTCGCGGACCCTCCCTCGCAAATGGAACTATTCACACTGGACCTTTGAAGGTAAATCTTTTTGTGGGACTAACCAGGTCCCTATATCCATCCCACGCTCCATCATAGTCAGCCTAAACTTGTGACTTTCACCCAGTGTCGCACAACCAGGTAACTGTGAGTAGCGCTTTGCACTTTTTGTACTGATTGGATTTCTGTCATTTTGGTCGCAAATAATTTATTAAGTGTTACTCTATGTTTCTAAATTGGTGTGGGATTTTTCTTGTGTTGAGGGATGAGCACAGGTTATTATGGGGTTTGCTTGTAGTTCACCCAGACAGGAATTGTGGTTGCTGCTTGAGTAGGGTTTCACCCTCCCCACCCCCCCCCCCCCCCACACACACAAGCAGTAACCCAATTTGCCACAAGCTGCACTTTCTGTGGAACACTAAGCTTCCATACTGTTGAAGTTCAAGATGTTCCTTCATTGCTACCTAGGATAGCTGGGGGTGCAACAAACACAAAGTTGCTCAACTATTTGCAAACACTTCCAAAAATCAAGACCTATTGGATGTGCCAATGCTTTCTTTTATAATGATTATGTAAGATTCTTATAAATTCACATATTTAAAGTGGAGAAGGATGTAGAAGCAGTTTAAGTTAAGAATGTTAAAGAACAATGTTAAAGAGTTCTTGTAAGAAAATAGCGTGGGCCATATTATGAGATGGACTCTAATCCCATTTGCACCTGAATCCGGATTTGAACTCATATACTAAGGCCCAGATTTAACTTTTTTGCCGCCACATTTGCGTCATTTGTTGATGCAAAAGCGGCACAAACGTACAAAATATAATTGTATTTTGTAAGTTTGCATTGCTTTTGCGTAAAAAAATGACGCAAATGCAGAGCTAAAAAAATATAAATATGGGCCTAATTGTCCAATGCCTGTTTTTTTTTTCTACCCAACTTTTAGAATATTAACCCAGGCGTACATTGAACAAGAGCACGTATTTCATGATTATATACCTCATAACAGTGGACATGTGCAACTATGGTGCACTTGCCTATTCAGAGTTCCACAACTTAGAGTGATCCACAATTTGCACACCTGCTAAATAATAAGCAAAAAGTAGATAAACCGAGAAATAGCTCTGCACTCTCACACACAAAAGTCAGTTTATCTAGCTGACAAAAGTTATATGTAATCCGTAGGGGGTCGTGGGAAATAAAGCCCAACGAATAAGAAAAATTCATAGAACAGACTCAACCACAAAGATGAATTTCTGGTTAACTGTTTCTGTATTTTTTGTTGATTCAAATGACCATTCATAATATATCAAATCATAAGTCTTGTTTCGTAATCATAACAGTACTGATATTATTTCACAATTTACACAATGGTCAAAATTTTCCATAATTTACATTCATTTGAAAATGTCTTTGAAGGATCAAATATCCAGACAAATGAAATTTCACAAGCATCCCATTGAAGTAGCAATCCCAGCACTGAAGTAGTCAACACGTGTTTCATGGAATATCCACTTCTGTGATGGCTAAACATAATGAAGAAAAAATGAAGAAAAACAAAAAACAGAAGAAATAACATGAATTGCCTATAGATACTAAATTGAACTCAGTTACAGAAAACACCATGAGCCAAAAACCTTGAAAAATGAAAAAAGATATATGTGTCGACTGTAATAGCATGGCATGGAACAACAGACAGCAGCTTAGGTAGAGGAAAGACAAACAGACACATTTACATACAATCAATATAGGAAATAAATAATTATGAACAAAAAGTTACCCTTCAAGAAAAGCGGACTCGAACATCCAGTGAGCTAAAGAGGAAAACACTTACCTCATACCATTATGATGCTCCAATGAAATGACAAAAGAAATCCAATGCATTGACTGGCAAAACAACAAGCTTGTGCACCATCTATAAGCATTTATAAATCAACCAACTAAAATCAGTAACAAAACATGAAAGTGAAACAATAAATACCTGAGCAAAATTGTGGACAAAAAAATATATAGTCCTACTAAAAAATAAGCAGGCTCAAATACCTGTTGGACTTAGACCTGAGATCACTATCTCAAACCACTTGACTAGGTTGGCTGCACAGCAAAACCACACAAAAATATATAAGGACTTCATCAAGTAGTAAATCAAAAATGCTCACATTCTTGCAAGTTAAAGTGAGATCATATCCAATATCAGTTCTTATACAACATTTTCAACATGGATGGGTTGTGTTGCCTCAGTGTTCCAAACATCAATAACAAAAAAAATAATGAAAACACTGACACAGAAAATAAGTAAAGGATATCAGAGAGAAGACAGAAGGAAGCACAAAATACAAAACAAAAAAACATTAGACAGAAAACCCAAATGATCTATATATTGGTTGTCAGCCATATTGAGAAAAATATCAATATGATAAATGCTAGGATGAAATGTGCAAGTCAACTGTAAAAATGTTATATAAATGTGTATTGCACAATTGTCTCTGTATCTGTTATATGCTAGAAATAGTCTGATTAGGGACGACTTACTACAACTCATGATGAGACAAGCACATAGTTAATGCAATATTATATGAAACAAGCAACATAACTAGCTGTTCAAAGTAGTATACATTTCCAAATCAACAATCAGATCATGTTGTACAGTTTATGAGTAGTTTATCCAACAACTTTCCTTACAATGTATTTTGAGAACTCTAACACCATCCCTGTGGTGAGCTGGAACATGATCAACACCCATAAATGACATTTTACCTAGTTGATCCAACTGGCGATTGTTAACAAAATATACAGAGATCTAGAGTCTGATCACTCCCAAATGTTTTCTCAATCTCATTTTAAGTGCTTGTTTCATTGAGCCCACATATTGAAACTGTCACACACAGATCAGCATATAAATACAATATGTTGTATTACAATTCATGAAACTTCTAATCTGAAAACATCTTGAATTACCATGGTTATGGAACCTAGCAACTTTGGCATTTATATATTGACAGCAAACACATTTACCACATTTATAGCTGCCAACTAGTTTTGGATTCAACCATCTGTTGTCAGTAACTGCTGAATATTTTTTTAGAGTGTCTGCCATGCTATAAGTGACCAACGGACAACTAGGAAGTATTCAATTCAAATCCTGGTCTAACCTCAAAACATCCCAGTGCTTCACTAGTATTTTGTAGATCTGCCTATTTTCTGCACAAAAAGTCGTAATAAATCTGATGTGAGGATCAATAGTACATCTTGTTCTTGCCTTTGAATTTGCAGTATGGGCACGTAAGGAAGGCGGTAAAACCTTTCAAACTCTAATGCAGACACAAGGGTTTTAATGGGATAACCCGTTGACTTAAAAATCTGGATGCATTCTAATGCTTGTGTCTCAAACTCTTCTAAATCACTACTACAATTAGGTTTTGACGTTTATCATGCAGCCTCTCATTTCAAGCATGCTCCCTCCCATACTCCCTCTCATGCCAACCCATAAATAGGTTGGCATAAAAGTGAACAAACCTAGCACCCATTCCTGTGCCTCGTAATTAATTTAAAAAAATCCTTTTGGGACAGGAAAAAATTAGTCTCTCGAACAAATCGGGTCATATCCAAAATCATTTGAACATGTTCATTGTGACTCGCACTCTTAAATTAAAAGCAATATTGTAGTGCTTGCAGTCCATTTGTATGAGAAATTATAGTTTTCAGACTCTTGACGTCCGTAGACACTAATAGGTAAGTGTCCTCCCACGGAATACCAGATAACTTGCCTAACAAGTCCTTAGTATCTCCAAGAAACAATGGAAGTGCATTGACCATAGGTGATAAATGGATATCTATGGACTCCAATATTTTCTCGGTAGATGATCCAATACAAGATATAATATGTCTGCAAGACGGATTGGTACCTCCTTTATGTATTTTAGGAACAAGATAGGTAATAGGAATTAAAGGATCGCTAACCACTAAGTATCAGTATTTTCTGCATGAAAAAACCCCTCTTGAACCAACAATTCAACATCCTATGACATTGGTGGAAAGCTTTGGTGTAATCCTCACGTGTACATCTCTCATAATCCATAGCAACATTTAGTTGTCCTTAACTCTTCTTGTTCATAATTCACAAAATCCATAAGCACCACATTCCCCTCTTAATCAGCTTCATGTATAATTACATTCCAATCTTGTCGTAAACCTTTCATTTCCCAAATCTCTTTATTGGTGAAGTTTGTGTTATATGATACATTACGCATCAAATTAAAATCTTTCACAGTTAGATAATAAAAAATATCAATCAGATTCTATTTTGGAAGAATGGGAACAAAGGTATATTTCCTTGCCAATCCACTTTCCTGTAAATTATGCTCCTCAATCAACAAATCTTTGGCTAAGTCCTCTATGTCCACAATGTCAGAGTCGTCCAGACCCATAAGGGTATGGGTACTAGCAAATCTTGTATTGTAAGTGTGGAGAGATGAGGTTCCAATTCAAGTATGTGACATCTGGTGGGGTTATTTAAAAAATATTTTTTCAGTTTTAGAAGTCTCATAAATTTATATAAATTAATTTTGATTTGGAAATTGTCAAAATGGTGTATAGGGGAGAAAGATAGGCCTTTTTCTAAAACATTAATTTCTTCTACAGTGAGCTGCCTAGATAACAAATTTAAAATTAAGGAGGATTCGGGACTCTCATCCCTTCCTTTGTCCTTGAACTTTTCTGAACTCCTGTATTTTGTTGACTGCTTCCTTGTGCACTTCAGCCTGCCCCTGATTCTTTTATAAGAATTGTTTCTTGTTGTAACTTCCTTTCTCGATTCCACAAATTTTTTCACTAATCGTATTTTCCTAAGTTTGTCTATAACATTATTAGATGTAATCACTGCACCTGTGGCATTATCAGTATTTGATCTCCTTGAATCTATACCTGAAGAGTCAGAAAGTGACAAACTTTCCAATGAGTATTTATTAACTGGAGCTCCCCTTTTGTAACCAGAATCAAATTTTCGTGCATATGAGTAAATTCACCCAGAGTTGTTATCCCTGGCATCACATAAGAAAGTAATTATTTTCTCTCCCTTAATCTCCTCCTGATACTTCTCCAAAGTACCTTTCAGAATTTAATTATTCTTTCTGGTACCCTCCTCAAGTTTAAGTTCAGCAATAGCGGTTTTAGTTTCCTCAATTTCTCCCCTGAGGAGACCCATTTTAGTTTCAGCCTGTTTGATTGGCATCATTGTTAAATCATTTGAGGTTGCAGTGTTTCTTTTCCCATTTCTCAGCCTGTTCCGTATCTATATCCTCTACGGGGGGAAATATTATTACCTAGACCCTTAGGAATCCTACCAATTTCCAAATATTTTTTTAAGAGTACAATTTTCACACCATTTGTGGGATTCCTTCTTAGTAATCCTTTCCAATTTAAGAAACAAACTACGTAGTCCCATTGCTGCATTGGAACTGCCACTCCTTGCTTTTTCAATTGGTTTACTAAACAGATTACCCACCAACTGCTCCAGAGTCATTAAGTAATTTGCCATTTTCCCAAACAAGAACTGTGACATGTTTTAATTGCTATACCAATCTGCTCATATTCGGAAGCATTACAGTGCATGTCTGCTAAATGTGTTCACTGTGATGTGTGGTTACATTTTTACTAATAGAGAATTGACATTGTAAGATGTCAGTGCTTGGTATTGTTTGTTTTTTAGTCTTTTGAACCTTGGTTGGTGAAGATAACCCATAACGTTATGAAGAGGCAGTCAAGCTGTGTATTTACAATAATAGGATAAAATTACACTAAAACTCAGGATACATCATATCCGAAGGTGACTGAATTGAGGAGACGTTACTTGTGTTTGAATCTTGTATTTGATTTGGTAAGTTTTATCTAAATGTGTCTCTGTACAGTTGATACTTTATGATATCCTAGGCTAGTTTCTGTGTTTATATTTTCAGTTAGTGAGTTGGGCCCTCTTTGGTTTATATCTTGGTGCTTGTTCTTCTATTTTCCATTTTCCTTTTTTCATTTAGTTTCTTTTTCAGATGGTTGCAGTTTATGTTTGGCTAAATTGTGTGTATGTGTCTTGCATTGTTTTCATATTTCTTTTTCTCTTTCTTTTCTGTTCCTTGTCATGCTATTACTGTCCACATGCATATCTTTTTTTATTTTTCCTTGTTTTTGGCTCAAGATGTTTTTTGTAACTGGGTTCAATGTAGTATCTATAGGCAACTTAAGTTGTTTCTGTTTTTTTTCTTCTTTTTGTTTTACATTATTTTTTCTTAATTATTTTTAGCCCTGAAGAAGCGGATATTCCATGAAACACATATTGCTAATTTAGTGCTGGGGTTGCTACTTCAATGGAATGCTCGCATAATTTCATTTGTGCAGATATATGATCCGTCAAAGACTTTTTCAATTTAATATAAATTATAGAAACGTTTGACCATTGTGTAAATTATGAAAGAGTATGAATGCTGTTATGATTACAAAACAATATTTATGATTTCATGTATTATGAACTGCCATAATTGTGTACATTTGTATCAGCAAAAAATACAGAAACATTTAACTACTAATTCATCTTCGTGGTTGACTCTGTTCTACAAATTTCACTTATTCATTGAGTTTTTTTCCCCACGACCCCCCACAGATTACACACCTGGTAAATAGCCCAAACGATCACTATTCACTGGGAATGCAATTTGTGTCCAGGATTGTGCCAGACCATTATGAGGGCCTGTAACAAGTTAGTAACACTAGGGCCTCTGTGCTCTCTACATTTAGATTAGCATATTTAAAGAATTAGCATAAAGATACCTTCTATGCATTTCTATTGAGATTTTTATTTCAACTTAGAAAATTCATAGGATAACTCCCTATGGGTTTCATGTTTGAAGAATTTAGATAGGGCTACTATTTGAAACTAAATGTAAACATTTTTCCACTATTAGTGTGCTGCTACTACTACTACAACGACTGTTAAACTACTACTAACTACATTCATGTGCTGCATAATACCCAGGTATATCACTTGGCCCTTTTTTTCTATCTGACAGAAGAACAGCTCATTTTGTATGCCCTGAATAAGGTCGATATATGTAACTGGATCCCACTGAAATGCTGTGTCAGCATTTCTTTTAATTACTTATTTATCATCAGAATGTTGTCATTGTTTAACAAGATTTAGTCCAATGATGCCAACATGGGAAGCATTAAGGGAGGCATATAGAATAAATTGAGAGTTTGGACATGTGTGGAAGTATTTTTATGATGTTATTGTTGATTGATTAAAGAGTAATTTTATGAAAATGTAATTAAAAATGGTTTACATGAATTGATTAAATTTGTGGTAAGAATAAGTATGTGGGTGTGTCTTCATTTTTTATTTTTTATGGATTACAAAAGGGAGACGTTTGAAAAGCCATATTAGACAATAAGATACACATTAATTTTAGTCCCAATAACTTAAACACAGGCAAATTTAGATAATAGTATTGCATCTTTTATTCATGCCTATGGGTAGAGGTGTAAAGCCTCTTTGAAAGGAGGCTGTGAGAGAATAGTGAGACATGTTGTTGCCTTTTGGTAAAGAACCTATTACATCAAGGTTACAGAAATGCACATCAGAAGCATATTATGTGCCTGAAGTTTAGTGTATCAGTCCACTTCCTATTTTCTTTTAGTGATAATTATCATTCCCTACATCTGCCCTTAAATCTTTTATACACACAAGTGAGCTGAAATGAGTGCTGTTGAATTTTGATTAACATGAAACAAACTAGAAGACTAAGCAGAGCAAAACAATATTTTTCTTCCTTTCCTATTTTGTGTGTTTGATGTGTTTGAAGTGGCAAGAAAATGCCACACATGTTTGCCCTTGTCACTGTGCCACTTGAATTAAGTTATAACTGACTGACAAGCTCCAATCAAGGTGAAACTGTCTTCTTGTGTTCCAGTTCAAGGAGGACCTATCTTGGCTGCTCAGAGTGGACAGACCCTAAAGGAGCAGGGTTGAGATTGATTTGCACACGGCTCGGTGCAAACTAAGGTGGCATGAAAGACAAAAGAACAATGGGTTGCAATGCTATCCCGAGTGATTGCTAGTGGTTAGACATATTTAAAACATTCCTCCAATCACCTTTTGTGTGTTTGATGTAACTCCCCAGGTGGAAAAGGTATGCCCAGTCACAGGTTCCATGCTAACTGTGCTACTGTAACCAATCTAGACCTGGCTGATGCTTCCCAGTCAGAGTTGTTTGTGTTCCAGGTCAAGGAGGACCTTCTCTTGCAGTTTTAGCCTTGCTACTAGATGGAACCATCTTTTCCTGGCAGATTTCAATTGCGATCTTATATACTTTGTTATTGTAAATGTCTGAGAGAATTGGCAGTGGACACAACATATTTTGTTAAGGTATTTCTTGCCCCACATCATTTATCCATAAACCTATACAAATTATATAGTGAGTAAGGTGTTTTGAATAAACCATGTAACTACTTTCCTGAATTCAATATTTGTTGGGAATCAAACTTGTTTCCTGAGTCCTAAAGTATGAGGATTTCACAAAGGGGTATTTGTTATTTCTGCACTTAATATCCAGCTTCAAAAGCAGGGTATGCTCTTGTCTTCAGTTAGAAGTGAACAATTTTACAATGTAAAAATGTCTGCTTAAAACATCATGTTAACAAGAAGGGTACTTTGTTGCTGTTGTGACAGAGTACCTTTTCTACCAACATATAAATCAGGCCTTAATCCACTCTAGGACATCTAGTATCACTGTCATTAAGTGAGCAAGATATTAAAGCATTGCACTGGGTCAATTATGTTAAACAAACCATTTCTCACTCTTAGGTTGTTTTCTATAGGAAAGACATATTGACTTTTGTAATTACTCTCCTGAAAGTCTAATATTTCAGAAGTAATGACCGTATGGTTCGCACATATCACCAAAATAGCTTGCCCTATGTTAAAGATGCCCCTTCCTGCACAAAAAACAATTCTGTCTGCACATAGGCACCCTTGCACTATGGTGTAAGGGTACCTGCTTTGGCGCTAGGCAGCACATTGTATTCCACTGCAGGGAAAAGAAAGTAATATGTTGTAAAATGTTAAGTACAGCACCTTCCATCCCATTCCCTATCACGCAGTGCAGCAAAATTACTTGCTGCGCTATGTGCTGTTCTGTTAAATATTCTCCTAACCTTCATTGATCTTAAAATCATAGCTATGGAGAGTAGACTATGGTCTTTACCTAATCAACTGATTGGACTCCCTCTTGTGTCTTGAAAGTCATCACCACTGTGCCCTTTGCTTAATTTACCACATTTTAGGAGTAGGCAGGAACCCTTTGGATGTTTTCAGTTTTGATCATCATAGTGAAAAAAACACTGAAACAACAAAAAATTATAACACATACATACTCTTCATTGGAGGTTAATTACAACTGTATCAATCAAAATAATACAAAAATTAGAGCCAAAGATAAAGTCTAATAAGATATATTCCAAAATTCACATTATCAATTCAGTGGCTGTTCTTTGTCCATCTCATTCTTCTCATTCAATTTAAAAAGTTTTGGGGCATATTTATACTCCGTCTGCGCCGAATGTGCGTCACAAATTTTGACGCACATTCGGCGCAAAACTTGGCCCATATTTAAACTTTGACGCCTGAGCCCGCGGACGTCAAAATCCCGCCGTGTGTGTAATTTTTGGGATGCGGGAAACCGCCTTGCGTTAATCATATGCAAGGTAGGCGTTTCCGTCCAAAAAATGACTTAAACGGCCGTGCGTCGTATTTATGCTTCTGGGCAAAAATGCCGCGCGGCCGGGAGGCGGAGTCGGAAAATGACGCACAGCCCGATTTGCGTCAAAAATTAACGCCTGGGGCAGGGCAGGCGTTAAAATGGGGCAAACACACCTGTATTTAATCAGAACACACAGAAGCAACAGCAGAGATGCTAAAGGGAGACATGGAGGTGCTACTCATCCAGCGTGCACACAAACGCAGAGCCCAGCAACAACAACAGCAGCTACCACAACACCAGCAGGGACCCCAAAGGCAGTGCAGAAGACAGGAGAGAATATTCCGCACCAGAACAACCCTTCATGGCCTCAGGGAACATGACATCATCCAGAGCCACAGTTGGCATCCACCTTGCTGACACCCCGCACCATCCCAACAGAAACCAAGCTGCTAGCTGTACTTCACATGTTGGCAAGTGGCTCCTTTCAAAGCACTGGCGCTCTGGTTGCCGGAATATCACAGCCATAATTTTCTGCCTTCTTGCCCAAAATACTGGATGCCATAATTGGACTCACACCCCGCCACGTCTGCTTCCCAAATACACTGCAAAAGTAGCAGGAGACAAAACAGGGGTTTTACCTCATTAGTGGCTTCCCACCCGTCCTTGGTGCCATCGACTGCACACATGTACGCCTTGTGCCACCTGCTGCAACTGAACACCTCTACCGCAACAGGAAGCACACACATTCCATCAATGTGCAGGCCATTGCCGATCACCTAGGATTGATTACCAACATCGTGGCAAAGTATCCTGGGAGTGTACATGACTCATTCATCTTCCGTCACTCTACCATCAATCAACACTTCCAGGATGGACGATATGGCAATGGTCTACTTGTTGGTAAGTACAGAAACCTACTTATATACACACTGCACAGCAACCCTCTAGGACACACAACACATTCCCCACAACAGCAACATGTGGACAGGAACACCCAGAGGTCATGACATCGCTAGCCATGTTTGATAGGTCTGCAGTGAACCTGTCACACATCTGAAATTAGTGTACAGTCTAATGTTAAGACATCAATGACATCAATGACATCAAACCTCAATGGAGAGGTTTGGCCAATTGTCACCTTGCAAAATGTAAGCGTCTCACTGATGTTTAAATTAATCCATTGCATAAGTCTAAAGGTATGGGATGTCCAGGGTACATAGATGCTAACGTGTTACCACCACTGTCAAAATGAATCTGTGTATGGATCTATCATGTCACCCCCAGTGAAGACACAGGGACACCTGTATCACAAGTCACAATGCTAGGGAGTGCACACTGTACTGCAAATACCCAAACATACTGCTGACAACCGGTGAGCAGGCAAACACTTGTTCAGCCAAGGAAACAACCCAATGCAGATGGTACATCCTACAAGCCTAGGAAGGAACACATTAACACAAAAGAGTCACAGACAACACAAGACAACTACTGCCATGCAAGGTGATATCAATGGGGCAAGCTACATCAACATGATCCCATTCATTTTCTTTTACAGCTGATCAGGGGAATGGGATCCAGCCATGGATTATGACACCATTTGGCAACCCAAGCACTGCAGCAGAGCGTGCCTACAGTGACGCACATAGGAGGACACGCAGCATAATGGAGAGGACCTTCGGCATCCTCAAGTTGAGATTCAGGTGCCTCAACATCACTGGTGGCAGCCTCCTATATTCCTCAGAAATGGTCTGTAAGATCATTCTAACATGTGCCATCCTGCACAACATTTGCATACGAAGGAACAGTCCCCTCTTAGAACCAGAGCCACACATGCCTGAAGAGGAGGATGCTGGCCTGCAACATGAGGGGGAACAACAAAACACAGCTGCTGGATTGCATAGGCACCAACATATTGTGAACAATTTCTTTTAAAACAACTCACCATCACCACTGTATTAACTAATGTAAATAAACACCGATAATAATCACCATATCATGGTATGTCTAATCATTTGTGCTCACCTTTATATCTAACTATCAGAATAAGAGTGCAGCCTCATGGAGCATTGCTGATATACCGATCAGGACACAGAAATTTCCTGAGCAATTGTGATGCGTATCATACAACAGTCACATACACACACACTGTAAATGACATATATCCTGTACATTTCACCTTTGAAGGGCAATAGCAGTGGACCACACATATTTCACACATACATGTTGGCAACATGGTTCATCGCAGCATATGGCACACAACTAAGACACCATCAGTCAATAAGAGAAAAAAAAAGCCTCATACATGAGGCAGTGGATGTGCAATTGCATTGGTAACAGGAATGTATGACCAAAACCTTGACAGCAGTAAGTCGTACAGCACCTATCTTTGCAAGGACTATCTGTGACTAGAGTTCCCTAGAAGCAGAACATAGACAGCACAAGTGCCATACCTATGACAAGCATTGCGCACATGACATTCCATGTACATGTCAGCCCATTTCCTAACTCCTGACACACCCATGCTCCAGGTCTCAACCCACCTGTATGAAGAGGTCCCTGGAATGGTAATATGTGTACCCTGATATTCCCTCCTCTACACACACAGACTAACAATAGTAATCCAGTGTGCTACACCCTTTCCTATGTTATGCTATTGTCATAGTACATCTGACTGCATGGACGTCAGGTCAATTAATACACTGGCTTGTAGTTTCTAAGCCCTGTTATCGCCTGTAGATTGCTTCCCGTGTGAAAGGTACTGTTGGCCATTTGAACTCGAATATCACCTACAGGACTTGTGAGAAACTGATGCAGCACACACCTGTGATTACCTCCATGCACACCACCCATTTGAACATGCACTGCCCTTGCAGATGATTGGAACAGCATAGAAGTTGCCATTTTGTCAAATACACTGTTATGCATTGCTAGTAATTAAGCTGTGTAACACAGCCCTTGGGTTTATGTGCCACCTTCAAAAACACAGGACAAACACAGTTTTCCATGTCAACTGTCTTGTTCTTCCTCCGACCAGTCTTAGTCAGACCACTGAGTATGTACCTTGTGAAATTCCTGGATCCTGATTGACCCTGCATCCTGTCAGCCTGACTGGCACCTGTCTGTGTGTTACCCTGAAGATTCCTTGTGGCTACATATGTACCACACTTGCGTTACCAAACCTCACATTCCTCAGGGGGTATTTTGTCATGTGCTTCCTCAATGCATACCCAAATACATTGTATAGCATCATCTGCTTTTTAATTGTACCATATTAGTAAAATTGTCTTTGAATACCAAAATCATGGCCTATCCCTTGTCTGGGTCTCATGTACGCATGAACGACAAAGTGTGACAGTGTACCATGCACGTATGCAGGGATTGGGTATGGTGCCTCCAGCAGAACCAGCTACCTCTGATAATGTGCAGGAAAAGTCCACACATGTTAGGACCCTGACAGTTCACACGCTGAATCACATTGCTCACAACATATTGATGGGCTGTGCATGGTGAATAGCTGCAAGATTAATCAACACAGAGGCTATGATGTTCCCAGATGCAGTGGGAACTGTACAGGCCAACCTGTGTACAAATGTTTTAATGACACCTGCTGGAACATGACTCCTGAGATATGATCTCACTCAGCACACCAAGGTTGCCCTGTTGACAGTCTCATAACACGTTTGCAGTGACAGGGTGGGACCATCCCCATGTTGGTTTTCATGTCCTCATCGATTTTACTCACATTGATCTCCGAAGGTTACTCAGTAGATACAGGAATAGCCGCCACTGACTCATGATGAGACCTGGACGTAACTGTGACAACATACACCCCTAAAAATATACAGGATCAACATTGGACCACACACAAACCAGACACCTCTGTGCAATTGATCACTGGAAATATGTGGCCATGTGCTGCCTCGTCTGCTGGTCCACCACTGCCACTGGAGAGTTGTGGCTCAGTCATATGACTACAACTGTGGCGTGATATAACAGTTGGGGGTAACCTTTGGCTGTCTGAGCGAATAACATGGTACCCACTTAGTCTATACATGTGCCAGATTCACGGTGGGTTCACCAACAAGTGCCTAGGAAGCAGTTACCAAATTTCTAGGACATGGGATGGGCAACTTTTGGACCATTGACATGAACAAGCGTCTGCCATCTTTCCGGTGCTTGCTTTGTCATTTGTGGTGTCTACGTTACCCAAAATCTTGGAAGTGCACACAACAGATGTTGCTACATGTATGACTAGCACGTGTCCTCTCTCATTTCCACACTGACTTGCATCTAAGGTTTGGACACATTGACTTTACATTCAGACAAGCATATTGTCAATAATGCATCTTGTGATGCACACCCACTGGGTCGACAACTACATTAGTAGCCAATGCACACACATTGAGCCATAGGCATTGAGGTATTGTACTTATGTGCGTCACCTTGCTATCCTCTCCTGATGCCAAACATGCCCAATTTGTGCAATACATACATGTAGGCCACCCATATGGCCATCTAGTGCGTCAGCCAAACGTGAGAATCCTGTTAAGGAAGTAGCGGATCATGGTCCGCAGCAGTATGATGTCTCACATGTGACCATACACCGTCAACACCAAGGTGGGTGCAAACAGCATATCTCAGTTGTGCCACAAATGTAACATTACTTTAAAATGGCAAAATTACCGAAACCCAGTTACTGCCCTGAAATTGTGACGCATATGCGTCAAAAAATGATGCTCATGCCCGAAAAACGACTCATTATGCCCTTAAAATTGGTTAAGTTTTAAGACTATTTCCAAATATATGGATGCGGCCTAATTTTTACTCCTGTGCGTCGAAAAAAAACGACGCACATACTGTATGCGTCAAAAATGATGATGCATAACTATAAAAACGGTGGCCATTTTATGCAGGAAGTGATGTAATAGGATATCCTGTTTACAGATTATGTACAGTGGGGGTACTTTCACTTTCACTTTGCAGTCTGTGATTCTTCTAGACTGTGTGGTTGTGTTCTGAGTTTTGTCCAGTGAAATTGTGCTTTTGTCTCCTGTATGCTCCATTACTTGTTAGTTTGTTATCTAAAATTGTTGTTGTATACTGTCTGAGTGTTTATTGTGTACAATTGCCCAGTATTGTATTGTCTTTGTTGTTTGTGGGAGTCTGTTGTGGGTAGTATTAGTTTGGAGATAGTTGGGCTCTTTTAGTTGTTAAGTTTACTTTTTTGTAATTCTACCTTCCCCCTTTTCTCCTTTGTTCTTCTTTTTCACCTATTCCCCTTTTTCGGTGCTAAGATGTTGGGTAGGCCACGTCTTGGCAAGATGGGTGAGGAGGAGCTTGGGGGGTTTATATGGCAGGTGTGCTATTTCCTCCCGCAAATGATTGAGGCGGGGGGCGGGTGATACAGGGGTATCACCCAGAGGCACGTAGAATCCGGTGGGGAAAGGTCCTGCATCACTTGCATCGCGTATATGGGAGCCAGAGAAATGACCACCAGCTGAAGCACCGCTGGGCTGACCTCATCTCCAGGGAGCAAGATCTGCGGACCACCTGGGAATAGTGATTGGTGGCCCTGTTGGTGATTACAAATCATGTAAATGTGAACGATTAAAAACTCTGTAGTGACATCAGATGATTTGTACAATATCTGCCGCCTATGTTGTTGAGTGTGTGGAATGCTTTGGAAACATACAGGGTCATTGATGGACTATGTGAAGGACCACAATTGCTAGCTGTCAGGAAGCAAGTGCTCTGCAAACTTACTGAATACTTTTGCTTAATGTAAGTTGGTGCCGCCTTTGTGTCAGACAGCAACACAAATTAGGACCTAATCATGTCTATATAGGTCACATTTGCCAGTGAGGTATAGATTTTCCAAAATATTACCGACCTTTGTTGACGCAACAGCTAGACTGACTTTAGAAACACTACATGATGCAGAAAATGAGTGCAGGCTTCACATTAATTGATGATAGCAATGTGGCCCACACATATGTCTCATGTGTGTCTGGTGAGTGTGTAAGGAAAGCATTCACGGAAGTTCTATGAATGTTAGGGATTATTGTGGTCCTTCATCATTTTGGATACATGTCAGATCTGGATTTGGAAACATAGGGAAAAAGTGCAAGGTGCCCTCAGCTAACATCTTACACTGGTATTTGGTGTTTGGTGTTCCACTTTCGTTTAGGGATGGCAGGCCAAAGGTATGCACATGGGTTCATATCTCTATGGTTGGTGCAACTCATCATAGCTGGGCCACATCAAATGAAGAAACTGTAACAAAATGAGGGCTTACAAATGTCCTTGCCCCTCTGTACATTGTACCTATGTGTCATACATTTGTCATGGCCACAATGGCTGTTTGGCTGGTAAGGCACTCCTCAAGGAAACAGGCTTTGGATGTCTCTCTTGGATGCACATGATGAGACGAATACACTCCATTATGTCTGCTCACTAATGAAGGAGCATGTTTGCCAACACATGATAGTTAGGGCCACTGCATGTGTGCAGATATGTGGGTAAATGTCACAGGAGACCCATGGTATGTACATGTTAGCCGTGCTATATCGGATGCAGTATCATCATGTCTGAGTGGCTCTACTTACTTATGTAATCTTACACATAGTTTTTGTCTTTGGAATTGTTGGTCAGTGCACAGATTTTGAGCACATTTCTTCCTTCCATGCCTTACAGGTGGACCCGCACCCTACACTGTGGGCGAGGTGGCTTCATTCGAGGACCCTGACAACTCCAGTAAGCGTTGATATGTCTGTTATGTGTTGTGTTTGCTGGTGATGTGTGATGGACTCCTGTGTGTTGAACAAATAGCACGGTGTGATGCGCTGGCCAATCATTTGTCTTGTTCCATGAGTGGGATTTCATTATCTCAGCATTTTGGAGTTTGCCAATGCTTATCCAATTGTCTTATCCAGGGATTCTAGGTCATTCCTGTAGGCCCTGCAATGTGAATTGGGTTGAGTCAGGTGGATAACACTTGTATCAACAAGAGTCGCACTGGACCTAATCTCAGATTTAGTCAGCCTGTCAGACCCACATTCTCACAGAATGGGGCTGCAAAATGCTTACCCACAGACTTCTGCTTCCCTATTCACCAATGTACTCATGAAACTGTAGGTTGAACTTCCTAGCAGCATGTAGCTCCACATGTAGTGCTACAAGTATGTGGCACGTGAGTGCAGTGGCCTAGGTGTGCATGCAACTCATAGCCAGGGGTATTCTTGCAACTCTGTGTTTGCTGTAAGTCATGGCTTACTGGATGTATATGATGTGGACAAAGGTCTGCATTGCAAGACATGTGTAGCGCTGGGATTGGTCAAGGGTTTGCTGTCTCCTATTTGTAGATACACCTTACCTGTGGTGTGTGTGTTGAGCCAAACACATGTCCAGCTTTCCTAAGCTGCCTGGGTGTCCATGTTGTTTGAAATTGTTAGTTGTTTCTCCACCACCCCACCCGCAAATACAGGCATGGGTTTGTGAATAGTGTACCTAGGACTG
Source organism: Pleurodeles waltl (assembly GCF_031143425.1). Lineage (NCBI taxonomy): Eukaryota > Metazoa > Chordata > Amphibia > Caudata > Salamandridae > Pleurodeles > Pleurodeles waltl. The sequence continues at coordinate 1,005,338,206 of NC_090449.1, read as the reverse complement.
ATGATACAAGTATGTTACACAGACATGTAAATCAGTGAATCTTTGGTCGGAACCTAGTATACACACTCAGGTATAGCACATGAGTACTATACCAGCAAGTCCATTTACAACTTGCAGATCATGTGGCCCTAGATTTCCATCCCGTACGCTGACATTTGTAGCCCTGGCATTGGCAGAGGATATGCAGCATGATTGTTAGCTGACAACTGGCAGAACTCTGATGCCAAAATCATGACAGTTGTTACCCATCTTGTAGGGTTTGGATGTGCTATGTGTGATACGACCTTTGTAGACTGGCCTGCTATGTACTTCCTCAGGGACATTCAATGATCTGTATGATGATAGGAGCTGTTACAAGTACAGTAGATGTACTGTCTGATTTACTTCTTGTGCCACTTCACACAATGCAGTTCCTAATGTAATTTATTTCCTTTGTCTTTACAGCTGAAATATGACACCCATCCAGGTCCGTGAATTACAGATGCGGGCAATGCTTTACCAGCATATCGTGCTGGTAGAGTCGGGTACAGAAGGATGGCCCGAAGATACAGGACCAAACGTGCCTCTGGAGACTGGAGGGCTTTCCCACAGGGTGACCCTACTTTGCCCACCACAGCCACCACCAGCACGACCACCGCTACCACCCAACAACATCTGCAAGTGCTCCAGGCCCTAGCAGTGGACCACCTTCATGGCAGCCCACAGACATTGACAATACACGGCCACACACGTCCTCAGCTGGTACCCAGACAACCCCAGCTGCAACAATTGACCCTGCTGCTTTTGTGGACATGCAGCGCAAAATGGACCGTGTCCTCCGGAAAATGAGTCACCTGCGGCGGGATGTTCACCATATCAGCAGGCGTGTGCAGTCCATTAAGCAGACCCTCCGGAGGGCCAACCTCTAGACTTTGCTGATGGACATGATTCCCTCCCCTCCCTCCTCTTTTCTTATTCTTATACTTAGTGGGCTTAGGGGGCTTAGGGCCTGATTCTAAGCTTGGCGGGCGGCTCCCGCAGCCCACCAAGCGGGAACCGCCAGAAGACCGTACCGCGGTCAAAAGACCGCGGCGGTCATTCTGGGTTTCCCACTGGGCTGGCGGGCGACCGCCAAAAGGCCGCCCGCCAGCCCAGTGGGAAACACCCTTCCCACGAGGAAGCCGGCTCCGAATGGAGCCGGCGGAGTGGGAAGGTGCGACGGGTGCAGTTGCACCCGTCGCGAATTTCACTGTCTGCAATGCAGACAGTGAAATTCAAAGTGGGGCCCTCTTACGGGGGCCCTTGCAGTGCCCATGCCATTGGCATGGGCACTGCAGGGGCCCCTAGGGGCCCCACGACACCCCATACCGCCATCCTGTTCCTGGCGGGCGAACCGCCAGGAACAGGATGGCGGTATGGGGTGTCAGAATCCCCATGGCGGCGCAGCTTGCTGCGCCGCCATGGAGGATTCTGTCGGGCAGCGTAAAACCGGCGGGAGACCGCCGGTTTTCCACTTCTGACCGCGGCCAAACCGCCGCGGGCAGAATGCCCTGCGGGGCACCACCAGCCTGTTGGCGGTGCTCCCGCCGACCCTGGCCCCGGCGGTCTTTGACCGCCGGGGTCAGAATGACCCCCTTAGTGTTAGGTTAGTATAGGCTGTTAGTTTAGTTAGTGTTAGTTGGTGGGAGTGGGGGTCCTGATTATTTCAATGTTTTCCTTTTTTGTGTGTTTGGGCTATGTTGGGGTTCCTGTGTGTTTAGAAAAAAAATGTATATGTATAAAAAATGTAAACAAAAAATAAAAAAAAATATATATTTGTTTAGGATAGGATACTATGGGCCTGATTCTAACTTTGGAGGACGGTGTTAAACCGTCCCAAAAGTGGCGGATATACCACCTACCGTATTACGAGTTCCATAGGATATAATGGACTCGTAATAGGGTAGGTGGTATATCCGCCACTTTTGGGACGGTTTAACACCGTCCTCCAAAGTTAGAATCAGGCCCTATGTGTTTATGTTAGTATCTGTTGTCCTCTGTGTGTCCCGTCTCATAAGGGGGCAGGGGGTTGATGTTTAGAACGTTTTGTTACATGTGATAAGTAAGTTTAGGTTAGGTTAGTTAGGGACAATTGTGGGTAATGAGTAGTTAGGGTAGATTAGGGTAGGTAAGACTTTTCCCCGAGTTTCCTCTTCTGTTATTACCGTTTAATAAATACGTAGTGAACCCTTTACAGTATGTGTAAAATACATGTTGATCAGGGCCTTGGCATAAGTGTACATTAATTCTGTTTTATTACATTTGTGTCCTATGCTACGAACAAATCCCAACTGAGCTGTAAGATTGGCAGCTACCCCAGAGCTACCTTGCAAAGATTCCACCATTCATTGCAACCACCAATCACAGTTACTATGGATCCCAACGTGTTTTTTTCATTACGTATGTTTTCAAAGTCACAAACAGTGCTTCCAGATTTGGTACTGGGGACACTGTGTTATGTCTGACTGCAGTGTGATGTTCAAGGAAACCCTTATTAGCTGAGTGGTCGTAAGCACTCTTGTAGTATTGTGTTTATGACTCACATAGATCATTTGTGACACTGTTCAGCATGATTACTTATTTGGATGTAAACTCAGACTCCTTCATTCATGCAGTTTGTTGACTGTTTGCTTAGATTTGTGGGCACTGTTATATGTGTTAGTATTGCATGGTGGCAACATTTTGCTGCCACTATTTGATGGCTTAGATATCCCTTGAGGAAGCATTATTCTGTACAACGCAGCATTATGGTGTATGGTTTCTCTTTTCATCAGATATCACCCTCAGGAAGGGCAGAGTATGGTGCAATCCAGGCCACTGTGCATAATTATCAGACTACATAATTTCAGGACAGTTGTATTGACAAGCTATGTAATTTGACAGGAGGCAAAATTCAGTGATCTACTGCACGGTTGATGTGTCACATTACACAGATACAAAGTGGTTGTGTAAGTGCTATTTATTGAAAAGTGCTGTAGTGCTATGTGTACATTGTCCATGATTGTGAGTCCATTATAGTGACAACTTCCATTGTGATCCTACACAAGTGCTAAAGAAAAATGGATTTGACATGCTGTGGTGATGTGTCAGACAGTGCAGAGGGATAGGATTTGCCAATGAGTAAGTGAGAGACAAGCACTGGGCAGGCTGACAAGATATACAGTGGTTGGCAGAACAGTCATTGAGTACAGTTGTTGTAAGACTGGCATGTTACAAAGCGCTGGACATTGGTAATAGTTGGCCATGTGGCAGGGACTAGTGCTTCCGGGTACTTTTTGTGTGAAGGTGATCTGTTCCACGTCTTCTTCTTCTGATGTGTGTGTTGCCTCCTTTGTCATTGGTGGTGGTGGTTGTGAAGGGGCAACACACACCTCATTGTTAGAAGACGTGGAGTCAGACATCCCAGTCGCTGCTACCTGTGAAGATCTTAAGGGCAGTACTGCTGCAAGGAGGATCTACTGGTTCTTAAGAATAGCAGCCACATCACGATGGTAGGCAGCCAGGTCGGCCCTGAGGGGGTCATGATTGCATTTGTGCATGGAGTGGAAGGTTTGGGGTACGAGGTGTTGTGGCAACTCCTTACTGCAGTGGTGAATTCCTTTACAGTTTGGTGTAGTCCTTGCAGGATGGATGTTAGCGCTTGCATGGCTGCTGCCTGATCTGCAGATTACATCATGCACGAACGCACCCCTTCTAGGCTGGCTGCCATAGTTTGCATCCCCACCGCACCTCCTTGGCCAGCTCCCGCTGTACTCCCACTACAGTTCTCTCAAAGCTAGTGCCTGTGTCATCTGAGTCCTCAGCTGTATTGGAGCTGGCAGGTTTTACAATTGGTGTTGTGGGTGGGTCCTCTGTGATGGCTGCTTGTTCTGAGCTCCTCCTTGTGACAGAAGGTGGGGTCTGGAGGGTTCCAAGGACATCTTGGAGGGTCTGGTGGCTGATGTTTGTCAGCTCGTCATCCATGTCATCAGGGTAGTCCTGGACAGGCATATCTGCAGGAGATCCATCGTCCTCTGCAATGAAATAGGGTACAATTAGTGTGTCTGTGTTGTGGCATTAGTGATGTGACATGCCTGCCTTGTGATGATTTCACATTGTGATCTTGTTTCCTGTTTATTGCTCCAGTCTTACAGATGGGCATTCTCCCAGGCCTATGGCCCACCTGCATGTCACATGTATTGTGGTAAGTTATTTGACTTGTCGGCATCATCTCCTCTAGTGTTGTTTTAGGCCAAATAGTGAATTGCCACCTTCTTGTCCTACTCAACCCTCCCTCTACATCGATTCTAATGGCGAGACCTTTCACTGGCTGTGGGTGCTCTCATGGCACTAGCAGCACACTTAACAATCTGGACCTGCCCCAGTCTCTGATCTTTCACATCCACTTATATGTAGTTGAAATGTAGCGTACCCTATGCATAGAATTGTAATGGCACGATATGGATGTTAGCATTGGTAATGTGTACAGCTGATGTAGGGGAATGTGTGGAGATTGGATTGCCCTAATAGTCGTAGCAGTGTCCTATTTCCTCCTCTGACTGTGCAGGCGTATGTCAGTGACCAGTTACATGTGTCCTCCTCCTCAATGCTGTTGTCTGAGCAGTATGACATTTGGGATGTTGCATTGTGACCCAGGCACAGGATGGACCCTGGCAAATCCAACATGGGTGTGACCTTAGTGCTGTGTAGCTCCTAATGTTGATGACATTGGCTGATGTTTACGGCAACTATGGGCATTCACAATTGACAGGACTGGAACATTTGTCTTGTTTCAGGGGATTGTTAAAGTTGTCATCCTCAACCCACTAATTTAGGTGTGTATGATCGATGGGGACGTTACTGCCATTGGCTACTTGAGCTGCACACAGAACGGAGGTGGTAGTGGCAACCGTTGTCACTGTTACATTCCTGTTGTCGGTATGGCTAGAGGATCTTAATTGGGCCCTAGTTAATGTAGTGGGTACAGTGGCTGACGTGTAACGGGATGTCAGTTTGACCGTTGTGCCCTTCCCTCCTGGCGTGGCTTTACCTTTGCTCCATCTTTGGCATGGCAGCATACCCCCATGGGACTGTTGGTGTTGTGTTGTGGTGTGCCCCAGCTTCTCTCTGTACAGGCCATGCCCCCATGCCATACCCCTTTACCCATGCCACTCCATGTATATCATGGCTTCCATGCATTTTGTGGTTGGTATCCCCCCTGCTTACAGTTGACATTAGTGCATTTTAACTCCCCATGCGACTTACCCTGCATATGCGTTGTCACCTGGCAGTCTGCGCTGTCCTGTCCTAGAATCCTTGTGACGATCTCCTCAGGGATGACGGCTGCAATCATCTCCTCCATGTGGTCCAGGGGCTCCTGGTGTGCTGGACTCCCACCTCCAGTCTGCAGTGCTGCCTTCCTGTTCTGGGCCATCTTTTCCTTGGTCCTGCATTTGCAGTCATGCCATTGTTTCTTGCACTCGATGACTGTTCTGCGTACTTCTGCCACACTGTTAATCTTGTCAACAATTTGTTGCCATATTGCCTCTCTCCTACTGATTGGCAACTTTGACGTGACAAACAGTTGGTGCTGGTGTTCCGTCACTTCTTTAACCAGAATTTCTTATTCCTCTGCACTGAAGCAACACTTTCTTTTCTTCTTCAAACTGTCATGGGTCTTGTGTGGGTCCTCCTGGCTGGTTCCTGGTCTGTTGTCATCTTCCTTGGGTCTGTACAGGCATCTGGGATCCATTTTGGCTCTCCTCTGCTGAAATGGCTGTGTTTGCGGGAAATTTTGACGCTATTGCGTCAAAAAAAGCTGCATATCCGGTTTGCGTTGTCGTAAATCGAGCCACAGTCATTTCCACTGCGTTAACGTCGTTTTGCTTTACGACTTGACGCTGCGGTGTGCGTAAAAAAAAATGACTTACACCTGTGGTTTGCACCGCCGTGTGTCAATGTATAAATTTGATGCCCGCATGGCGCACCGAAATGGCGTTAGCCGGCGGTAATATTTTTGACGCAAAACTGCGCCGGCGCAGTTTTACGTCAAAAAGTATAAATATGGGCCTTTGTTTTAATCAAGTTTACAAAATCTTGTAAAAGAACCTCTATCTGGTCCGTAGACGCCCCCTACTTCCAGTCACCTATAGACTGTTGGGGCTATTCACAAAGGTAACTTACGTTAGTGAGTGATTTACACTTGTGATTTACTTTCACACTTTTGAGTAAACGTACTACTTTTGGTTATTCATAAAATCTGAGTATAAAGTTACTCAAAAGGGTATACTTACACGTCTCCACACCCTGCAAAATAGAGTGAAGCCAGACGTACAAGTTTAATTTATTACTCCCAAAAAGAAACAACATTAAGTTCAGCACCACACAAGCCAACCACTTGATACTTCAGTACCAGTTAATATAAGTAATAGTAATGCAGCATTTTTTTCTTTTGTTCTACATTTAAAATCAATTTATGAAAATAATTTACAATAATATTTGGAATAAAATATTTTTACTATTTTATTGTAAAGTTTGATTTTTTTTTTTTTACATTTTCTCTATCCTCTATTATATAGTGATCCCCATCTCCGATGGTTTATCTCCTTACGGTAATGTATTGGGAAAAAAAGTAAAACAAAATATTTCACAAAGAAATAGTAAACATATTTTATGTTAAATAATGTAAATTAATTGTTCATATTTATTTTAAATGTAAAACAAAATAAAACATGGTGCAGAAGTATTACCTTATTTCTGAATTATAACTTTAGTTAATTTAAAAGTATTAAATAAAATAATTTTCTTTTTCTGAAGTTTAAATTATAAATAAGTTCCCATCTAACATAAAAATATGACATGCTTTTATTATGGATTAATATTTATTAAAATAATGTAATTTAATTATATCTTATTAAACATTACTCTTACATTATTTAAAAAAATACATATTTTTAACTATTTTAAATGATTCAACTTAGTATTATATCCTATAGGGTTTTGTTTTAAATCCCTACCTCCATTATTTTTTATGAGAGGGGGTTGCTGTGCCAGTATTTGTCCATGTGTGATGCTGGACATACATCAGCTCTGAGCTGGAGTAATTTACTATTGTTTTGGTCCTTTTTTGACTGTTGTAACTTTAGAAGTGCAGTTTCTTTGCCTCTTTGTGGCCATCCCTTCCAAAGCCCCCACTAACTCTTCCTTACTCCTCTTCAAATCGCCTTCATTACTAGTAAGTGTACCCCGTTTTCTAGCCTCTCTCACATTCCCAGACTCAGTTTGTAGTAGTAAACAATCATATGCGAGGATCTTCCTATATAAAAAGTAAGGGAGGTGGCTGTATAGGTTTGTGAATTGCATTTTGTAGTACTTTAGTAGTACTATTCTAATACTACTGACCATGCTACAGAATACAGTTTGTGAATAGGCCTCTCAGGCTTTTTTGACCCACATTAGCATCACAGAAGCACAGTGCACAGCCCATTGCTCTCCTCACTTTGTTTGTAGAGCAATAAATGTATGTTTTGGTGTGTGATGGTGGATAGCTGTATCAAGGATCACCAGATTGACATTGACATAATCAACAGTGATGTTTTGCTTATTTTCCTAAACCAAGTGTTTGTTTTCCTCTGATTTATTTTGATAGGGTGGTATCTAGAAGACAAGATAACTTTGACTAACGTCATTTTTGTTGTCTTACCCACACTAAATAGGATAGGATAAGATAGAGTAGGTGAAATCACGCCGAAGGGTCATATTGGCCCTGATGAAGCCCTACGACATCATACATTAGCAAGGGCAGAAACATGTTAGCTGATTAATAGAGATGAGGGAGGTGTCCTAAAATGAACTTTTACCCAATTTTCTTCCAGCTTTTATCTTTGTATAAGACCAGATCCAGGCTTAAGAAAACTACAGTATTTGTCCTATTCCTAATAAAAATTCAGATTTGATAATAAAGATGAGGGGAGTGTCCATGCTTCATCTTTTACCCCATTCCCTTTTAGATTTTTACAAGATAGGATCCAGGCTTAACAAACCTACAGTATTTGTTGTTTTCTTAATATAATTGTAAACTCACCTGACCATTTCCCCAGAACAATCACTCACAATAGGAGCTTTGGATGGGCCCACCGAGCACCAGCTGGTGCTGGCAAAGGAGCACTACGATGAAGCATGTACCATCTAGTGTGGACGAGGGATATATGTCCTTTTTATGAAAAATAGTAGAGAGAGGAATGCAAGCAAACCTTTCATGTAAATAAGACTGTTTCTTTACTAAGAAAGCTTCCTAGCCTTGCTAGGATTGGGTTGCTTTAAACTTGGAGCCTGCTTACCAAACTTCAGTGTTGTGAAGAGAGACACCACCGTTCCCTTCACAGCTCAGACATTCCCAGCAGGCAATCTGGAATCACTAAGGCCCTCATTACAACCCTGGCGGTCAGTGATAAAGAGGCAGTAATACCACCAACAGGCTGGCGGTAACAAAATGGAATTATGACCACGGCGGAAACCGGCCACATATACAGCCACTTTAACACACCGACCGCCACGGCAGTAACCGCCAACATCCAGACGGAAGCCAATGTTCCGTCCACAATAATATGACACACCTCTCTGTCACCTTTTCTGGGGGGGGGGTACCAACTACATCAAAAGCACTGCGAAAACAGTACACAGAAGGCAAAGGACTCATCTCTGGAGACTCAAGGAAGAACCACGACGCCATGGAGCCCAAGTTGCACATCTTTTCCATGCTGCTATACCTCTTCATGCATTACGAATATTAACACTGGCAAAGACGACCACGGTAAGTACTGCCGCCTAGCACACAAGGGAGGGGGAGAAAAAGGAGAGTGACACACACACGCAACACACCCAACACCATACACACAAACAGATGCAATAACATCACATATTTACCCCGTACCTCTCAGGAAAAATGCAAGGACAAAAGGAATTGATTAAAGTGAGTGTAATATGATAAGTAAGTAGAAATATGTGCTTCATAATCAAAACAGTATATACATATATACAAATGGAGGTATACCGTCCAGTCTTCAGTGTCCGAGGGCCACAGGACCACATCACATAGGCCAAGGCTCTGCCTCTCTCCTGCAACAACACAGAGAGAACACTGCTGGGGCATCAGGTTGAAAATACACAGGCACCTCAGGGGGACGGGGCATGGGGGGGACACCTCAGCTGGAAGATGGTACAACACCACTGGTCCTGGAGGGGGCTACATGCCCTGTGCTTGATCCTGGGGAGTGCAAGGCCACAGTCTCGCAAGTGGGTGGTTTGTCCACTGCTTGGTCCTGGGGAGTGCAAGGCCACAGACTCTCTAGTGGGTGCTTCGCCCACCGCTTGGTCCTGGGGAGTACAAAGCCACAGTCTCTCAAGTGGGTGATTTGGCCACTGCTTGGTCCTGGGGAGTGCAAAGCCACAGTCTCTCAAGTGGGTGGCTTGCCCACTGCTTGGTCCTGGGGAGTGCAAGGCCACAGTCTCTCAAGTGGGTGATTTGCCCACTGCTTGGTCCTGGGGAGTGCAAAGCCACAGTCTCTCAAGTGGGTGGCTTGCCCACTGCTTGGTCCTGGGGAGTGCAAGGCCACAGTCTGTCAAGTGGGTGATTTGTCCACTGCTTGGTCCTGGGGAGTGCAAAGCCACAGTCTCTCAAGTGGGTGGTTTGCCCACTGCTTGGTCCTGGGTAGTGCACGGCCACAGTTTCTCAAGTGGGTGCTATGCCCACTGCTTGGTCCTAGGAAGTGCAAGGCCACAGTCTCCCTAGTGGGTGGTTTGCCTACTGGTTCTGGGGGGGGGGGGTTGTGCCCAGTGTGCTTCATCCTAGCAAGGAGGGGGTGAGTAGATGGCCTCTTCCACTGGTTCTAGAGGGGGTCTTTTGCCCAGTGTGCTTCATCCTGGCAAGGAGGGGGTGAGTGGATGGCTTCTTCCACTGGTTCTGGAGGGGGCCTTGTGCCCTGTGATGCAGCACTTGGGGAGTGCAAGGTCACAGTCTCTCACCTGGGTGTCACACCTACAGGATTTGTGGGGTCCAGGATGCACTGCAGCCCATGGAGGCAGGACTACACACTGCCCGCCTGCGGTGACGGCTGGTCAGTAGTAGCAGTGGCGGTGCTGGTGTCGGGGATGCCAGTGGTGGGTGGAGGCTCCAGCCCTTCCCCTGCAGCCTCGGATGGCTGCCCACTGTGGCTGCTTCTGCCAGTGGCGGTGCTGGTGTCGGAGATGCCAGTGGTGGCAGGAGGTTTCAGCCCTTCCCCTGCAGCCTCGGATGGCTGCCCACTGTGGCTGCTTCTGCCAGTGGCGGTGCAGGCAGTGGTGGGGGGAGGCTCCAGCCCTTGCCCTGCAGCCTCGGATGGCTGCCCACTGGGGCTGCTGCTGGTGGTGCTGGTGGCGGTGCAGGCAGTGGTGGGGGGAGGCTCCAGCCCTTCCTCTGCAGCCTCGGCGGCTGAACTGCCATGGTTGGTGGTGGGGGCTCTAAATCAGTCCCAGCACCAGGCCTCGTGTCCTTCCTGCTTGCAGGTGCAGGCCCCTTGTCCTTCCCTTTCGTAGCTAGTGGTGCCTCCTTGCCCTTCCCCTTGGCAGCTGGTGGTACCTCCTTGCCCTTCCCCTTGGCAGCTGGTGGTGCCTCCTTGCCCTTCCCCATGGCAGCTGGTGGTGCCTCCTTGCCCTTCCATTTGGCAGCTGGTGCAGGCACACTTTCAGTGCTGATGGCTGGTTCCCTGGATCCTCTCCCACCTGCAGTAGCTACCAACACTACTGTGGCCGTGGACTGGGTGGCTTAGGTGCTCGCCTGGGTTCTGACTACCCTGGCCCAACGTGAAGGACGGGCGATGGGTAGGGAAGAGGTCAACGGTGGAGAGGAATAGCTTCTTAGGGACACTGGGGCAGAAAGAGGGAGAAGGTTTGAGAGTGGAGAAAGAGGAAGTGGTTGTAGGAGGTGTCAATCTGCTGTGTTTGGGTGCAGGTGCATGGGCTGGATGTTGTTGTGAGGTGGATGGCTGTTGGGTGTCTGAGTGCTTGTGTTTGCGTACTTTGGGAAGAGGGGGCACAGACACAGTGGGAGAGGACACAGGGGACGTGTGCATGGATGTGGGGGTGTTGACTGCCAGTGAGGGGCGCGTAGTGACAGGCGTGATGGTGATGGAGGTAGTGGATGAGGATGTAGTGCATGGAGGTGTGAGTGGAAACACTACTGGGAGGTTGGTGGACGACAAGGAGGAGGGGGACACAGTGGAGGCAGTGGATGTTGGTATGTCTGCTTCTGGATGGTGTTTGTGTGAGTGGCTGTGGGATGATGTGTGGTGTTTGTGTTTGCCTGAGCCACTCCTGTGTGTTGTCTTGGGTGCATGCTGGTCTGAATGTGTGCTTGGGATAGGTTGGAGTTGAGGGGATTGGGACAGTATAGAGGAAGCTGGAGGGGGAGGCTAGAAACAGGGACAATGGCTGCCATCAGGGATGAGGCCAGGAGCCTGGATTGATCGCTGTTGGGCCGCCATGCCAGAGTGAATGCCCCCCAGGAATGCATTTGTTTGTTGCAAATGAGCTGCCAGCCCCTGGATGGCATTCACTATGGTTGACTGCCCAACAGAGATGGATCTTAGGAGGTCAATAGCCTCCTCACTGAGGGCAGCATGGCTAACTGGGGCAGGGCCTTAGGTGCCTGGGATGAAGGAGATGCCCATCCTCCTGGGTGAGCGGGCACGGGAAACACGCTGAGGGGCTGCTGGGAGGGCAGTGCTGGTACGGGGGTGGCGGCTGTACCTGTAGTTGGGGTGTGCACAGAGGTGTCTGCCACCACCAGGGAGCTTCCATTGGAGGAGGTATCACTGTCAAACCTGTCCCCTCCAGTCTCCGCCATGGTGCTCCCCTCGCCCTCCGTCCCACTGGTGCCCTCACTGTCGGTGGATTCAGCCTCCTGGGCCCTGTGGGATGCAGCTCCCTCCATCGCCGGTGCCTCTGCTCCTCTGCCAGATGATGCTAATGCACATAAGGACAGGATGACAAAACAAAAAGGGAAGGATAGACAAAGGATACACTTGGTCAGTGGCAGCAACAACACCACCGTTGGCGTACACGACACACACACACACACACACAGGGAACAGCCCTACACACTAGGCATAGCACTACCAGTCACAATTCTAGTCACCAGGCCGTGGACAGGAATACCTAACGCCAATAGCAGCATACCTGAAACCCATGGACCCCTGCCCAGTAGTGGATGCCTACTAGCTTGGTAGGAGGTGGTGTTCATCAGACCCTGCCCAACATGGGACCTACCCTGCAATGTCCGGCCTGGCCTAGGGGCACCCACGGGCCCACATCCCCCACCGGAGACCACCCCGCCACGCGCAAGTAGTATATTGGGAAACTGTACTCACCCCCTTGTGGCTGCTCTGATGCCCTCAAGCGCCCATCTAGCTCCGGATAGGCCACTGCCAGTATGCGGGCCATCAGGGGGCTCAGGGTTCGACGGGCACCCCTTCCTCGTTGGGAGGCAATCCCCAGCTGGGCCTCCGCCCTCTTCCTTGCCCAGCATCTCAGGTCCTCCCACTTTTTGCGACAGTGGGTGCTCCACCTGCCGTAGACGCCCAGGGTCTGCATGTCCTTGGCGATGGCACGCCATATACCCTTTTTCTGATGGGCGCTGGCCTGCAGGAAAAGAAACATAGAAAAAGATATCAGTCATACCAGCCGGCCTGTTACACTCATGGCCCACCATAGCCCTCCCACCCCCTTACACACAGACAGTGCCCGCCATATGCAGCAGGCTGTCTGGAACCTTTCCAGCAACCCCCCCTACACAAGGCCCTCACACACAGCACTCCATGCATTCATGCCCCTTGCATCGTGGTCACAGTGTACTCACTTGTTGGTTTGGAGGCCTGTATAGCATTCGGTACTGGGGTAGGACCCCATCCACCAGTCTCTCCAACTCCGCAGCGGTGAAGGCAGGGGCCCTTTCCCCAGTGACACGAGCCTTGGTCGGTTCCAGACACAGGACACAGCAGCACTTGCAGGATAGGTCCTCTCCTGTTGAAGGTCAGGTAGCAAGTGAGTGAACAGATAGAAAATGGCGGTCATGTCTGCGGCGGTGCGTACCGTAACCACCGGCGTACATCACCATTGGCCACTGTAACCCATAGGGCCCAATGACAACCAATGAGGAGTTGCACGGCAGTTCCCGACTGCCTCCCGCAGCGGCACACAACGTCAGTGGCATTACCTCATTTCCACGTGTCCATCCACACCAGACAGGCAGATGCCATTTCGGGGGTGGTGCCAGGCCATGGCACCTAACTGCATCACAGTACACCTAGGTACCATTTGGGCCTATCCAACAATATACTGTTACAGTATGTGGAATACTGACCAGCTGCTCACCGTTTTTCCCCCTAGATTACAACCGCTGCGGATGAATAGGAGATGGAGACATCCCCCCATGTACAGACCCCTGGTGAACTTGGCAACAATGGAGGACAGGCACATTATCCTCACCTATAGACTTGTCAGGACCACATTCACAGAGCTGTGTGCCCAATTGGAGCCAGACCTGATATCTGCTATCCGTCACTCCACTTGGATCCCTCCTCTTGTGCAAGTCCTATCTGTGCTCCATTTCTTGGCAGCTGGCTCCTTCCAAGTGACAGTGGGCTTTGCATCAGAAATGTCTCAGCCAATGTTCTCAATAGTGCTGACCAGAGTGTTGGCTGCCCTGATTAAACACATGCGCAGCTACATTATTTTCCCCCAGGTAGAGGATTTGGACACAGTGAAAGCTGACTTCTATGCAATGGGACATATCCCCAACAAATTGGGGCTATTGATGGTACACATATTGCATTTGTCCCCCCCCCGGAGAAATGAACAGGTGTTCATAAATCGAAAGAGCTTTCACTCGATGAATGTGCAGATAGTGTGCAGATGGCGGACCAGTACATCTCCCATGACAATGCTAAGTATCCTGGGTCTGTGCATGATGCCTGTATCCTGAGGAATAGCAGCATCCCATATGTGATGGCTCAACTCCAGAGGCACCGGGTGTGGCTAATAGGTGAGCCCATGGTTCCCACTCAGTTGGTGTTGGTGTATGGGTATGGTGTTGGCCATAAGGGTTAGTGTTTGGCTAACAGGTATCCCATGATATTTGCAGGTGACTCTGGTTACCCCAACCTCTCATGGCTACTGACCCCTGTGAGGAATCCCAGGACAAGGGCAGAGGAAAGTTACACTGAGGCACATGGGCGAACAAGAAGAATCATAGAAAGGACATTTGGCCGCCTGAAGGCCAGGTTTCGTTGCCTCCATCTAACTGGTGAATCCATGTACTACTTACCCAAGAAGGTCTGCCAGATAATCGTGGCATGCTGCATGTTGCATAACCTTGCCTTGAGACACCAGGTGCCTTTTCTGCAGGAGGATGAGGCTGGAGTGGAGATGGGCGTGTGGCAGCAGTAGACCCTGTGGACAGTGAAGATGAGGAGGCAGAGGATGAGGACAACAGAACAGCTATTATACAACAGTACTTCCAGTGACACACAGGTAAGACACTGTAACTTCACTTTGCATTGACAGTTTTGTATTTGACATTGTACATGGCAGACAGATTCTCCCAATTCTATGGCCACTTACTGTACCTTTTGGCATCTCTATTTTCAGTTATCTGTGCCCCACTCTGGCACCTGGTGTGTTGACTGCAGCCAACTACAGGTCATTCCTATGTATACATTACTGTACAGTTGTATTGCAGTGTTTAAACCTTGTTAACCAAATACATAGTTAAATCATTTGACAGACTCCATACTTGTATTTATTCAAATGGTGTTTATTTAAGTGCTAATAAGTAGAGGGGTATGTGCAATGGGCTGGGGTGATGGTGGAGAAAAGTCCAGGATAGATTCCAGTCTATTTGTATAACAGGTGCTTTGTCCAAGGGGGCATAGGAAGGGGAGCAATGGCAGTTCAAGGTGGACAGGGTGTCAGAGTGGGACAAAAGGGTAACAATCATAAGAGTCCTAATTCCTGGCCAGGGTCTTGGCAATGTTCTCTGGCTTCTGCCTGGATCGCAGGGACCGTTTGCGGGGTGGTTCTCCTTCTGCATGGGGAGAGGTGCTGGTGGCCTGTTGTTGCTGTGGCGGGGCCTCCTGTCCACTAGCGGAGGTGGAGGGCTGTTCATCGGTGTGGCTAGTGTCAGGGGCCCGGTGGTGTGCCACTGCCTCCCTCATGGTGTTGGCCATGTCTGCCAGCACCCCTGCAATGGTGACCAGGGTGGTGTGGATGTCCTTTAGGTCCTTCCTGATCCCCAGGTACCCGTCCCTCCTGCAGCCGCTAGGTCTCCTGCAACTTGTCCAGTATGTGGCCTATCGTCTCCTGGGAATGGTGGTATGCTCCCAGGATGTTGGCAAGTGCCTCCTGGAGAGTCCGTTCCCTGGGCCTGTCCTCCCCCTGTCGCACAGCAGTCCTCCCAGCTTCCCTGTTGTCCTGTGCCTCTGTCCCCTGAACCGTGTGCCCACTGCCACTGACCCCAGGTCCCTGATCATCCTGTGTTTGTGGGGTTGCCTGGGGTCCCTGTAGTGGTGAACACACTGCTGATTGACATGTCCGGGGGACAGAGGTATTGGCCTGCTGGGTGGGTGCTGTGCTGGTATTTCCTAAGAGGGGAAGCTCTGTGATAGTATGGGACTTGTGCCTGGGTAACCGACTGTCCGGAGATCCTTGATGGGCCAGGTTGGTCACCCAGATCCAGGTGTCCAGAGCTGCTGTCATCACTGTGGGCCTCTTCTGTGGGGGTACTGGATGTGGTTGGCACCTCCTCTCCGGTGACGTTGGGTGGGGGGACCTGTGGGGATGTAAATGCAGTGTTATTGTTTCTGCGTATGACATCTTGTGCGTGGGTCTGTGGCCCTGTATGGTTGTGAATGCCCTGTCAGCTTTGCCTTGTGTAAGTAGTGATTTTGTGGGCTAGGTGATTCTCTCTAATGTGCATGCTTCAGTGATGGATGTCCATGCAGGGCTGTGAGTGATGTCCATGCATTGGTGGTGCATGCAGGGCTTGGTATTGGGATGGGTGGGTTGTGATGGTGGGTTGTATGTGAGGTGGTGGGGTGATGAGGGTGAGGGTAGGGGTGGGGGAATGTGATGGCATGCAGGTAGTGGGGGTGAAAGTAGTATAGAGTTGACATAGCAGAGTCCAGTCCTCCTGCAACTCCTGCCAGGCCCTCAGGATGCAGTATTGTCAAGACTTGCTCCTCCCATGTTGTGGGGGAGTGGGTGAGGGTCCACTGTCAGTCCTCTGTACAGCTATCTGGTGTCTTGCTACCACGGAATGTACCTTCCCCTGTAGGTCGTTCCACCTCTTCCTGATGTCATCCATTGTTCTGGGGTGCTGTCTCACAGCGTTGACCCTGTCCACGATTCTTTGCCATAGCTCCATCTTCTTAGCAATGGATGTCTGCTGTAGCTGTGGCTCTACCCGGATGATTTCCTCCACCATGACCCTCATCTCCTCCTCAGAGAACCTCGGGTGTCTTTGTGGTGCCATGGGTGTAGTGTGTGTGGTGTGTGTGAGGGTGTGTGGGGTGATGTGTTGGGGTGTGTGTTGTAAGGTGCGTGGAAGGAGTATGGGTGATTGTGTTCTGTGGCTCTGGTTCATTGGGTGCTCTTGCTGTCTCTTTCTCTTTGTTGTCAATTGTTTTGAGTGGTAATGGGTTGTGGGTAGTGAGGGTGTGTGTTTTATAGTGGTGTGGGTGTGTTGGTGTGGTTTGTGTATGTGTATCAGGTGTGTTTAGTTTGAATTGTCCAATGTAGTGTTGTTTTGTATGTGTGTGTATTTTGAGTGCAGCGCTATGTACCGCCAATGGTTTACCGCGGTTGAATGTCTGCCGCAGTGATTCGTGGGTCATAATGTTATGGGCATAGTTCTGTTGACATAACGGTGTGGATTTTGCTACCACCAGTTTATCACTGACCTCTGGTCATAATATGGGTAGCGGTAAACTGCCGCCGCCGCGCTATGTTGGCGGCAGTCGGCATGGCGGTAAGCAGAACTTACCGCCAATGTCATAATGAGGGCCTAAGTGCCCTTATGGGTGGTGGATGGTTATTTCCACCACTATCTGTTTGAGTCGGCCTCAAGGTGGACAGCTTTGGTGAGAGCGTTTTTACTCTCACCGCCACCTGCCTAAAGATTGACAATGTATAGATTCAGGCCCATATTTGTGGGCTTTTGGCGCAAAAGATCACCTTGATGAGCTGCCCGCGCCAAAGGGAAAGGGCAGGAATGCACCATTTTAATGGCATATGATGCATTCCTCTCCTTCCCACTGCTCTGGTGCCGTTTTGGCAGCCGAGCTCCTACACAGGCACTCTTTCAGCATGATGCAAGGGTGTCTGGGGTATAGGCAGGATTGATTTTGAGCAGGAAGGAGCACCTTCCTGCAGAAAAACAATCCTGGGAGGCAGCACACATAGAAAGAGTTAAAAAGGAGGAGAAACAAAGATAGGTTTCCTAGTTATGCCCTCCAGGGAGGAGTAAGGTTTTGGCACATCTCTAGGCTTGCAAGGTCTTGTAAATCTGGGTCTGCATCAAGATCCATGGATATTGCATTGAAGAACCCACTGCAGTGCCCATGGAATGCCTCCCTGGTGCAGAGTAAGGCAGTGCAGTGATTTGTGCTGCCTTGCCTTACCCCATTACTATTAGGCAACTCAAAGCCAAGCAAAGTGGCTTCATAAATATGATATAGTGGTTCATAAATATGCCCCTCAATGTGATAGAGCTGCTTTTCCTCTGTGAACTCTCAAGCCCTTTGCAACTGTGCTGTTTCTCAGGTAATTACTTAACAAAGTCATCTTCCACTACATAGTGACCTCCTTCATTAACAAATTCATCCACAATGACTAATTCTAAAATACAGTGCAATTCTCCTATGAAATTATATTGTTATCATTGCTGCTTATTAACTTGCTCAGGATTATGGTGATTCAGTCTGATTCTCCCATGTTCCTGATGCCAGTGAGCCCATAACTCATGTCTCACTCCTAAGGTAGAGCACCACCAAAGTGAAATTTGTCTTTGCCACCTATGTGAATTTTTTTGTTTAGGTTGAATCATATAAGTCTTTTCATCCAGTACCAGTCAGTATTTTGTTGGTCCATTGTAGATTTTCAGGATATTACCAAGAGATAAACTTACATAGAGCACATGTGAATTAGGGAGCAGCGGCTCCTCCCCCGCAAGCAGCAGAAGCTGCAAACCTTTTACAACAAAAGGATTTAAAACATACTTTATTATCCCTTTGTTGTGAAAGGGGGGGGCCATGTGGGATGATGGGGATGAGAGGAATGCACTCCCCTCAGTGCGCATGTATATTTGGCCGGCCGTCTCGGGACGGCCAAACACACATGCGCACTGTGCTCTCTCCAGCCCGGCACTGTGTTGCCAGGCTTGAGAGAGCAGGCACAGGATCCCAGTATGCATGGGAGCACCCTGGCTGGGTGCTCCCAGCCAATCTTAACGCTGCTCTGAGCAGAATCAGAATTAACTGCAGGGCAGGATAGGAGCCTGTGCCTGCTGAGGAGACAGAGGAGCGGCGGCGCAGAGGTGAGTTTTATTTTTTAAGTTTATTTTCAAATTTAATGTTTTTGTTCCATCTCCCCACCCTCCACACACACACAAACCCTTGCACCGCCCTGCCCCTTCAAAGTGCAGCGAGCCACAACTGGAATTGGGGGTAATTTATATATTTTGTACATATGCAGAAAATCTATCAAAAATATCCCCCTGAAGACTACTGATGCCCCATGAGCAACGCAGTGATTTATCACCAACCCTTTCAAAGTTTAGGTCCATTCTTTTAGCCTCCCCACAACCAAATTCTTAGCAAGTCAAATGCCTGGATTACAAATTAGACGGTAGACTGCAATCCCTGTTCAAAAAGGAGTTTGAGTTAAGCAGTAACTACCATATTTTCACAATTTTCTTCAGGCAATTTTTAGCACATTAAGCCTGGTGAGGTTTACAGGGGAAAAGTTCCAGAAAACATGGGATTCAGTACGTTGAATAACGATTGCACTTACTATGCCTCAGTTCTAAGTGAAAAACTGGAAATAAAATGATCATACCGAACCCAGTGAATACCTCATCTTCTGGTAATAATATTTACTGTATGCGGTAAACCCGTCTGGTTTACTTGAAGCAGAATCTAGAAACCAGAATGTTTAGATATAACATGATTTGCTTCCTTCCCCTGGTGGTATGCTCTCCTATGGTGAGTGAAGGGCAGGCACAAAGGAGTGCTTGCTGACTCAGCAGTCAGACTAGAAAAAGCAGAAGTGGTGAGCCTGGTATAAACAGTCTGGCTGCAAGTCTGGCTTTACATTTAGAAAAACATATCTTACAACACAAAACTTACTTTTCCCTCTGAATCACGGGTTCTTATGAGTATTACTCATAATTATTATTTACTTGTATTGCACAAACCTTAGGGAAAACCTGAATCAAAAAGTTTTGAAAAGTACAAGACAAAAACGAAAACCCCGCTAACAATCATTGTCAAAGACAAACAGCCAGAAACCCAGACCATTTGCTCTTCTTGTGTTGCTCCAGCAATTCACACATATGATGGTATACCATTGAACACTGTTAACATGTGTTACCTGATATGGCTAATACCTATTCTGTCCTGGTACCTTTAATTTACTACATTCAGTTTTCTGGGTAATCCCCCACTGTATTGCTTGTGTAATATTCCATGACAATTTCTTTTTGTCAACTACACCAACCTAATAACTACATGTCAAGGTCAGTACAACACAAGAAGATCGATGCTTAATTTGTAAATAAAAACATACCGGTGCCCAAAGCTCTCCTCTGAAACATGCGTATGCTATAATTAAATGTGCGAGTATAGAATACTGTGGCATCATAATCCTAAAGCCATTTGGGCTCTTTAATCCATTTACCGCCACTCCTTGCCCCTTCAGCTCTCTTACAGCTTTCTGCTTTTTCCATTTGTGACCATTTAGGTCTGTCTCTTCCTCTTTCTTTCCTTATGTGTCTTTTGCTTGCAGTAAATGTGTGATGCAGAAAAATAGGTGCTGGTTCCCCAAGATAAGTACTGGTGTCCCCACTGGAAATCACCGGCTCAAATTAAGCACAGCAGAAGATATGGAAGTAAAAATAGTAACTTTCACCCTGTTGACATCACCTACTAACCTTGATGATGTAGCAGTGTTTGATGTAGAGGATGTGACATTTTAGTTGGTTTATAATATTTACCTCTATTGATCGTGTCATGCACACAGCGTTGGTGAGTCTACAAAATTGAATTTTCTTCATCTATCTAACATTAATTATGCAATCATCCTTTTTTAAATATTGACTGAGTTGTAAATAATAACATTGTAAAAGGATTGGCAAGGACAATATATCTTTTCTGTGACATCTATTGGCTTAGTCAATGCCTTTTTTATTCTAGGCACCCTCTAGAAATGCAGGTACATCTGTAGTGGCCATCTTGGAATGGGTTTGTAGAACACAGCAATAATCAATAAAAGATGTTCCCCAAGGATGTTTGTGCATCATTGGCAGCCACCTTTGAATGTATTTATTGTGTTTTTCCAAAACCCAATTATAGATGACAACCGCACACATATACATATGCCGCATGTGGGCGGCCATCTTGGAATTGTCAGGAAAAGTAAAAAGAAGAAGTAAACAAGATGGTTGGGGGGACAAGGGCATGCTGGGTGGGGGTTATGAAAAGAGGTGAAAGGTGGATGGGCAAGAGTGGCAGCAAGAAGAGAGAGAAGGCGAGAGAGAGAGACGGAGAGATAGGACTTATTTTTTATCTCCAGATATATAATGTTGCTACAATTCAGTCTTGACCCAGTTTAGCAATGAGTCACACTTCCCCTTATCTCCAGAAATGATTGTCTATCTGCTATAGTAATAGTATTTGCAGGTCCTTGTGTTGTTTAGTTATACATTCACAAAGAACCCCTAGGTATAATCCGCTTGCAGTTCAGACACTATACACTGTTTCCTTTTCTAGTAAATGGACAGCAAGCAAAGAGGAAAAAAGGGCCATGCAGATCAGTACAGTATGGAATTAAATAGTGGAATACATACTTCCCAGAAATAGATGAAGACTGTACGAGATAGAGCATTTGTAATAATCTATAGCTTAATGCAAATAGATTATCTGGACCATCAGTTTAGCGTGATGACAATACAAAAGGGTTCATTTTCTGCAGCTGCACATGCAGTAGACCACCATACATTTCCACTGTATGACTGTTATTGTCAAGTTGTAAAGTCAGCAGACAAGCTGCATTCTCATCTGTCAGGATTCAATCCCTTTGTAGACAAACTTTACCAATAAATCTTCTAAATAAACAGTTGCTCAAAAAAATTCACAAAAACATTATCAGAATCACCACAGGTGTTGCTTGGTACAAATGTGTCTGAACTTCAAGTAAGCAGGTCTACTTCTGCTTTCCTTAATACAACATAAGTAAGGAAGGGGTCCTGCTTTGCTTTTCTCCCTGGAAGAGTGATGGTGTGGTTGGAGTTCAAATGGCAGATTTGATAGCTGATAAAAACTGAAAATTTAATGGTACAGAAAATAAAGTAAGCCTTTTTATAAAACAACATTTTTTGGATGGTTTTGTCAGTGCTCGCTCCCTAGACGCAGTAGATCATTCACGAGTAATTTCAGATATAAAATAGTCCCTCATGCTTTCCAGTGGAGGCAGAAGACAAAATGGTGAGACTATAACACTCCAAGATGTGATTGACAATGTCTTAAGCCAATGACTGAGGTTTCTGCAGCCCACCAAACCCTTGGCTGAAGAAGGTGTAAGCATAGAATGCAACATGTTTACCAGTAAAGATTAACTACCATAAACATTAGACCTACGTATGAGATGGAATAAGAGGCACTCTTGTTTGGTATCTTTGAACAGTACTGTGCAGTTGGCTTAGGTTTAGCTTCATTTGTGCAGGTAACAGAAGAATAACCCTCGAATAAGAGCCTGAAGTCTATTACAGAACTGAACTTCAAGTGTCAATTTGTGGAGGCCTTTAATAGGTATTCCCAAGTAGTGCTGCAAAATGGCTTTTCCTTGTCTAATCATATTAGTGTCCTTTCTGATCAACTAGATTTACTTATGTGTGAGAAATGTTCTAATATCATTATACTCATGTCTTCTCCATATGAAACTAGTCTGACTTTTGTGAACAATTTTCAGAGTAAAAAGTTGTAGTCTTTTATCCTATATCCCCTATATTTTATACAGTATTAAAGTGTACATTTGAAACTGAAATACACGTACAACATGCAGTGTCCAAAGAATCCACACCGTATTCATGAATTAATATGTTTGATTGCTGCATTTCTTTGGGAAACATTTTGTTAAGGATGTTAGTATTGAAATTCTCCTTGACCTAACTTTTGAAAAATGCATCTAAAAGGCCATCTCAGCCGCTTGAAAAGTAATAGATTTTTCAATATATATTGTGGTGATGTCTTTGTTTGGTAGATCTTGATCAAGCTTTGATAGGCTTGGTAAGATAAATAGGCTGGTGGAGCTCTTAATGTGTAGGAATTATATTTTTAAATATTTAAATTCTTTTGTTCTGGAGAATGGGTATACCTTTGCTATTCTGTCCAAAAATAACATTTCTATATTGTTGTTTCAATTTTTAAACTAGTAGTTTCCACCCCTTTTCAGATCCTTCCCACATGTTTACAGTAATATAAATGGTGTGAAATGTGTTTTCCTTGTTATCCTTGCACTCATAATATATTTAACTTTCTTTGGTTCTGTAAATAAAGAGCTTTCCTGATGTATAGTTTGACGTTTTGAAAGGCTTCTATTTATTTTTAACATTTTGTAAATGGAAGATTAGCCCTTTGATTTATGAGCAAACTCCTGCAGTACAACAGCAACTCATTAATTGGATGGGTTTGTTGTACAAGGTGGTCAAGAGTGGTGATTTTGTCTTCAGAAGGTGAACATGAGGTCTGTTATGCAATGGTTATCCAGCTCAAAAAGTCACAAAGGGTTACCAAAATATCTTGCCTGAAATTGAAAATGACATCTATGTAGTTTCATATTGTTGTTAGTATTTAGGCCCGTATATATACTTTTTTTAGCGCCGCATTTGCGCCGCTTTTTGATGCAAAAATGGCGCAAACCTACAAAATACAATGGTATTTTGCAAGTTTGCGCCGTTTTTGCGTCAAAAAACTACGCAAATGCGGCGCAAAAAAAGTATAAATACGGGCCTTACTGTCTTGAGTGAAAAAAACACTCTTCTTCATTTTGGGCCAATAGAAAATTGGCCAGTCAGGTTCAAAGTAAGAAGGTATTTTCAGGATGGAGGCTATTAGTTGTAAGGTTATTAGTGGTCTCACATATTTTGGAAGGTCATATAGACAGACACATATTTTACTATAATCTTGGAGCCAGGTAGAAAAGAATGGAAACATTCAGTGCATCTGAATTATAGGTCTATGGTCAGATCGGGGCACAAAGATGACTATTGTACCTAACCTTATAGGACTTCCTGGGTTTATCTGCTCTATTAATTACATTGAATATTTAAATTATTCTAGTATGGCTTAATTATTTCCTTTGAGTTAAACAAAAGAGGACTGGTTGTTAAAAATGGTCTTGTAGAGAAATTGAGGGTGGCAGTGGGTGGGGATTAAATTATCTGAATTAAGATGTATTCATTACTGTGGCTAAAATCATCGATTGGTAGATGGTCATGCTGAGGGGCGCCTGTCCTTTAGAGTTGAAAGATACTGCATTTAATGCTTTGACTTGGTTTGTCCTCAGACTACGGAGAGGATGGTGTTGAACTAGTTTACACCTCTAACTTTATAACACAATACTTGGAATTGCTGTATAACAAAACTAGAAGATAGTCCTTTCATCAGGTATAAGGTTTCTCCTTTGGGAATTCAAGGAGTTAAATTAAAAATTATAAAATATATCAGGAAAATAGTTAACCCTATAAAATCTAAAGATTAGAGATACTTGAGATATATTTTTATTTTCATCTAGTCAACAAATATTGTAATACATAGTAATAATATTTAATACATAACTTCTTTAGATATGTTGTGATCACAGATGAAATAGTATATTTGGACTATGTCATACAATAATTCTTCATAAGCCTCTATTTCGCATTCTCTTCCATAATTAACTTTCCCTGACTATACAATAAATAAATCTAGTTTTTAAAATGTACATACTGGCAGAATTCAAGACCCCATTTCAATTGTAATCATTGTGTTCGCCTTAAGGAGGAATGGCATGCCAGATTAAATATGAGCAAAGGCACAGATTACCTCAAATCTTCTAAATATTCTGGTAGTCTGGTATTCCACCTAACATAAGATATTCTTGTCTCTCCTGCTTTTGACCTTTCAGCCATACATGTCAGGATCTCTGCACAAAAACGAGCAGGAAAGGGTTACATGGTGTCTCTCATAGAACGAGTGCTGGTAAAAATAATCACCACATTATTATTCTATGAAAGAATTATAAAATTACCTAATACAAATTAAGGGCCATGTTGGAGGCTATGAAAAATGGGAGAATGATATGTAAGAACAGTTAGACCTCTTACCACCATGATGTGGGAACCTTCTAATGTAGGTGTCATTTGTTGGTTATTGTGGGCAGCAAGTATTTACCGCCATCGTAAACATGCCACTGTGTATTGGATCTCTGCTGCTACATAGTTCTTCAACTCAGCTATGCACCCTGACCTTTTTGTTGTGATCTTCCTTTTAAATTACATGTTGATAGAGTCCCTGCCCATTTGCCTGCAGCTTTGCCTTTTTGTTTGTTCATTTGTATCTGTCTATCTTCTTGCTGCTGCTATGGTTCAAGTCTCTCTATTGTCCTGGGATCAGCACTGATATTCTGGTCAGTGTCTGGATTCAACTCCATTCCCTACATCTTAGAACAGGGTAGGTTTATTACAATATTTTGGCATCTCGTTACTGCCTAGTTCCTAACTTTCTGATACTTAACCTCCTTATTCGCAATCTACTCTACCATTGAACATCAAAGGCAGGTGGCATACCTGTCCGGATTCAACACAAGTTCAGTGTAGGGTTTACCACACCATCCTGCAAACAGCAAGAGCTCTTGTGTTTCTCTTCCCTTCCCCATTCCCCCTTTCTTCTCTGCTGAGGTGGGTGGATGGCCAGTTTATATATAGCTAGAGTACAAAATATCTACATCTTAGTATACTGTGTAGCATGATTACAATCATTATAAACACAAATATAGGTAATGTGGTGGTGTGCCTGGCTGTGGTGTTGGTCCAGAGAGGCAATGTGGTGTGCTTCTCTGTGGGGTCACTGCGTGGAAAAGGCCTTATGAAAGGGATGCACCATCACAGTCTATGCTCCAGGCAAAGTACCTGCTGCTTCAAGTCCTCTTCTTACTCCTTTCTCACCTACGGCTGAGCGACCTAGTTTGTCTATCCTGATCTTCATCAAGCTAGACATAAAGCAGACCGCTTTATCATAACTATTTTTAACTTATCAAGCCACATGCCAGTCAGGCTATGAGTGAGTAGGGTGTGGAAGCAGACTGAAGGGTTGGCAAACAAATGCAGCCATAGGCATTGTTTTGAGACTGATATATCTCTCACACCATGCTCTTTTCTTAAGCTATAGTACCTTATGTGCTGTCTCCCTCATGAGAGAACTGGGACTGTGTTCATGTTCCTTCCAGTCCAAGATGTTCCATCAGACCATACAAAGGATACAGTCTCTCAGAAACCAAGATAGCAATTTCATTTCATTTGACATAATTTCCTGATTTGTTTCCTAGATGAGGCTGTAACACCAAGGACTTCCTGTCACAACAGTTCGGGTCCTCTCTTTCATTATATACAAATCCCCATTGATATTCATTTTGGTCCTTTTTTCCATGTTTTCTTCAGATTTGACTTCAGATTCTCCTCGTATGACTTTGTCTGGTCATATTCAGTGCCTGGGCTCAGGACAGTCTACTGCTTTTTATCTACTGAAGGTTTTCTATCTTCCAATTCTGTCACTGATCCAACTCCCCATTCTTGCCAGGGAGGTTTTTATGCCCATTGAGCTTCTTCCTTCTTCTATGACTCTTCTTTGTAAAAAACACAAAACACACAATAGTGGAGCAGCACTATAGCCCCATAAAGGAGTACTCTTTTCCTGTGGCAAGTGAGACGAGGAAAAGAGGCTTAACTGCTGCGTATCGGTTGTGATGCCAATGGTTTCAGTGTTCCAGAAGTGCCATGAATATATCCTAGAATCTAGAGCAAACCAATAACTAGCAGTTGCAGGAAATGCAACAATTGAGAGCACATTCATACAAAACGCCTTAATTAGAGCAACTGACCTTTGTGTCATGAATACAGAAATCCTTTCTTGTCCTGGTTATCCTACCAACGCTGAAGATGTTCCATAATATTTTGCATTTTGCTTTTCACCCTATCCCGCTTTCTCAAGATCGGTCCAAAATGGGGTATCAGGAAAGCAAGGCAAGAGATGTTACGCTGTCTACTTTCTACTATTTTAAGACTAAGATAATAGCAAAGTTGATATATATCAGGAAGATACTGGAGTGAAGATTCAGATACTTACACCTCAGACATACAATGGAAGATAATCTTCAGGAATGTTTGGAATGGTTGAGTAGATTATAGGTGTAGGCTTTCTCAACAAAACGAGTTTTAAGAATTTACTGATATTTAGATAGAGATTGTGGCTTAAGACTGCCTCAAAAAACAGTTTAAAGAATTTGCTGATCCCCCAATAGCATATTTTCTGTCCTTTTGACATCATTCTTACAATTGAAGTCTAGCACAAGGACACTATGAATTTGAGCATTGGTGCTCTCTATAATATTTTAAATAAATAAATAAACTTTTGTCTGATTTTGCAGACTGCCAGAAGTTCAGGAGATTGGCAAGATAGCTTGGTCTTTCATTGTTGAGGGCTTTGTATGTGCGATAGCAGGGTCGATATCTCTAAAAGTAAAGCAACAAGGGAAAACGAGCAGAACAGCACCATATCTACTAATTTGTGTTGCTGCTTTCCTCTCCCTACTGTCATACCTATGTCTGCCATGCTGCAGCACATACACCTATGCACCATAGTACAAGGGTGTGTGCGTACTGTAGGGAATATTTTTTGTAATGGAAGGGCAGCCTTCCGCTAAAAAATAAATCCTTTACACTTTTCCTGCTTCGTATGTGTGCTGTACAATGCAGCATGCATGCAATGGAGGAAAAACTAGGAGAAATGAAAAAAATCTCCTTTTTGCACATGCCTCGAGGAGGTGCAGGATTTTAGAACAAATCAATGTCTACAGTTGTGTGCAGATTTTGACATGTGTCAAAACCCATGGGTGGTTGCATAGGAACACCCCCTGGATACCATTTACCACAAATCACTGCATAGCACAACTTGGAATTACTTTGGGAAACTATCCAACGCGAATCCTGCTTTGCTGTCTATAGTAAATCCCAACATAACACTTTGGGCCTGGTTCCGAGTTTGACAGTCTGGCGGTAAGACTGTTGCGGTGGTGGCTGCCAAGAGACTGCCATGTTGACAGTCATCCGAAGTGACGTCTCCCAAAAACAGCCAAAAATCCGAAACCGCCAGTACACTGGAGGACGAAAAAGAGGCGGTCCACCACCAGCACCGCCAGCCCGACAAAATCCTCCCATCAGATTACGATCCACAAATCACAACAGCGGTTCTAACATGGTGGAAAACCATTAGCGGAACAAACTGTGGCGGTCTCAACTCACATCACACAGAACAACAAACCACATTGGATAGTTCGAATACCCCACAACTGACACACATCCACACACTCAACACACCTACACACTGCACTATGTAACACATCTCTACACAACCCACAATTTTTTGCAAACCGAACGCCATTCACTGCCACAGAGAAGGAATAGCCATCGCAGATTTAGTAAAAATCTTTCGGCACCTATACTCTATTCACCACACATACATCCCACACTTGCACAACATACTCAACACACAAGTTACTATCACACTCAATACACAACAACCATCACCCACTCATATCACAGCACCTACATCTCATCACTGTTTCCTTCCACCTTTCTTATTGTCACACTACCTCACTGTCTCCACCATCACTACCATGTCCCCACAAAAACACCCATGTTTCACAGATAATGAGATGAGGGTGATGGTGGATGAAATTGTCACGGTAGAGACACACCTTTTTAGAGCACAGGTCCAGCAAACATCAATAGCCAAGAAAATGGAGTTGTGGAAAAGAATAGTCGACCTGGTCAATTTTATAAGCAGCTATCCCCGTACAAAGGGACGACAACAGGAAGAGGTGGAATGACCTCAGGGGGAAGGTACATTCCATGGCATCGAGGCACCAGCTGGAGGTACTCAAAACTGGCGGTGGGTCCCCACCTCCTCCCCCTACCTTCACATCTTGGGAGGAGAACGTCTTGGACATCCTGCACCCTGAGAGCCTGACAGGAATACCTGTGGGAGTGGAGTCGGGTAAGTCCCTACAACATTCATGTCACCTAAATGTTTTGTCTTGCATGCTCCCTCACCACCTTTCCCCACCTCAACTACCACCACCCCTCTGTGCCAAATGTACAAATACCCCTCTCTAGCATGCCACATGTCCACTAAACTCACCTGGGTCCACACCCCTTGGGAACGGCATGTTAAGTCATGGAAACTGATAGCACTGAAACTACTAGAAGGCAATATTCCACCATAAAGAAAACCTGAACAGTGCACCAAATTTGAGATGTCCTGCATGTGGAACTAACAACCTATGTAACCCATCATGAATGTTCCACTGTGAAACGATTTATGGCAATGACAGCAATGCAATGGGCCACTCCCACTACTATTACAATCAAAACACAGCTGAGTGACTAATCAAACTGCCCTTAGAAAGAAGATTCAAAAAAATGAAATTTACTTGCCTCGGGTGGAAATCTAGATGCCAAAGTGGATGCACATGCAGTACATCAAGAGAGAGGCCAATGTCAATTGCTTACTCTTATACTGTGTCTACTCTGACACTATTGTGCACTGTTCAGCTTTTAGTGCCATGTATTATGCAATAAACTTCACTAGGCAAAAAAGGTTATCACCCATGTCATTAGTCAGACAACATAAGAGGGTATCAGCAGTCATATAACAACCAACATAGTTTAACATCTTTGAGCATGGTGTATGGTATTTGTTAGAAATGGGTTATTTGGTTGGCAGTCAGGCTACCCCCTGTCCAAGCAAGGACCCTCATTTTAGTCAGGGTAAGTCACACACAATCCAAATTATCCTGTGCCCACCCTCTGGTAGCTTGGCACTGAGCAGTCAGGCTTAACTTAGAAGGCAATTTTTAAAGTATTTGTGCAATAAATCATACAATAACACAACATAGCACCACAAAAATACACCACACAGTGTTTAAAAAAATATAATATTTATCTGGATATTTGCAGGTCAAAATGATCAAAGATGAAATAAGAAAATGTAAAGATATCACTGAAAAGTGATATAAAGGCCCTCATTCTGACCTTGGCGGGCGGCGGAGGCCGCCCGCCAAAGTCCCGCCGTCAGGTTACCGTTCCGCGGTCGAAAGACCGCGGCAGTAATTCTGACTTTCCCGCTGGGCTGGCGGGCGGTCTCCTTCAGACCGCCAGCCAGCCCAGCGGGAAAGAGGCTTCCACGATGAAGCCGGCTCGGAATCGAGCCGGCGGAGTGGAAGCTGTGCGACGGGTGCAGTTGCACCCGTCGCGTATTTTACTGTCTGCGCAGCAGACAGTGAAATACATGTAGGGGCCCTCTTACGGGGGCCCCTGCAATGCCCATGCCAGTGGCATGGGCACTGCAGGGGCCCCCAGGGGCCCCGCGACCCCCCCTACCGCCATCCGGATCTCGGCGGTCCGACCGCCGGGATCTGGATGGCGGTAGGGGGGGTCAGAATCCCCGCGGCGGTGCAGCAAGCTGCGCCGCCGCGGAGGATTCAATGGGGCCGCGGTACACTGGCGGGACCCCGCCAGTGGTGCCGGTCCGACCGCAGCTTTACCGCCGCGGTCGGAATCCCCATTGGAGCACCGCCGGCTTGTCGGCGGTGCTCCCGCGGTCCTCCGCCCTGGCGGTCAAAGACCGCCAGGGTCAGAATGAGGGCCAAAGTGTCTTAAGTCTTAAAAGCAAACAAAGTCTCTTTCCAGCACAAAGTACCTGGTTCGCGTGAAAAATCTCCTCAAAGGGCCGCAGAGGAGGAGAAGCGGGGAAACAAAGGGGTGTACGTCGGTTTCTCGGGCCGCACACGGTCGATGCATCATTTAGTTTCCACGCAGGGACAGCTGGGCGTCAATTTCTGGCGCTCGGTCGTGGATCCTCTACGGGTTGCGGGGTTTTCAGACGCCCCGTGGTCTGTGCTGGGAAACCTGGGCTTGTAACAAGCTCTGCGTCGTTCCGGTGGGCAGTGCGGGGAAATTTCTTCCTCACGCCAGGCGCTGTGTCAATTTTCCCTCTGGAAGCCGGGTGTCGCCGTCCCAGGTCAGCTGTGCGCTGATCTGGTGGGCTGTGCGTCGATGTTCCGGTCGCACTGCAGGCGCCGCGTCGATCTTTTCCTTGCGAAGTCGAGCGGCATCATTCAGGTTCGGCGTGCAGTGAATTTTTCACAGCGGGACAGGCTGTGCATCATTTTTAGCCAGCTGTGCGTCTAATTTTCCCTGCACAAGGAGTCCAGTTGCAAGAGAGAAGTATTTTTGGCCCTGAGACTTCAGGGAACAGGAGGCAAGCTCGATCCAAGCCCTTGGAGAGCACTTCTTCACCACAGCCAGGGAGCAGCAAGGCAGCAGGGCAACAGCAAGGCAGCAGTCCTTCTCAGAAAGCAGTCAGGTGAGTCCTTTGGGCAGCCAGGCAGTTCTTATTGGCAGGATGCAGGTTCTGGTTACAAGTTTCTTCTCCAGGAAGTGTCTGAGGTGGTAGGGCAGAGGCCCAGATTTTATAACCAAATGTGCCTTTGAAGTGGGGGAGACTTCAAAGAGTGGCTTAGAAGTGCACTAGGTCCCCTTTCAGTTCAAGCCTGTCTGCCAGGGTCCCAGTAGGGGGTGTGGCAGTCCTTTGTGTGAGAGCAGGCCCTCCACCCTCCCAGCCCAGGAAGACCCATTCAAAATGCAGATGTATGCAAGTGAGGCTGAGTATCCTGTGTTTGGGGTGTGTCTGAGTGAATGCACAAGGAGCTGTCAACTAAACCCAGCCAGACGTGGATTGTAAGGCCCAGAAAGATTTAAGTGCAGAGAAATGCTCACTTTCCAAAAGTGGCATTTCTAAAATAGTAATATTAAATCCAACTTCAACAGTCAGCAGGATTTTGTATCTCCATTCTGGCCATACTAAATATGACCTTCCTACTCCTTTCAGATCAGCAGCTACAACTCCAACAATGTGTGAGGGCAGCCCCAATGTTAGCCTATGAAGGGAGCAGGCCTCACAGTAGTGTAAAAACGAATTTACACACTACCAGGACATGTAAACTACACAGGTACATGTCCTGCCTTTTACCCACACAGCATCCTGTCCTAGGGATTACCTAGGGCACACCTTAGGGGTGACTTATATGTAGGAAAAGGGGAGTTTTAGGCTTGGCAAGAACCTTTAAATGCCAAGTCGAATTGGCAGTGAAACTGCACCCACAGGCCTTGCAATGGCAGGCCTGAGACGAGGTTAAGGGGCTACTTAAGTGGGTGGCACAATCAGTGCTGCAGGCCCACTAATAGCATTTAATCTACAAGCCCTGGGCACATATAGTGCCTTCTACTAGGGATTTATAAGTAAATTAAATAATCCAATTGGGTATGATCCAAGGTTACCATGTTTAAAGGGAGAGAGCATATGCACTTTAGCACTGGTTAGCAGTGGTAAAGTGCGCAGAGTCTAAAAACCAGCAAAAACAGTGTCCAAAAAGTGGAGGGAGGCAGGCAAAAAGTTTGGGGTGGCCACCCTAAGGCTGTCAGGTCTAACAGTATTGAAATACCAGAGTCTCATTTTGTTCTGAGAATTGTTAGCAGCTGTCATTGTTATTTCTGGGGATCATGTTAAGGCAGTGTCTGCATCTCACACAACATCACTACTACTCAACCTTAAACATTACTTGTTGTATCACTTACAGCAACTGTGTGTTCCACTTCTTCCACAGGTAACCTTGCACATTGTCACCATTGAGAGGATACCAGAGGCTGCATAACCCCTCTGGATGAAGACCCCAGTGAGGACAACATCCCTGGATGTTTGGACACTGACGATGAAGCTGGCCTTTCAGGAACATCTGGTCAGCCAACAACTGTCAGCCTCACCCTGCCCACATTGGCTCTTCCCAGCCCTGTTGCATCTACATCACAGGCAACCATTCACCCCAGACCTGTTTCCCAAGGACTGTTTCTTCCATTGTGTGTCCCCCAGTACAGGTACCTGAGTCTCCTCTTGTCACCCCTGACAATGATGGACCTGCCACCACTGGGAGTGGGCACACTGTGCCGGGGCACAGGCACATGGGGGTAGGCTACATAGGAGGTGTGGGCCAGAGGATGGGGACTCAAAGGGACAATACTGGCCAGCAAACCATCTCCCAAGTCTTGGGTGCCTACCAACATTCCCAAGGCATGAAGGGCCAGGTACCCACCATGATGGAGGAAATCCAATAGCTGCAGAGGGAACCACCAGGAAGTCATGCAGCAGTTGCAGGCACACAATGGCATATTGACTTCCATTGCAGGGTTTCTGAGGGACATCAACACTACCCTGAGTAGGTCTTCACACAACATCAGGCCTCTGCCACTAGTAAAGAGTCATCAGCCCCTTCTCCATCTGCAGCTGCTAGTGGAATGGAGGCCCTGCCAGGGGAAGGACATGCCTCAGACACCCCACCCTCTGTAGCAGAGGAACCCCTCGCAAATGTGGACGTCCACCAGACATCCAGGAGGAGCAGATGCCAGGACCAAACCCATGCCAGGAAGGGAACCTCTCCTAATTGTTTCATCTTGTGTGCCACAGACACACTCTGTTGACTGTTCCCACACCCAACTCTATTTTCATATGGTGCAAGGACACTGGATGTGTGTTCCCAAATGGTGTAGCAGCTACCCAGTGCTTAATTTGAAAATAAAAAGGTTCAGGTGCTAAAATCTCTCCTCTTAAACACGCGGCTGCTGCAATTAAAAGTGCGTGCACGGAATACTGAGGCACGGTAAGCCTGAAGCCACCTCATGCCTCTTCAATCCATTAACAGCCACTCCCGCTCTTCTGCCCTCTCTTGCAGCTTCCTGCTTTCCCCCTTTCTGACGCTTCTTATTTTTTCTCTTCCTCCATCTTTCCCACGTGTTTTTTCCTCGGAGTAAATGCTTGAGGCAGAAAACTAAGCGCCGGCCCTCAGAAATAAGTGCTGGTGCTCAGCACCAGAAACAACAAGCACAAATTAAGCACTGCAGCTACCCTGATCATTTTATCCACCATGAGTGAACCATTCACTGTTTACTTTATTTTATTTCAGTTTCAATTCACACACATTGTTTTGCACTCTCCAATAAATACAACATAAACACAGGTACTGTGTAAGTTTCATGTAGCAACCATGTAGAACTGTCATGCATGACACCTCTTGTCCCAATATGTCCCTCTGTATTGTACAACCTTTGTTATGGACACACATGTGTATTCTATAAACAGGAGACTCATTACATTGGGATTGTACCATAGACATAACGCAAATTAGCTGTATTGTACATTTCCACATATTTATTAGTAGATTTGCAATCCGTAGATAGAGTAGTACTGATGGCGACTTCAGAATATCAGCTTAGGTGTCCTACGCTAATAACCCACAGGATACAGAAGTTAGGTACATGTCAGTCTTTCTACAAGCCAGGAGGCAAACAGGTTGGTCATTTGTATCATCAGGTAAAGCCTTATCACATACCCACACATTAGCTTCCTAATAATCATACCCCATGATATAGACAGAAATCAGTAATGATGTCCCCAGTCCTGGAACCTTTCACTTACCATGGTCATATACCTGTAGGTTTGCCACTCACCTATGTCATTCATCAGAGATAGGCACATTGGTCTGCAAAGTACTAACACACTGACAGCTATGTACAAGGTAGGTCACGTGCAACAGAAACCATTATTATGGTAGAGGCTCTGGTTAAACATTTTCACATGTGGCAGACACCAGTTATGGCTCGCGCAACAGTGAAGGGGCAGGGCGGCTTTCAGGGATGAAGGGGGGATTCAATTAAAAATAAAAAAAATGTAACCTTACCTGGGCACCGCAAGAACCGCGCTGCTCCTCACCTCTTCCTGCAGGCACAGGCTCCCAGCCTGCCCTGCGCCAATCCTGACGCTGCTCAGAACAGCGTCAGGATTGGCTGGGAGCACCCACCCAGGGTGCTCCCAGGCAGACTGGGAGCCTGTGCAGGCTCTCTCCAGCCCAGCAGCCATGTTGCTGGGCTGGAGAGAGCCCTGTGCGCATGTGTGTTTGGCCGGCCCGAGATGGCCGGCCAAACATACATGCGCTCTGAGGGGGATGCTCATCACCCCAAGAGCGCCCGCCCCTTTTCCCCAAAAATGATAATAAACAAAGTTTATTATCGTTTTTGTGGAAACGTTTTGCAGCTGTCGCTACTGGCGGGTCGGCGATGCTCCTCCGCCCTTATGGAGGAGCCACCCTTGACAGACACATATGGACACACACATGGCACCATTTGATTGCCTCCAGTACAAAACAGGTATTCCTGTAGGAAAAATACACTTCCATGCCAGTGTCCTGACAGTCTGGCCATATAAGTGATACTCCACATACTTGCTAATCAGTACCTGGTTTCACCATGCCCACTTCTCATGTCTGCCTGCAAATTCCATCTACCTCTGACACTGTCTGTGATTTGCCATTGAGGATGAGCCAAAGAGAAACTTTGCAAATCTGTGATTGTCAAAGATAAGGGATAGGACATAATTGTAAACATACATATATCCTGACAAGTAATTTGTTCAAGTGTGACTTTGCTTGTGCAGTAACAAATCATGACACTGTATGCCACACTGTTCAGCACACACTACGAACTAACAATCTGCATGCATACCTGCGACATTGGCATTGGAGCAACCTAAAACTGTCAAATGATGGTAAATGGGAGGTGACATGCCAAGCATCAATCTTAGACTACAAAATGAAATCTCACTTTTAAGAACACATCACATACCTTTAGTCAGTTGAAGTACTGATTGATGAGATCTGCCCTGATGTCTCCTGCTTC
The DNA here is from genome assembly GCF_031143425.1 of Pleurodeles waltl. NCBI lineage: Eukaryota > Metazoa > Chordata > Amphibia > Caudata > Salamandridae > Pleurodeles > Pleurodeles waltl. The sequence continues at coordinate 1,005,302,805 of NC_090449.1, read as the reverse complement.
ATCTTCATGAGTCTCATCCTCACTTTGCAAATCTGCATTTCCACCCACAGGATCTTCTGGCTTCCCCTCGTCGGGTAGAAATGGTATATGACATCTAAGGGCAAGGTTGTAGAGCATGCAGAAGGCAAACATAATTTGACATACCTTGTTGGGTGAGTAGAGGAGGGCTCCTCCAGATTTGCCCAGGCTGTGAAATCTTGCCTCCAGGAGTCCAAAAGTCCACTCCATGACCTGCCTTACCCTTCCGTGGGCCTTATTGAAGCGGACTACCCCTGGCGTGGTTGGGTACCTCACTGGTGTCAATAAGCAAGGACAGTTTGGATAGCCAAAGTCACCTGTAAGGAATAGGTATAACAACACAAACATATATCTTGGACATGCACATTTGTGATAGCAGGAGAAGAACTTTGCAGACACACGTCATATGTGACTTACCAACCAACCAGGCCCTCTCTGTGTAGAGTTGTATCATCGGCAGTGTGTTATTGCTGTTCCTCATAATGAAGAAATCATGGACTGATCCAGGCTACGTTGCACATACTTGTGAAATGTACTGGTCTGGCAAACACATCACTTGGATGTTAATGGAGTGGTAGTTTATCCTGTTCCTATATACCTGTTCATTGGCACTGGGGTGAACCAAGGCTACATGGCTGCCATATATGGCTCCAACCACATGTGGAATGTGTCCCAAAGCATAATACTCTGCCTTCGCATAGGTCAAATACACACGCTGGGGAAACCTGATGTAGCTGTCCAGGTGTTTCAGTAATGCAGACAGTGCAGCCTTCAAAACCAGAATGAACATAGGCTGAGACATCACTGCAGTTAGGGCCATGACTTGAATGATGGGAGGTATGCTACTGGGATTGCGAATGGCAGGCATCAGATCTGGCTCCAACTCATTACATAGATCCATGACTGTATGTCTATTCAGGTGATATATTTGAATAATGTGTCTCTCCTCCATGGTTTGCGGGTCTACTAGTGGGCGGTACATTGAAGGTTGACTTCCTCTTCTCATGCCAGGTAACTATGTGGGACAGAAACAGATTGTAGGTGAATTTTACAATGTACACATAATGAATATGTTCATATACAAGTCACACATATCTCCATATGATGTCAGATGAAACATATGACATTTGACGTACAGCATATTGCTATGCATTTTATGTCAGTTCCCTTTGATGCATATTCCCTAAACCCTCAGATGTACTTTACATGCATATATATGTGACTGGCGGTGTTTGATAGTCCAACCTAGTTTACATGTGAAACATCTTTGTTGCCCCTATACTGCATTGACGTCGCAAATAAGATGCTGAGAATAGATTTTCATTTCCATTACCAGCCATACCTCTTTTACACAGCTTTTACTACTCACATGCATATTGAGACTACTAAACATGAAAGCACCACTTAAAACGTGTTTGTACAATATAGTTAATAGTAAATGACGCACCTTCCATTACTTTCCCATACATATAATTGCCTAAAAATGGCAGCTGCCTGACCTACTGTACTGGACATGCGGAAGTGACCTAACTCCTCCATCGGATGTCATCATGGCGGTAGGCAGTTACAACCGCAGTGGACATTGCCATTGGAACACATGGCTGCCTTTGGTGAACTTGGGCCAATGGCAACGTCCACCGGCGGTGACGGTCATGAACGTGGCAGACGTGACCGCAATCTTCTGCAGAATCCCTCACTTGTCTCCTGACACTGCTGCCAGCAAGACCTCCACTACTCGAGCTGCTGTGTACTGCCTCTGGGAGCTATCATCCCACGTCCTGCACACAATAGGGCCCCAGCCTTCACTGCATAAGAGCTGGACAAGCTTGTTTATGAGGTCCTACCCATGTATGGATAGCTATATGGTGCACCAGAGGAGCAGGTGAGTTCAATGGTATACCAGTGTCTGAAAGGTGGAGTGTATGATGGTGTACATGAGATATGCAGTAGTGAAGGATTGGGCCATCAAGTGTGGGTGTATGAACATGTTTACATGTGCATAGGCAGACACAGAGTACTGATACATGGTAGATAGTGTGTAATCTAACTTTCTCTATACATAACATAGATTGCAGCATGTCCAACAATAATGGTGTGAGAAATGTTAATAGAGACATACCATGTTATGGACAATCATGTGGCCTGGTCATATGTGTCTAGTCAATACCTAGTACTGATCATGCATGTTGTATGAGTGATTCCTCTTCACACATGGGCTAGCTGCAGATGGATAATTGGGAAGGAGTCTGAACTGAGAGGAAGGGAATGTTTGCTTACTTGCTGTGACTGAAGTGTTCTGACCACCTGTGTTGGTATAGTGCATGTAAACATAATTTTCTCCTTTTGTCTGTGTCATCCATGCAGGGCAACGTCCATCAAAAAAGGGGAATCTGGCGTGCCATCGCTAAGCAAGCGCGGACCCTGGGAGTCCACAGCCAGCAGAGCACCCACTGTAGGAAGCAGTGGGAGGACCTGAGACGCTGGGCCCAGAAGACCACAGAGGCCCAGCTGGGAATGTCCTCCCAACGAGAGAGGGGTGCCCATCGACCTTGACTCCCCTTATGGCCTGCATTTTGGCAGTGGCCTACCCTGAGTTAGATGGGCTTTTGAGGGCAGCACAGCAGCCACAAGAGGGTAAGTACTGACTACACACATGTACATTCCTCTACCAGTTCAATGTATAATGTGTAAGTATTTGAGCTGTGACAATGAGGTAAGTGCTAAAGGCAAAGGGTCCCCTAGGAACACCTAGGTGTGCAGTTTATAACATTGATATAAAGGTGTGGACATTCTATTTTGGGACATAAAACCCACCTATTTTAACCATATTGTATTAAAGCATGTGGTGATGCACATGTGACTGTTTCATATGTGTACCACTATGCTGATCTATATGTAACCTGCTGGGTGATTCTTCCCACCTACTGATCCATACTGTAGATACACTGTTGGTAAGTTGTCCATGTCTTTGGTCTCTGTGCATTCCTATTCCACTGGATCTAGCTCTATACGCAACATAGGGCCTGACAGGTGAGAAACAGGCCAGTTATTCATGAGTTGTGAACTATATGTACAGTTCATATGATGGTGTGATCTCAGACTGAAATTTCACATAGCATACTTGCTACACTTATTCAGAGGTGTGAGGAGGTGTCCCCATTGTTAAGTGTGGACTGTACGTTGGCAAATGTGATGTTTAATCAGGGTGGACATCCTGCATGATGGAAAGCATGATGGTAATTCTACATTCTTAGTGCAAGACATATCGTCGATATGTGAGTTCAGACTATTTGTACCATGTACATGGTATTGTGAAGGTAAGTGGCTAGCCTGCTATTCCCTTAGCCAATGTATGGTGGCCATGCTACATAAGGCAGGACATCTCCTATATAGGTGCAATATACCCTTTTTTGCCAACATCATGTATAGATTGGTAATTCCTGCAATTTTTAAAGATTTGTGATCCATGTTTGGCATACTTACTTTTGCTATTCTGATTCTGTATTGAAGGATTTTAGTATGGCTAAGCTCAATTTACACTGACTTCATTGTGTTGCAGGTGTTGTAGTTGACATTTACATGTTGGTGGAATGGAATATGTTATTAGCCAATTTGCTGGACTCTAGGTGTATGTCTCAGCCATTGTGAATGTTATAGATACAGTTAGATGTTATGGATGTGATTGCTAAGCAACATGCTGTGTTGTAATTGGAATGTGATGAGGTAGCTTTCATGGACATGACATCTGGTAATGGACAGAGCAAGTGTAGAGTTGAAGTATGTATGATGTTGAAATAAAGGTTAACACTAATTCCTATTGATGGTTTGTTGTTTCACAGTGAAGCTCTGTATAGGGACACACTTTTTATGTTGACAAATCATCTTCAGCAGGAATAATTTGTGGTTTAGCTGTAGTAATAGGCTGGTGATGTAGTGGTCAGATAGTTGGCTTATGTTGTGTTTGACATTGGTGTCATGTAGGGTTGTGTAAAGTAGGTTGTGACATGATGTTGGCTCAAAATGGTTCCTACCTGGGGGTGTTTTACACATAGATGTGATCTTACTGTTGTTTATGGTGTAATGTATGTGTATGTAAAGAATGTGAGGACCCTACCTCTCTCTGTTTGTCAGCATCAGCATCAGCAGGTGAAGGACATGGAGCACAGGCGAGTGAGGAAGCTGCTCGCCATGGGACCCGAAGTGCTGATACCACTGACACTGAGGGACCCAGTGGCCCGGAGGGCTAGGGGAGTGCCGTGGGGGAGACAGAATCCACATCTTCATCTTCTGAATCCTCCTCCAGTGGACACTCACTGGCGGTGGCGGACCCATCTGGGACCACCCTAGCACCATCTAAGTCCTTACTACCACTGCCCTCCCTGTAGCTCCCCTCCCAGTTGGCCTTGCCCGCTCACCCAAGAGGGTGGATGTCTCCTTTGCCATAGGCACTTCTGCCCCTGCCCCTGTCAGCCCTGCTTCCCTCAGTGAGGAGGTTATTGACCTGCTGAGGTCCATCTCTCTGGGTCAGTCAACCATCATGAATGCCATCCAGGGACTTGTAACTCAGATCCAACAGAGTAATGCTTTCCTGGAATGCATTCACAGTGCACTGGCTGGCCTACAGAGATCCTTTCAGGCTCTGGCCTCCAAGGACAACAGCCAGTCACCCTTTCTCTCCTGTCCCCCCTCCACCTTCCTCTTCCCAATCCCAAACCCCTCTTCCCCAACCCAGCCAAAGTACACAGACATACAGGCATGCATTTGTTATGTTTGTCTGAGGTACCCTTGGATCAACATCCAAGGGTACCTCAGACAAACATAAGCACCACAAGACACACCACCAGCATGCACACAAGCAACAGTCAGATGCACACACAGCAACAGCCACAACCTGCCCTGACACCCCCACCACCCCAGCATCATTGACAGCACACCTGACACACCTGCAGACGCCACACGAGCATTCATAGATCCAGCCAGTGGACCAATACTACCCACAGACAGCATCACAGCAGACCCTCAGACATCCACCCCAGTCACCACACCCGCAGACACCACAACCACTGACACACCTACATGCAGCACATCCACCATACCTGCCGTCACAACCCCAACAGTCACCTACCCACCACGGCATCCCCCAGCACCTCCACTCCCCCTCATCCCAAGACACATAAACGCCCTCACTCACCCACCCAACAGACACCCACCACACACAAACATACCTTGCACACACATGCACCCAAGACATCCACACCAACATCTCAGACAACCACTCCCTCTCCCTGCACACCCAAACCCTTTTGCTATGTCCATCCCTGTGTGTGTAAAAGGCTTTCCTGTGTGAGTTTGCCCTTTTCCCTACTCCACTCCCACCCCGAGATGCCCTGACGTGTAGTGTCCCTCCTCAAATACGGTCCTTCTACCCCCCAAGACCTCCTGTCCCCCTCCTGCAAATACCATGCCCCTCCCCCTGCCAAGAATTCTACTCCTCCCAAAAAAACACAACACTCCCCTAAACCTAAAACAAAGCCAAAACCTCCCCCTCCCAAGCCAGAACCCAAAGGCCCCCCTCCAAAACTTAAACCCAAAACCACCCCTGGCCACCACCCCTCCCCTCCCCCAGATGCCTCTTGAGGTGCCTGCCTGCCCCATAGATGCCCCAACCTGTGGAGGTTACATGGCATTCAGGAGTCAAGTTCGGGGCACACATCTGTACACTGTGTGCATAAGGACTGTGATATTTTTGACAGGTCTATAGCCTTTGACTCGCACTTGCCACTGAATTTGAATACATTTCAACGAACCTGTTGTTGGTTTAGTGGTAAAACGTTTGTCATGCATCTCTTTCCCTAGTATGGATTTGTTCCTTGCTGACATTAGTTGTGTGTCTGTATCTGTGTGTGGGTGTGGTGCTTGGGCTACCTGTGTTGTTTAGCCAGTATGTGAGGTTGTGTGCAATGCTTTGGTCTGACAGTGGTAGGGTGTGTGATGCACATTTGTGTGTTGACACATTTTGTTGTGTTGGTATTGAGTGGTGTTTCTGTTTGTTGGTGTGTTGTGTGGCTTTGTGTGCTTTGACTGTGTGCATGTTTTGTGCATGGTATGTTAGATACGATGTTCTGTGTAAGTCGAGCAGTAAGTAGTATGTTTGTGTAATTGTGTGTGTTTGTTTCCTGTTGGTGTAACATTGTGATGTATGTGTGATGTGTCCCTGTATAGTGTCCACTATGGGTCGCTGCCAAGAGATTGGAGATGGACCATTTGTGTTGTAGTTGTGATGTGTTGTGGTGTTGCATGATACTGTGTGAGGGTAGGCCTGTGCAGTGTTTCTGTGCGTACCTGTGTGTGTTTGTGATGTGTCATTGTGTGTGCGTGTGTTGGCCGTAGCATGGTTGTTGTGTATGTGCGGTTGTGTGTGTGACTTTATGTGAGTGTGCGTGTCAGTGAGCTGTTACGTGTGAGTGTTGCCCTCGCAACCCCTTACCGAATGTATGTTGTGTAAATGTACAAAAATTGACACTATACAACAGTGACAGGTAAGTGTGTACTTACAGTTCCTGTCGTCGTCATAGTCCCAGATTCTGAAGCCTTTGTGCGGGCAGGAGCAGCTGTATGATGTGTAGTTCATCTTCCATGGCAGCTCTGTATGAGTATGACTTCCTGAAGGTGGGTGTCTCCTTTTATGCAGTTCGTTTCTGCCTGGTTTTTCCATAGTTGTGCCACCACACCGGAAACCATGGCGGTGTGCAACCTCGTAATCTGTCCAGCAGCAACATGCGCCCCACCGGCCTCCAGGTGGCTACCGTCGTCCGTGGTGCCCAGACCGCTGTGGCAGTGCTTTTGCTGTATTCTGTTCTGTATACCGCCAATGTACGAGCGCCACCACCAAGATGGTGGTCCTGGGACCTCCAAACTCACAATGAGGCCCTTTGTGCATGGGTTTGGGTTGCAAAAGCAATGCAAGGCCTGGCGTAAAGTGTTAGTAATTCTGGGTGCAAGGCAATTCCTGCATCTATTCTGGAAATAATTAGTGCATTGGAAGTGGATGTCAGCTTGTCGTTGGATAGAAGGAACTTAGGGCCTCATTACAAGTTTGGCTGTCTTATGATCGGCAAACTTTCAGTGGGAGTCGGACCGTCGCACTCCTGGCGGTCGGACTGCCAGATTACAACCCTACGAGGGGACTGCCACCACCGCTGTGATCATGGATCCCAATGGGGTGGTGGCGGTCGGAGTCATGGTCAGCCATGGCGGTGCCCATGGCAGCACCGCCATGCTGATCACGAGTCCACTTTCCGCTGTTTAACCGCAACAGCAAGGTAAGTACTTTGAGAGTACATTCACATAATGGTGCGTCACTCTAACCCTGAAAGGGATTTGTTTCGACTTATACTGGGTGCTCCCTTGTGTCTGGACAAAGCTAAGCCTCTCTGATGAGCTCTAATGAGAGCGAAACATGTGTCAGGGGTTGCTTTACTCATTCCAGGTTGGCTTGGACGGTACTTGACCAGTCCAAAGCTGTAATACTGTGCCTGGAGTGGTAAATGGCTTTTGTCATTTTACAGCTCGGCAAGGTTGACCCTGTGTCAAACCTATGCTTAAAGATTTTGCTGTATAAATGGCAAAAGACTTTGTCACTATCTAGCTCGGCGTGGATAGCACTGTGCTGATCCAATGCTTAAAAACTTTGCTAGATAAACGGACATTTGAGGTGAGCAAATCTAGAGTGTCGCTGGTGTTGCAGAGTGCTCCTTACTAGAGCTGCTCTCCACCTAAACTTGGGAACTACCCAGAGTTCTCTATTCTCTTTTTTGCATATATATATATATTCCCAAAAATATATGTAATTATAAATTTGTTATTCAATTTTTTAAAAATGGCAACCCTAACATTTTATTTATAGTTAATTTACTTCAAATGTAAAATTTGTATATGTTAAAACCCTTTACTACCCCTTTATACAACACTTCTCTGAACCCTAATAACCCCCTTACTACCACTTAACATTACCCTTCTTTAAACCCTAAAAAACCCTTATTGCCCATTAACACTAGCCATTATTGAACCCTAACTACTTCTTAAAGCTACTCTTCCCTGAACCCTGAAAACGCCTTAAAGCCCCTCAACACTACCCTTTGATCAACCCTAAAAACCCTTGCTACCCCTTAATGCTTCTTTCAAACCCCTTAATGCTATCCTTTTCTAAACCTGAAAACCTTACTACTCCTTAACTCTACTCTTCCCTGACCCCAGGACCTCTTAGTACCCCTAATGCTACCCTTCTCTAAATCCTAAAAATCCCATTATTACCCTTCAACGCTACCCTCCTATGAACATTAACAACTCCTTACTACTCCTTAATGCTACTCCTCCATGAACCCTAACAATTATTTAAATTCTTCAAATTCTTTAATATCGCAAAGCTACCCTTCCCTCAACCCTAGAAATCTATTACTATACCTTAATGCTATCCTTTCCTGATCCTGAAAACCCTTTACTACCCTTTAATGCCACACTTTTGTGGACCTTAAAAAACATGTTACTACCCCTTAATGCTATCCTTCAAAACCTTACTTACCCCTTAACATTACCCAACACTGAACCCTAAAAACCCTTTAACTACCCATCATGGACTTCATCAAACTCCTTACTACCTGTTAATGCTCTGTCATGGACTATGTTTGCCGAAAGCAGGTAGAGCCAAGGGACGAGATACTGGGAGAGAAAAATCAAGCTAATTCTTCATTTCTAATTCTGCTGTTTCTGTACAATAGGGCTGTGCCACATTGCCACTGAGGACCATCCCACAAATTGAATAATTTACAGTCTGTCTGATTTTTTTGTGGTACACAGAATCTAATAATAGCCGTATCGGAATCGTGGCACCACTGCAAATTCAGGGGAATATTTACAAAATAATGGTGCAGCCCGCCCCCGCAAGCCATCTTGCAGCACCTAGCTGCGCAATTAGGAAAGTGCAGGGGTGTGTTGTATTTACAGCAATAGGGCACATCCCTGTACTTTCTTCAGCGCTGGCACACAACTGGCGACATAGCGTCAATGCAGGCACCCTTGCACCATGGTGCAAGGGTGTCTGTGTTGCAGGGATAATTGTTTATGTGCAGGAAGGAATACCTTCTTGCACATAAACAATCATTAATGGCTTTTTCCTCCTTCTGTGTGTGCTCCTCGTTCAGCTACTTTTATGCCACACTGACGCATTCCTAGCCTCATAAAACTGGGAATGCGTCAGATGCCATGGGTATTGCATGGGAACACCCACAGCAACACCATACCCTTTTAACGCAGAGTAATGCATGAAAGGGGGCAATATTTGCAAAGCCATGTAAAGTCATGGAAGGTGGCTTTGTGTGTCCTTGTGAATATGTCACGGCGCTCTGCGACACCGGAGCGTAAAAAAAAAGTGTCCTCTGGTGGTGCTAGGGGCTTGTAAATATGCCCCTTGGAGGTATATGTGCAAGCATAGTTTCTGACTATTTTTCCTGCAACTATTGGTGTACAATTAGCACCTGCTTTGTGTCTGTACTCTGGTATAAACATTCATGAAATGTAGTAAGTTCCCTTAATGCAAAAATAGTGTTAAATGAAACCCAGTTTTTCCACATTTCAACAGAATTTTACAACTTCCCACATACTCTAAATGACACCAAAAGTAGCATGTCCGTGAATGACAATATACCTCCAATTTTAGTGACTTACTCTCCTAATTTGTTCTTAATAATTAAATCTCACTGTAAGATGAACTTCCCTTTTTATACCTCCATTGACAATACAGCTGTATGGATGATATTTTTACCAATTCTTTACAACAGGTATGGCTTGCTCCATCCAGAAGGGTTTTACTCTCTCACCCCATGCTATCATCTGGCGATGTATCATTCCACCTTCCAGGAAGTGCTTCCGTTTGAATGCATGAGGGACAATTCTAAATCTGAAAAATAAACTCTAATATGCCATTTGTCACAGTCAGCTATTTTTCTCTAATATGCATTCTACACAGAAAGCAATGTTTTGCTATTTGTTTCTCAACATTGGCCTTCCTGGGGAGGAGTTTGGGAAAGGTTCACACTTACACCTCAAAGGGTAGTAACCAGCACCCACACAAAGGGGCTGATTGCCCCACACTGATAGTCTGGAGCCGAGGATGATCTGAAAGAGGGCCATGTGCACTTCACAGAAATCCTTTATAGTCCACCTCCACATCAAAGGCACTTTTTAGTATAAGTACTGAGCCTCTTGACACACTAAGATAGTACACTCCTCGATCAAGAGGAAACTCTGCTGGAGTAAAGGCAGCTGCACCCAAGTCAGGACTGAGCGTGATGGGAGTGCAGTAGTGGAGACCTCCAGTGGTGCAGCCCGGCCCTGGTTAAGCAGCGACAGTGTTTGGGGACTTTGTGCATCATCTTAAAGGAACGCTGGGACTGCCGTGCACTTCATCACGTCAGCTGCTCAGCCCATACTCACAGTATGAGGCTTAGCGCTACACTCCCGCCCAAGCCCCTCCTGTCACTGTGTAGCGCAGCTGCCTAGCTAGTAACTCAGACCCCGTGTGAGAAGCCGCCGACATCCCACGAACTGGGAACACCAGCCAGTTGGTAGCCAGTCGTTCTACTTGTGACTGTGAAAGGGGGTTGGACCCGAGTGGTCCCAGATTGTTAATTCAACGCTCTTCGCTGGTATGAAAGCATTACTGCATTCTGTCTGATAAGCCCACCATGTAAGGCCCGACCTGAAACCACCAGTCACCACCCTGCTCGAATAACTCATTGTGCATCTGCTAGCATTACCGTAAAGGCCCTAATACGAACCCCGCACACTGAGGGACGTGGAGTAATGTCTTGTGGTGCAACTACAGTATATTTTAACCCCTGCATAGACTCATCACAGACTCGTATTCCTTGCCTGGGCCAGATACTGTTTCAACCAAATGTATTCTACAGTATATTTCCTAATCTATTTAATGGATCTTTACCATTTGATCTAATGATTCCCATATAAAAATCACTATTTTTTAACCTAGTGTAGAGTCCTTTTGTGGTGTGTTTACTGTGTTGCTGCAAGGGGGTTGCACAAATTCTTTACCTCTGAGGATAAGCCTTCCTTCTCTGTGCCAAGCTACCAGAGGGTGAGCTCAGGTTATCTTTAGCGTGTATCTTACTTGTCCTGACTAGAGTGCTGGGTTCTGCCTGTCTTAGGTGCATACACTAGCCAACCAGAAACCCCATTTTTAACACATTTCATTTGCACTCACATGTATTACAAATAGTAAGTGTATCACAGAGGAAAGTACACCTTTATGCGTAGCCCAGTGTCAGTCAAATCAGTAGTCATCTTGGATGTATGCCAAACATTGTCATAGCATGTTTCATACCGTTGGTAAAGTGTATGAGTCAATCAGGACACAGAACAATTTATACATGGATGTGGGCCATCAGCTGTCATGACTATATACCCAATCCACCCCTACTCACTGTGCATCTGACAAAGGATATAGCCAGCATCTGTGGGTGAGTACTCCTCACACATGCACCCATACGGAGGCCGGCAGAGCCACATTCATGCTCTTTACAGGACCAGATACATTGTGGAGGGGACTTCCAAAGTACACAAGTACTACTTCAGGAGTTAGGATATGTGTGGGGGTCAGTTACGCAACTCGCCACCAATGGTTACTAAACTAATACTAGTGTGCTGCATATTGCGGAATATATGTGCATGGCCAAATATCCCGTGGCCCGATGACAATGAGGAGCATGAAGGACTGGACGATGAGGAAGATGAGGAGCAAGCTCAAAATGTACCATCAGTGGCAACAGCATGGCTGATGTACCATATACCAGAAAATCTGAGTGGCACCTATGTGAATGACTTTCACAATGTTACAAGATTAAAACAAAATTAATCATCGCATCTATGTAAAACAACCCATATAAACACAACCAGTGTGTAGGCAACTTACCTGCCCAGTCACAGCGTGAGAAAGTCATCCTTTTAGCAAGTTCACTCCAATATGTATGACTGATACTGGGGGTAACTGACCCAGGCTGTACCCCGGGTCTGCTAACCAGGTTCAGGGCCAGCCCTCTGAATAAAAGGTATATGGCAAAGTGGTACAATTACAATTGCCAATGAGAGACTCCTGTAAGTCCCTATTAGATAATAGGGAAAGGAGGATTTAAACTATCTCTAAGTCTTTAGTGTATAATAGAGTAAGAAAGTTTAGAGGTCCAGTAGATTTCCACACTGGACTGTGCACTGCTGTGTTGCCTGCTACCCTTTTTGAAGGCAGCCATGCCTTGAGGACTGTCTTCAAAAACTTAAATGTGTGCCAAATTGACTTTGGAGGAAATTGTATTTCAGAAATATTATTCTAACTTATGTGTACATAAAATTCACCCCTAAGTTCCCCCCTAGGTGTCCCAGGGGTGTGGTGCCATGTAACTATAAGCAGGGAGGGGGGCGGAGCTAGCCAGCCAGTAAGATGGCCCGCACTCCGTGTGGCTCTGCTCGGGCAGGGGCCCAACTTTCCTATTTACCCGGCCAGGATGGCGCTGGTCGAGCAGTGAGGCGGCGGGGACACACCTGAGATCGGCGTCGCCCCCTTGCCGCAGAGAGCGGAGGCAGATCGTTGGCGCGAGAGGGGAAGCCTGACCCCTCGTGGTGCGGCGTGGTCTTGGCCGCCGCGCCGGACGCGGAGCTGCTCCGCCCATACCCCAGGGAGTCCTGGAGGGCTCCTGGGGCTGCGCCCATTGGGACGCGTCGGGAGATCTCTTTGTCGGCCGTGGCCGGGATCGCGGCTGGGCAGCGGAGCTGGTAGCCACGCGGCCTGAGGGCTGGCGGCCGCGTGGACGTCTCGGAGCGTTTTGCGGCCGGGGGCCGCCTATTGCTGGAGGACGACCCGGGCGGCGAACGAGGCATCCGTTGGTCCATATCTTGGGGTCTGGGGGTTTTGGGAGGCCACTCGGTCGGACCGCGGCCTCCCCCCCCTTCTCTCTCCCTCCTGGCTGGAGTGGGATGGTCCCGCGGCCGGCTGTGAATGGCTGGCCAGAAGCTGCCGGGCTTGGCGCGGAGGGCAACGTGGAGGAGCAATACGGCGTGATTTGGCCCCTGTGTCTTGGGCCCGTCTTATAGAGGTCAGTGGGGCTGCGGTGCCCTTTGGAGCACATATTGTGCGAACTGAGGGTGTGACGGACCTGAGTGTGCGACCTGGAGGACCGGGGTCGGACAGGGCTGACTGGAAGCAGCGTAGGGGACTTGGCGTGGGGGACCTGTACACCTGGCTCCCTTTCTTAAACTTCCACGGAGGTTGGCAATATATACCTGGAGAAGTTCTGCTGATTGAGTAATGGGGAAGGCGGAGCAGAGGCAAGCTAAACTCTCATTTGAGGGGGGGCAACGGAGGGGGGGGTGCCTGCAGCCCAGCTGGAGGAGTCTGCGATGGATGGGGAGTCATCGGACGGATCGGTCAAGGCTATGTTCCTGGACTTAAAAACCAGCTTGGCTGGCATAGATGGGAAGCTAGACCACGTGACAGAGCAACTTGATCGCATTAAGTCTCGGGTGGACGAACATGACTCCTGTCTTGATCAGTTGGAGGCGCGTACTTCCGGGCTGGAGGACGCGCAGCGAGGGGAGAGTGAGCAGCTGCTGCACATGGAGAGGGTGCTGGAGGTCATCCGGGCTAAAAATGAAGATTTGGAGGCCCGGTCGCGCTGGAATAACCTCAGGTTGATAGGACTTCCCGAATCCACAGACATGGGCAGAATGGAGGATTTTGTTGAGGGAATGCTGTCCGACCTCTTCCCCGGTCAGTTGTCCCACTTGCTGGTGGTGGAGAGGGCACAGAGATCGTTGGGCCCACGGCCCCCACCTGGGACCCCCTTGAGCCCTATTATCATCCGACTCTTAAATTATCGGGACCGAGACACGATTCTGAGACTGGCCAGGGAGTGCCGCCCGGTGATTTATAAAAACACTGAACTGAACTTCTTTCCGGACTACACCCCTAGCGTGCAGGCGGCACGAAGGGCGTTTTTGCCGGTAAAGCGATCTCTGGCCCAAACGGCTGCTAGGTTTTTGCTCATATACCCGGCAAAGCTAAAGGTGCAACATGGCGGGTCCCTCCAATTCTTTACGGACCCGAAGCAGGTGGCGAGATATGCGAAGTCTCTCCCTCGGAGGTCTGAGGCTGCGCCTGCGGAGGACCGTGCCGCTGAGCGGGAGTGCTGAGTGACAATGACTGATCGACGTGGATGCCCTCTAGCAGAGAATGAGCCGCTGTATTGCTGTGGAATAATTTTGTGCCGCTCGTCCTGAAGACACTCATATTGCGTTGGGCCCCTGCCGGCCCTCCCTGCCGTTAGTAGGCAGGTTGGGCGGTTAGCTTCCGCCCTCTGGATGAGTCCCCACTATTTACATGTTTGGGTAACTGTGGTTTCTGGGGGGAGGGATATGCATCTGACCCGTTTAGGGGGTCGGTGTGGGTGGGGGGTGGTGGGGTTCTTAGGACTGTTGAATTACGTGATTCTTTGTTTTTCTTTCTGTGTTCTGTGTATGAGAGAGTCTGGCCGGGATGGAGGAGCAATAGATTTCTGCTGTATGTCTGCTGGAGAGTGGGGATGACACCGATGAGAGAGTCTTTGATTCGTTGTTTAACATGGAACGTGCGTGGCTTGAATGACAGACGGAAGGTGCGCCTTATGTCGGCCTATGTTAAGAGGCAGAGTATAGAGATATGCATGTTACAGGAGATGCACCTGGTGGAGAATACCTTGCATTACTTAAAGGCGGGATGGATTGGGAAGTGCCATGGCTCTGTGTACTCAAGTTATGCTAGTGGCGTAGCGATTTTGATACGAAAAGGGTTACAGTGGCGTACTCGTAAGGTGATTGTTGACCCAATGGGGACGGTATGTACTGCTTAGCGGGGTGCTGATGGATAAGCCGTGCCACCTTGCGTCGTGTATGGACCCAATACAGATGACTCTGAGTTCTTCAGTGAGGTCTGGCGATTGATTGATTCTCTGGGGGGAGAAGCTGTGATATGGGGAAGAGACTTCAATGTGACCCTTGATCCTATCCTTGATAGAGAAAGTGCGGCTCGGGTGCAGCGTTCTGCTGCTGCTCGCGTCTTGTCCGCAGTTATGGAGGATGCGTCGTTAGTGGATCTGTGGTGGATGCGACACCCTGCGGTCCAGGAGGGCACTTGTGTAAATTATGTGCACAATAGTTGGTCGCGCCTTGATCGCTGGATAGGCTCGCGTGATGTGGCCTTATGGACCCGCTCGGTTGACCATTTGGCTCGTACACTGTCGGACCACTCCCTGGTTCGGGTGGAGCTGGAGATACCTGGGGGGCCCGCTCAGACTTATGTTTGGAGACTGCCACTAGGGGTGCTTAGAGATGAGGTGTTCCGTGAGGAGCTGCGCCGAGATATCAACCTTTATTTCGAACAGAATGTGGGTTCGGTGAAATCTGCTGGCACGCTGTGGGTAGCCTTTAAGGTGGTCGTGCGCGGGACATGTATTTCAAAGCAACACTGTGTATTATGCGCGTTGCGGCGCGAGCTGGCTAACTTGGAGGGCCAGATTGTGGATCTGGAGGCCCGGCTGGTGTCGGACTGATCGGGAGTTACATTGGCGGCCTTGCGGACTGCGGTCTCGGAGTACGAGGAGGCCTCTCTGAGAGAATTACACTTCTTAGGGAAATTTGCACGGGCCAGGCGCTATGGAGAGGGCGACAGAGCTGGGCGCACCTTGGCGAGTTTACTCCGCAGGCCATGGGCTAGCAGCTACGTGGCTGAGATGGATGATCCGAGTGGAGAACGAGTGATGGGTACGTCTGAGGTTTTGAAGGTCTTCACTGCATTTTTTCAGGATCTGTATTCTGCCCCCTCTGCTATTCCCGTGGAGGTGATTCAGAGATACTTCTCGGACATTAGTCTTCTCTGGCTTGACAGGGCGCATAGGGAATATTTGGGTGTCCCCTTCACTATAGAAGAGGTAAAGGCTGCAATACGGAGCATTCCCGGAGACAAGGCCCCTGGGTTGGATGGGTTGACACCAGCGTTTTACAAAGAATATGCTGACATCTTGGCGCCCTATCTGCTTAAGATGTATGATGAAGCCCTACAGGAGGGAGTCCTCCCGGGCCCCTCCGCGCGAGGCGCTCATTGTCACGATCCTTAAGCCTGGTAAGACTGCAGCTAGCTGCGATTCGTATCGACCTCTATCGATGATGAATATTGATAACAAGATATTGGCTAACATGATAGCGGCTTGGCTGCAGCCTCTTATGACGAGACCGGTGCTGCCGGATCAGTCAGGGTTCATTCCAGGGCGGTCCACCGCACACAACCTGCGTACATTCTTTGCCATTGCTGGTTCAATTTCTGCCGATGATGTGGCTGCGGCGGTGTTTCTAGATGCTACTAAAGCGTTCGACTCATTGCTGTGGCAATATCTGTTTGCGCTTCTGTAAATGGTGGGAATGAGCAGACGTTTTGTGAACTGGATACGTTTGTTATATTCGCAGCCAGTGGCCCGCTTGCGGGTGAACGGCTGTGTGTCAGAGCCTTTTACGGTGGCGCTTGGAACTAGGCAGGGATGCCCCCTGTCGCCATTGCTTTTTGCCATCGCAATGGAGCCTCTGGCGGCCTTTTTGAGACAGCACCACAGTGAGAGGGGGCTGCCGTTCCGCCAGAGAGTGATTCTGATTTCCATGTATGCCGATGATGTGGCACTGTATGTTCGCGACCATGCACGCAACTTAGATGTGCTGTTAGATGAGATTGTCAGGTTTGGAGATATTTCTGGAGTGGCGATATATTGGAGCAAGTCGGTTGTGTTACCTCTGTCGTCTGGAACGGCGGAGTGTCGATCCCGTTATCCTATTGTGTGGGCGGACGGGCCTGTAAAATACTTAGGCCTTTGGCTGAGCTGTGATGTTGAGACGCTCTGGCTGGCCAATTATGGCAAAGCCATGGCTTGGCTAGAGGACAGAATTAGAGCGTGGCGTTCATTACCATTATCTCTGACCGGGCGAATTGCGATGGCAAAGATGATTGTATTGCCAAAACTTTTGTATCTGTTTATTAACCTCCCGCTGGTGCTAACTGTTAGTTTCTTGCAGTGCCTTCGTTCCGCCTTGATTCGATTGGTATGGGCGGGGGGTCAACCTTGCATAGCCTGGAAAACACTAGTGCTGCCATTCGAGGTGGGAGGACTCGCGGCCCCGGATATGGAGCTATATTATTAGTGCGCGCAGGCCCTGTTTGCGTACTATTGGATCAGGCCGATCCTTTATTTGCCGCATCTAGTTCCTGAAAGCGACGCGGTGTGGCCTGACGGACTTGAACGAGTGTTGGGCTGTCTGGACAGAGCTTGGCCTCGAGGCATAGATACAGTGGCTTCTACGGTCCGGGCCTGGTCGAACATACTGAAGCGTTCTAGAATGAATGTACTGTTTGCGCCGTCTATGCATGTGGCTGCTGCGGGAGATGAGGTGATGTTCCGAGACTTGCAGCTCCGGAATTTCCTACAGGCCTTTGATTTGACAACTTTGGATGATTGGTTTATTGAAGATAGACTGATGTCCTCCGAGGAGGTCCTGGGCGATAGACCTGCCACTGCGCTTTATCGCTTCTACGTTTTACGGATATGTGCCATGCTGCGCGCCCGCTTCCCCGGCTCGACTGCTGCCCGTGCCCTGTCGCGCGCTGGAGGTGCTGTGGAGTGCGCGGTCTCCTAGGAGGCTTATCACAAAGCTGTATGGCTGTGTACAGGAGCGGGGGGGGGGGTGGGGCTGTTGGCGAGGGTGAGGTGGACAGAGGATGTCAGGGAGAACATTACAGAGGATGCCTGGAGAGCGTGTTGTGCGCATATGAAGGAACTGTCACCCAACTACTGGTTACGCCTTATACATTTTAAGTTTTTGCACCGTCTATATTACACCCCTCGAAGTCTATGTGCTATGGGGCTGCGGGCGGATGACATCTGTATGAGATGCCGGGCCCCTGCTGCTGATTTTCTGCACTTGGAGTGGGCTTGTCCAGAAGTGTATGCTTACTGGAGGAGGTTTTTCTGTGCACTCTCTGAGATGATTGGTCAGGAGATTGCTCCGTCTCCCTTGATGGCGCTGCTAGGTGAGATGAGCGGAGTGCAGACTGCGATGCAGCGCCTGGCTGGCATGATGTTGCTGCTGGCTAAGCGCAGGGTGGCAATTTGTTGGGGCCGGGCTCGGTCTCCTCGGGCCTCGGATTGGCTGTGAGATGCTGCGTTGCCAGGAGCAATTAACGAATTACTGGGAGCTGATGCCGGCTGGCTCTAGGCCACGAGATATCTGGGCACCTCTGCGATTATACCTTGAATCTGAGTCTGTCTAAGGGTCTGCTGTGGGCTGGCATCTTGAGGTGTCGAGTGCTCTCCCCGTTTCTATAGGCTGCAGACAGGCGGAACGACTGTTGAGAGAACTACCTGCTCCTCCTGGCTCTTTCTTCCTGTCCTTCTCTTTATTTTGTTGGGATTTGTGTTTCTCTCTCTCTGCCCTATATGTTTAGAGCCTGGCCCTTGGGCTTGACGGCCTGCTGAATTCTCTTGGCAGGGGACGGCTGCATACATATATTGGACACTTCTCTTGGAGCTAACTCGGCTTGAACATTAAGAACTCTTGAGATTCGAGACATGAAGAATACTTGAAGTGCTGAGAATCCACTATTGTTTATCTGTTTTTGAGATACAATTGTAAGGGCAGAGGGAAGAACTTTATATTTTTGTTGTATGTAGTTTATATAAAATTATAAATAAATATTAAAAAAAAAAAACTATAAGAAGGGACATTTCAAAAGGTGTTTGATAGGCCCTGCTGAGGGGACAATTCACATCAAATTATTTTGTCATTGTAAAAACTTAGCTCCATAGGCTAACATGGGGATATCTGACATTAGCACAAATATTTCGAGGAAGAAAGAAGCTAAAAGTGTCATAAAAGAACTCCAAAGACTGGTAATGAGAAATCCAGCAACCTGCCAATGTACAATTTATCATAATTAATACCGGAAAGAAGATGTAAGACTACCTTTCCTGTAAGCCAAATCCCAGGCTGCTAGTGGCCTCTCCTAGGGTAGCAAGTCATACAGATATGAGCCTAGGTACCACAGGCCAATAACGCTGGTGTCACCCCTCCCTTGGATCATCTGGTGGCACAAGCCTCTCAAGAATATCCATGAGACCAAGCAAAGTCCAACTGTGTAGCTCATCATGGACTCATAGCTATGGAGTAACTGAACACATCCCCAAGAGGCTCACAAGTGTCACTCAGTGTAATGGATGTTTTGCAGGGATATTGTTGGTTCATCAGTGCTGGACAACCCACATCGATAATCTGGATGACCACTGTAAACATGGGGATGACGTCAAGGGCATGTAGAAGAGGCTCACAAATTCACATAATCTGCTGTCATTGTGTATCACAGTCCACTCAAAATCTTCATGCACATGTGACATCGATGGTCCAGTCCAACATGGCCAATGTGAGCTACATAATGCAGGACACATTGAAATAGATGGGCCAAGGTCACATCAATTGATACATACTTGTTTATGCTCCACTGGATATGTCTGATACATTTGGGACTGAGCCTGGTACACGTGAGTCCCATTACCTGTCATAGTGTTAAACTACATGGGTATTGCATGCGTACACCTACTGCTATGCACAAGCAACACCACGTTGATGCAGATGATGTATGCTGCCTTGCTGTCCTTAGTATGTCAGAGATCATGCAAAGGCATGCATGGTGTGTTAACATTGCATCATGAGTGAAAATCATGTGCACCACAAATCATGTGAAATGGACTAGTCACAGTACCTTCACATGTTACCCCATTTAGAAATGGCACCTTAAGTGCAACAGTATCCACACCACGTTCTATGTGGTATATGTCCTGCAGGTGCACAATGGCCCTTTGCACACAGTTTGTTGTCCCATTGGGCCCATGGAAATGCGTGAAGGTGCTGCACATGTATGTGCTGACTTTCATGACAAAGCTGTGGCATAGGAAGACTCACAGTGGCTGTGACATCAACAGTGGGTGCACTCTCTTGTGCAGGGGTGTGTGAGCATCTTCCAATTAGAACCCCACTCTGATTTGGACTGTACGCTGTAAGTAATATGTGGGGTCAGGGGCAAAGTTATTCTCTGGAGGTGCACTGGCAGTGTGTCCCCTGATGGTAGCTCTCTGGAGGGGGAAACATGGGCATTTGGTACCATCCATACATCCCTTTACATGTGTGTCCAGGCTATCACAACATTTGCCTGCACCAGAGACTGTACTCCCTCTGAGTTTCCTGACAGCCTGATGTCTGCACCTTGGGACACAGCACAGATTTGCAGACATCTGTGCTGGCCTAGATATGGGTGTACTGGCCCCATTCCAGGGCAAATTTATGGCATCCCTGGTGGTACTCTAAGCAATGAAATCAGGTGGCAATACATAGTTGGCTCATGGGGCAACCATTCTAAGGTGTGCAGTCACGCAAACATAGGGCTTGATCCCTATGTGAAGTTTGCTCCTAGTAATTCATGCACTTTCACATATGTACACTCCCAACACACACATTAGACACATAGGAAGACAGGAACCAGGTAATCCCAACTATTCAGAGGCAGCAATGTAATCCCTATGACTTTTTACATACATTCCACATCACACTATACATGAATCCACATATTTTCCTCATTGTGTCAAAAAAATAGACGCATGAGCCCAGTGCGTGTTTTTTCAGCCATTGCATCAACCAAAAATTACGCTTCTTATCCAAAGCATCAGAATTTCCTCATTGTGCTTTGTAATGCCTTCTGTGAAATCCACGCATTGGCCTGAAGTGTCAAAAAAAGACAACGCCTTGGCTGAAAACATGCTGCATCCACCCAGGAAGTGATGTAATGGATCAGACATGCTGCAAACCAGGAACTGTGAATTTACTTTCACTTTCTGGTCAACTCACAGTCCTTGTGTGTGTGCTTGGGAGAGGTTGTGTTGTAGTGTTGGTAGAGAGAGGAGTGCTGTTTTTGGAGTCTTGTCTGATGTCTCTGTTGTGTCCCTCACGTCTCAATTGTCCTTTTTTTCATTTCTTGTACTGTATTGTACTGTGTATTGTCGGTGTTCATCTTTGGGGTGTTATAGTTCTTAGGGGTAGTTGGAGGTAGTTTTTTTTTTTGGGTGGGTTGTTCATTGTGTGTTTGGGGTGCAGCACACATTGAAAGAGGAAGATGCCATTAATGATTGTTTATTTGCAGGAAAGTGTCCCTTCCTGCACTTAAGCAATCATCCATGCATCGCAGGTACCTTTGCACCATGGTGCAAGGGTGTCTATGTTGGCGCTGGGCAGCAGTTTGTGCAGCTGTGCTGAGGAAAGTACAGGGATGCTCTGTATTTCTGTAAATATGGTGCATCCCTGCACTTTAAAAATGTTGCACTGTTCTCACAAACACTGTGTACCTACTCTGAGGGGATGGGCCCTGTCCTACTGGCTAGTTTAAGCACACTGACATTCCCCACATTTCATCATCATAAGAATTGTTTATCTGCAGACTGTAACACGCCGTGTGACCCATTTTTGGGTCCTGCTACACAGGTAAGTGAGACACAGTAATCCTTTATTTCTCACATGCCTACGACATGTGGATTATGTGTGACCATATCCGTGGTGCTTCATGCTGCTTTGTTATAGAAAGCTATTGGTGAGGCCTCACCCCACATGGTAGTAGTGATGTAAATAGTGGCAAGTACCTACATATGATTCCCACATCAGTGGGCCCACCCACTTCAGCCTGGGTTCTTTCATGAGTCGTGTTGTGTATGATGGCTAAGTTGTCCTTGTTATTGCTTGTCAAGTCCCTGTTTGACATTTTAAATGTTTTACATGTGTAACCATAAGACAATGTTGCATCAAACACCCTCCTGGCACATGCTACATGTTCCCCCTGGTCCACATGACATGTAGATTGTAGTCCCCCAATGGGCAGTTTTCTGCTAACCCTCCCCAGATGGGCCACAATTGTTGCACAGCCAGACCCAGCAGTGCATTTGTGTCGCTATTATGCAGTACACATGTCCATTCCCACATCACCAGTAAGCACAGTCTCCCCATTCAAACTGAATGTGATTTTGACATGCACAGTCAGCACATACATTACACAGCAGTAGCAGAGGCCCACCATGCCCACACATCATCATTAGTTTACACACAGTTGGTACTGTGGTGGGCATTTCTTATATCTCCCCCACCCTCTAATTGATTATTTGAGAGGAGCTCATGTGGTCCATTCCATGGCGGTTGACACCTGTGTGCACTCACCCTGGACACCAGTTCAGCTGGGTGCAATTTAGTTTCATGCAGGGTACTATATACATGTATCTTGCCATGCCCCTATGTGTGGATACCTCCCATCTCCCACACCTGGCCCCCTCTCAGATGAGATATTTCTC
This sequence comes from Pleurodeles waltl, assembly GCF_031143425.1. Lineage (NCBI taxonomy): Eukaryota > Metazoa > Chordata > Amphibia > Caudata > Salamandridae > Pleurodeles > Pleurodeles waltl. The sequence continues at coordinate 1,005,280,270 of NC_090449.1, read as the reverse complement.
CTGACACAGCCATTCCTTTCTGAGGCTTTAAATTCTAGATTAGTGTGCATAGGCCTAAGTGAGATCGAGTAGCTGCATGGTGCAAGGTGTCCTGCATTGTAACTGTCAGGTTGTGCAAGGTGGCAGTGTGCACGCTTGGTGTATTTTTCCAGTTCATGTTTTTTGCTGTGTATTGTGGGAGTTGTAGTTGTGGTGATTACTGTTGTACATTGCACTGTAAGTGCCAAACATACAAAGTAAGGTAAACATGGATTGATGCTGCACTTCACACAATGAAGTGAGTAAGGTGATGGTTCTGGGCTGGGCTGGGCATATTGTGGGTGGTCAGTGTGCATTACATGTATTTGCTGTTTATCCACAGACGTGCCAGTATACTGCCCTTTGGGCTGCAAACAGTGTGTTTAGCGCTGGGACATCGCTGTCTGCACCTTATGACATTGCCTAGCTGCTGCATTGCCCCTAACTTACCCTGTGACATACCCTTTTCTTGTTGTTCGTCATATGCCGCACTGTCCTGTCCTGGGACTTCTATCACCAATTCCTCATGGATGACGGCTGCCACCTTCTCCTCCAAATCATCCAGCTGCTCCTGGGGCTCTGGTCTTCCATCTCCTATCTGCAATGCTGCCTCCAGGTTGTTGGAAAGTTTCTCCTTTGTCCTGCACTTGCAATCGTGCCAGCGCTTTTTACAGTCGATCACTGTCCTCTTGTCTTCTGCCACACTGTTGACCTTGTCGACAACAGACTGCCATATGGGCTCTTTCCTCCCTAATGGCAATTTAGAGGTGATGAATAGCTGGTGTTGGTGCTACGGCACCTCAGTGACCAGTATGTTATTCTCCTCCTCACTAAACTTGCTCTTCCTTTTCCCCTTCTCCTGTGAGTCTGTCTGAATATCCTGGCTGGTACTTGGCTTATTGACATTGTCTCTGGGCCTCTGGTCTCCTGAGTTCTGCATGTCAGCTTCTGGAGTGTGTCTGGTTGTGTTTTTTTTCAAATGCAGCGTTTTTTACTGTTTTTTGATGCTTTTGGTGCTCAAAAGTGACGCTAGGACAGCTTGTGTCCCATAACGTGCCGCTATTCAGCCTAGCGTCACTTTTGCAGCAGTAGCATCATTTTTGTTGCGGTGCACTGGCTAGCATCATTTTTTTTACTCTGCCAGGTTCTGCTGTTTTGTAAATATGGAGCAGGCATGGCATTAGGATCTGTCGTACCCCAGCAGTAAAATGTTTGACGCATCACTGTGCTGCAGCAGCAATGCGTCATTTCTTCTAAATGAGGTCCTAAATATTTAGTTAGTCAGGCTAGCTTAACTGACTAGAGGCCTTAATTCTGAAAATATGTCTGCCTGGATAGCGTGTTCTTTTCTTTTGCAGGTGCATTTCAAGGCTTCATTAGCTAGTAGAAAGGAGCATTGTCTTATGTATTAGTTTTACTGATAGCAAGGTCTGAGAGAATAAGGCCCATATTTGTACTTTTATACAATTATATTTTGTAAGTCTGCACCGCTTTTACGTCAAAAAATGACACAAATGCGGTGCTAAAAAAGTATAAATATGGGCCTAAATCTTCAGAAGAGACATGTAGATTTAATGAGTAGCTGAAGCCTCCTATTCATCATACACTAGGAACGTAGGATGTCCAAGGTCTAAGTAACTATCCTGGGTCTGGAGGATGAGAAATTCATGTGGTGTTGCAAATGCAGATGATAGATCTAAAGCCAATTGGTCCTTGGAGAGGATAAAACCAATAACCTTCATGTTGAAGATTTTGTTTGTTTTAATTAATACTTACACTGTTAGAAGTTAAGACAGACTTCCCCTAGACTTTGAGTGGTACAGACCTCTCAGCTTCCCTTCTTGCAAGTGTGAAGCTCCAGGCTGGGGGACTTCTACTAAAGTCTTCGCTATGCTGACACCATTTCACATTTTCGAATTTCCCTAAATTCCATTCCAACCATCCTTATTCTTGATCTAAAATTCTGACTAGATGATTTTGGAATTATTTCATGTTTAGAAGCAAGAGCAGGGGTTTCTTTTTGCAACACATATTTCTGATTCTCAGTTTATGTATTGATGTGGTCGTTAGTGATTTGCATCTTAATTTGATGAGACTGAACTGATTGCACTATTTCAGCTTGCCAGCTGTAATTCTGTACCTTTTCAATATTTTCATGACTTGCAATTACATTAGATTGATTGGAAATAAATCATTTACCTTACACTTCCGATTTTTGATCCTCATTGTGTGGCCAAATGGGCTCCACAGAACTCTAAATTGTTTAATAATGTTGATTCCATCTTTCTCTCCATCAACATAAAAAGATCCATCTAATAAGAGATAGAAAACACGTTTTTACACCTTTAGTTATTGACTTGGGTGGGGAGATTCAATGCTGGACCAGTCCAGCCATGTGACTCGCTTCACAGCATCAGAAAAAGGAAGCTCTTTCCCCCATTCTTTCAGTCAGTGCAAGACTTTGCCTGAATGACAGTCCACCCACAGAGCTCTGGTGTACACTGACACACCGTCCTGTCTAGATGACAGCGTGAGTCCTCAGGCAGCTGCAATGCTAGGATGTAACGCTAGTGCTTCCAGAATGAAGTGGGAATGGCAGGAACCCATCCACGTTGTCAGTTTTTTTGTGTGCCCTAATTTTCTCTATGTTTACCTCAGGCTCTCTATACATTTTTATGCACCTGCATAGTGTTTAGAGGGGAATTCAATGCTCTGGGGGAAACTGAGGTGTGCATTGGGGTAAGTGTTTTAGCAATGCATTGGCCATCTCTCTTCTTGCTTGTGGTTTCTGTTGCTGGAGGTGAGGCAGCCACTTACACTCCCTGTGGTCGACTAGAAGTGCCATTTTGGGAAGTTAGTGCTCTAGTCTCCCAATGAATTTGGTAACTCTCCTTATTTAAGGAGGACTATAGATGTGCTTCGATTGTGGTATTACCTATTTAAATCTCCCTTATTTTGATTTAATAAATGCCATGTTCTGATGTTTTACATTTTTTTATTCTGGTTATCCATTGCTGTGATAAGGTTTTGTCTTTTTTCCTTGTGCCCTGATTTTCACTATTTTTACCTCATGCATTTTTTCTGCATTTTCACTTTATCTAGGAGGTTAAATCAGTTTTCTGTGGAGGAGGGTACTTAGTTGTATATGAGGGACAGGTGTTTTGGCAAGTCATTGTTGACCTCTCACCTTGGTGCTGGTTTCTGTTACTCGAGATGAGGCAGCCATTTGTACTGTGTGTAGTTGCCAGGATGCGCCTCTTTGGAAAGTTAGCACTCTAGTTGCCTGAGGAGTTTGATGATTCTCCTTATTTTAGGAGGACCACACTGCTGCTGTGCCACCGGCACACCAAAGGCAAGCCCATCTGCGTCTGTGTGCATCTGTTCCGCTGCCAGGGCCAGCCATGATGTCAGTGAGGGCCTAGCTCTTTTTGACATCTCTCAGAATCCCTCAGTGAAAACATCCCCGTGATTGACTGTTAACCATCTATAATTCCATCTATTTGCTCACTCATTATAGTGCATCTGGACCAAAACTGTATGAGGGTGCTTTACTTCTTATCCGTGTTTTAATAATTTGGGATTACATCAAATGTAAAGAGGGAAAACAATTTACCAATCGTATAGATTATGAGGCATATTTATGAGCTCCTTTGCATCACTCTTGCCCCATGCAACGTTGTGCTAGAGAGACACAAATGAAAAGTGAGACTTATGAAGTCATGCAAGGCCATCTTGCGTAGCCTTGCATGGCTTCTTAAATCTTGAGCGATATAATGCAGCACAAATCGCTGTGTACTTCGCACCAGGGAAGCATTTTCATAGGTGTTGCATGGGTGTTCCCACACAACATCGATGGTTTTTAATACATTCCCCGATTTATCAGAACAGGTAAACCTGTGAATGTGACAAAAAGATACGCCTTTCCAGGAGAGGAGTAATGAGGAGAAATATCTTTACTTCTCCTTGTTTTTCCTTTATGTGTGCTGCGTTCTGCAGCACACCTAGAGAGGAAAGAGGCTCTCAGGATTGTTTTTGTGCAGGAAGGTGGACCGCAGGCACCCTTGCACCATGGTACAAGGTGCCTGTGTGTATGCGCTAGGCAGACCATTGCACCCCAAAGCAAAAATGTTGACACTATTGGCCTAGCAACCACCATGGTGCGCTGTATTCTAAATACAGCTCAACCATGGTGTTGTTAGTTGGCGATAGGGTCACACAAGAAATGTGGCGCATTGGGACCAATGTGCCACTTTCTTGTAAATATGCCCCTAGCACATCCCTGCCCTTTCCCAGTGATGCAGTGCAGCACAGCAAGGTGACATACATCTGCCTCTGTATCTTAGTTCATGGTTACAGATTGACGTCATAGAGTCAATGTGGGCCTCAATATTTTGTTTGGAAAGATGAACCTTGAGCTGCCTGCAGAAGATTGAGAGATGGGCCAATTCTGAGCTTGTGAGGCAGGAGCTCCAGGCTGCAATGGCTGCTCCAGAGCATATTTTTACTATGTTGTTGTTGCTCTGAATTTGTGCTGTTCAACCTTGGAGCATTCTCGGCTGGGCTATTGCCTCCCAGAGGAACAGCCACTGTGTTTCTGCGTAGGAGATACAAAGAATAACATCCCAGGTAGTAGAGTCCCACGTTTCAGAATCTTAACATACGTGGGGCCTGATTTATGATAAGTTAGCGCCATCTTTACGTTATTTTTTTACGCAAAAGCGGCGCAAACTTACAAAATATAATAATATTATAATAGTATTTTGTAAGTTTGCACCGCTTTTGCATAAAAAAATGATGTAAAGGTGCTGCTAACTTTGCATAAATCAGGCCCCTGGTGTATAGAGTATTTTTTTGATTTTACACCTACCAGATGCAAAAGAGGATATTTTTTTCAAAATCATCCTTAGTCATTATCATGTCATTCTATCCACTGCCCACCACACTTGACTTTCCTTAGCGTATAAGCCTCGATAGTTGCTCTATTCCTCGGGCTGAGCATGTCCTCAGCAATTCTCTGTTAGCACCTTACCATTACGGTGCTTTCTTCCTCAGTAGTAATATGTACTAACTACGACTCTTACCAGACAGCCGCACTCGGCAGATCAGCTCACCCACTAGGTTTGCCAGCTCTTGATCCCCAAACTCAGCATCCCAAACTCCAGGGTTCAAGAATATTTTGCTCTGGAATCGTCTGCAACTTGGAATCTGCAACACTGGCAACCACCTTCTTTCTGTCCGGAACAAAATGTAGACATAGTTATTTACTCAGTAGATCTGACTGTTCTTACAGTAACACCTGGAATGTAAAGTTGTCAGACTGGTGACTTGGAAACAGAATAATGTGCTGAGGATCGTAAGAGACCCAAGCATAATATAGAATTATTGAATGATCTGAGCTTTAATAAGTGGTAATAACAGCTGAAAATAAGTTAACTAGTCATGGTACAGAATTATTGAATCCACTGTGCCTCAATAAGTGGGAAGAACTTAGCCAGACCATACGATACCTAGTCAAAAAACATAATTAGTGAATCCACTGAGCTTCAGTAAATAGTAATGACTTAGCTGAACATAAAATAACCAATCGGGTACAGAATTATTGAATCGAGTGTACCTCAATGAGTGGGAATAACTTAGCCAGACGTAAAATGCCTAATCATAATACAGATTTACTGAACGCACTGAGCTTCAAGAAATTGTGGTAATGTCGCTGAACATTAGGTATTTAATGAGAATATAGAATTATTGAATCGAGTGTGCCTCAATAAGAGGGAATAACATAACTGAGTATAAGATAACTAATCATACACTTTTCTAAACAAAGAGGGGACATGTTAATGAATTTATTACCAAAGTCCTTCAAGTTTGTTAGTTGGTTGTCAAGCCCAGTACGTGTTTTCAAACAACGTTCTGTGTTAGTTTTTTGAACCAGTGTTTGGTCACTCCCGGAAGAACTAGAATGGGGGGACAAAGACCTCTAATTAGAACAAGTGAGGGTGGTTTTATTGCGAGCATTGATGTTGTGGTTCAAACTGCACCAGCTCTTTTTGAGGCAGGCCCTCAAATGAAATATTTACTGCTTAAAGCTGAAATAAAGAGGCTTGAAAGGCGAGTCTTTGAGGGTGTCCTTGTGAGGGTTAGTTGTGTTAACGGACTTTAGGGTTTGGTATAGAAGATGTCTTCAGTCTCTATAGAAGATGATACACAAGCTCTACCCACAGGGATGCACCCTCTGGGGTAAGGTAGAAACTGCAGATATAGGTTTCCAAAATCTTCAGACAAACCTATTGTTAGAAGTCTTGGACACAAATTAGCACATAAGCACCTAAGACTGGAGGAGCCTGAGAATGTATCCTGATAGAATCCTTCAAGTCTTTGATATCAGAAGGAAAGAAAAGGAGCATTGCTCACGTAGGACATTACTTTCTTCCTTTGTCCTCGAGGCAACATCAGAGCACGGGCCACTTCCTCCAAGGAAGTCTGAGAAGTCACCTAGAGGCCTATTTAGGGGAAGTCACGCAGTGCAGTGCAGCAAGTCCCCTTGCTGTGCTGCGCTGCATGATAGGGAAAGGGCAGGAATGCGCAATATTTATTGCAATATGGCACTTCTCCTTCCCCCTGCGCTGGCACCTTTTTGGCTGCCTAGCGCCAACGCAGGGATCTTTGCACCATGGTGCAAGGGTGTCTGCCTTGCATGCAGGATTGTTTTTGTGCAGGGAGGGTCACCTTCCTGCACAAAAACAATCCTTGGATGCATATTCCTCTTTCTGTCCTGCATCCTGCAGCACACATAGAAAGAGTAGGAAACAAGGAGGAATAGAGAGATTTTACCTTGTTATGACTCCCCTTGGGAGGTGTAAGATTTTGGTGCTTTCCCAGGTTTACAAGCTCTTGTAAATCAGGGGATGCATCCAAAAAACATGGGAGGTGCGTGGGAATACCCATGCAATACTCATGTAACACGTTCACAGGGCAGAGTAACAAAACACATCGATTTGCGCTGTGTTGCATTACTCCAGATTTTTGGAGCCACTCAGAGCCAAAAAAGTGGCTTTGCATGGCTTAAAAAATCAGACTTAGGGGGTTTGTGTCACGCAAGTACCATGGCATGGTGAAAACGCAATGCAAGCCTCTCATAAATATGCCCCTAATTTGGAAAAGACACAAGCCTTTGGTCACTCTCCACAGACCTGTTTGATTGAGGAAACTAGTTTTTGAGTCAAAGCCCATAATATTTTAGGGTATTTTTCGGTTATTTTCAACAAAAGGAGACCCTTCAAAAAGACTTCTCAGTCCAGAACTCAATTACTGCAAGAATAAGGATAACTGACATCCAGCTCGCATTTCAAAGTGCCTTAAAAACTATGGACCTGATTTAGAGTTTGGTGGAGGGAGTTACTCTGTGAGGGTTACTCCATCAAAAACGTGACGGATATACCGTCCACCATATTACAATCCCATAATAACATATTAGATCGTAATACGACAGATGGGATATCTGTCATGTTTATGACGGAGTAACCCCTACGCCAAACTCTTAATCAGGCCCTTCGTTACAACTACCAAGAAAACTCAATGATACTGACTATTACTAAGGAAGGTAGGTACTCACATGTGCAGCTGCATCTATACTCGCTCTGTTCAACAATACCTCATGCATAAACACCACCACAACTTTGCCTTATCATGAATCCCTCACACATCACAGTCAGCCATGCACTCCAAAATTGCCTCTATGGGACCCAATGGCATTCAGAGATCTTTCAGAAAACCCCAGTCCCTGAAATGCTATCTAAATAGTCCAGTAAAGTACAATTCATATCGATGTATAAGTAACACACTCTTCATATGGCTGTATTTGAGGTCTTCGTGTGGAATCTCCTCACCAAAGTACGAATTCAAAGCAAAACTTTGATACTCCCCAAAATGTAGTTGGCAGGGCAGGTTTGGTACAGTGGTGTGTTATTGAGAATTGTCTTGGTTTAAAAGAGCTGTGGCCTAGAGTGAAGGATGCTTTGGAAAAAGACAGGTTTCATTGTAGAGTTTTCCCAGAAGTGGGCACCATCGGCCATTCGTTTGGTGACTGGAGAAGGCCAACACTGTCTTTGCAGTCAACTCTGAAGATAATTGGCTGACACTACTTCTTGAGGTCTTTTAATTAAGTAATGAATTGTTGCTCGACTTACATATAAACTTACAGCTCAGTCGAGCCTGCATAGCTGTGTTATGTTGCCTTTGTGCAAGATATTGGGTGCAAGACCCTTCACACAAATAAAAAGAAAACAGTCAGACTAGACGACAGATTTAAGAGCCCCTAGCACCACCGGAACGTCACTTTTAGTGACACTCCGATGCCGCTATGCACTGCACCATATTCACAAGGTGGCGTTAAGCCACTTTTTCTGGCTTAACTCCACCTTGTAAATATGGCCCCTTCACATGCAGCACTTTGCGTGGAAGGGCCGTGCAATGGGAGTTGCTGTGGGCGTGCCACAGCAACACCCTTTGCATTTTGACACTGCCCCAGATTTACGAGTTTTCTTAAACCTGAGGCAGCGCCAAAATCTAACGCCACCCCAGTGGTGGCGGTATAAGGGCACAAGTAGGAGAAATGCTTTCATTTCTCTGCGTTTTTTGCTCTTTCTATGTGTGCTGCATTATGCAGCACACATAGAAAGAGCACATCGCCATTTAAGATTGTTTTTGTGCAGGAAGGTGTTCCTTCCTCCACAAAAACAATCTCCCCCTCAACACAGCCATCCTTGTACAATGGTGCAAGCGTTGCTGTGTTGACGCACGGCAGCAAATTGCAAATTCAGTGCTGGTGCAGGGGGAAACACAGGGGTGTGCCGTATTCTATTAAATATGGTGCATCCCTGCATTGTAAAAATGACGGTGCGCAATGCTGCCAATTTTGGCGCAGTGACACGCACTCTCATTTTCCCTTAAATCTGACCCTAGGTTAGTAAGGTTAGGGCTGGAGACCATTTTATGTCTTTGAACAAAGAACAACCAGGAAATGAGCGGCACACTAGAAAGGCCTAGTAGTGCTTACCTGAGATCAAAGCCCATGTCTGAATGATTCTGTACTGTGAAATAAGGTGTATAATACTGCACAATGGAACATTCTTGGTAACCCCATCTGTTGTATCCTCCACAGCTCCCTGAGGTGGCAAAGATAGCAACCGCGAAGGCACTCACGGTGGGATCTCTTCTTCAATCAGTGCTGACGTACCATCAGGATAAGGCAGTGATCAGTGAAATGGAAGTGCACTGGACACTCCTGGACTGGCTGATTGTCAACCTGTAGCACAACCAGAACAAACTTTCTAATTTAAAGCAAGCCACCAGTGTTCAAGGACTCATCGCTTGGGGAAATCCCTTTATCAGTCGTTGACATATCTGGAAATGGGGCCTTTCACTCTCAACCTTCTTCCCAGTGCCTTTTAACATTTCCGCACTTTCCATAGTCCTTTCGGCAGTCGGGTACACTAAAGACAAAAAAAAAATAAAGCTAAGAGAACCAGGAACAACAGACAGAAGACTTTGTTGTTATGTGTACTCTGGATGTTACGTGTAATTATTCAATTATTTTGGAAACTCTGTGGTATAGAGTGTTATCCATTTAGTAGAAATCATTTAGAACCAGGTAAGCCACCCCCTCGGAAACTTGCTGAGACCCCTAGATGGTGGTTCTTATGGACACTATGAGCAAAGCAGAGTCCCCAGGAGATTCCAGGGAAAATCAGAGATGTCATATGCCAATAGATAGAAATTTAGACGTGTAATTAAATTGTTATCTCACAAGTTCTTTGGAAGATGTGGTAGAGATGCAGAAGTATCTGCTGGGCTAATTTACAAATAAAAAGGGGAGCAGACAACAGGATGGGTACAAAAGCACAGAGTAGAGAGAGCCAACTACGGTATTTTTTAGGTAGTTTTTATGGATAGTTTGGTTGGCCTGTATTGTAGATTTATATGAATTTAAATGTATTAGCTGTCTTTATTTGCATTTAGGAATTTTCGTTTTTGGTGTAGTTCTTCATTGATTGTCACTTTTGGTTGAAAAGGGGCAAAACACTAGGACTCAGAATCACTGAAGGCTTGCATTGCCCTTGTGTCACGCAAGGTTAAGTGAGATTTACATTGCCATGCAGAGCCATCTTGTGTGGCTCTACATTGCATAGTAATTGTGGATTAACGCAAAGCAGATTTGTGTGGCTCTACATTGCATAGTAATTGTGGATTAACGCAAAGCAGATTTGTGTGGCTCTACATTGCATAGTAATTGGGGATTAACGCAAAGCAGATTTGTGTGGCTCTACATTGCATAGTAATTGGGGATTAACGCAAAGCAGAGTAAGGTGCTACCTTGCGTTAATCTGCCCTGAGAAAGCGTTCCATGGTCGGAACGTGGGGGTTCCAAACATCCAGCCGTGTTTTTTTGGGCGCATTCACAGATTTACTAACAATAGTAAACCTGTGAATCCGTCAAAATGCTACGTCTTCCCAGGGGAGGCATAAAGAGGAAAAAACCTCAGAAGATTGTTGTTGTACAGGAAGGAGTCCCTTCCTGTATAAAACCAATCCTGCCTGCCGGCGCCCTTGCAACGTGATGCAAGGGTGTCTGCTTTGGCGCTTGGCAGCCAGTAGTGTGCCTCCACAGAGAGAGCCGGAGTGTGCTACATCTCAGCAGAAATTGTGCATTCCTGCCCTCTCCATTTGACGGGGTGCAGTGCAGCAAGTTGTCTTGTTTCATTCTGCTGCCTAAAATTGTAAGTACTCAACCCCTAGACATTGACGCCCTGATTTATACTTTTTGACACAAACCTGCGCTAGCGCAGGTTTGCGTCAAAACGTTTAATGCCGGCTACAGCCATTCCTAGTCGCCAGCCGGGCGTCATATTTAAGGAATGACGCTAGCCGGCACTAAGGCCCGGTCAGCGTCAAAAGAAATGACGCTAACCGGGCAGGGGAGACATTGGGAAGATTGGGGGTTATGTGCCAAAGAATGTCGCTAGTCAGGTTAGCGTCAAAAATATTGACTCTAACCTGACTAGCGTCATTTTCTGACACACAACCCCCATGGACATGACTCCTGGCTTAGCAACAACAGGAGTCATGCCCCCCAGCCCAGGGGCCATGGCCACTGGGCACAGTGCCATGTAGGAGGGTCCAGGTTAGGCCACCCCTATGGCAATTCTTTAAAAAAAAATGGAAATACTTACCTGGACCTACCTTGGATGGGTGCGACCATCCATGTGTGTCCTCCATGGGTGAGTGGGGGTGCCAGAGGATGTCCCTGGGTGTAGGGAAGGGCACCTGTGGACTGCTTCCATGGTCTCTGACCATGGAAGTGACCCCACAGGTCCCCTAACGCCTGCCCTGACCCAGGCGTTAAATAATGACGCTAAACAGGCTTAGTGCCATTATTTAAGGCCCTCCTCCTCCCGTGCGTCATTTTTGCATGGGGGATAAATAAGGAGCAAATGCCTTAAAGTCATTTTTTGCCAGGGAACACCTACCTTGCATCTCATTGACGCAAGGTAGGTTTCCACAGTAAAAAAAATATGTTAACTCCTATATTTTGACGCTAGACGTGTTTTCACCGGATTTGCGTAAAACAAAATTACACAAATCTGGTGCAAACAGAGTATAAATAGGCCCCTGAGTTACTTCACTAGAGGGGTATAACAGGAAAATTCTTGTGGACAATATCTTGTCTCTGAAGAAAGGACTGGCGTTTCTGAAGTTCCTAGGGAGGGCTCCTCGGGCGGTTCCCTTCTGGTCATTAATGGTGTTGCCTGAGAAAGATGGCCAGATCACCTCAAGACAAAGGTCTTCAAACTAGGGGGTGGGCCCCCCTGTGGGGGCCTCACGTGATCCCAGGAGGGGCGCCAGGCTCTCTGGCCAAAGGAAGCATTAACCTGATAGCAGTGTTTTGTTTTAGTGAGCGGCAGTAAGTCGCTCTGTAATGGGCCATCAATAACATCTTTTGCCATTTTATCCTGGCTGGGAGAAGATGTCAAAAGGGAAGAGATTTCAAATATTCTTCAGCCCCCTCACCCCCATTTCTAATAATCACACTGTGGTTACCTTTACACGTTATTAAACCCTGTCTGACCAGAGTATGTTTTGCAATCATGTATTTGATTGCAATTTTAAATTGGTAACAGAACCTAAATGCAATGCTTAAATAAGTCTAGGCTTATTTAAACATTGCCAGTTTAATAGAATCATTGTGGAAAATGTTCAGGGGGTCCCCCGATGATTTTTTTCCACAGGTGGCGTGGCATTAAATAGTTTGAAGACCACTGCCACAAGGTGTAAAGAGTTGAAGGATGTGTGGCTGAGGTGCTGGTGAAGAATGAGGAGACTCTTGGTAGATGCAGGGGAGCAGGTCAGGGTAATGTAATGTTCCACCACTCTAGCAGCCACATGTAAATTGTGGTGAGGTGTTGTCATATGTACAGGTTAGCAAGGGGGTACTGCATTAGAAACCTCATAGCTGTCACTGCCTCATTTCTCCAGTGCTGCAAATGTACTTTGCTTGCCCGGAACCGGTTTGTGTTGAGAGGTTTCCACCACCTTGTAACCAGCCAGCAAAATATCAGAAGGAGAAAACGGCTGAGGAGGGTGTATACTGTAGTCTCAGTCTCAAGACTCCAGCCACCAGCAACTCTGCACCACATATCATCCAACATCTCGTTACAACCTCTTCAAAGGGAGTCTGGCCGCATTGCAAATAAATGGACAAGAACCTGGGCTTAGCATGATACCTCATCCTATTCGCCCTTCTTTCTTTGAATTTAGTTTTTTCGTATCTTTTCTTCCTTCTTCCAATTTGCTGTCTTTAATTTTCTTCCTTTATTCTTAATATTATTGTGTTATTGTTTCTCCCCCGTTTGATTTCTTATTCCATCCCATCTTTAATCCTTTCAAATTTTCACTCTTTACTGTCCTAGTATCTCTCCTTTGGTTTCTCATTCTTTCTCTTTACATTTCTTTAATTTGTTACTTTATTTCACTCTATTCTCGTGTTTTACGTATATCTTTCCATTCTTACATTGTGTTCTTTATTTCTTTGTTCTTTCATTCTTTTCTTCTAGTCACCCTACTTTCACCCCATCCTTCCCTCCTTTCATCCAACTTGCCTTGATACTTTATTCTTTTTTCCTCTTTACATCTTCTACTTCCTCATTTCCATTTTCTTTCCTTATTTACATTCTTCCTTCCTTCCATCACACTCCAGAATTGTAATTGTCTCTCACTTATTTGTTATTCACTTTTCTCATAAGTTCTCTTTCTCCCTGTTATGCTTGGCTCCTTTGTCGCCCTCTCGCCCCAGAGCTGTGCCATGGTGTTTTTTTCCTGTAGTATTTAGTAGCTGCTTCTTCTGTCCTGTGACCTGTAGTCACAGATCAAAGTTACTATGGGCCATAAAAAGCACTGTTCTGTGACCCACTGGAGTTGGTGTAGTGAGGGTTTCACTGCACTCTCCTCTCCACACATTGAACCCAAACACACAAGCCTTCAGCCTCTTGTGTAATGTGTGAATCTGGCACATTGGAGCCCTGTCGTCAATGGTGTTACGAAACTGGAGGGGGCCCCCCTCCGGACTCACTCAGGCCAGGTGCCGTCTGAGGGGAGCTCCCTGGAGCTCGACCCCCCCTTGCACCGCTGGGGCTGTGGGGGCCTTTGTTACACCTGTGCCTGTCGTGTTTCAGCAGGCCCAACCACAGTTAGCCAGCTTCATTATAGAGAGACTAGTGTAGGGTTTCCTCTGGTTTATACTCAATTGGCTCTACTGGAGTAAGCTTTGATCTAGTGTGAGATGGACAGTCATTCCACCATTTTTAGGATGTAAGACCATCAGTGGATTTCCCTGCCTGAGACCACCATGCGTGGCATAGCAGTCTCTGGCAAAAAAAATTGATTAGTGACACTCAGTGAGAAAACTCCATGTGCACCAAGACCCATGTTTTAAGAGCGGCACAAGAGGAGGCGTGGTCGGGCCGCGAGAGAAGATGGCCGCCTAACCCGGGAGCTCCGCGCCGCGTCGGACTCGGGGGAGTGGCGGGGGCAACGCGGCCACCGTAAACAGGATCATAAAACCTCCGTAGGCTCTCTAAACACATGGAGCCCTGATCCCTGTTTAGGAGGCCCAGAGAAAGCAGCTGGGAAGACTGCCGCGCACCTCGGCAAGAAAGGCCTTGTCCGGGGGCGGAGTTGCGTCTCCCGAGGCTGGAGCCGATCGGCCCGTCAGGACGGAGACAACGACTTGCGCGCCCCATCGCCGTCGGTCAGTAGCGCTGTGCCACTCATCAGGACGTTGTGCCTTCCCCCTTGACCCCCTCCCCATCTCTAGGAAACAGAAGCCGGCGTCAGCCTCGGAGGGGCAGCGGGGACCCCGCAGCTGCCGCAAACAGGACCACAACACATCCGGAGGCTCCCTACAACATATGGAGCCCTGATCCCTGTGGAGGAGGCCCAGAGATAACAGCTGGAAGGACTGCCGCGCACCTCGGCAGGTAAGGCCTTGTCCGGGGGCGGAGTTGCACCTCTCGAGGCCGGAGCGGATCGGCCCGTCAGGAACGGAAGCAACGACTTGCGTGCCCCATTGCCATTGCCTGCAGTCAGTAGCGCAGCGCTACTCATTAGGACGTCGTGCCCTTCCCCCTTTACCCCCTCTCCATCTCCAGGGAATAGAAGCTGGTGATCGGAGAGAGGATGGTGCCCGCCCTCTCAGGGGAAAAACGGGGCAACGAGGCACTGGCATAGGTTAGCATCACCTACCCCCCCCCCGGCTCCTTATTCAACAGTACAACCGCAAGGGCCCTGACATCGACAGAGCCCCCTTGCCGCCACAAAGCGGACAAGTCAACATCTACATGGCCTCCTGCGATTAGGGCGAAGCGCCTGCCGGACGGCCCCTCACAACACTGGGAACAGTAGAGCATCAACCAGCCCTCAACCTTCTCTGCTCGCAGCTATGTAGGACCGAGCAGAGGCAGTGCTGAAGCCACGCTCCAGCAAAGACGAGGTGCTCTGACACAGGAGCTAATGATGGCCCTAAATTATCCCACTGGATAGGAAAGACACTCTGTTGATCAGGCACACTGCCCCTTCTGAAAAACTCTGCAGTGGACCACTAGTTCAACCAGGACAGGTCTCAAGCAGCCCCTCGGATTGGATCAGATTTATGGGGACCCCAGGAAAATATACCTCTGGATACAGCGACCCGGATGTAGCACAGAGGAGGGCGATGCTGGGACGCGACCACCCGCCTTCTCCCTAACAACCTCCGGTGCCTCCAAAGACGAGCAGCTCCACAGTGACAAATCCAGTTCAACAACACAAGTAGGGGAGGTTGGGCACTGACTGACCCACGCACTACTACCCTCACCAGTCCCCGAGAAAGAAAGAAGGGAGGGAAAAAGGGCCTCGGATTCAATAAGGCCTCTCCCACAGGCTGGCACTGAGATGCCCGGAGGCAAGTCAGGACAAAAATCCACAGGCAAACTTGCACAACAATTGCTATTTTCAGAGGCGCTCCAACATAAGCATCTTGCTTCCCCAACAGTGGGACCTCACACAGCCTTAACTCCAACCCAGCCTTCGACGATGGCTGACAAGGAACAGCCTACAACCATGGAACGGATACTACAGGAGATCACCGCCGTCAGTCGCCGGATAGAGGGGAGGGACACTTCTATATACTCTCTGACTCTGGAGACCAAATCCATGCGATCAGACATTGCAAGCTTTCAATCCCGGGTGACAGGATTGGAACACCGCATGGGGAACCTAGAAACTCATATGGCCACAATCCAGGACAAAGACCAGGACCTTCTTTATCTCTGGAGCAAAATAACGGACCTGGAAGATAGAAGCCGAAGAGATAACATTCGCCTTTTCGGAATCCCAGAAAATGAAGAGGGACCAGATGTACAGGCCTTCCTTAACTCTGTCCTCCCCAAGCTGACCTCGCTGACCTTTGACCCGCCACTGGAATTCCAGCGAGCACACAGAGTGGGCCCGAAACGTCCCGATGGGGCCTCAAGACCTCGCTGATCATTGCATGCCTGCTACGCCATACCCAGACCCGCCAACTTCTCCAAGCAGCACGAAACCACTGACCCTTCCCGATAGACAAATATGAAATCCGCATAATGGCCGACTATTCCAAAGACACCAACGAACGCAGAAAGGCCTTCCTGGCTTTAAGACCCAGACTCCGTCAGCTGGAGATGAAATACGGCCTCTTTGACCCAGCGAGAATGTGGGTCACCAAAAACGGGGTATCTAAAGACTTCTACAACCCCGAGGACCTGAGACTTTTTTTGGATTCCTTCCAGCATCAATCTATGGATTCCACCACTCCGACCACAAGACACTTCGGGAGACAACAGTGACATCCCTCCCTTAGGACCGGAGAGGGGAGGCACGGAACAGTATGACCCTGACAACTGCCCTAGAGGCAGGGACCTGGAGGGACTAAACAGGGCACATGACGACAGGGGCCAGGTCCTACACGCCGTGGCACCCCACACTCAGCTCTCGGAAAGGGACAAATCCTGTTCACCCCTAAAACCGGCTTCTATACCCCCCTGAGATAATGATCTGCCACAGGGACTATATGGGACTATATGAGACAACAACGAGAGCCTCGGGGCACGACTGTCGTCAACCCGACGGACAGATGAGTATTTGCCCGGACTCTGCATTTACATTTTCTTTACTGTTGCTGATAATGTCATTACTAAATAGCTAATATGCCTCAATCCCTACAATGCAAGGTTATACAATGTAATGATACAATGCAAGTTATCTCTAGCTCAATTCTGTGCACACATTACCTGCATCCAGGCCAGGCATTGTTGATACCCACTGTGTACGCATACGACAGGTTTATGCCCCATGCCGATGTTGCGAATGTTTTGTTCATTTATTCCTACCCCTTTAATACAAAGTAGTACAATGCTATAATGCAATAGAAGTTACCTCTGGCCCATTGCCGAGTTTTTATTGCCTATATCAAGATTAAGAATTTGTTTATCCCCACTGTTTACACATAGGCCACGGATATGCCTTATAATCCAATGTCCTGCACGCAATATTATGATACTAAGCCACAGAGATGTTATCTATGAAGGGTAAGACGTATGCACATACATGTATGTGTACTTTAAAGCCTTTCCCCGGCCCACCGCTGATCTGCTCTCCCTGCTCCGCTCCTCTTCCCTCCCCTTCCACCCATGCCCCGGCTCCATCAAGCCGTCCCTATAGTATAGGACCCTGCATGGCAGCGATGACTAGACACAGCGGTCCCCTACCCCATCGCTAGGGGTGCATAAACAATATCAGCTCTCACTCGTTAACAGAATGGCTACCCCTCTATACCTTTTTTGAGGAAGTTTTGTAAATAGCCAGACCTCCGCTCTTACCGTTCTTTGAAAGTAATTGAGCATTGACACTCATTTTATTACTTTCCTGTGTTTTTAATCTTGGTGTCATCCCTGACTATTGATTAAAATGATGATATATGCAGTGATGTTTAACCAATTTTATTCTTAATTCTCCTTGTTCTCTCCTTTTTACGGGTGCTTGAGTGTAGGCATGTCCGTTTAGATGGTGCTACCTCTTTTAGTGACTATCGGTACAATACGGCTTAGTGCCCCCCCGATGTGGGGAGCCCGTCAGGCGTTGCACTGCCGACCTGGCGAGGAGCATTATCCGATGATGATGCCAGTCATCCATTGTGATGCTTGAGGGCACTCGCTCCTGATGATTCAGGTCTCCCTAGTTCATTTATCTTCTCGTTGTATGGAACAGTGTACTTTTGGTTTGTCGTACTATTATTGGGAGAACGTACACTGGACCAAGTAATCTCCCGGTCCCTCCTCTTTTTCCTTCATACCCCTCTATACCTACACCTGACCGCCCCCTTCCCCCCTATCACCAACACAATAAGATTCTACTCTGTCAATAACCACAGATACTCAATACCCCCCTCCTTCGCTCCAACTCTCTCTCCTCCCCCTTCCCCCCAAATAGGATACTCAACCCCTCTATTGCCACTCTCCCCTAAGTTCCCCCGCGACAAACCTAAAACACTCCTCCTGCCTCCGGAGACAGACAGAAAGATTCTTAACAAACGGCGGCCGCCCCTCTTTCCCCCCCTGGCCCCCCGCCCCGACCTGGACCTGATTGTCGGCGCTGAGAGCTCCTATAGGAAAAGGACCTGCAGTCTACAGATCTACCCCTCCAGGGTATATTGTTCCCCTAGCTTTCCCAGTCTAGCTTCTCTATCCTCACCCTTACCCATCCCTTCTCCCCCTCTCTTCCTGACTGCATCTCCCCCTCTCGCCTTCTACCCTACATCTCTACGCTAACCACCTCCTCCTTCCTCTCCCCACCTTCTCTCCTATCCCCCCTCCCTCTTTCAATCTTATCTACCCTCTTCTTCCCCCCCTTATGAAGGATCATTCGACGTCCACCAGCTATCCCCCCTAACCGTTACGCTGCCAAAGACACGCTCCCTGCCCCAACGATAGAAGCAGCCCTCTACACTATCCTCCGAATTGCTGAGACCCTACCCTGATATCCAGCATGCCAAGAGCTGCCCTTTGCGGGACACACCCACTACGAATCATCTCCTGGAATGTGCACGGCATGACGAATTACATCAAACGAAAAAAGGTGCTTCCCTAACTCAAATCTAAAAGAGCGGATATAGCCCTGATTCAGGAGACCCATCTGGACAGTACGGAGACTAGCAAGCTCCGTCGGGACTGGGTAGGAAGGGTTTCCTTTAATTGCTGTCCAGCAGCCCAGGGACCCGGAGGAGGCACCCCCCAAATGCAGAGTAGCGATATTGCTACGTAAAACCCTTCCGGTTATAATCATCAAAACATGGAACGACCCGGAGGGGAGATACGTATTCGCAAAACTGAAGGTAGGAGACACTTTCCAATGCGTGGGCTCAGTCTATGCGCCGACCGGTACAAAGCGATCTTTCTTCCTACAATGAAACCGCCTCCTGACTGAAATAGGGACCACCCGCTACATCCTAGGGGGAAACTGGAACCTTGCCCGGGACGCCATATTAGACAGGACGGGCCCTATCGATACGGGCAACAATCACGACAGGGCACTGCTGACGGACTTAATCACTGATGCAGACTTGGTTGATTATTGGAGACTGATACACCCAAAGTACAAGGAATATACATTCCTGTCGCCTGTCCATGGCATCCAATCTTGCCTGGACTATTTTTTTGTGTCGCACACCGTAGTTCCCCAACTCCAAGATACTAGTATATTTGAAAGCGGACTTTCAGACCACTCCCCTATTTTGCTCCAGATCCAAACGGTTCTCGCTTCCCCTGGTCGCCAACCATGGCACTTCGCAGTGCATAGATACCGTTCCCCCAAGGGAAAGAACAACTGAGGACCCATGTATCCACATACATGGCTGACAACACCGGCACTGTGGCCTCCAAACGAGTTTTCTGGGCGGCGGCGAAGGCAACCCTGAGAGGTAATATGATGCACGATGCAGCACTGGCCAACAAGGATAGGATGACACCCCAACGAACCCTAGAAGACAACATCCAGAGACAATACACCGCCCAGCCGTCCCTCGCACTACGCCGCTCTCTCGAACAAGCCCGAATGGCACACAACGAGCTCTACACCTCGCAGGCGGAATACGCACTGCAAAGATTATGCGGCCGTCACTATGAACAAGGCGAGAAAGCGGGATGACTCTTGGCGGCACAACTCCGGCACAGAGAAGCTGCCTCTGCCATCCTGGCCATAACGTCCCACTCAGGAGCAGTACTAACCCGCCCACAATACATCGTAAATGAATTCGCAGCCTTTTACCACCATCATAATACCCGTGAAACAGCGGCCAATAATGCACAAACCGAGGCCTTTCTCACCACGGCCAACCTACCCGCATCTCGGAGGCGGGCCAGGCTCACCGAGAAGGCAACATAAGTAAGGAAGAACTAGTGCAGGCCATTAGGAATCTCCCCTACCACAAATCACCGGGTGAGGATGGCTTCCCTACTGAATTCTACAGATGGGCAGGGGCAGTCACTGCTGTACATGAGGCACTCGCAGAGGCATGCCAAGAGGGCTTCTTAGGCGCACTGTCCAACAAGGCCAAGATTGTTGTCCTACCCAAACCGGGTAGAGACCCCCTACTCTGCGGCAGCTATCGCCCTATTTCCCTCCTGAACGGAGACGTCATACTCTTGGCCCGCGAGTGTAATGGCGGCTCGCTTACGTTAAGTGATCCATCACACCCAGGTGGGGTTCGTACCGGGCCGCACCTCCAGAAACCACATGCACACTCTCTGTCATACCCTATATGAATCTCTAAACATGCCGGAGGAAGCCCTGTCCCTTGACGCGGAGAAGGCGTTTGACCGCAGCGAATGGCCCTACCTGTTCGCTACTATGAAACACTTCGGTCTCGGAGAACAATTTATCTCCAAAGTTCGCTTACTGTATGATAATCCTACGGCGCAAGTTAACTGCGGGGGTTTCCTATCCGATCCGTTCCCCATTGGAAGAGGCACAAGACAGGGTTGCCCCTTGTCACCGCTCCTGTTCCTGCTAGCAATGGAACTTTTGGCAGCTACCATACAAAACTCCCAGCGGATACAATGTATCCATTTAACAGGCGGCACCTCCAAAATCTACCTCTATGCTGATGATATCTTGCTCACTCTGTCTGATCTAGAAAGGTCCCTGCCATCGTTGCTCTAAATCATAGGGGACTTTGCATCCCTATCTGGATACTGGGTAAACTGGGACAAAAGCGGAACTCTACCCCTCTCAAGAATAACGTCGAGGGCCGCAATCCATGGTCTTCCATTCAAATGGACTCCGACACGCCTCAAATATCTGGGAACACTTGTCAAACGGGGCCTGGAGCACATGTTTAGGGATAACCTAGACCCTCTTGTATCCCGGATGAAACAGGGCTTCGCTAAATGGTCGTTATTGGGCCTTTCTATGTGGGGCAGGAGGCAGGCGGCCAGGATGGTCACCCTCCTGCGCTTTACGTATGTACTAGGCATGCTTCCCCTGCATGTACCCCTTACCCTGCTCCAGATGATAGACGCCTCAATAAGAACTTTTGTTTGGGGCTCTACACGCCCGAAGCTGACGCCAGCAAAAATATTGGCACGACGATCCTGCGGAGGTTTAGGTCTCCCCTCAGTGGAATAATACTCGCTAGCCCTACAGCTATCACAACTGCCATATTTACTTCCTGGAACTCCAGATCCCCCACAGTGGGTAGCCACAGAGAAACTCCTATGGGATCAGCACGAAGGGCTAGGAGGGATACACACTGACCGCCCCGAACTGCCTAATCCTGTCCTTACGGCAACAAATGCGGCGTGGTGCAGGGCTCATCGTCTCCCAGGAATACACCCCTTCTTACACACCCAAGCACCTATAGAGGGTAACAAAAGCATTAAAATTGGGGGAAGTACCCTAAAATGGCCCCAATGGAATAATGCCGGCATCAGCTGCATAGCCCAAATCATAGATGGCGATCAGCTCGACCCTTTGCCAACTTAAGGGAAGAGTTTGATTTACATAATAGCCAAGAATGGCAATGCATACAGCTTAAGCATTGTCTACATAAAGTACTGGGAACCCTTTTGTGGGAGGTCAAGGCCTCGCCAATTATCGCCCAATCTACAGACATGGGGTCACCACAAGGGTGTGATGGCAGGTTTATACGGAGTGGTAGTTACTCACCTTTATTCACAACCCCTTCTTGAAAGTTTACGCCTCAAGTGGCAAGACCGGCTCGGGATGACATATACCAAGGAGGAGTGGTCGGACATCCTGGAGGCACTCGACAGAGGCACCCAGGAGGCCCAACTGAAGTTTTGCCTATTTAAAGTCCTCCAGGACTGGTATTGGACCCCCATGAGGCTTTTCAGGGCAGGTCTGATACCACATGCGAATTGCTGGCGATGCACAGATTCTCACTGCGACCTACTACACATCCTGTGCTGCTGCCCATCGATACAACCTTTATGGGATGCTGTGCGACATACCCTGGCGGACTCCCTTCAGATGCCGCACCCAATCCCGCCGTCACTTATCCTTCTCCACGATATGCACCCGTACCTCCCCGCCACGATCACAGCAGAGATTGCTACACACGACAATCGCCACAGCCAAAATTTGCGTACTCCGGCACTGGAGATCCAGCGCCGCCCCTACACCGACAGAATGGAAGACTGCTATGATACAAACCGCCACTCATGAACGGCTAATCTACATTTACAAGATCAGGCAGCCCTGTTCACAGAAGTCTGGAATCCCTTTCTGACAGGACCGTAATTGACAACAACCCTCCCCTACACTCCACACTTAGCACCTTTTCCGCTCACACCACCCCCGCCTCATACCAGCTGGTGGACAGTCGACAGATGCCAACTATGTTCTCCCTCCCCCTCTCTTCTTTTCTTCCTTTTCTCCCCTTCTTCTTATATCTCATATCGTATGTTTCGATTTTTCGCTTTTACTCATCTCTACTCTTATTCCCCATGTCAACTTCTTCATCTCCCTCTCTCCCCAACTCCTAGATCACCCACCCCAGATGGAACTCCTCAACCCCATAATGCTTAAAACTTTAATCAACAACTCCGTCCTCCCTATCTCCCTCCCCCATGTTGCAATGCCTTCCCCCTCTCCCCTCCAACCCTCCTCTCTCTCTATCCAACTTATATTAGATCGACCGGTGCAGAACCATTAGACCCGTCCCCAAGAGTTTCAAAATGTTAAAGGACACCTATGCAGACTTCCCTCGAACCCACCTCCCCTACTCCACCCTTAACATCCTGGATCTTGTGCCTCACATCATAAGTGAATACATGCGCACCCATACATAACCCCACATGATAGTTCATACAATAAAGGAAACCATCAATATACTCTTCGAGCCATCCTGGCACGCTGACATAACACTCCCCCCCCCTCTCCCCCCCTTTCTGTTCTTCTCCCTATTCTCCCCTTTCTTTTCTCTCCCCCACCCATCCCCCCGGCCCAATACTTCCTTCCACCTCTCCGCTCCTACCTATCCCTTCTCTATTCCTGACCTCATATCCCAATGTTCATATTATCTTTCAGTTAAACTTATGCGTACGCTAACCGAGAAATTAGCCTTTGTCAAAAAACATATGGGCGATGCCCAACAATGTATTCTGTATCATACCTCAATTTTCAGTAAAAAGATTAATTAAAAAAAGAAAAAGAAAAAAGAGCGGCACAAGAAACATGACTCCTGCTCATCAGAGCAGTCAGAATACCTGCTGCAACCTTGGTTGCCCTGAAGGCCTAGAGATCCCTGCCAGCAGAAGGAGATCTATAAATAAAGAAGGTTTCCTCTGTTAGGAAAAGAGAGGTCAGGGCCGGTGCTTTTAAGGTCTAAATGGCCCCAAACGTGTCTCTTATTTATGAAGTAAAATCTCTTTTTGAATTATCTGCCATTGGGCATGTGCTGTGCCCCAAACACGATATCTCTTTGCAAAATTCAACTAATTGTTGTGCTATGAAAGGGAAATTCTGTTCACAGCCCAGTTCATTCATCAAAATCAAATCTTTCTTTCCTTTCAACAATCTGACAAAGGCTGCCACAAAACTATCAAGGAAACATTCATAGCCCCTGTGGCATAAGAAACGGTGAGGGGGGCTCGCTGCAAGAAATGCTGAAGGTTCCCCCACCCCCACTCACATCAGTAGTGACTGAGGAGGCGCCCTTCCAGTATGGGTAAGCCTGGGGCCCCCTCCCGCACTGCAGGGGCTCCAGGGGCCACTGATACACCTCTGCATAGCACCTATAACACCTATGAAAACTGTTCTTTTGACGACACCGTTCTAAGCCTACCTTTGCCATCATGTTGGTGACTGAGTTGGCTATTAAAAATTCAGCAGCCAGAGTGGATTTCTGGCCCATCATATAAATGAATCTGCAGCCTCCATACCAGTGCTTTGCCACAAGGCAATATATTTTAATGCCATGGGGCAATTTCTTGTATTTGTTTATCCCCACATTGCAACATTGAAATTACTAGACTAAAGAACGAGTTACTGCTGTTAAATGCCGGATCGCTGACAGAATATCAGAACTAAAAATATGGAGGACCAAAATATGGAGAAGGCAAATGCAAATAGGTAAGTATAGATTTACTATTCTTAACTCCGAATCCACGTACCTTGAAGAAATATATATTGTGAAGGTACAAATACCTATATAAACTTACCTTCACCATATTTTTGTTCCTAATATACTTGACACAACATTTTGTTCCACAATATTATTGGTTCAAATATTCTGTCTGACCACCTTAGAGTTTGTATGACAGAATAATGCCTACAAAATTATCAGCACCGATCACACAATCAACTTTCCATACTTTGCAGATAAAGTAACAAATATTAACTATAAAAATACAGAAACCCACAATATTGCCATCATATAGGACAGCATATCAAAGTTAACCTCAGTGAATACACGAATAAATGCATTTTTATTGACCAGTTAATTAAAACTTTTACAATGAAAACTCGTTGCAACAGCACCGTCGGTTTGGGACTTGTTTTCTACTTATCAAACCATAAATCACCCTGAGTAAGTGCATCAAGTGATGATAGCACATATCAAGTTTTGGCACAAGAACAGATGAATCACTTTGTAAATGAATTATGTGCAAATGCGCCATGAATCAAAATAATTACACCAATTACCAAAATATTAATAAAACGTTCTCACGAATTTGAACTGCTGGTTATAGAAAAAAGTGCAATCTCACAAGTATAAAAACAGATTATGAACATACTAAAACTTAGGTTGCACCTGTTATCAAAGTTTAAAAAAATACTCACGTTTCCAAAGTGCTAGTTGTACAAAGAAAGTACAACCTCACAAGTGTAGGCATAGATTTTGAACATACTAAAAATGAGGTTGCACCGATTTCCTTCTGCAGTTCGCCGTTTAGGCCGCACTAATAACAACAGTGTACAAGATAAGGTTTAAAGTTCCTCCCCTACTACAGTTTGTATCGAAAATATGGTCCAACCTTAGCCCATCCCAGTTAGCAGAGGCTGTGTCACTGACAGTTTTATTTTAGGCTAGTGCCATCAATTTTAAGAATCTTCCCCTGAGCTCTAAGTCATCTTA
The DNA here is from genome assembly GCF_031143425.1 of Pleurodeles waltl. NCBI lineage: Eukaryota > Metazoa > Chordata > Amphibia > Caudata > Salamandridae > Pleurodeles > Pleurodeles waltl. Next base: position 1,005,255,030 of record NC_090449.1, on the reverse strand, counting down.
TTGAAGGGGGGCATTGCTGCCTTGCCTACATGTATGAATATGTTTTCTCTTATAAAGTGATACCTTTAAAGCCCTTTTTGTTCCCCCATCAATGCTGGACATCTGCGTAAAATATGCAATAAGTCCTCCTTCATGCAAGTGCACAGGGGACACGCAGTCTCGATAGATGGTCTTATCCAAGGAGGGTGTTAAGCAAAGTGCCCGTCAGTTTCAGTTTCGCTTTGATTCCAAATGGTTCCCTCAAATAGCTTTGCGGTTTCAAAAGGCTACACCTACCAGGCGTCATCCGTGCATGGGATCTTTTTTAAAGCAACTCCTTGTCCATCAGTGGGGAGGACATTTTAACCACTGAGTTCACCGCTTTATTGAAAGCCCCCTGACTGAAGGAAAGCACCCATAGTGGTTCGATTTGCAGCCTTTGCGTAGCTAAATTAATGTATTTGTTGGCTTGGGATTACCTTCTCAAGATATGACTTTCCTCAAGATGTTGTTTGGTGCGCCTCCCTGCGCTCTTTTCATTTTATAACACATTTTTAAACAAGTGCCCAAGCTGGCCAGGTCTTGTCCGCACAGTCTGTGTTCTAGCCTTAGTTGCGCTGGCGATGTGTAGTGTGGCGGCCAGAACACCCATCAGTAAATGACAATAATCACATGTTCAATGGTTCCGGCTGCCCTCCCCCTGAGTGCTTCAGTACAAGTGCTTAATTTGTGCTTGTTGTTTCCGGTGCTCAACACATGGGATATTGGGAATCATTTTTCGCAAATGTTCTATTATTTGTTCCCAGAATTGTTGAATCCCAGAGCATTCCCATAAAATATGTACAATATCGCAGTTGAGTTGGTGACATCTCCAGCAGTCAGAATTTTTACTAAGTTTAGCCGAGTAAAGTTTAGAGGGTGACCAATGCCATTGATGTAGAATCTTAAAGTAATTAGATTTTAACCTCACATCACGAAGGCCCTGATTATAATTCTCTAGGACTTTAGTCCATTCCTTATCTAAATAGTTAATATGAAGTCGTGTAGACCACCATATTTTTAGATTTTCAGAAGTATCTTCTGAAAAAAGATTTATCGATTAATAAAGAATATAAGCCAGATATCATGCCTTTAAAAAAATTCCATTTATAGATATGACAAACAATGGATGAATGTATTATAGGATCTGTATTCAGGTTTCTTATGGAGTTTAGAATTGACGTTAATAGTACATAATTATTAAATTGTGAATTCAGAAGCTTATACGTTTCTTGCAGTTGTAAGAATGATTTCAAGGAATTATTCCATGTATATGAGTCTGATCAAGTATTAATTTTATGATTTCTCCAAACAAACCAGTTAAGTTCTTTACCCTTGTGAATAATTGCTGAGTTATTACATATTGGAGCATATAAGTGAATTTGGGTATTACATTTTATAATTTTATGGGCTTTTTGCCATGCCACTTGAGAAGAATAAATGATCGGATTGGAGAATTGTGAAAATTTTGGACATTTTGTATAATAAATGGCCATGGGGGTGGCAGTTTTCAATAAGAATTGTTCCAGTTTCGCCCATATGGGCGTATTATCCTTCATGGATATCATATAAGTTGAATGTGATAGTTGTTGTGCAATCCAATAATTTTCTAAATGTGGGAGTCTAAGACCTCCTTTTAAAGAAGATGAATGTAATTTTGAACCACTTATACGAGGATTTTTTCCTCCCCAAATAAAATGAGTAATCATTGATGTAGTACTTTTAAAAAAAATTGATGTAATGGGAAGGAATAACATATTGAATACATAGTTACATTTTGGAATTGTATTCATTTTAATAATCTGTACTCTGCCCCATAATGATCGATTTAATTGAGATTTAATTGAGACCATCTCATAAAATCTCTTTTAAGTTTGTCTATAATAGTGTTCAAATTGTCCATCATAATATAACCCAGTGTTACGTAGAATCCCAAGCTATTTAAGTTGTGATGATTTCCATCTAAAAGAAAAATTACCCAATGAGATTGGTGTAGTATTATTGTTCATTGGTAAAGCTTCACATTTAGACCAGTTAATCTTGTATCCGGAGAATAGCGAAAACTGATTTAATGAATCAATCAAAGCTTTAACTGAGGACTTCGGGTTAGATAATGTGAGTAAAACATAATCTGCATAATAAAAAGCCTTTACCTCTCCCATTGAAGTGCCAATACCTTGTATTTTAGCATTTTGTCTGATCGCAATGGCTAAAGGTTCCAATGCAGTAAGAAATAACAATGGAGAGAGAGGGCATCCTTGTCAGGTACCGCGCAAACTTTTGAAATAAAAGGATGTGAAACCATTAAAAGTAATCACGGCAGTTGGAGAATGATACATTCCCTTAGTTAAAGTAATAAAATCAGTCCCAGAACCCATTCTATCCATGGTTCAAAACCAATATCCCCACTCTACTCTATCAAATGCTTTTTCAGCATCCAGGGATAAAATTATACTTTCTTCTGGTTGCCATAATAGGTTTGAAGATGATCGAGATGGAACAAAACCTGCTTGAGAAGAGTGGATAAGCGATGTAATGACAGAATTTTATTGTGTCGCAAGTATTTTAGCCAAGATTTCAATATCGGAGTTTATTCGAGAAATAGGTCTATAACTGGAGCATTACAATGGGTCTTTATCAGGTTTAAGAATTACAGTAATGCATGCTCTTAAAAATTCCGTGGGAAAATGACCTTTTTTTAATGCTTCATTAAGAAAGGATTGTAATATTGGGAAAATTTGAGTTTTTGTGATTTTATAAAATTCAATGGGGAAGACATCTTCTCCGGGGGCTTTATTTGTAGCTGAACAATCAATAGCTTTTGCAATATCATCCATTGTTAGATGTCCCTCTAATCTTAATTTCTGTTTTTGCGTTCATTTTGGAATCTTTAAATTAGTGAAAAAGTCTTCTTCCATGTTAGTATCTTTGCAATTCAATGATGTATAAAGTGTTTCATAATAGTTCTGGAATTCTGCCATGATATCTGTTGGTAAAGTGATCAAATTATTTGAAGAGTCTCTTATAGCAGATATTGTTCTGGATGTAACTGTTATGCTAAAAGACGTCCAGCTTTCCCCCCCTTCATGATTACGTTAACAAATTAGAAACAGACATTTTTCTGCATGGGAAGTATATAATTATTGAGTCTGAATTTGGCCGACATTAGATTTTTAAAAAAATCAGGGGATTCAGATGCATTATAATCTTTTAAGAGTGATGCAATCTCTTTTTCCAATAAAACCCTCTCATTATTCGATTGTTTTTTAAGAAGATATGAGTCTCTCATAATCATTCCTCTAATGACTGCTTTGCCTGAGTCTTTATTCTCCTCCAAAAATTGGTCAACATGCTGACATAGGTTTAATTTGGCTTGAGGAGTCTTATACATAGAAATATTAAATCTCCAATTAGATTTAGGAGGTTGTGTTAATTCAATGTTAATAAGTAAATCTATTAAGTCATGGTCTGAGAGGCTACAGGGAGTAATTCCTGCATGTGTTATTGCTTGTAACATTGCGGATGATGTTAAAAAGTAATCTATTCTAGAACTAATTAAATGTGAACAAGATGTAAAAGTGTAGTCTCTATCATCCGGGTGCAGCAAACGCCATGGTTCTTGTAATGCAAAATCTTGTATAAGATCTTTTAAAAAATATCTATCACTTGTATGATAAATATCTGGTTTGCCAGATCTGTCAATAAATGGGCCCATAGTAACATTCCAATCACCCCCAATCAATAATTTTGTAGATACAAAAGATGAAAGTAATCTACTAATCTTTGAGATAAATATCGTTTTGGAATCATTGGGTGCATATATTGTGCCTATGATCATAAATTAATTTCTAATACGTATTTTAACAAATGCATATCTGCCTTCATCATCTTACCATGTCTGTATGATTTTAGGTGGTAAAGTTTTATGAAATAGAATAGCTACTCCACATTTCCGAATAGGTGTATCATCATTGTTAGAGTTATTATGTGTTATACTTGCATGTATAACTTGGCCAATCCAATCTCTTTTCAATTTTTCACTTTCTGATTCGTTAAGATGTGTTTCTTGTAATAAGGCAATATCTGGTTTTTGTTGCCCTAGAAAATTAACTATCTTCTTTCTCTTGATAAAGTGTGTCAAACCATTTACATTCAAGAATATAACATTCAAAGGTTTCAATTTATAAACTGACATAATTAGACTAACAAAACAATATCAATCTGAATATTTGAAGATAGGAAAGGAGGATATAGGCTAAGGTTAAAAAAAAGGAAGATGAGGAGGAATATAAAGAAATAAAGAGAGATTATGAGAATTCAAGTATATCTGGAAGAAAGAGAATTACAAATAAAATCACAGATCAATAAAATATTTATATTAAATCAAAATAAGAAATGATTATTTACCTAGCCTATCAAATACTAAATAAATTGCCCAACAAAGATGTTAAAACAATTATGTACACCTGACATCTAAATCTTTAATCTGGGGGAATAAACCGAAGTGTCGTGGAGAGGTGAACAGAGAAGAAGAAGAGAATGCTATTTCAAATATAAAATAAAATATCTGATTTTTTTAAACAAGTATGATCTTCAAAAGAGATATATGTTAAAGAAAAAATATACAAAGCAGCATCGTCTATGATTTCTATTTCAGCCTAAATCAAGATTTCATGGGTGATCTAGACTTGTCTCTTGGTTGGTATTTTTTCCATGCTTTAAATTTACCACCATGTGTCCAATGACGTTGAACAGTTTCCCATTCACCTTGATCTACATCTTCTGTGGAATGGGATGGAGAAGGTTTTTTTTTATTGGTGAGGGAGAAGAAGATTTATGTTCCATCTCTGAGTCCTTCCCATCCAAGTCATTCAAAAAGGATTCCAAGTCATGAGGATCTGAGTATTCTTTAGTTTTCCCTTGAAAAGTTATAATCATAGTGGCAGGTTCCATAAGACCATATTTTATATCTCTTTTCTTTAATCTATTACGTACATGTAAAATTTGCTTCCTTTTGAGCTTAGTAGGTGCTGAGAAGTCTGCTGTGATGATTACCTGAGATTTCTCATACTCATATGGTCCATGTTTTTTAGCTGCCATGATTATTTGATGGGCTTGTTGATGTCGTAGACAGTAGACTAAGATATGTCTAGGTCTAGTGGAGCAGTCTGTTCCACGTGATCGAACATGGTGAGCTCTCTGAAATTCTAAAGGCAATGTAAAGGTGATGTTTGTCAAAGTTGGGATTAAAGTGGACAAAAAGTCTGAAATGTAATCTTTCTCTATTTGTTCTGGAAGACCTATAATTCTGAGATTATTCATTCTACTCCGGTCCTCTAAATCAGTCACTTTTTGCTGTAGATACCAGATGTGTTGACCAGTATCAGGTATCGAATCGAGGCAAGATTCAATATTCGTAATTCGATCGTCCATTGATTGTATGCAAGATTGAAAGTTGGTAACATCGCTCCATAAACCTTGAACTTCCATAGTATTGGTGGAAATGTTATTGTCCAGGGATGCAATGGAGGATTTTATGTCTAGAAGTTCCTTCAGGATTGTATCCATAGCTGCTGAGGATAATTCAGTAGAGTCAGCCATTTTACATTTGAAAACAGTGTCCCCAAGGTTTGATAGTAAAGCTTCACTAAATAACAATTGCCTTACTGCCTTAGGTTCTGACATAGGGAGTAGATTAGTTATCTTCCAGACTTCTGTTTATGATGTGTAATTAATCACTTCCATATGGTAATAAAAGAGAATCAGAGAAAAGAAAAAGGGCAATGAACCAATTCAATCTCCGTCTTCCTAAGCAATTGTAAAATTCACCGTGTAAATTACAGTAATTTTTAGTCAAGAGTCACTTTAGTTCTATGAAGCTTTGCGCGTGTTGTCCCTGCGTCTTCCAAGGTAAGTACTCTTATGAAAGTTTATTCAGGCCGGATAGTACTCAAAGCAAATCACAACAGTCTTGTTGTTGTTCAGAGCAATGAGGGAGGGAATGATCAGATTATCCTGTTTCCTCCAGATTAAACATATGTTATCCCGCCGTTCTCCACAAGGTGTTACAATGCGATATAATTAGTCAAGTGTGAAAGTAGAGCAGGAAACAAAAAACAAATAGAGCATCCAGCGTTGTTACGTTGCAATTTCAATACATGAAGTATTAAACCAAGAAGCGTGCATGTTTGTTATTTACCACTAGGCGGCTGTAATCTATCCCGTACTGTATAATAATATGATCGGGCATGTCGAAGATCTTTTTCAAGCAGCATACGGAGTACCTGATGTTACTCGATGGATTAAAGAAATGATCGTCTTTGTTTCTAAAATTCCAAAAGTGTAGGAGAAAGCGATCCATACCATTCAGAGCTTGAGTTTTACTCTACGTCACCATTTTGGCCTCCTCGATCAGCGCGGACCTCAGCATATATTTCGGTTGTGCAGCATGCGATCCATATATTTTTATATTCTACACCATTCTGACGATATCCGACACAGATGCTCACTTTTTTAAGATGTACGGAAATTGGAGAAACGTCTTTTGGCATATTTCTCCGTCTCCGTTCTTTCCGGCTCTAAAGAGGAGCCGCCATCTTCCTCTGTGCCTGGATCCGCCCCCCAGGTCATGTGTTTCTGACCAGAGGAGTTTTTTTGCCTCTGAAGGCCTGCCTTTGTGTGACTGAGCAAAACGACGTTATCAGCACCTTTCACGTTCGGAGCATTGAAACCTACCACATTTAGGGGGTGAAAGTTTACCTTGTTAACTGTTGTTAATTCTTCCCAGTTTACATTGAACTGGAAAGGCACGAGAACACAGCCCGTTTGAAACTGTTTTTAGCATATCTTTACCACAAGAATGTTGTTCGGGTCCTGAGCCTGATTCTTATCCATGTGTTGGAACATAAGAGCTGTAGCGTTTAGAAGCACAATGCAATACGACCTTGCTGAAGTTTGGGCCACAGTAAGTTATACTGGACTGCATCAAATGGGGACTGAGAGTCCACAAGACACAGATGTAGGTTCTGGCTGTGATTCCTTGCCTTATCAATTATTAGGGAAAGCATTAAAGTATTGGTTAGCATTCCTGTATCCTTGATAAAGCCAGTTTGGTTTGGAGGCAATAAGGAGTTTTTCTCTGTCCATTCAGTGAGCTCAGACAATAGCACTGATGCTAAATATTTTGCCTCCCCGTCCAACAGTGCAACCAGCCTATAGTTTGATGGCAAGGAGTTGTTCTCAGCTTTGTAAATTGGGGTTATTATTAAGCCCCGCCAGCTGTCGGGCATCACCTGATGGAAAAGAACATGACCGGAGACCAGACACAGGTGCTTTGCCCAGTACTGCGGATTTTCTGTATTAAAGATGGCCTGTGGTAGGCCAATGGGGCCAGGAGCCTCTTCTCTGCACCCTTTCATTATTGTTTTAGAGACTGCTTCCAGGGAAACAGTTTCCTGAGCAGAATGAGTTGTAATGCTAGAGGGGCAGTGGACGTGTTAGTGTCCCCTCGTCTGATTTTAGAAACAACGCCTTTACATCGCCGAACATTTCTTGCAGGTAGGCCGCACGCACTTCCTCAGCTATGATGGATGACACAGGTGGCTGTATAGGTACCACAGTATTGTTCACGAGTTTACAGAACTCACATGCGGTTTTCCTTCTTGTATCTTCCAACAGTTTCTGTCAGTACAGGCTTCTCTCTTTTTAATAAATCTTCCATATTGTTTTATGTGCGAGCTTCTCAGCTTACTTAAGCTGGTCATCTGGGCCAATGATATGTGCTTAATACAGGATATCCCCAGAGCATGATATAGATTTTTTTTTATGTCACCATCTCTATTGATGGTTTCTTGGGGCAGGCATGTTGTTGAAAATTTGTGGCTTTTTAGACGTGTTTTTACAGACAGAAGTGCAGCAGGCACTCGGGTCCATTGTGCTATGGTCTATGTTGACCTTAATTCTATGCTCCCATAGAGATCTTGCACAAGCTTCAATGTTGGCAATTGAGCTTGTTGTCCATTTAAGCTTTCTATAGTTTCTGGTTGTAATCGTGCCAATTTTATGACTGATAGATTAAGTTTAGGTGGATCACTTGTGCTTGGTGATCACTTTAAAGGCGAGTTTCAATCTTGAAATGGGTTACCATTTGGTACAATGGTAAGACCATCAAGGTGTAGTCAAGGGTTGAATTTGGCTTCCCCGAGTGGAAGGTATATTCTGCTGGTACATCGCTACTTATTCACCCGTTCAGAGTCCTCAGGCCCAAGTGTTTCATATCTTCTGTAAAGGCCAGGCCTTGCTCATCCTTCCTTGACAACCAAGGACCTGATTTAGAGTTTGCGGATGGGTTACTTCGTCACAGCGGTGACAGATATCCCATCTGGCGAAATATAAATCCCATAAAATGTGATGAGTTTATATTTTGGTGGACGGGATATCCATCACTGTCGTGATGGAGTAACCCCTCTGCCAAACTCTAAATCAGGCCCGAGTGTTTAAAGGTGGTATTTGCCAAGTTTGGTTTTGGATATCCAGAGGTCAGCTGGCACTTCCTTGAACAGGTTCATGTTGAAGTCCTCTGTCAAGAGGATGTATGATGTAGGCATACTTCTTGTTTGTGCAATAGTAAAGGCCTTCAAAGTTTCAATTGTTGCTATTTTCTTTTTTGATGACACGTGAATATAAGCATTTATTATTAGAAGCAGGTTAGAGTTGTCTTGAAAACACTTCAAGAGTTGCCCAGCCTGTAAGGTTGGACGATCTACTTGCGTCTCTGTTACTTTTCCGTTTATATCAGCCAATACGAGTTTTCACTGCTGGCTTGTTGAATCCAATGTATGCATGGATGTGTGACGGAGATAGTGCCAATGTTTCCTGCAATACTTCTAATTGGAAGGTGCTTATGTAGGACAGGAAATGCTGATCTTCAATTTTGCTCTGTAATTAAAGAAAACATACCTTTGTAGTATAGTGCAATTTTTCAAGAACTGATTGTGTACTGGAAAGGAGCCCCTTCCAATTAAAAATACTCCGATTTGACAAAATAAAAAATACTTTTCCCACTAGAGATTCCAATCAAAATGGAACCCCGATCTACGCATCCTGAGGAAAAGTAGCATTTGGTGCTATTTTCCTTTATGGCTACTTACAAAACTATATATGTCAATGTGTTCTGTACCATTGTGTGGCATGTCTGGTTACATGTCCCTTTGCCATCTTATGGACTTTTGGAGCTCTGGGCAGGACACATTTTGGGCCTCCTGTTCAGGAAAACCCTATACCCAACTTCAGCTATTTCAAGCCTCCATGATTCCAAACAAAATTGAATTATGTTAAGGTTTTTCATAATTTAGTTACTCAAAACACCCAAAAGCTCAAGCAACGTGGCGCTTCTCAGCCAAAAGTAAATAAAATAAAGCTTCAACATGGTCTTTCCTTTTTGGTGCTACGATCTCAATATATTTGTCTTTAATTAAGCTCCTGAGTTCGCAACACTTTACTGTACTGTTGTATTTCATACCAGAATCTCCAATTGGCAAGAATGATCATACAACTGGCAGAATGGTAAAAATGAATCCGGGGACATTTTACATCTGATTTTTATCCTCCAAGTTAAAGACATTGCTGCAAATATTTTTTCTCAATGCTGATTCTTGCATCCTTCTGAAATGTTTCAAAATCAGAGGCACTATTTGGACCCTGGAGCTTCATTACGGATATTATGAAAAGAAGATTGCTTTCTACAACTTTAAATATGATCTTGGGGTAGCCATGATGTTTCTGTAGTACTGCTATTTATCAAAAAAGTAATGCACAATTCTGCTGCTAGTGTGCGTAAACTTGCACTCACTTACATTTTTTTTACATGAAACTTTGATACATTTTTTAAATCAAGATTGCAGGAAAATGGCTCTTTGTTGCAGTTCACCCCCACTTTTTGCCTGATATTGATGCTGACTTGACTTGAGAGTGTGCTGGGACCCTGCTAACCAGGCCCCAACACCAGTGTTCTTTCCCTAAAAATGTACCATTATTGCTACATTTGGGACACCCCTGGCACACAAATAAGTCCCTTCTAAAAGGTACCAATGGTACCAAGGGCCCTGTGACCAGGGAAGGTCCCTAAAGGCTGCAGCATGTGTGTGCCACCCTATAGGATCCCTCACCTAACACATGCACACTGCCATTGCAGATTGTGTGTGTTGGTGGGGAGAAAAAAGGCAAAGTCGACATGGCATCCCTCTCAGGATGCCACAAGCACAAAATACTGCCTGTAGGATAGGTATATCACCCCTCTAGCAGGCCTTAAAGCCCTAAAGCAGGGTGCACTATACCATAGGTGAGGGCATAGATGCATTAGCAATATGCCCCTACAGTGTCTAAGTCCATTCTTAGACATTGTAAGGACAGTGTGGCCATATTAAGTATATGGTCTGCAAGTTTGTCAAAACAAACTCCACAGTTCCATAATAGCTACACTTAACACTGGGAAGTTTGGTATCAAACTTCTCAGAATAATACACCCACACTGATGCCAGTGTTTTAAAAAATACACACACAGGGCTTCTTAGAGATGCTGTCTGTATTTTACCCAGTCTTTCAGTGCAGGACTGACTGGTCTGTGCCAGCCTGCCACTGAGACGAGTTTCTGACCTCCTGGAGTGAGAGCCTTTGTGCTCCCTGAGGCCAGAAACAAAGCCTGCACTGGTTGGAAGTGCTTCACCCCTCACCCCTGCAGGAACTCTTAATACCTAGCAGTGAGCCTCAAAGGCTCCGTGTTACAATGACTCAGGGCACTCCAGCTAGTGGAGATGCCCGCCCCCCAGACACAGCCCCCACTTATGGTGGCAAGTCCGGGGACGTAATGAGAAAAACAATGAGGGGTCACCCCCTCAGCCAGGTCCACCCCTAAGGTGACCAGAGCTGAAGTGACCCCCTCTTTGGAAAATCCTCCATCTTGTTTGGAGGATGTAGCCCAATAGGATTAGGGAGGTGGCCCTCTCCCCAAAGGGAGGAGGCACAAGGAGGGTGTAGCCACCCTCAGGGACAGTAGCCATTGGCTACTGCCCTCCAGCCCTAAACAAACCCCTAAATTTAGTATTTAGGGGCAACCCTGAACCCAGGAAAACAGATTCCCTGATGACTTAAAGAAGAAGAAGGACTGCTGACCTGAAAGCCCCGCAGAGAAGACGGAGTCGACAACTGACTTGGCCCCGGCCTTACCGGCCTGTCTCCAGACTCAAAGAACCTCCAACAGCGACTGTTAGAAATGTGGTCTCTAGTTGGCAGTCGGTTTGCACCCTGGCAAGTAGGGCCCCTCACTCTAGTCAGGATCAGGGAGATACCCGCTCAGATAACCCCTGCTCACCCCCTTGATAGCTTGGCACAAGCAGTCAGGCTTATCTCAGAAGCAATGTGTAAAGCATTTGCACATAACACACAGTAATAAGTGAAAACACTACAAAAGGACACCACACCAGTTTTAGAAAAATAGCCAGTATTTATCTATATAAAACAAGACCAAATACGATAAAATTCCAACATACAGTAATAAAAATATGAATTCTGCAAGATTTACTCAAAAATACATTTCCTTGAAGCCGATAGCTCCACCTGGGGCTATCATGGCGTCATGATCAACGAAACCAACAGTTCAGGCCAACTGATGCGTTGCGGGCCAGCTACGGTGTCAGGAAGACCCGCAAACAGTACGTTGGATTTGCAAGGCATCGTGATCCTCGAGGTGAGCTCCGGAGAGTGTCGCCGCTGATGTCGCGGTGTCGGTTCTGGAGTCGGTGCAGGAGTCGTGTTGCGGATCGAACTCCAGGCTGATGAAGTCAGGTGTGCCGGCGTGGATGGCGTCGGGGCTGCGGTGCGAAGCGGGAGGATGTGACGTGCGGTGCCCACAGGTCACGGTGCAGGCAGCGGCTCGGTGACGGCATCCAGCAGCGTCAGTCAGACCAGGGCTGCAGTGTGAAGCGGGGCAGTGCGATGTGCGGTGTCCAGAGGTCACGGTGCAGGCAGCAGCGTCGTCGTTGCTGAAACACTGTCGTTGGTAGGCCCAAGAGAGCGGTGCGGGATGGGACTGTGCTTCGTGACCCTCATGAGCAGTGTCCACAGGCCATGGTGCAGGCAGGATGCCTGGTGGCGATACAGGAGTAGATGGTGCTGGCGTCAGTAGACCGGGGCTGCAGTGCAGGACGGGACAGTGCTTTGTGTACCTCACAAGTGGTGACCACAGGCCACAATGCAGGCAGCGGCGCCGGTGTCAGCAGGAGCGGCAGCGATGGGGATGCCCAGGCTGCGGTTAGCAGGCGATGCCAGAGTGAGGGGCCCGCAAGCCACGGTGTAAGCAGTGGCTCAGTGAAGTCGTCCGATAACGGCTTCGGGGAGACCAGGGTCACAGTGTGAAGCGGGGCAATGCGACTCCGTGTGGCATCGGCAGGTCACGGTACAGGCCAGCGGCGTCGTTGGTGGCGTCACAGTGGTGTCTCCTCTTGAACAGCACAAAACACACAGTTCCCAGTGCTGCAGGTCGAGGAAACTGAAGTCTTTGGTGTCCCTTAGACTTCCAACAGGAGGCAAGCTGTACTCCAAGCCCTTGGAGAATTTTCTCAAGCAGGACACACAGCAAAGATCACCATTTGCACTCTTTTCAGGCAGAAGCAGCAACTGCATGCCAGTCCAGCAAAGCAGCACAGCAAACGGATAGTACTCCTCCTTCAGCTCTTCAGCTCTTCTCCTTGCAGAGGTTCCTCTTGATTCCAGAAAGATTCTAAAAGTCTGGGGTTGTGGGTCTTCTTCCTATACCCAGTTCTGCCTTTGAAGTTGGCAAACTCCAAAGCAAAGTCTCAAGTGTTTGCAAGATCCTTCCTTGTCCAGGCCAGGCCCCAGACGCACACGACCTCTCCTCCCTACTCTCTAGCTAAGATGGTTCATCAGGATATGCAGGCTACACCCTCCCCCTTTTGTTTCACTGTCTAGAGAGGTGCAAAACAGCCCAACTGTCAAACTGACCCAGACAGACAATCCACAAACAGGCAGAGTCACAGAGTGGTATAAGCAAGAAAATGCCTACTTTCTAAAAGTGGCATTTTCAAACAGACAGTTTAAAAACCAACTTCACTAAAAGATGTATTTTTAAATTATGAGTTCAGAGACCCTAAACTCCACCTTTTTATCTGCTCTCAAAGGGAATCTGCGCTTTAAGGATATTTAAAGGCAGCCCCCATGTTAACCTATGAGAGAGATAGGCCTTACACAGTGAAAACCAAATTTGGCAGTATTTGGTTGTTAGGACATATAAAACACTCTAGTATAGGTACTTCCTTAAACATACACTGCACCCTGCCCATGGGGCTACTTGGGGTCTACCTTAGGGGTGCCTTACATGTAGTAAAAGGGAAGGTTTAGGCCTGGCAAGTGGGTACACTTGTCAAGTCGAATTGCCAGTTTAAAAATGCGCACCTAGACACTGCAGTGGCAGGCCTGAGCCATGTTTACAGGGCTGCTACTATGGGTGGCACAACCAGTGCTGCAGGCCCACTAGTAGCATGTGATTTACAGGCCCTGGGCACCACTAGTGCACTTTACTAGGGACTTACCAGTAAATCAAATATGCTAATCATGGATAAACAAATCAACAGTACACTTTACACAGAGCGCATATGCACTTTAGCACTGGTTAGCAGTGGTAAAGTGCCCAGAGTCCTAAAGCCTACAAAAACAGGTCAGAGAAAATAGGAGGAAGGAGGCAAAAAGACTGGGGATGACCCTGAAAAAAGGGCCATTTCCAATAGCGACGCATCCAGCGGGACCAATGACCTCTGCCGATTCAGAGGACTGCCCTGCAACCCAATGGAACAAGAAACTCCTGTGGACAGCAGCTCTGTCCAAACAACAAAGAAGAAACCATCTTTAAAGGGACTCCAGCCTCACTACTGAAGCGTGAGTCCCCACCACTCTGCACCCGACGCCCCCGGCTCGTGTCCAGAGAAACCAACACTGCAGCGAGGACCCCCAGGCGACTCCCACGACGTGGCAACCCTGAGACGACCTCCCTGCACCCCCACAGTGAAGCCTGCAGAGACACTCCAGAGGCTCCCCCTGACTGTGACTGCCCCGTAACAAAGAACCCGAGGCCTGGAAGAAGCACTGCACCTGCAGCCCCCAGGCCCGAGAGGAACCAACTAAAGGTGCAGGAGTAACCAGTAGGCGGCCCTCATCTTTGCCCAGTCGGTGGCTGGCCAGAGAAGCCCCCCCTGTGCCCTGCCTGCATCACCAGAGTGACCCCCGGGTCCCTCCATTGATTTACATTCAAATCCCAACACCTACTTTGTACACTGCACCCAGCCGCCCGTGTGCCACTGAGGGTGTATTTTGTGTGCCTGTTTGGGACCCCTACCCCCCACCCCCCAGTGCTCTACAAAAACCCCTGGTCTGCTCCCCAAGGATGCAGATACTTACCTGCTAGCAGACTGGAACCAGAGCACCCTTAGTCTCCATAGGCGCCTATGTTATTTGGGCCCCACTTTGACCTCTGCACCTGACCGGCCCTGTGTTGCTGGTGCTGGGTGTTTGGGATTGACTTGAACCCCCAATGGTGGGCTGCCTATGCCCCTGAGACTAAACTTGTAAGTGCTTTACTTACTTGCTAAACTAACTTGTACTTACCTCCCCCAGGAACTGTTGAATTTTGCAGTGTCCACTTTTGAAATAGCTTATTGCCATTTTTGCCAAAACTATGTACCTTACTGTTTTCATTCCAACTCCTATACTCACCTATGCCAAGTACCTTACAACTTATATACTTACTTGAATTCTGAATCTTGTGGTTCTAAAATAACATAAGAAAATAATATTTTTCTATTTAAAAACCCATTGGCCTGGAGCTAAGTCTTTGAGTGTGTGTTCTCATTTATTGCTTGTATGTGTACAACAAATGCTTAACACTACCCTCTGATAAGCGTACTGCTCGACCACACTACCACAAATAGAGCATTAGTATTATCTCTTTTTGCCACTATCAACCTCTAAGGGGAACCCTTGGACTCTGTTACACTATCTCTCACTTTGAGATAGTATATCCCGAGCCAACTTCCTACAAATATGGTTCATAGTTACATGACTTTTTTTCTCCAAATGCAATAACAGAAAGGATAGCTAGCTAACTACCTACCAGAGAGATCCCTAAGCGAAAGTGTTCCTTCGGCAAGGAAATGCAAAGGTCTTTCCTGTTTTTGAGCAAGGTTGGGATCAGTGATGCCAACTTGTTCTACAAAATCTGCAAATCCACATTCTCCATTAGCCATGGCAGAAAGTCTGATGTAAAGGAGCACACACAGACAAAAAAATACAAGTTGTGGATCGAATCTTCAAGCAGCAACTTCAACATTACCACTTTTTTGGGGAAGGCAGCCCCTGGAAATTCTGAACTTAGTAGGGTGGCTTCTGAAGGTACATTAGCATATCATCTTGCTAAGCATAACCACAGTTTCAATGGACTGAACATCAGCATTGATTCAGAAACTGTATAATGAGAAGTTTTGCTGTGCTTGCACCAAGACAGAAGCCTTGATCATGAACATGCTTGCTCCTCTTGCAATTAGTGACCTAAATTCTGAATTGAATAACATTCCTTGTACATCTGTTTCTATTGATCCTTCCAACAGGAAAGAAGTTACATTAGTATCAATTGTTATTAGGTATTTCACGTACTTTGAGAGTGTTAAAGTGAAACTTTTAGAGTTTGCCTACATTCCTGGTGAAACATCTGCAATACTCTTTGAACAATTGTTCCAAGCCCTTGAGAAGTGTAATCTGCTTGAAAAAGTAGTTGGCTTTTGTGCAGCTAACACTAACAAACTTTGGGGGAAAGGCTAGAGCAGGAAAGAACAATGTGTTCTGCAAGCTTAAGGAAGCTATTCCTAATAATAAGGTACTTGGAATAGGGTGTGCAGCACATTGTCCATAATGCAATGCAAACCACTGCTGATGAGCTGCCTATGGACATAGAATATTTTGTGTTATAATTATACAAATACTGTTACATCTACACTGTCCGAACTGAACAACTGAAATAATTTTGTGAGTTTGTTGATATAGATTACCAATGACTCCTCGCTTCTTTTCCCTGCTTACTGCAGTTGACAGGATGCTAAAACTGTTCCCAGCCCTACGCTCTTATTTTTTGTCCCAATCAAATCCCCCAACAGCAATTGTCTTATTTTGTGAAAATCCTCTTGCTGAAGTCTTGCTCAAATTTTTCGCAACCAACTGTCTCTTTTTAGTGGCACAATAAAGGAGATGGAAAAGCAGATTGCAAATGCCATAGACAAGACAATTTCCACAACTGATAGGAAAGCTGAAGGAAAGGAGAGATACCTGTTTCATGGGCCTTAAGATGAAAGAGCGTCTTAAATCCCTGAAAGAACAAGGACTCTTGCCAGAAACAAAAGTCTGTAACTCTGTATGTACTTTCTACAACAGCAGTATTGATTACTTGGAAGAGTGGGGGGCATATTTTGCTGACAAACACTTTTTCCTGGATCCTTATTGATACTGTTCCTGTCTGAGATAATGTTTAAATGTCTCTCTGCTACTTGTAAAATCTGTATCAAGCACACTTCAGATTAATGAAAGGGAGCTTTTTGACGAAATCACCTGTGTACGGAAGTGTACAGCAGACAGACTCATCGAATGGAATTATCAGAAAAAGACTGCAGATGAACGTTGGGTGGAAATTTTCAACTATTTCCAAAATCAGAATATTACATTTAAGAACATTGGCCTGATGGTTCAGTTTGAATTATGTCTGCCAGGAACTAATGCTCCAGTGGAAAGAATATTTTCCATTATGAATAAAACGTGGACTGATGAAAGAAACCAAATGGAACTGGAGATTCTGAAAGCATTGCTGATCACAAGGGTCAACTCTGAACAAACCTGCAGTGAGTTCCAAAATCGGTTGCTGCAAAACAAAATGGTGTTGCACCTAATCCATTCCCCAGATAAGTACTGTGCAATGCAGCAATAGGCCTTTTACATTAAACAACATTTTATCTGTCCACTTTTTGGATCTTTACCCTGCATATACAATTCTTCAATAATATCTTGGAAATGTGAACCTTTTTTTTTATTGAAGCAAATATTATTTATAGTTCAGTCAACTCTGCTGAATGTAGGGTTTACTGCCAATAAATGGACCTCTGATTTATCTGTAATTCTTCATATGTGCCTGTGGAGGAGGCTGTCATTGTAGTCCCTTTTCTATGTCTATGACAGCTGTCAAGTAGTCCTACCTTTATGTTGATTGTTGTGGCCAACTGTAGTCCTACTTCTATGTCTATGATCTGTCCCGTTTTTTTGCTTAGAGAATCTGGTCACCCTAGCTCACAGGTCCCTTTTGTTCCGTCTTTTTGATTTTGCCACATTAGGGAGTTTTAAATGTTATTTAATGTAGCACTAGTTTCTGCCGGTTCCGGAAGTAGGCCCCAAGGGACCAAAATACACGCATTTGTTCCTGTTTCTACCGGACTCCTTTTTTGCAGCTGGGTGATAGCTTCAAAGGCAGAGGTGAATAAAAAATGTTCAAGCTTACGCATTAAGAATTTTCAATTCTATTAAGGACACGGAGGCGAGGATTATGCTTCTCTTTCTATTGCTTTAATAAACACAGCAGCCAATCAGAGAAGATGTTATTGAACAAAAACATATCCCAACCATAGAGAACACATAGTCTATATAAACTTCTGAGGCAACGGAACTTCCTCTTTTTTTGCAAATTTCAGTCAGTAAAGTCAGTGAAGACAAATAAAATCGAACCCAGACACGGAATCATCCAAAGTCCAGGAAAGGAACAATGACTCAGACATCGGAAATACCAAATTCCAAGGCATGAAGAGCTTCAACTCTGATCGAAACCTGTGAGAAAAGGAAACAAGAACTAATCATAGCATATGCCATAATAATAATTGACATCGACAAATTACATACACTGATACAATCACTGGGTGGGTAAAAACAGTGTGTCATGATAGCAAAACAGAATACTTAACTCGTAAGCAGAGGTCTTATTGTTAACTAGGGGGGATAATCCTCACCTCCGTGTCCTTAATAGAATTGAAAATTCTTAACGAGTAAGCTTGAACATTTTTTATTCTATGTCAGGACCGGATGCTCAGATTATGTTAGTTCAAAGCTGATCAACCACAATTGATGCAATGTCTAAAATGGGTTTATAATAGAAGGTCTTAAAAGTAAATTCTGAAGACCAGTCTGCTGCCTTCATAATGTCTTCTATTCTCATGCCTAAATTAAAGGATTTTGAAGCCATAGCTCCACGCACTGAATGAGCCCCAAACATGGAGACATTAATTCCTGCTTCAGAGTGAAGCCATCTGATCCATCTGGCTAAGGTAGCCGACGAGACCGGATTGAAAGGCTTCTGCAGAGCAATCAACAACTGACCTCTAGGGTCCGTATGAAATTCCACTGTGGCCGCTTCAGAGGCCTTCAAACATTGCACCACACATAGTTTGGGATTATGAGGAAAGGAAGGATAAGACACTGACTTGGTGCCTGTTTTAGTGCCTTTGGAAATCGAAAAGGAAACTCCTGTAGGAGAAAAAATCCTGCCTGCAAGGTCAAGGGAATGGACATCAGATACTGTTTTGCAAGAAATGAGGCATAATAATAGGGATAGTTTGGCCGAGAGTTGTTTGCGTGACAGGAAACTATTGTCTGGCCAAGAAGAAATGAATGAAAGAACCACGTTCACGTCCCAAGGGGAAGAATACCTAGGACGAGGAGGGTTCGAAAGACGAATGCTCCTCATTAATTTGCAGACAATAAGGTGTTCACCGATAGGCTTACCCAAAACTGGCAGATGACCTGCTGAGATGGCGGATCTATAATTATTGATCGATCTGTAAGCCAGGCCCGCAGCGGCCAGTGAAGCCAGAAAATTGACTACTAAACTGACATCAGCATTAAAGGGATTAGAACCCCGTTCCTCACACCAATGAACCCATCGCTTCCAAGCGGAGGTATATCGTTTGTGTGTATTGGAAGACCAGGCTTGTTGGATGAGACTGGAAGCCTGTTCCAAAATGCCTGACAAGGACCATTGACGCCTGAAATTCTCCAGGCCACCAGGTGTAATTTGCCCTCCACAATCAAGGGATGTGGAGTCTCCAGAGGATCCAGTAGTAGGTTGTGTAGAGGAGGGATCAGAAGGGGAAAATTGCACAGCAATTCTAGCGCCATGGGGAACCAGGCTTGAGCTCTCCAAAGGGGGGTTATCAACACAATTTCCGTTCACAGACGGCGGACCTGGGACAGGACCCGAGGAATCATACTGAACAGGGGAAATGCATAACCCCGATGGGGTGACCACTCCTGGAGAAAGGCATTGGTGGCAATCGCTTCCGGATCTGGCCTCCAGCTGAAGAAGAGACGGAGCTGGCGGTTCAATCTCGAGGCAAAAAGGTCTATCGAGAAAGGGCCCCATTTCTGATTCAGAGTGGCAAACACTTCTGGGAGGAGTATCCAATCGCTGCCATCCCGAAGAAATCTGGAATTCCAATCTGCCACTGTATTGTGAGTCCCCGGAAGGTACTCCGCAATCACCGTAATGTGATGTTGGAGGCAATACTGCCAGAAATCCATGGCAATGCGAGCTAAGGTCTGAGATCTCGTGCCCCCCAGCTTGTTTACATATCTGACCGCAGAAATGTTGTCCATTTTCAAGAGAATGCAACAATCCGATTTCAGAGGTGAGAGACTCCGGATTGCAAAGGATCCGGCTAGCAGCTCCAGGCAGTTGATGTGGAGATGGAGTTCCTCCTCTGACCAACGGCCTCCCGTGGTCAGATCCCCGCAACGGGCTTCCCAGCCCCATCTGCTGGCATCTGACTCCAGGATCACATACGGGGACGTGCCGAAAATCGCCCATCCATTCCAGGCCTCCATGTGCTTTAACCATCAGGCTATCTCCCAACGGACCTCTAGAGTCAGAGGTACCATGTCCGTATATGACAAACCCTTCTGGAGATGGGATATCTTGAGCCGTTGGAGGGCTCAGTAGTGTAGGGGGCCCGGGAAAATAGCCTGGATCGAAG
The DNA here is from genome assembly GCF_031143425.1 of Pleurodeles waltl. Lineage (NCBI taxonomy): Eukaryota > Metazoa > Chordata > Amphibia > Caudata > Salamandridae > Pleurodeles > Pleurodeles waltl. Next base: position 1,005,234,892 of record NC_090449.1, on the reverse strand, counting down.
ATGATAAAAGACGCACCATCCTGGCTAAGCTCCTCAAGGACACTTTCCGTCTGGGTAAGAGTAGGCGCAATTCCTTCTTTATATTGCACACCTTCAGCGGAGGAAGGATCAACTGAGCTTTCACGGAGTCTATCCGAAAGCCCAGAAACTCGATCTGTTGAGATGGTCGGAGACAAGACTTGGGTTGATTGATTATGAACCCCAGATTCTGAAGGAGTTGGATCGTCCAAGCCAACTGGACCTGAAGGAGAAGGGGGTCCTGAGCCATAAGGATCAGATCGTCGAGATAAACTGTTAGGCGCACGGCCCGGGCGTGAAGGGCTTCTACAACAGGCCTCATTACCTTGGTAAAGCACCAAGCAGCGGAGGAAAGCCCAAAAGGTAGTACCTGAAACTCGAAACATTGATCTCGCCAAAGAAACTGAAGGAAACGCTGATGAGGGGGGAAGATAGGGATGCTTAGATAAGCGTCTTTTAGGTCTAGTCGAACGAACCAATCTGCTTCTTGAAGTACAACTCTGAGGAGGTGGATTCCCTCCATCCTGAAATGCCGATAGTCTAGCCAGGCATTGAATTCCTTGAGATTTAGGACCAAACGCGATCCCCCGCCCTTCTTGTCTACCAGAAAGACGGGGCTTAGGAAGCCCCGGGGATGGGGGACAGCCTGACAAATAGCCCCTTTTTTGAGAAGGGCGTGAACCTCCAGGTCTATGATGTCTTGATCGTGATGGGAAAAATGGAGAAAAGGAAGGGGGGATTGCTGGAAAGGGGTCTGGTAACATTCCAATTGGAACCATTGTACAGTTTGTAACACCCAGGGGACCCTGGATAATTTTTTCCATTCTGTCAAACCCTGCCCCCAAGAATCACCTCCGAGGGGTGAATGATTCTCACCTGAATTGGTAGAGTCTTGGGCGGCTCCTTGTTGTCCCTTATAGGAGTTCTTGCAGTAACGGCCCCTGCCTCCTCGGGGTCGTGATGGATAGAAGGTGGTGTTTGCTTGCTGATCTCTGTAATACCTACGGCCCCTGGAAAGGGCATCTCGTCTGGGGCCTTGATAATAGGAGCGGCCAGACGGTCGACCCCGCAGACGTCTGGCTCTCCAAAAAAGAGTCTCTCTGAAGACTTTTTTAAGTGACAATTGGGCCTTATCCATAGTATTGAAAGTCGCGGCAAATTTGGCTAGGTCCTTAATGAAGGGAGCTCCAAATAGGAGGCCTTGGGCTAACGGGCCTGCCTCAGAGGGGGCGAGTTCAGTGAGTTGAGGGTCAATTCTCATTAAAATAGAGCGTCTTCTTTTCATAGATAAGGCTATGTTGGCATTGCCAAGGTAACAAATGGCTCGCTGAGCCCAACCTACCAGAATGTCAGGGTCAATAGGGGATTTTGATTCTTTAGCTACATAAGCCATCTGTAAGATCTTTGCCAACGGGCCGGAAAGGTCCAGAAGTTTGTCTTGGTATGAGCTCCAAGCCCGGTCAAGACCCTTCTTGGGGTCCTTAGCCCATTTCTTTAAAAAGGTGACCATAGTCGGGTCAATGTCTGGGGTGTTGGTGACTCTACCCTCTAAATCTGGACGAGGGCACTCAGCGCGAATCCTGGCCCTCACGTCCTTGTCGAAACCAGCTCTAATGTGGTTCTGGAGGTACTCTGCCACCTCCGGAGGCGGAGTCCAGCTTGAGGAGCGAGGGTGAATGATCTCTTCCGGGCTCAACGTGGTGCTTTGGAAGGTGGGGCTTTAGCCGTCTCCGTCTTTTTGCGCTTGCTCGGGCCTGACAGGTCCCGGAGGTCCTCCTCTGAATCAGAGTCGGATGAATGCTTAGAGGAAGACTGATCCGAATCTGTATCATAGGCATCTTGCGCTTGTGAGGAACTATATCCATGCTCCTTTTGAATGGAGGAAGCCAGTTTTTTAAAAAGATCGGAGTGTGCCCAGTTCTTGGCTTTCGATTTACCCTTGGAAGTAGAGGGTTGGTCAGAGTGAGCCTCTTCAGATGGCGTAATGTGGGGAAGTCAACCTTTTTGGCATGCAAAGCTCTCAAAATAATGGGCGAGGGGGCCCAGAGCTTTCGCCAGCGCCTTATTTACTGATAGCTGCACGCTATTGTCGATTGCACCCACCAAATTATCTTCGAATAAGGGGGGGTTGCCCCCAAAATATTCATCATCATCATAGGCGTATGACTGGGCCATAATATATCTCTGGCACGTTGAAAACGTGGATTCAGGGTATCCAACCCTGGTCAGCACAGTGAGCTCAGGGTGTCAGGGAGCGAGGTAGAGTTGGTCAGAAAAAATTCTAAGAATTTATGAGCCTGACGTACTGTCTGTTGCATTCAGAAGGCTTTAAGCATTCCAATATAGCACCGCCGGGAGGGAGAGCAAGTTGGGAGCACCCGCGCTGTCTCGTTCTCTGGTCGCGCTGTTTGATACTTATGCCGTTTTAAAACGGGTGCCAGAAGAAAACAAGCGAGCGCGGGGGCGAGAATGTCTGCGTGTGCGCACGCGCACCCGAATCAGAGGGAAAAACGCTAGCGCTGACCACACTCTACCGACGGAGGAAGAACCTCCGAGACAGGAGATAACCCGTAAAAATGCTCCCACTCCACTTACATGCAGCGCGATGCAAGCAAGCGCTAATTACAGAACAGTAAATAAACAGCACTGAAGGAAAAGCTATGTAAACGGAGCAAGGTACTTTATTGGCTGCAGAAGCAGCAAAGGAAGAGGAAGTTCCATTGCCTCGGAAGTTTATATAGACTATGGGCCTGATTTTAACCTTGGCGGACGGCGGAGGCCGTCCGCCAAGGTACCGCCGTGAAATTACCGCACCGCGGTCAAAAGACCGCGGCGGCCATTTAAACATTTCCGCTGGGCCGGCGGGCGCTCTCCAAAAGAGCGCCCGCCGGCCCAGCGGAAATGCCCCTGCAACGAGGACGCCGGCTCAGAATTGAGCCGGCGGAGTTGCAGGGGTGCGACGGGTGCAGTTGCACCCGTCGCGTATTTCAGTGTCTGCTTAGCAGACACTGAAATACTTTGCGGGGCCCTCTTACGGGGGCCCCTGCAGTGCCCATGCCATTGGCATGGGCACTGCAGGGGCCCCCAGGGGCCCCGCGGCACCCCCTACCGCCATCCTGTTCCTGGCGGGAGACCCGCCAGGAACTGGATGGCGGTAGGGGGTGTCAGAATCCCCATGGCGGCGGAGCGCGCTCCGCCGCCATGGAGGATTCCCCCGAGCAGCGGAAAGTCGGCGGGAGACCGCCGACTTTCCGTTTCTGACCGCGGCGGAACCGCCGCGGTCAGAATGCTCGTGGGAGCACCGCCAGCCTGTTGGCGGTGCTCCCGTGGTCGGTGACCCTGGCGGTCACCGGCCGCCAGGGTCAGAATGACCCCCTATGTTTTCTCTATGGTTGTAGTTTATCCTTTGAACTCTGGGATATGTTTTTGTTCAATAACATCTTCTCTGATTGGCTGCTGTGTTTATTAAAGCAATAGAAAGAGAAGCATAATCTGAGCCTCCGGACCTGACATAGAATAAAACAGCAGAAGAGGTCAGCCTGCCCAACGACCGCATGGAGTAATTTATAAGTTGGTTGGGTGGGTGTATGCTCAGGAGGTCAAAGTGCATTTGTAGGAAGGCGCTGTTTTCTGGTCGCTTCTCCAGATGAAGACTTGGAGTAACTGCTGGTAACGATATAGTATAATGTGACTAAATGCTGTCTCTGTTTGATGAGCCGCATCACCGGGGTTTAGTTTATGTTTTTCCGATTTGTGCTGGGGGATCCATTCAGTAGCCCCTCCGAATTGTTCATCAGAGGTTCAAGGGTGCACCCCTGACCTAACGTTACTGCTGCAGGTGCTGCATACGCATATATTGGCCGCTTTTCTTTTGCTTTAACTCTTCTTATGCCCACCACTCCAATTCCAATGATGGTTTTATTTTACTTTCCAATTTTATCTTCTGTACTGAGTCACCATGGACAACTTCCAATTGCGGTTCATTAGTGGGAGTGCTATGTAGCTGCAGAGATGCTTGTAACCCTTAGACTTCTTTATTGTGTGAAAATATTCCATCCATTGTTTTTTTTTAAGAAACTGAGGGGGTCATTCTGACCCTGGCGGCCGGTGGCCGCCAGGGCCACCGACCACGGGAGCACCGCCAACAGGCTGGCGGTGCTCCCACGAGCATTCTGACCGCGGCGGTTCAGCCGCGGTCAGAAGCGGCAAGTCGGCGGGCTCCCGCCGACTTACCGCTGCTCGGGGGAATCCTTCCTGGCGGCGGAGCGCGCTCCGCCGCCATGAGGATTCTGACAGCCCCTACCGCCATCCTGTTCATGGCGGGAAACCCGCCATGAACAGGATGGCGGTAGGGGGTGCCTTGCAGACACTGAAATACGCGACGGGTGCGACTGCACCCGTCGCACCCCTGCAACTACGCCGGCTCAATTCTGAGCCGGCGTCCTCGTTGCAGGGGCATTTCCTCTGGGCCGGCGGTCGCTCTTTCGGAGAGCGCCCGCCGGCCCAGAGGAAATGTTTAAATGGCCGCCGCGGTCTTTTGACCGCGGTGCGGTCATTTCACGGCGGTACCTTGGCGGACGGCCTCTGCCGTCCGCCAAGGTTAAAATCACCCCCTGAATTTGTTCGGTGTTCTTGGCCTAGCTAGTTGGGGTTGTTCCACTGCCTCAGGTGAAAATAAGTGTCCCTTCTTCTGCTGCACCAATTGCAGAGGTCCTTTCGGCACGCTGTTTAGAAGATTGTACACACCTCTGCTTACGCCCAGTGGTCTTCAGCACCACCTGTGTTTTCACAGATCTCATTCTACCATACCTGGTGGATTAGGTGTGGCCCCACCAAGCTCTCTAGAGTGACAAGGGAGAGTGGGTAAGACGACCTCTGCTCCCAAAGAGGCACCCGTCCCTCTCCATCTGATTCTTTAGATGCTCTTTGGATGTTATCCCTGCACAGGTCTTACTAGGGTTACAGGAGTCAGCAATTTTCTGTTGACTGTAAGTCACAGGCCGTGAATAGCATGCCTCTGAATACTCAAGCATGTACTGTTCTTGTCAGTCGTCGTGCTTTAAAGTTCTTATGTCGGATACAATGTGTTCGAATAAAGCTAGGGATACCTTTCCAGCTAAATCATAGGATGTGCTGGTGGTCTTGACTTTTTGGTGGTGTGCAGACTTCTTCGCAATGTGCAGTGTATCGTACGGCTTGCAAGTTGGGGACTGCTTGTACATCTTATGTTGCACACCCGTAGAGGCCATTCAAGGAAAGTTGAGGCACGTTAGCCTACGGACAGGTGCGGGGGAACACAGCAGGGGGCAAGCCGCACCATGTACCTAGTCAGGCCAATTTTGCCCTCCGCAAACACAAACCCCGGGAAGAGCGCTAAAGCCCTTCCTTCACCCCAGTAGTTGCGCAGAGTGTTGCCACCTCCGTCAGCTGTCTCTTTTCACACGATCTATCAAGGTAGTGGTCCCATCACTGACCACTGGGCTGACTATGTTGTTGGACAGAATAGCCCCCCGCCTACTCACCGCCTCAGAGCTCTCTCCCCCTCACCATCCTTGGCGTGGGCCTTCAGGTGGTCCAGCTTCCGACTACCAACTGCAGGATGAAATTGTGTTTCTGTGGCACCAGGCCACTGAGTACGTCTTCTACTGCCTCGGGTTCCCAGCCCATGGATCAATAGGTTTCAAGCTGGGGCCTGGAGGGGATCTGGTGTCCAGGGGTTCTTGGGGGTCCGGAAGCTGTGAAACCCTTTAGTAGCCTCAGCAGAACAGCAGAAATGGTGGTGGTGGTAGCAACTTCAAATGGGCAGGACAGCTTCTCCTAGATCCACTTCAAATTTTACCTAGTAAACATGATATTAACCTTAAAATATATATATCACCTTTAAAAATATTTCTACATTTTACACAAATGTACATATATCAAAATTAAATAAAAATATTTATAACTTACAAACATAAAATAAAAATCTATACTTTAAAATAAATGCAAAAAATAAACAATATTCAAATAAATTGAGGTATTAAACATAAGTGATGAGAAACAAATACTAATAAGAATACATTATAATTGCAAACACTATATACAAAAACATATTTTTTTTAAAACCATAAGTAACAATTAAAAATATATATAAGTAGCACTGCTCCAAAAAATAATACATCTAAATTAAAATAACTATATAGTAAAATAGTTTTAAAAAATTCACATAAAAAATTACATTTGGTTGGGTCAGATTCAATACACTCACTCTAACCTGGCCAACAGTATGAAAAGTATTGGGTTTCGGGAGGGGTTAGATTTACTATTCCTACTTGAATGGAAGAAACAGTAAGGAAAGAGTTGGATTTTGCAGGGGGTCAGATATACTATTCCCACTCCAGCGTAAGTAAAAGCAGGGAAAGTGTCGGACTTTGGAGCGGTCAGATTTACATTTCCCTCTCCAACCTAAGTAGCAGTACAGAAAGTGTTGGACTTTGGAAGAGTAACATTGATTATTCCAATTCTAACATGAGCAACATTAGGGGAAAATGTTGGAATTTGAACACGAGTCAGATTTACTATTCTCAATCCATCGTACAGAAAAAATATGGAAAGGTTTGGACTTTGGGGCAGGTAAGATTTAATATTCGAATTCCAACTTAGACAAAAGAAGAGAAAGTTGTGGACTATGGAGGGGTCAGAGTTACTATTCCCACTCCAGCCTAAGCAACAGTAGAGAAGGTTTAGGACTTTGGAGGAGTTTGAGAGTGGATCACATTTACTATTCCCAATACAATGCAAGCAACAGTTGGCAAAGTGTTGGTCTTTCGAATGATCAAATTTAGTATTCCTACTCCAACGTAAGCAAGAATAAGAAAAGTGTTGGACTTTAGAGGGATCAGATTTACTGTTCCTTTCCCAACCTATGCAACAGTAGGGAAAGTGATGGACTTTGGACAGAGGTCGGATTTGCAATTCCTGCTCCAATCTAAGCAGAAATAGGAAAAGTATTGCATGTTTGGAGGGGCAGATTTAATAGTTCCACTCCAAATTAAACAACAGAAATTAAAGTGTTGGACTGTGGTGGGGTCAGATATTACATTACAACTCCAACCTAAGGGCCAGTAGGCAAAGTGTAAGACTTTTGGTGGAATTACTATTCCTACTCCAAATCAGGCAACAGTAGGGGGAAACACAGGAAAAAGAGTGATGTTTCTTTTTCCATCGCATCCACAGCTAGGGACATATTAATCCCCATGACAGGAGTACATATTTGACTGTTTTACAGGGTGGCATCAGGTTGTGAAAACGTTTGTGAATACTTATAAAAAGTAAACTTATGGGTGTACACTGCTTAATTTGTGCATGTGTTTGCGAGTGCTTGGCACCAGCATTTAATTCTTAACATCAACACTTATTTATGACAGTCAACCACATGGTAACACTCTATTTATTTTTCAAGTGAACCCTTGTAATTACTCAGGGCTGCTTCGCAGTCCATTGTTTTTGTCTACAATGGTACTCCAGACTAGACCCAGCTATATGCATACAATTTGGAACAGTCCAGCCCAAACTGCCAAGCCAGGTCCTTTCTGAATCAGGCCACATGCAACCAAAGAACCTTTTTAGCCTAATAAGGCCTCTTCATTTGGGTGCAATTTGATTCCAGTGGTACAGTGATCACAGGGCCCACATCTGAGAATACCCATTGCACTTAAGGTGTTCTACTGAAGTAAACAAAAAAGTGATAGATGGAATGTTTGAATTAATCAAAGCTCAAGGCTGCATCCCAGTGCATTGTATTTTTGCCCACTATGCAACTTCAGATTAGACCCAGCCATATGCAAAAAATATTTGGTCCCACTCCAATATGAACAGACCAGCCTGATCTACATCTGGAGAGGACCTGGTCTGTTAGTTTGGATTGGACTGTTTGAATTAGAGTAGTACCAAGACTGATTGGCATAAGACAAGTCTCTGTCTAGATTGCAAAGCAAGCAAAAAGGGATGTTCTGGAATGCAGCCTGAGTGATCACAAGTGGCAAAGATTAATTCAAGTATTCCTTCCTTCACCTTGTTTTTATACTCTATCTATGTTTGAGCAGGGCACCAGAACAGCTTGTTGAACAATTCAATATACCGTAAACAACAATATCATGGTATCAATGCTATTCTTACAGTTTTGCATGACATTTTTTAGAGCGTGATGGTTAGTAAGTAGCTTGTGCACTGACATTTAGCAGAGTTGGCCGGGGCAGTGGATGGTGCAATCTGCAGTGGTCACTGAGAAGTACCTTTGGCCCTGGCACTGTGGGTGTGTCCAGCCTTCAGGGCATTCCATCCCTATGAACTCCCCGCCCCATTCTCCACTAGGAGTGTTTGCTATGTTTTCTCAGACAGATGAGTAATGATAGCGCAGAGGCATATCACTCATTTCATAGCACGTTCATTTGTAATGCATTCTTGCACCCCTGTGTAAGCAGCTCGTTGCTGAATATCAGATGTTTATTTTTACCTGACACAATATTGCTGATTTTATCAATCTCAAAAGGATGAAAGGTTGAGTTATCCAGTCAGTATACAAACCTATGTAATTAGTAATAACCCACAAGGATACCAGGCCAGGTTTCCACATCTCAGGTAGGTTTTTGGCAAAGTCCTTTCTTGTTTACTATTCAGGCTGTGCCATCTCAATTCTGCCTATTTGGGAAACACCTCTGCCCATCACTGAAGACAACATGTCCACTCAGAGGAGCAGGGAATGGCAAGCACTGTATTATCTGACCTCCAAACCTGTGGGCGAGGATAACACAGCAAATGCTGTTCTTAAAAATAAGACAATTTTATGACTCCGAAATGTTAAACGTAAGGTTTCCACTGACTGACATGGTTACCTTGATCCAAAATGAACTGATTTATTGATTTGGTTTGACAGGAAGTATTGCTGTCGTTCTTTTTCATTAATGGAAAGCAGTTTTTTTTCCAGACTCAAGTCTTTTTGTAAGAAATGTGATTAAGGAATAAATATTGAAGCCTGCTCTTGATTAGCCATGACAAATGAACTTGGACACATATTTGAAAGTCTGAGACTTAGCCCCAAGTCAGGTTTTACGAAATGCATAGGCAATGCTAACATCTCATTTAAGAAGTGCTCCAAACCACCATAAACGGATGTACTACCCTTTGTAGCTTTAATCAATATTTGAATAACCAAAATCTGGTTCACAAGCAGAGCTTCATTGGTAAAAATATAATTACATGGCCAAATGTTCTTCATAGAAATGCCAGGGTTGTCAAAAACTAAAGCTTCTAATTTTTGCTTCAACTTCATGGCTCTTTCTACCACCACCTTAAACTTCGTGTCTCTTTATTTCACTCTCACAGTTTCTTTTCACTTTTGTTTTTTTCTTTTGTTACTGCTTCCCTACATTTCTCTTCCTCTCTATTTGTCCCTTCTCTGCCCTATGCACTCTTGCACTGGGTCAAAGTCTTATCTGAAAAATAAATCCCAGTCCCCAGAAAGTTAGTGCAGGTACCCACCACTTCCAACCACCACCACAAATCAAGCATTGCTGATTTCCTAGTGAATTCCTACCAGAGTCCTACCATTCCTCACGACCCTTTCGACCCTAATGATATCTGATTCAGGTAGGATGTCAGATACATAATTTAACAGCATAACCATGGTTTGGGAATGTTTTTTTAAAACATTTGATGAAGTTACACTCAAGCTGTTACAGTCAGAAATATAGCAAGAATCATTCAGCACAGACACTCATTCACCAATGTTACTGCAGTGCCTGTTGAGCCCTTATTATGAGGGGGAGGGGGATGGATGAAGAGTGAGGCAATTATTCCATGATTGAGTTTCCCTCTAGAAAATGAGGAATATCGTCTGCAACCTGTGTTTTCTTCCCATATTCTGTATACCTTGGAATTTAATGCACATGTCCTCCGAATCTTGCCAGGCAGGATTATGAGGGGAGGGAGTGTAGTAATTACAACATTACTCAGAATTCGAATCCCTATGTAAATTCGTGCTTCCACGGGGAGTGGATTTTATCACCTGATAAAACCTTGGTCATTCCGAAAACATGAAATAGCTCGAGTTGCATTGCTCAATAATTACACACTATTGCTTATCACACAGCAAAAACTATTTGTAAATATACACAGTGAGAATCAAGCACCTTGCTCACCAGATAAGATTTGGAAGGAAAGCAGTTTCATGTAGATAGCCGTGAAAGTATCGTGAAGAATCTCCTAGAAATGAAGGGCCCTATTTAGAGTTTTGCAGACAGGAACTCTGCCACAGACTTGGTGAATGCCCCGTTTGCTACATTGCAGGTGACACTGGATACAACATACTTTTTATACAGTGAACAGGACATCTGCCAAGTTTGTGACAAAGTACCCGGGCTTAAAAAAAAAAATCGCCAAAAAGCCCTACATTGAAAATAAAAGCAAGGAGGCTTTTGTTTGAACTAGTGTATGCTGGTACTGATGTCCAGGAAACTTTAGATACATTCTCCACCAAGGTACACTGGATGGCACACAGCACAAAAATGTTGTAATTGGAGGGTGTGGGACGTATTGATAATATGACAGCATTACAGCATGGTTTAACAGAGGCAATTATACTATGATGCTTTAGACCTTGGGCTCCACAAGCTTTACTCGATGGGTCTACATTATTATTAATCTACACTTTCTTACTTTCCCAAATTTGATGTAGAATTCAAGAAATACATTGTGCAACTGGCTTACTTCACTGTAGTAGTTTGCAGGTCTGGAAACAGCAAATTATACTTATCTTTTGCATATATGTAAATATGACATTCACTGTAGGGATTCTACCTGGCCCGAAGAAGGCCCAAGACACTTTATGGAATGTTGTACTGACTGAAGCATGTTGGCACTCAGAGGATTACTGAGATATAATCTCTCAATTTTCATCCAATTTTGTATCCTATTGTGTACTTTTGAATAAAGGAAGATACTATGGGTTTACAAAGAAGTCATATTAATAGCACACTGGATCCCTTATTAGGCTAGTATCATTTATCTTGAACTCCCTCACATTGAGGTTGATGCTGCCCTGATAATACTACTGTATTAGTGAAGTGTGCTACACAAATGTGAGTGAAGTTTTGTGGTATCTGCAGTGCTTAATTTGTAAATAAAGAGGTGCCGGTGCCAAAAGCTCTCCTCTTAAACATGTGGCTGCTGCAATTAATTGTGCGAACACGGAATACTGATGCAGCATAATCCTGAAGCCATCTCGGGCCTCTTCAATCCATTTAAAGCCACTCTCTGCCCCTTCTGCTCACTCTTGAAGATTTCTGCTGTCTTTCTTTGTGACGCTTTTTCCCTTCCTCCGTCTTTCCCATATGTGTCTTTTGCTCGCAGCAAATGTTTGAGGCAGAAGAGCAAGCCCCGGCCCTCAAAAATAAGTGCTGGTGCTCAGCACAGGAAACAACAAGCACAAATTAAGCACTGGGTATCTGAGTATTAATGTGTAATGCGCCTATGCTGCCTCTGCTGCTTCTGTTCACAGGTTGGAATATGTCTGTTGTGATGACTCAAGGAACCTTGTAGTGTGAAGAATCCATGGTGACTAGAATGTAGGGTCAAGGATTCAAATGAGAGAGGATTGAGGAAAGCAGAAGCAAGTTAGGTGGCAGAGGTATTTCACTGTACTTCAATAACTAGCAGAATAATCATAATTTGTCTATCCTGCTTCATTTCATTGGTGACGACTGGAAGTACCCCAGTGAAATCACCTCAACTACGCTCACAATACTGAACATCTTATCACTGTATGGAGAGACCTGCAGTCTGTGTGAAGCAGTGAGTATATCAATGCTGCACTGGATCGTGTGAGACTGTGAGTTTATGAGTAGTGCGCTTAAGGTGTTGGGCTGTGTCTCGTCATGCAAGTCTTGTAATTCAGTTTACCACATATTCAACAATGCTTTTCTGTTACCGTAGGGTTAGCGACTTTCAGTTTCCATAGTAGCATGTTACCCCTAGCACGAGGACAGCTGTGCAGCTTCTGCCATTGTAGAGAAGTACCTGGATACACAAGACTGTGAACGTGCTTTGCTGGTCAACTGCACAAGGGGTTATCTGATTGGACCAGGAGGAGCAGATTACCCGATATCTACTGTGCGCGTCACTGACTCCTTTCTGCATATGCCTACAAGCCCCAATCACCGCAGAGTACATGTAACAACACCACTTTCACGACGTATGAAACTGCCATCTTTGTTCTTTGGAGAATCGGAAATGATTACAGGCACATCAATTTTGTCATTTCTGCCTGTCCTGAAACTGTGACAGGCACACCTGGATAATTGATAAATGCCATGCAGACTCAACCCGAGCGATATTCACGGTGACTGGTTATGACTGGTTATGGAAGTCAAGTCCAAATTCAAAGAAGTGAGCATTTTATTCCCGACAACAATGATAGGCACATCTTACATGCCTAATAACAGACTGTAATAGGCACACCTACCCTTATATATACTTATTATTATTAAGTAAAAAAATTATATTAAATATTGAATAGTCAAGTGGATGTAGATTTAGTTTGCTATTATGTAAACACCCTTATTTGAAAATAACTTTAGGTAATTAACTGAGAAGGATATAGAAATAAGAGGTGCAAGCAAATAGGGCAGCCAGCTTGCAAAATGTAACACCTTCTCCATTTTTCTTAATGAGTCTGGGGAAACCCCCAATAAAATGGAGAAAGTGGATTTTTTTTTTCACTCACTACGCCCAAAGTATGTGGTACTGCTTTAACATAAAACATAATTTATATTGTTTAGTATCTGAGGGCCAAGAAGTATTTGAAAACTTGCCTGATTTGACGAAAGAAGATAATCAAAATTTAAATTAGTATGGAATTTGTATGAAAAAAACTAGATCTACACTACTTACCAAAAGTGTCAACAGTGTTTGAGTGATACCAGTTTGGGAAATGTTTACAAAGACCAGATGAATCGGTAGAGGAATACATAACAGTATTGTGCAAACTTGCTTCTCCATGTAATTTTGGTGGGAACAATGAAGAACAGTTAGAGATCAATTCATCCTTAGGTGTAGTTTGGAAAAAGCAAAAGAATTGCTTTGGCAGAAAGATAATCCATCCCTATCTGAAGTAGTAACAATGGTGAAAACATTTGAACGCAGTTGTGCATGTTTAGTTGAAGTAAAGAAATGGGAAGTGAGAAATGGGAAAGATTGTGAAGTGAGATCAGTAAACTCACACCATAGAGATCTTAAGGGTAACCTAAGAGTCAAGAAGGAGGTGGATCAAAAAATTAGAAAAGAGACTGAATTCAGAAGTGCCTCTGAGAAACAAAAGAAAAGATCAACGGCGCTGTTTTAGATGTGGCGAAGTTGGTCATTTTGCACATTATAAAGGCTGTGTTGAGTGGAAAACCATGTGTAAAAATTGTGGGAGAAAAGTACATGTGGTTAAGTGTTGTAGAAGCACTGGTATGTATAGGAAAATTGTTTGGGAAATAAAATGTTATGAAGAAGAGGATGTTTGGGGTGAAGACTGTAGTCAGGTCATACTACAGGTAAAAGAAGGTGTTAGTGGTCCCACTGAAGTAAGGACCGCTCAAAGGGAAATCAAATCAAAGGGAAATCAATTTCTATGATGTTTGATTCTGGAGTGAAAATAACCTTGATCCCAAGAAAATGGTTTCAGAAGACTCTGGCCAATAAAAAAGCTTTACAAACCAGAGATATGTCCAAAAGGTTTTGGAGGAGAAGCCATCAAATTACTAGGCTATTTTAATGGTTCTATCCAGTCTAAAGACCAGCTAACAGCAGGAAAGATACATGTCTCAATGACGGGATACTCCCTTATTAGCTGATAATACTAAAAATTCTGAAATGAACAAAGATAGAGCAAATTATGAACAGGAATTTTCAGAGGTGTTCAGGGAGGAACTTGGGTGTTTAAAAGACTATGTGCATAAGATTAGAATAAAGAAAGAGGCAGCATCTGATGTGAGCAAGGTAAGAGCGGGCCCCTTGTGGTGAAAGACAAAATGAAGATTAAATGGAGAGCTTAAAAGAAACAGGCATAATTGAAGAAGTAGAAGTGACTGATTGGTTGGCTCCGGTAGTTGTGGCGAGAAAACCTAGCAGTGATGTCCGACTGTGTGTAGACTTACATGGGTTAAATAAAAGTGTTGTGGTAGATCGGTATCCCTTACCTAACATTAATGAGATGTTGTCTATGTTAAGAAATGCAAGATGTTTTTTGTTAATTAATTTAACTTCCACATACCATCAGATAAGGTTACATGAAGCCTCTCAGGATCTGACTGCCTTTGTCACACCATTTGGTGCATTCAAGTTTGTAAGGATGCTGTTCGGTCTCATCTCAGCAGCAGCTGTGTTCCAACGCATAATAGAGAGAGTATTGAAAGGTGTGTCTGTAATCAAGATATACCAAGATGATGTGTTGGTGTATACTGAGAATGAAGATTAACACAACATAAGAATGTGAGAGGCTTTGCAGAGGTTGAGTAAAAGTGGGTTGATCCTCAAAGCCAAGAAATATAGGTTTAATTTGGATGAAATTAATTATCTAGGACACAGAATAATGTTCAAAGTGACAGAACCTAAGAAAGAGTTGGTAGACATGATTGAGAATTTGGCAAGTCCTAACTCAAAAGAGGAGGTAATCAAATTTCTTCCTACGGCAGAATATTACAATAAGTTTATAATGAATAATGCTGAAAAAACAAAAAATACGAGATTCCTGTTAAAAAAGGTTTCAACTTTTCAGTAGAATGCAGAGTGTAAGTCTAAATTTAAGACAATGAAACGAGGTCTGAGAAAAGTTTCTTCATTGTAGAGTTTCAAACCTCATCACAAATCCATCATTATGTCTGATGCTAGTGCAAAAGGTCTGGGGGCTGTTTTGTTACAAAAATATAATGGGATAGAAAAAACAATTCTGTTCATTTCAAGAGCTTTAAAGGGAGCAGAATTAAACTATTTGGTAATAGAGAAAGAAGCTCTGGCTGTGTTCTGGGCAGTACAAAAGTTGAGGAAATTTATAAAGGGCGATAAGTTTCAAATAAAAACAAAAAATAAACCCATGAAAGAGGTATTTGAAAAAAAGGTTTAGATGCCATACCTGGAAGAATACGATGTTGGGTAATAGCTTTGCAAGAATTCCAGTTTGATATCACGTGTGTTCCAAGCATAAGCAATAACTTAGCTGATTGTTGTTCACGTCTAGTAGACACAGAAGACAGTATGGAGAGTGATGACTTGAGTAGTAATGATGATCTAGATGTAGGTAATGTTGATATCGGCCTATCTACTATCTTGGCAGCAGAACGCTAACTTCCAGATGGGATTGCTCTGGAATCGCTTTATGGTCCTGTCTCTGCCTGCGTAATGCGTGCTGGACATCAATATCTGCCCTTACGCATGTTTTAGGTCCTCAAAGTTTTTCTTGCATCAAAAGCACTAAAAAAAATTCCAGTACTCCAAATCCTTCCACCTTGTGGCGACCCAGAGTAGCGGTTGGTGACATATTCCAAAACAGTGACCAGGAAGTGCTGGACAGACTGGGGTTCCTCCTGCAGGAAAAGACCAGGTGAATGTGAACAGAATTTAATTCATTTTTGCATCCTTGTGTTAAGAAATTGATAGGAGATGTTAAAATTGTCAGTTTCCTGGCAGAGTGTGTTTTCTCAGTTCACATGACATGGAATTGCCTTTGTGATGACTGAGACCCATATTTATACTTTTTTAGCGTCGCATTTGCGCCACTTTTTGATGCAAAAACGGCACAAACATGTTGCAAGTTTGCGCCGCTTTTGCGTCAAAAAATGACGGAAGTGCGGCGCTAAAAAGTATAAATATGGTCCTGAATTCCTTAAAGGCATGCAGAGTCTGTCCTCATTTGTGATGGTCATCTGAGCTTTATTTAGTTTTATGTCTGTAATTGTCTATTTTAACATGACGAGTGAACTCCACACATACCTGTCGAGAAGGTTGTGTGATCTTACACAATGTTAATTACACTGTGACTGCTGTGGTTGAGTAGCAGGTTAACCTGCCTAAGTTTCTACCCTTACAAACCTTTCAAACAAGAAGATAAACAGTGAGTAAAGAGTCGCACTTTATGCCGCATGAAAAGGAGCTCCGTCTCTTGTTCTATGTTCCCAGAAGTCCCGAATCGACCTGTGTCTGCTTGGGGATGAGTAGCCAATACATGCTTGTTAAACTCAGAACAGATGCATTCTGGTCCTTATAGTACGGCAATCGTTGTCAAATAAGTAAAAATGCAGATGCTAGATGTAAAAGGTATTTGAGGTAAAATGTCAGGAAAATGAAATGGAGATTGATTCGGAAAGAAACAAAATCATAAACCAGAGAGAAGCTGAATGTATTCATATAGTGAAATTCAGTGCTTGCACTTTTAAACCAGTTTGCTTGTACTTTTGGGTGTTATTCTGGGGCAGCAAAGAACATAAACGTTTCCAAAGTCCATACTGAAAAAAATTGAACTGACAAATCAATAAAAGTGAGCATGCCTGGTAAATGCTTAGCTCCTAAGCTTGGAACTGCCTCTTACTAAGTAACATCCTGAGACAGAAAAGGTCAACAGTTCACTGCAGTTTAAAAAACCTGGACTATGAAACAAAACAGGAAATGGAAAACTAAGCTAACAAGCCTCGCAGTAAGAAACATTATTAGAGAAACATACCATAGAGCTGAGATATGTCTCCCTGGTGGTGCACCACATGGAAGTGAATAAATATCTGCAGCGTCATGTCTCCAGGGGGCGGGTGGTCCTTGCATGAGGCAAGGAAATGTGCAGATGTTTATTTCCCGTTCCCTGGAGCTGCAGACTAGTTGCAGAAATATAACCTTGTCTTTATCTTGTATTATGACTATTATGAGTGTTGCTGAACTCACTGACAACAGTATTGTCGACATCACTGCCATTGCATAAGCACAGCTGGCACATTCTGTGACACATTCTGGCATGTCAGACGTTTTTGTGAGGATGTGGGGCAATAATTCTGTGAGGTCATGGAAGCAGGGATGGGTTTTGCACTGTGCAGATTGTTGGTGCAAAGTTAAGTGCAAGCTGCACTCGAGCGGATGGACCTTTAGTCCTAGGCTGCGTTTTAACATCTGGCAAAACAGGAAGTTTATTAGCAGATAAGTAAAATTACAAACTCAAATCATTCAGTCATAAATCAATGATCATCACATAAATGAGTAGGTCAGGATAATTCAAAGTAACTCAAAATAGCCAATACAAACTATGTGAAGTTGTCATAAGCAAATCCAGCAAATTCAGTTTCCCATGAAGGGAAGATTCCCTAATTTGTTAGGCTAAAAAATCAGGGTAATTCATGAGAGAAGTTAAGCAGAAGGAGTCTGCAAGTAAAAGCCTCTGAAAAGAAGAATCAAATAAAGATTCAGTCAGGTAAAAGAGAATAGATTTGCTCCAGAGTCTAACTCTTCGAGCAGGAGCAAAACAATGCTTCTGATCTCAAGACAGTGGAGAAGGGGTATCTGACTCTATCCTTTACACAAGGGAGGGGAGCCTCATAGATAGCAAACTGTAAATGTTACAGGAGTTTTCAAATCACTGGTCTCAATATATACCAACGTGGAAACGTATCTGCTCCCAGGTAAAGCAGTGTGACCTTTGCATCACATGGATATATTAGTAGGATCCTCACCCACTAGTACCATCAGCGGCATGCTTCATCATTGGACCCTCACCCACTGCACCTAGTGTGGGTGGGTGGGCTCAATGCAGTTTGTAAGCGGAGCTCTTACTAAGACCTAAGTGCAAGTTGAAAAAGCCTTCAGGATCCTACTTCTTGTTTATTAATAAGGTCCGTTAGCTGGGATAAAAACAGTGTGCAATACAAAGGGGGAAATGACCAATAACATCTATAATGCAATAAGGTTGACATGTTTGAGTCTATCACAAGTGCCACTCAGGGTCAGAAGGCTTTCTTCAGGACCAGCTACATCTGTAAACATTCTACAGATTATAATATGTACAAGTTACTAATGCTGGTCTACACAGTGTGATACACAGGAAGCATGCAATCATACAGACCATACAGGACCTTTTCCAATTAATAGTCTATAACACTTAAGAATTCAGGCTCCATGAGGCTGTGGGGGTGGGACGACCCCTGTAGTCACAATTGCACCAAGGGACATTGTCCGCCTAATCATCTATTCAGCTCCCCATACTCCTCTGACACATCTGAATATAATCAGCTGAACAATGCACAATTAAAACATACAATTCTCAACAAGATGCAACACTCCCCATGGTTCTCTGGGAGAGGGGACCAATCGGATTGCACATTTCATGATAAGATAGCTGCATCCTTCTTTCCAGTCATCACACAATGGAAGGGTTCAGTTGCACAACCTTCAAGAGATATCTCATTGCAGGATGATACATCGCAGTCAACATATCCCAGGCACAGGTGTGGAAATTCACTATTCACTCCGTATAGAATGCACACAAATTAACAATTCACACAGAAACCAAAACATTTGTAACAATGTAATTAACTCAAACTTCTGCATCTCGGCTTCTGGAAGGAGAGAAGGAGAGAAAAAACACAACAGTCATAGATACACATTCATGTTAGCATGAGTTTTTAAACTGAGGGCTACATTAAATATATCTAACTTAACATGAAAATCACACTTTAAAATCCTATATATGATGTGCAGATTAATATATATTTTATGCAAAATGAAAAATAATTAAAGAGTTTTGCTGATTCCTCCCTCTGATGACCTGGACAGTTATTACACAATACATTCAGAAGTCCTCTTGTAACTATGGACCAGGTGTACAACCTTTTCTTTTGGTAATCGCAATTTGTGATCCGTTTGGGAATTGCAAATTGCGATTTGCAAAACAAAATGTACAACTGTGTTAAGTACACAGTTTGTGATTCCCATTGAGGTTGCAAATGACCTACCTCAATGTGAGAAAACAGGGCTGATTGCAGAGGCCCCCTAACTTTTTGCCCCCATTTTCCGCTTTTTGCTGGTGTTTTCCTGACTCTGATGATGCCCTGGGTACTGCTAACCAGTCCCAGGGCCTGTGCTCTGTGTAAAATGGATATGCATATAACTCCCTAGTATATGGTAGGGCATGTAGGTTTAGGGACCACAGCATAGGTAGTGCACCCATAGGCGCACTGCTGAGGTGCACAGTGTCATTTTAAAGGCAGGCCTGCCTTGCTGGCTGCTTTTAAATTAAAGTTATATGCAAATTCGACTTTGGAATTAAAAGTAGTTCCAAAGTCTTAAACTACCTTAGTTTTACATATAAGTCAACCCTAAGGTGTGCCCCATGTGCCCCTAGGGCTGGGTGCCATGTAACTATAAGCAGGGACCTTTTAAAAATAGTTTTATAAGCCCTGGTGAGGTAAAAACAGCCAAATTCGTTTTTCCCTCATTGTAGTGAATGGCCTCCAAAGGCTAGAATGGGGAGACTTTATTTTAATTTTTAAAGTCCCCTTAAATGATGGATACCAAGAATTTGGTATCAAATTAATTGTTATAATAAATCCCACAACTTCCAGTTGTTGGATTTAATATAACTTGTTCAGGTAAAGAGTTTTAAACTTTTCCTGAAAAGTTGCCAATTTCAGCCCTGCATTGTTTTTGCTGCTCTGCCCTGATTGGCCAGCCTCTAGCAGCCTGGCCAGGCTGCATTGATGAGGTGTGAAGTGGCCTGGCTTCACACAAAGGAATGTGCCTGTGGGAGGGAATCTCCCCTCAGCAGATGGTGAGGCAGGAAGGGGGAGGGCTGCCAAACTGGTCTGCAGAGAAGGACATTTGGAGCAACCAGCAACACCCCCACATCCTGCAAACCCAGACAACTAGGTGCCCCCTTGATTAGATTAGGAGAGAGCAGGAGAGGGGTGTGTTTATGATTTTTAGCCACACCAGTGGGTGGGCTCAGCCAGATGTAACCTCCAAAAATCAGATTCAGCCATAATGGATTTTTGGAGAATGTTGCCTCCTGGGATTGATTTTTGCCACACTTCCCAGGAAGTGGTCATCACCGGCGGAAGGACCCTGCACCTGATTAGAGAACCAGGACCCCCTGCTTTTCACCCAGGAGCAAGGATAAAACTGGCAGACCTGCACCCACACCTCAGATCCCCATCAGATTCCAACAAGGAAGAACCAAAGGAGAAGAAGGACTGCCCTGCTGGACCCTTGGCCTGCACCTGGAACCTGCACTCAGAAGGACTGCACCAGCTGCACACTTGGGCTTCACCACAAGAAGGACTTTGCCTGGCTTCAACTGGTTCAAGGAGGGACTCCCTGTTTGCTACAGGTGAAAAATTGCTAACCAGAGTCCCCTGCACCAACTCCTGAAGAAATCAACCAGCTGACCACTGCCCAGTGGCCAAAAAGGAGTTTGCGCCAGGTGCATTCTGGGAGTTGTAGTCCGCACCCCCAAGGATCATCTCAGAACTTCTGGACCCTTGGGGTGAGCTGTGGACCTCAAAAGAACCTTAAAAGGACATCTGGGAGAAGCCCCAGAAGTTTGGAGAAGTTTGGACAACTTTTGAAAAAAAGCTCCATAGAGGGACCAACCCGCCGCGGCAATTCTAGCCGGATTGCCTCAATTGCGACCTGGCCTGATTTGCTGGTTCGTCCCGGTAAAGAAAATCTCAGAAAAAGAGACTAAGGGGGTCATTCTGACTCCCGCCGGCCGCGGTAACCGCAGGGCCGGCGGGAGCCGCCAGAATACCGCTGCGCGGTCAAAAGACCGCGCGGGTATTCTGGGTTTCCCACTGGGCTGGCGGGCGACCGCCAGAAGGCCGCCCGCCAGCCCAGCGGGAAACACCCTTCCATGAGGATGCCGGCTCCGAATGGAGCCGGCGGAGTGGAAGGGGTGCGACGGGTGCAGTAGCACCCGTCGCGATTTTCAGTGTCTGCATGGCAGACACTGAAAATCAAGGTGGGGCCCTGTTACGGGGGCCCCTGCAGTGCCCATGCCATTGGCATGGGCACTGTAGGGGCCCCCAGGGGCCCCACGACACCCCATACCGCCATCCTGTTCCTGGCGGCCAAAACCGCCAGGAACAGGATGGCGGTATGGGGGTCGGAATCCCCATGGCGGCGCAGCAAGCTGCGCCGCCATGGAGGATTCCCCAGGGCAGCAGAAAACCGGTGGTACACCACCGGTTTTCCGTTTTTTGACCGCGGCTGTACCGCCGCGGTCAGAATGCCCTTGGGAGCACCGCCAGCCTGTTGGCGGTGCTCCCACGGTCGTTGGCCCTGGCGGTCAATGACCGCCAGGGTCAGAATGAACCCCTAAGTCCGAAGGTAAAAAGTTGACTGGGACCTCCCAGCCAGCGTATCCGAGGAGGGCTCCAGGGACGTCGGATCAAGATCCAGGTTTACCTCGGTCGAAGGATTTTCACCTCGAAAAAACGACTAAGTCCGAAGGTAAAAATCTCCACGAGGATTCCCGCATCGCGTATCCGGAGAAAGGCTCCAGGAGGTCGGATTGGACTGGCAGGTTCGTCCCGCTGAAGAAAAAGAGACTAAGTGTGAAGGTAAACTTTTAACCGAGGCCTCCCGCAGCCTGTAGCCGAGCAGGGCTCCATCGTGGTCAGCCTTAAACTTTGAATTTGCCCCGGTCGAGGTGCAACCAGATGACCTGATTGGTGCTTTTTGTTTCTAGGTGCTAAAAAAAAAAAAAAATCTTTAAAAATTAATATCTCCGGTTCCCCTTATCCGATTTTATTAGTTTTTGTGTCATTTTAAAGATAACAATATAATCTATTTTTATAAATTGGTTCTGGATTTTTAAACTGTTTCCTGTGTTTTATTTAATTACTGTTTTGTGATATTTGAAAGCTTTACACTCTGTCTCCTAAGTTAAGCCTTGATGCTCGTTGCCAAGCTACCAAGGGTTGAGCTGGGTTTAATTTACTGAGACCTAACTGGGACTAAGTGGAGGTTAGTGGCCTATTGCTAAGTGTAGGTACCTACCCGCCCTTACCAATAACCCATTTTCCAACACTCATCAATATTCATGAGGTAGGCCTAATTTGTGAGCAAATTGGGATGGCCGCACTCACAGGGATGGTGAACTGCTGGGGACAGCGGACCACCATGTCTGTGACTGCTTTTAAATAAAGTAGTTTTTTTTCAAAAGCAGAACGTTTTCCTTAAAGGAAAATGTGATGCATTTCAAACAAAAAAATGAAAGCTTGCTTTTCATTTTTTCACAAACTAAACTAAAAGTTGGTGGTAACTGTGATTGTTTTGCGGCCGCATTAACAGTCACAAACCAATCTTACATGCCTCTGCGACTTGCTGAGGAAGGGAAGCACTTGGTAAACCCCTTCCTAATATCAACCCGCAAACCTATTTTATGAGTAGGCAACAGGTTACCGGCTCGCAGAATAGGCCGTTTGCAACCAGGAAAAGGCTTTCATACACCTGGCCATAAATTTCTAATGACAGATGTTGCCTTCTGCTGCTTACTTCTAGACTCCTCAAGATCCTTTAACTCATCATATAGATGACTTTGCATCTCCCCAAGCTCCATTTCTTCTCTCTTTCAGTTTCTTCCATTTCCCCTTCGTCATCGATTCTCTTCCCTTACACTTTGATACATCTCTCCCAGTCATTATTCTGAACCCCCATATACAATGAAACAAGCATTTTGCTAAGATAGCAATAATTAGTGTAGGGGTCAAAATAGTTCCTAATAGTCCACTGCAATGCCACTAAGCCATCTACCTCCTGCAGAAAATATTTTCTCTACTGCCTACAGGCAGTCCTTGCTTCCAGCTCCTTGAAATCTTTAGAAACATCAGAAATATTAATAAAAACATTTTGTTCATCTCATCACTCTTGTTAGGCACATACATGCACCATTGCTGGACACGTAGCACGCAGCAGACCCTGTCCTCTTTACAAGTAATGTATCTAAAGCAAGCTTGTTCTGTAGAACCATGGTTCTAATTGCCACAAGTTCCGTATTGATAGTGGTTAATGCACCGGCCATATTGGTTACAAGATGGTCAACCAATGTAGATAGATTTTTAATCTGTAAATCATAACAAAACTACTCCTACAGAAGGAATCATAGCTACAAGATGATACAAACTGTTTGTCAAGTCCTATGCTTAGTTATCACATGAAGTACTACTCCCGTATTATCTATACATAGGGAACTCTAAAGCTGAGTAACAGCTGCCTACCCAATTTACAGGAAGCTACAAATAAGCATTTTTCCCACACACATAATAAACTTCAGGAATAACAGGATCTTTTCCACCGAACACTTGGTCTTAAAATCTTTTAAGGCATTCACTGCAACCAATCATCAGAGGGGTTCTAATCTTTTCATTTAATCTCATAAAACAAAGCTTTATTTGTTGTTGGCAATCCTAATCTCAACTTTGGGTTTGTCCCAGCAATCTTTAGTTTATCTTCTTATTCTCCCACTCACCCTTAGCTTCTTTCTTTGCCTTCAGCTTAGTTTCTTCCCTTCTGTCTTCCAATTCTTCAAAAAACCCTTGTCAGTCTCGTCAACTTACATGCCATCCTTTCTTTCTGGGAATGGGGAAAATGAATCTGTTAATTGTTGGAGACTTAAAGAAATGCCATTCTGTATGCATATATTTAGCAGTATAATAGGATTTAAAGTTCTCATTCCTGGTACACGATGAATAGGAAGCTCAGCCTCACTATCTGTCATCTAATATATACAATACTCCTCTCTAGCTAATGAAAATCACGAGAACACTCCTGCAAGAAAAGAACATGCTGACAAAGCAAAGTATGTTTCAAGATGTGGCCTGTAGTCAGGCTAACTTTAACTAAACATTTAATGTGCATTTAAAATACATGTAAAACGCACATTACAAAATAAACACAAAATGTTAATGAAAGAGCATATTTGAGTGTAAAGCATGAATACTGAATACATGCTAGCATTTTCAACTAAACATTAGTGCACATGTATATAAATCATTAGTTTTTACAATGATTACATTTAATTATTACACATTAATATGATTAAGGCACACAGTGAATATAATGTTAAATACAAATTCATAAGTGTGCAATTGTGATGTGCAAAGGATGTAGTTTAAATTGCACTATTCCATTTCACTGGTACCACTACCAACAGAACGTAGATATACATTCACATGATCGTAAACACTGCCTAGTTACGTCCTGGTCCATTAAGTACTTTGTTGAGGAAGAAGGAGAGTTTGTGTCTTGATCTAAATAATGATCTGGTTATCCATACAGGATGTAACAGTAAGATTGGAGAGCTTTTCACTCAACAAGAGGAGTGAAGCTTGGGCTCTGGCTAAATGTAAAAGAGCAAGAAGTAAAAGGATAGAACTAATGTCTCCTGGCAACAACTTTCATAATGAACAAATGGTACTGGATCTTGGAGACTACTGGTTAGTAATCATGAATGATGTGTTTCTTGCACTGTTATTTATTTGTTTTGGTATTTATTTGTTAGTTTTATAGCACTAGCTAGACCCGAAGGTATCAGAGTGCTTTACAAGTCATGTGAATGAGTTTACTCGAAGTCAATGTGTGTATTCATCTGGGTCAAGATAGTAATAGAAAAAGTATGGAACAATGCAGCATTAATGTAGTTAAAAATGGTCACTGACCGTACATAACAATGCAGCATTAAAGTAATGGCGTTAAAGACTGATTAGAAACTGAATGTGTCATACGACCACATCGAACAGGTCTAGTTGGTGTGGGTGGGATCTTTAAGAAGCGTAGATCAACTTGTGTGCGTGTTGAAGTAGTTGTTGAGGAATAGATATTTGACATCACATTTGAAGCAGGAGAAGGGGGGTTACAGTGGAGATCTTTAAGGTGTGAGTTCCAAATCTTAGGGGCATTTTCTGAGAAAGAGTGCACCTGGGAAGATTTCTTCTTCAGGTTAGGAGGTAGGAGAAGAAGTGAATTGGAGCTTTTCAGTGCCAGGCTTTTTCACACTCTCAAAAGTTTGGTTTCTAAATATTTGGGGTCCTTTGTATGAAGGTCTTCGTGGGTGATAGAAGCAGTCTTGAGGATGCAACTTCCTTTAATCGGAAGCCAATTGAGACTCCTGAGGGCAGGTGAGATGTGATCAAACCGTTTAATACATGCGAGGAGCCTGGCAGCAACGTTGAGTACTGCTCTTAGGGGGGCAAGGTGACTTTTCGGAGTTCCTGTGATGAAGACATTGCCGTAGTCACGTTTCTAGAGGACTAGTGATGGGACTACGGTCTTAAGGTAATCAGGGGAAATGAGCAGTTTGATTTTCTTGAGATGTTTTAATGTGTTGAGCCAGGGGTGGCTCCTCTGCTTATATATATTATCCTTTCTTGTGAAAGGGGCGGGGCCATATGGGATGACGGGGATTAAGGGAGTGCACTGTGCACTCCCCTCAGTGCGCATGTGTGTTGGGCTGGCCAAACACACATGTCACTGTGCTCCCTCCAGCCTGGATATGGATGATCAGATCTAACTTGACAGTGCAACTGTCACCTGACCTTTTAACCTGCACCAATATTATTCTACACTCTGCTTTCATACAAATACATATCTATTCCCATGCAAATTATGTGTAATGTTTCACATTACCGTGCAACATTCCTTTAAAGCCAGACCTACTGGTATTGGCAATGCATGTGTGTTGGAAATGGCCCTTTTTGCAGGGTTATCCCCAAACATTTTGCCTTCTTCCTCCTATTTTTTCAGGTCTGTTTTTGCTGGTTTATTGTCTCTGCGCACTTTACCACTGCTAATCAGTGCTAAAGTGCAACTGCTCCCTATAGAAATTGTACTGTTGATTGATTTATCCATGATTGGCATATTTGATGTACTGTAAAGTCCCTAGTAAAGTGCACTAGAGGTGCCAGGGCCTGTAAATCAAATGCTACTAGTGGGCCTGCAGCACTGGATGTGCCACCCACATAAGTAGCTTTGTAATCATGTCTCAGACCTGCCACTGCAGTGTCTATGTGTGCAGTTTTGACTGTAACTTCGACTTGGCAAGTGTACCCACTTGCCAGGCCTAAACCTTCCCTTTTCTTACATGTAAGGCACCCCTAAGGTAGGCCCTAGGTAGCCCCAAGGACAGGGTGCAGTGTATGGTTAAGGTAGGACATATAGTAATGTATATTATATGTCCTGACAGTGAAATATTGCTAAATTCGTTTTTCACTGTTGCAAGGCCTGTCCCTTTCATAGGTTAACATGGGGGCTACCTTTAAATCTGATTAAAGTGTAGATTTCTTTTGGGAGCGGATGTACAGTAGAGTTATGTAGAGTTATGTACTGTCATGTAGAGTTTGGGGTCTCTGAGCTCACAATTTAAAAATACATCTTTTAGTAAAGTTGATTTTAAGATTGTGCGTTTGAAAATGCCACTTTTAGAAAGGACTGTGCCTGCCCTCACACAATGCCGTCTCCGACCCCCTGGTGAGTGTCTGGGGCCTGGCCTGGACAAGGAAGGATCTTGCAAACACTTGAGACTTTGCTTTGAAGTTTGCAAACTTCAAAGGTAGAACTGGGTATAAGAAGCAGACCCAAAACCCCAGACTTTTAGAATCTTTCTGGAATCAAGAGGAACCTCTGCCCAGGAGAAGAGCTGAAGGAGGAGTACTGTCCCTTTGCTGTGTTGCTTTGCTGGACTGGCCTGCAGTTGCTGCTTCTGCCTGAAAAGAGTGCAAAGGGTGAACTTTGCTGTGTGTCCTGCTTGAGAAAATTCTCCAAGTGCTTGGAATAGAGCTTGCCTCCTGTTGGAAGCCTCAGGGACACCCAAGACTTCAGTTTCCTCGACCTGCAGCACTGGGAACTGTGTGTTTTGTGCTGTTCAAGAGGAGAAACCACTGCGACGCCGCCAACGACGCCACTGGCCTGCACCGTGACCTGCCGACGCCACACGGAGTCGCATTGCCCCGCTTTGCACCGTGACCCTGGTCTCACCTACGGACGACTTCACCGAGCCGCTGCTCGCACCGTGACCTGTGGGCCCCGCACTCCGGCATCGCCTGCTCACACCGCAGCCTGGGCATCCCCGATGATGACGCTCCTGGTGACAACGGCGCCGCTGCCTGCACCGTGGCCTGTGGACACCACTCGTGAGGTACACGAAGCACCGTCCCATCCCGCACCGCAGCCCCGGTCCACTGACGCCAGCACCATCTACTCCTGTGTCGTCCCCAGGCATCCTGCCTGCACCGTGGCCTGTGGACACCGCTCGTGAGGTACACAAAGCACCGTCCCATCCGGCACCGCAGCCCCGGTCCACCAACACCAGCACCATCTACTCCTGTGTTGTCCCCAGGCATCCTGCCTGCACCGTGGCCACCACTCGTGAGGGTCACGAAACACCGTCCCGTCCTGCACGCTAGCTTGGGCCTACTGACGACAGCGCTTCAGCAAAGACGACGACGCTGCCTGCACCGTGACCTGTGGACACCGCATGTCGCACCGCCCCGCTTCACACCGCATCCCTGGTCTCACCGACGCCGCTTGACGTCGTCACTGAGCCGCTGCCTGCACTGTGACCTGTGGGCTCTGCATGTCGCATCGTCCCACTTCACACCGCAACCCCGACGCCATCCACGCCGGCGCACCTGACTTCATCAGCCTGGAGTTCGATCTGCAATGCGTGTGACCTCAAGGGCCCAACGACTCCTGCACTGACTCCGGACCCGACGCTGCGACATCAGTGACGCCGCCTTCCGGAGCTCACCACGAGGATCACGACGCCCTGCAAATCCAAGGTACTGTTTGCAGGTCTTCCTAACACCGCAGCTGGCCCGCAACGCAGCGGCCGGCCTGAACTGTTGGTTTTGTTGATCGCAACGCTGTGATAGCCCCAGGTGGAGCTATCGACTTCAAGGAACTCTAGTTTTGAGTAAATCTTGAATAATTCATATTTTTCTTACTGTATGTTGGATTCTTATCGTATTTGGTCTTGTTTTATATAGATAAATATTGGCCTATTTTTCTAAAACTGGTGTGGTGTCCTTTTGTAGTGTTTTCACTTATTACTGTGTGTTATGTGCAAATGCTTCACACATTGCTTCTGAGATAAGCCTGACTGCTCCTGTCAAGCTACCAAGGGGGTGAGCAGGGGTTATCTGAGCGGGTATCTCCCTTATCCTTACTAGAGTGAGGGTCCCTACTTGGACAGGGTGCAAACCAACTGCCATCTAGAGACCCCATTTCTAACAATGTTCATGTTCAGTGTTGTGCTAAGCATTTTTCCACAAGCACAGGCACTAACATAATTGGTGTTCAAGCATGCTAAATACAGTGCTGTGTTATTTTCTGACATTCCTGCAATGCGGCGCTGAAAATGTCCACGCAGCAATATTGTGTTAATCTTAGTAAATACTGGCCTGGTCAGACACTGATTTAGCCCATAGTATTCCCATAGTTTTGTTTTCATGGCTTCCTGGGATGTCCAGTTTGTTTTTTTCAAACGTGTTAACTTTAAAAAGAGTGCTATTGAATTTAATTTTTACGAATTCAGGACTTTCAGCCATTTATCCTAGAAAAGATTGCATTTGCTCCACCGTAATAAAAAAAGAAAGATGTACTGTCACAGTCCTTTCTGTTGTCATTGCTGTTTCTGCTTTCGTTTACAATGATGAGCATGGCTTTATGTAGTCAAGATAGCTCAGCGAGTTGAGTACGTA
The DNA here is from genome assembly GCF_031143425.1 of Pleurodeles waltl. Taxonomy (NCBI): domain Eukaryota; kingdom Metazoa; phylum Chordata; class Amphibia; order Caudata; family Salamandridae; genus Pleurodeles; species Pleurodeles waltl. The sequence continues at coordinate 1,005,206,129 of NC_090449.1, read as the reverse complement.
CGGTAAACCTGTGTGCGACCAGCAGATCACGGTTTTGAATTCTAGCATGGTGGTATAGCTCTTCTTCTTCTGATGTCCACCCAGTACTATGGAGATGGTTAAGAACACCTGTCCTTTATGCTCAAGGACATCTCAGTTGTGCTATGCTGCACAAATTCCAATATTATTATTATTCGGCAAGAACAGCACAGGTTTTACACCAGTCGATCTTTACTATCACGAAATCAGCATTGCCTTGTAATTTGGAAATCGTACGATAGGAAATAATTTGTACTGTGCTTTTTCATATCATGATAGTAGTGTTTGGAATAAATAGGCTCTTTTAAAACTGCCCAATCTGGGCTTTTTACTTCCCTGTAACCCTATAGGTAACTCTGTCAGAATCTTCTGGTAACATGCACAAAGTGGCAGACCTTTCAGTCTATATCTTGCTTATTAAAGGGTGCAAAATTCCATAATTTGCTTTTGTGTAAATATGCAAAATTTTGGCAAAATTACGGCAAATTAAACAATTACTCAAAATGCAATCTGGCATTTAGCGCTGTATTATAGCCTGGAATGCGCCCTTGCATATGCATTTCCAGATTAAAAAATAGTTCCAAATGGTGCAAAAATTTATAGTGGAAAGAAATAAAAGCATAGCTAACGATAGATGCTCGGGCTCTGTCATTTGTGTGGTTCCCAGTGAGTGTGTGGTATTTTTTTTACTGCAAACGCTACATCTGCATTAAATTCCAAGAGCGAATGTCATGTGATTATGTGATGTGGCATAGTACCATGGGCCAAATGTACAAGAAAGTGGCGCATTGGTCCCAATGCTCCACGTTTCTTGCATCGCCCCACCTAACGACACCATCGCTGCACCATATTTTGTATACGGCGCACTATGGCGGTTGATTCCACAACAACGTCATAATTCATGATGCTATTGTGGTGCTTTGCTCGATTAGCAAGTAGAAAACAGGGTCCCTAAATCAATAAAGAGAGAGATCAAGGGTAATCTACCACAGGTACAAAAACATCCCTCTCTTGCATCATGTCATACGCAAAGAATTTTTTGTCATAGAGAATAATATTGTCAAACATCAATGAATTTATTCATAGTAAACACAATAATATCAGACTTTGTATTAAAATAGAAATCATTACTATATACAATCACCCCCTCTATACAAGAAAGAAGCCAACATAGGACCAAGACACAAAAGAGACCACATCATGGACAAAGACAACATAAACCACATAAATGAACACAAACAATATCAAAAAACAAATCTCAAGACAAAACAGAAAAATCCAGATCACAAATAAACCCCACCAGACATTTTGCCATTTAACACAAAACTGACATTTCAAACATTATAACACAAACACACAAAATTGTATATAAATTCATAAAGATGTTACACAAATTTGATAACTGAATTTATATATAATAATCAAACAATAATTCAAAAATTAAATTCAATTGAAAATATTCCATATGTGAGAGACCTTTCCGCTCTCTCTCTCACTTAACATGATACATTTACCAATGGGTTCCAAGATATTGTTCCTTGTATCAAATGTCCTGTTAAATTATGCAAGGCAAGGCAAGGCTGAAGGAACAGATCATCGAATTCAGATCAATCTCCATTTCTTCTTCAAACAAGACGCAATCAATACTGGAGGGATTAAATGGTATCCCAGTTTTCAATTTCAGCACTATTTCTTTAGACAGTAATACTGAGCGTTTGATAGCCAGGGGCCTTTCCTTTGTTCCTTATTCCAACGTTAACAAATTTCAACTTATGAGACACTTGCAGGCCTTTTTCAGACGCATTAGACTCAAGAAATACTTTCTTTCCACCGACATGCCAGGTGTTTCTTTGAATAGATCCGGGTTAAAACCTCCTTCATCTTCCCCCCCCCCCGTTCTCGAGGTTGTGGGACCGGAAGTGGCTATTTTTGAAAGAATGGTATTGCAAAAAATTGACAGAATGTTGAAACACATTCCCAAATCTAAATATGATTTGGATGTAGATGAGATGTCAGCATTGCAGAAATTGAAAAACAATAAGATTGTGACAGTAAAACCGTGTGATAAGGGTGATGGGATTGCCATATTGGACACTGTAGGATACAAAGAAAAAATGTTAACTATGCTTAAATGTTTAGAATTTTATAGACCTACACTAGGGAATCCCGAAGGAAGGATCAAGAGACATATTAAAGCTATGAGTACCACTGCCTTAGAGTCGGGATTGATTTGCCAAAGAGAATATGAGTATCTGACACCAGAACATACGAGATTTCCCATCATATATGGATTACCCAAGGTTCACAAAGATACAGTATAAGTGATCCTCCTCTTCGACCTATTGTATCAATGAGTGGTTCTGCTTTAGAGCCATTATCGAAATACGTTGACACCTATTTGAAACCTTTAGTTTCTCAACTACCATCATACAACCGGGTCACAGGTGATTTTATTTTGAAGCTAAAAGGTTTACAATTTAATCCTGAACAGGAAATATTAGTAACAATGGATATTGAGTCACTCTATACGAACATTCCTCAGCAAGAGGCATTAAACTGCGTTGCGAGATTTTTTAACAGGATGGGCGATGATCCTCTCCATTTTTTCATCTTGGATTGTCCAGAGATGATTATGTTTAACAACTTTCTTGATTTCCATGGAAAAGTTTATCAACAAATTAAAGGTGTGAGCATGGGAGCGGCATGCGCTCCCAGTGTAGCTAATCTGTATGTCGGAGCCTTTGAAGAAATGCATATCTATAATGAGATTGCGCCTTTTTTTGAGAATGTACACCTTTGGTGTAGATATATTGATGATGTTTTTTTCATTTGGAAAGGGAACAAGGAAGAACTTAATGAGTTCCTTTTATGGTTAAATCTTTGTGACAGCAATTTGATATTCACCATTAAGTACAACCATGAACTGGTGGAATTTCTAGATGTATATGTGAAACATCTTGATGAGAATCTGGCGAAGACTCTTTTCACGAAACCTACGGCAAGAAATACCCTTCTTCATTTTGATAGCTTTCATCCTAGCAGCCAAAAGAAGGCTATTACGTTTTCACAATTTTTTAGATTAAGAAGAAACTGCACGGAAACGAGAGAGTTTCTGAAACATGCGGATGTGCTCTCGGAGAAACTGGTTCAAAGAGGGTATCCGAAAAAAGTCATTAAGGACGCGTTGAAGAGAGCAAGGTATTATCATCGTGATTCTCTCTTTCAAGCTAAAGAGCGTAGCAGTATTGACAGGCTTGCATTTGTAGTTCATCATTCCTCTCTCAATGATAGAGTGAGAAGAATTATCAACAGTGAGTGGCATATTCTTAACGTTAGCGTTGATGCAATACGTTTAGAAAGACCTCTGTTTGCCTTTAAAAGAAACAGAAACCTACGAAATATGCTGGTTAGGGCTGAAGCTAGCTCTCCCTCTTTACAGGCCCAAGGTTCTATTGTTGGAGCAGATAAGATAAAGGGCAACTTTAGATGTGGCAGTTGTCATGCTTGCAAAACTGCCTTGGTTACCAAAGAGATTGCACACAATGGAAAGAACATTCGGCTTACTGAAATGACCAATTGTAGATCTAAAAACTTGATTTATCTAATTTTATGCCCATGTGATTTGGAAATGTGGGTGAGATCTCCAGAGAATTCAGAATCCGTCTTTCAGAACATAAATCATCGATCAGAACCCGTAAACCCAATGCCCCACTCGTGGTGCATTGGGCCATTGAGAATCACCGGGAGAATGAAATGAGATGGGTGATCTTAGAAAAAATTACTGCAAAGAATGTACATGATTCTGAAAAATTAAGAAAGAAAAAAGATTTATTTATTTATTTTTTTGCTTGATACGTATAAGAGAGGACTCAATGAGGAGGTGCCATGGCATAATGCTATGTAAGAGAGAACACAGACACGATTCCAGGTATGCATTTTCATTAGGTGTGTTCCTTCTTTGTCTTTTGTGTGCTTTATTTTAAAAAGCAAATCTTTTTCTACCTTTACGTTGCTATTTTATCTTGGTTGTATTATAAGCACTTTTCTGTGTTTGTGTTGGCTGACAGGTCATATTTAGGTTTTTATATTGAGTTTTAGTGATCCTTCACAATGGAAATGTTGGTATGAGAGGGTTCTTGTTTGCAAGTATTTGTATTTTCTTTGTAAAAACCACTTGTTGCAGTGCATTGTTGTTGGGGTAAACGAGGACTCTTTGGCCATTTTAAGATAGCCGCCGTGCTGAGTTCAGAGGACCTGGTTCGTTCCGGTCCTTCTTCTCTTTTTATCAATTCTCGAGCCGGCCGCTTTTCCACGGCAGCGTTTAATATTCGAGTAACGCGAAGGGCTCGTTTGATTTTGAGCCGTCCAAAACCGTATTGCTCGAACTACCCCGTATTCGACTTAGTACAGGTAAGTTAGTTACTGATATATTGGTGGCGTCTGCTCAGCCCTTGATTTGTTTGCTGCGTGTTAACCCCTTCTGTGCCCAGGACGTAATGGTTACGTCCTGAGGCACAGTGCTCGTGTGCCCAGGACATAACCATTACGTCCTGAGCACAGAGCCCAGAGGGAGCGCTAGCGCTCACTCTGGGGGTTCCCCCCACCCCCCCAAGGCAGGGATGGAAGGGGAAGCCCTTCCCCTTCCACCCCCAACCCCCCCCACCTCCCCTGTGACGTCAGCGCGCGATCGCGTGCTGATTGTCACAAGGCATCCTCCCAGCTTCCAGCGCGATCGGAAGAGAAATGCAAAAGCATTTCTCTTCCGATCACGTGGAGGAGGCCGAGAGACTTCAAAGGGAAGGAAAGTTATTTCCTTCCCTTTGAAGTCTCTCTCAGCGTTTTAAACGCCCACTAGAAACCAGGGATTTTTTTTTTAATGAAATTGGCATGAGGGAGCGACCCCTTGGACAAGGGTCGCTCCCAGGGGGGGCATTTTTTTTAAAGGCCAAACCTCTAGGCACCAGGGAGCATTTTTTTTGTTGTTGTTGTTTTTGTTTTGTTTTGTTGAGGTGGGGAGCGACCCCTTAGGCAAGGGTCCCTCCCCTAGGGGGCAAATTCTATTTAGGCCATTTCTGCCCCCCTTGGGGGCAGATTGGCCTATTTTAAGAGGCCAATCTGCCCCCAAAGGGGACAGAAACCACTAGACACCAGGGAGTTTTTTTTCCCCACAAATTTCACGCAAGGGGAGCGACCCCTTAGGCAAGCGTCGTTCCCCTGGGGGGCAAATTTGTTTTAGGCCATTAGATCAGCCTATTTTAATTAGGCCGATCTTCCCTAGGCACCGGGGATTTTTGTTGTTGTTGTTGTTTTACAGATGGGGAGCGACCCCTTAGGCAAGGGTCGCTCCCCTGGAGGGGCAAATTGTATTTAGGCCATTTCTGCCCCTTTGGGGGCAGATCGGCTGATTTTAGGTCAATCTGTCCCCAAGGGGGGCAGAAACCACTAGGCACAGGGATCTTTTTTTTTGCGCCAACGTCACGCAAGGGGAGCAACCCCATAGGCAAGGGTCGCTCCCCAGGGGGGTGGGGGGGGGGCGGGGGCAAATTTATTTTAGGCCATTTCTGCCCCCCCCGGGGGCAGATCGGCCTATTGTTATTAGGCCGGTCTGCCCCTATGCGCCAGGGCAAAAAAAAAATTTTGTTTTTGTTTTGTTTGTTTGTTTTTTTAGAGATGGGGAGTGACCCATTAGGCAAGGGTCTTTCCCCTGGGGGGCAAATTGTATTTAGGCCATTTCTGCCCCCCTTGGGGGCAGATCGGCGGATTTTGGGTCAATCTGCCCCCAAGGGGTGCAGAAACCACTAGGCACCTTTTTTTTTTGCGCCAACGTCACGCAATGGGAGCGACCCCGTAGGCAAGGGTCGCTCCCCTAGGGGCTGGGGGGCAAATTTATTTTAGCCCATTTCTGCCCCCCCTGGGGCCGGCTGAGCTAGAGGCCAAAATCCACAGGTAGGCACTTTGCAAAAAACACCTGTTTTCTGTGAAAAAATGTGATGTGTCCACGTTGTGTTTTGGGTCATTTCCTTTCGTGGGCGCTAGGCCTACCCACACAAGTGAGGTACCATTTTTATCAGGAGACTTGGGGGAACGCTGGGTGGGAGGAAATTTGTGGCTTCTCTCAGATTCCAGAACTTTCTGTCACCGAAATGAGAGGAAAAAGTGTTTTTTTGGCCAAATTTTGAGGTTTGCAAAGGATTCTGGGTAACAGAACCTGGTCAGAGCCCCACAAGTCACCTCAACTTGGATTCCCCTAGGTGTCTAGTTTTCAAAAATGCACTGGTTTGCTAGGTTTCCACAGGTGCCGGCTGAGCTAGAGGCCAAAATCCACAGGTAGGCACTTTGTAAAAAACACCTCTGTTTTCTGAGAAAAAATGTGATGTGTCCACGTTGTGTTTTGGGCCATTTCCTTTCATGGGCGCTAGGCCTACCCACACCAGTGAGGTACCATTTTTATCGGGAGACTTGGGGGAACGCTGGGTGGTAGGACATTTGTGGCTCCTCTTAGATTCCAAAACTTACTGTCACCGAAATGAGAGGAAAAAGTCTTTTTTTGGTCAAATTTTGAGGTTTGCAAAGGATTCTGGGTAACAGAACCTGGTCAGAGCCCCACAAGTCACCCCATCTTGGATTCCCCTAGGTGTCTAGTTTTAAAAAATGAGCTGGTTTGCTAGGTTTCCCCAGGTGCCGGCTGAGCTAGAGGCCAAAATCCACAGGTAGGCACTTTCCAAAAACACCTCTGTTTTCTGTGAAAAAATGTGATGTGTCCATGTTGTGTTTTGGGCCATTTCCTTTCGTGGGCGCTAGGCCTACCCATACAAGTGAGGTACCATTTTTAACAGGAGACGTGGGGGAACGCTGGGCGGATGGAAATTCGTGGCTTCTCTCAGATTCCATAACTTTCTGTCACCGAAATGAGAGGAAAAAGTGTTTTTTTGGCCAAATTTTGAGGTTTGCAAAGGATTCTGGGTAACAGAACCTGGTCAGAGCCCCACAAGTCACCCCAACTTGGATTCCCCTAGGTGTCTAGTTTTCAAAAATGCACTGGTTTGCTAGGTTTCTCCAGGTGCCGGCTGAGCTAGAGGCCAAAATCCACAGGTAGACACTTTGTAAAAAACACCTCTGTTTTCTGTGAAAAAATGTGATGTGTCCACGTTGTGTTTTGGGCCATTTCCTTTCGTGGGCGCTAGGCCTACCCACACCAGTGAGGTACCATTTTTATCGGGAGACTTGTGGGAACGCTGGGTGGAAGGAAATTTGTGGCTCCTCTCAGATTCCAGAACTTTCTGTCACAGAAATGAGAGGAAAAAGTGTTTTTTGGTCAAATCTTGAGGTTTGCAAAGGATTCTGGGTAACAGAACCTGGTCAGAGCCCCACAAGTCACCCCATCTTGGATTCCCATAGGTGTCTAGTTTTCAAAAATGCGCTGGTTTGCTAGGTTTCCCCAGGTGCCGGCTGAGCTAGAGGCCAAAATCCACAGGTAGGCACTTTGCAAAAAACACCTCTGTTTTCTATGAAAAAATGTGATGTGTCCAAGTGGTGTTTTGAGCCATTTCCTTTCGTGGGCGCTAGGCCTACCCACACAAGTGAGGTACCATTTTTATCGGGAGACTTGGGGGAACACAGAATAGCAAAACAAGTGTTATTGCCCCTTGTCTTTCTCTACATTTTTTCCTTCCAAATGTAAGGCAGTGTGTAAAAAAGACGTCTATTTGAGAAATGCCCTGTAATTCACATGCTAGTATGGGCACCCCAGAATTCAGAGATGTGCAAATAACCACTGCTTCTCAACACCTTATCTTGTGGCCATTTTGGAAATACAAAGGTTTTCTTGATACCTATTTTTCACTTTTTATATTTCAGCAACTGAATTGCTATATACCCGGTATAGAATGAGAACCCATTGCAAGGTGCAGCTCATTTATTGGCTCTGGGTACCTAGAGTTCTTGATGAACCTACAAGCCCTATATATCCCCGCAACCAGAAGAGTCCAGCTGACGTAACGGTATATTGCTTTCAAGAATCTGACATCGCAGGAAAAAATTACTGAGTAAAACGTGGAGAAAAATGGCTGTTTTTTTCACCTCAATTTCAATATTTTTTTATTTCAGCTGTTATTTTCTGTAGGAAACACTTGTAGGATGTACACAAATGACACCTTTCTGAATTCAGAATTTGGGGGGTTATTCTAACTTTGGAGGAGTGTTAATCCGTCCCAAAAGTGACAGTAAAGTGACGGATATACCACCAGCCGTATTACGAGTTCCATAGGATATAATGGACTCGTAATACGGCTGGTGGTAAATCCGTCACTTTTCCGTCACTTTTGGGACGGATTAACACCTCCTCCAAAGTTAGAATAACCCCCTTGGTCTACTTTTCAGAAATGTTTAGCTTTCTGGGATCCACCTATTTTGGTCACTAACTGTAAGGAGGCTGAAAGCACAAAAAATAGTAAAAATGGGGTATGTTCCAGTAAAATGTCGAAATTGTATTGAAAAATTGGGTTTTCCAATTCAAGTCTGCCTGTTCCTGAAAGCTGGGAAGATGATGATCTTGCCACCGCAAACCCTTTGTTGATGCCATTTTCAGGGAAAAAACCACGAGCTGCCTTCTGCAGCCCTTTTTTCCAATTTTTTTAAAAAAAACAAAATTTTCACTGTATTTTGGCTAATTTCTTTGTCTCCTTCAGGGGAACCCACAAAGTCTGGGTACCTCTAGAATCCCTAGGATGATGGGAAAAAAGGTCACAAATTTGGCGTGGGTAGCTTATGTGAACAAAACGTTATGAGGGCCTAAGCGCGAACTGCCTCAAATAGCCAAAAAAAGGCTCAGCACAGGAGGGGGAAAAGGCCTGGCAGCGAAGGGGTTAAGTTTTGAATGCTGAATTATATTGCTCAGTAGGTGTTTGTTTTTTCGTTGTAGCTTTTATTTTAAGGCGTGACGGAGGATCGAGTAACCATTTGTGTTACCGGGTGACAGTTGGCCATAAAATGAAGTCGCATTTGGCATTTACGCCTTTGTAGTTTGTTTTTAATTATTTGTGCTTTCCTTGGTTCACGGTGGTGTTGGTATTTCTGGTATTCTGAGGTTTTCTTTCTACACTTTTTCACGGTGGGGGCTGTGAGTGTGAATGGAATTTGAGTTAACAAATATTTTTTGTATCATTTTGATGGTGTGACTTACACACCTATATTTATTTGTATTAGATATCAAATGGCAAAGGAGACCCCATGTTTCATTGACTATTGAATGCCCTGAGGAAGTTGGAGTCAATCGATTTGAATATATTGTTGGTGTAAGTCCACCGAAACGCGCGTCGGCGATTTTGAAGTGGCGAACTGGATGGGTCAATTTTGAATTGGAAAAGACACCTGATGATTTTTTATTTTTTTTTAATTAATTTAACAGGACATTTGATACAAGGAACAATATTTTGGAACCTATTGGTAAATTTATCATGTTAAGTGAGAGAGAGAGCGGAAAGGTCTCTCACATATGGAATATTTTCAATAGAATTTAATTTTTTAATTATTGTTTGATTATTATATATAAATTCAGTTATCAAATTTGTGTAACATCTTTATGAATTTATATACAATTTTGAGTGTTGATTGTGTTATAATGTTTGAAATGTCAGTTTTGTGTTAAATGGAAAAATGTCTGGTGGGGTTTATTTGTGATCTGGATTTTTCTGTTTTGTCTTGAGATTTGTTTTTTAATATTGTTTGTGTTCATTTATGTTGTTTATGTTGTCTTTGTCCATGGTGTGGTCTCTTTTGTGTCTTGGTCCTATGTTGACTTCTTTCTTGTATAGAGGGGGTGATTGTATATAGTAATGATTTCTATTTTAATATAAAGTATGATATTATTGTGTTTGCTATGAATAAATTCATTGATGTTTGACAATATTATTCTATATGACAAAAAATTCTTTGCGTATGACATGATGCAAGAGAGGGATGTTTTTGTAGCTTTGCTCGATTAGCACCATAAATTATGGAGCTTATGCAGCAAAGCACTAGGGAGGCCCATAGGTTATTATAATGTTGTCACTTTAACGCCTGACCCGAGCAGGCGTTAACAATGCCGGAAAAAATGTTGAAGTGAAATCTTGTAGATTTCACTGTGCCATTATTTGCGGACTCCCTCCATGGGAACACCCCCCCTTGCATACATTATGACTGGCGCAGGCATAATGTGGCGCAAGGGGTTACAAAATGGCGCAATGTAAGCATTGTGCAATTTTGTAGATATGGGTCCGAATTTTTACTGTTTGGTGCAAAACGGCGGGAAAGCAGTTTTGCACCAAAAAGTATAGCGCTGGCTTGTGCCGTTCCTGAGCGCCAGACGGGTGCCAAATTAATGGAATGGCACAATCTGGCACTCAGCTTGGGCTTGCGTCAACTACAATGACCCTAGCCGGGTGGGGGTTGCGTTAGGGAAGGAGGACTTTGTGCCCCAAAAAATTACTCTAGCCTGGTTAGAGGCAAAAAAAAATGCCTCTAACCAGACTAGCGCCATTTCCTGGCGAACAACCACCAAAAATATGACTCCTGTCTTAGGAAAGACAGGAGTCATGAACACCACCCAAATCGCCAGCACAGGGGACAAGTGTCCCATGGGCATGGCCATTGCACCCTGTGCCATGCAGGGGGCCCCAAGCTAGGGTCCCGATAGCCCTCTTAAAAAAATATATACTTACCATTACTTACCCTACTTACCTAGGATGGGGCCACCCATCCTCTGGTGTCCCTCTGGTGTGGGTAGGGGTGTTCCTGGGTTTGGGTTGGGCACCTGTGGACCTATTCCATGGTGTTTGACCAAGGAAATGGGTCCACAGGTCCCCTAACGTCTGGTCTGACCCAGGCGTTAAATAATGGTGAAAAGCAAGCTTAGCACCATCATTTAGCCCCTCCTCCCACCTGTGTGTTATTTTTGCACGGGGAGATAAACATGTGGCTATGGGGATAGCACAATTTTTTGGATGGGAACGCCTACCTTACATCTCATTGACGCAAGATAGGTGCACGCATCCAAAAATTGGCGCAAACTCCTATATTTTTTACATTAGACGTGTCTAACGTCAAAATATAAATGTGGAATTGAGTTTGTGCTGAATTTGCATAAAAATAAATGACGCAAATGTTGCGCAAATAGGGTATTAATATGCCCTATGGTGTAGGGAAAAGGTGTTCATGGCCTATGTTGCTCCTGGGTTGTTTTCGTAACAGAATTAGGCAAGAAAGAAAGACAGGTCAGCAGTTGAACTCTATTGTTCACCAGCTGCACAGCATGTTGCAAAACCATGAACATGCTTTATTGTTTCAGAGTATGTAACCCTGCAGATGACATGGCACTTTTTTCCTTACCACAACTTCCCTAAAACTTTACTCATCAGTTTAGAACCAGTGAAGAAGCCTCAAAAGTGTACATTCAATGCTACCCCACGAGGAGTCGTGATGTTGCTGTTGTTAAAACAGACTAAATTGAAAAGAGTCCAAAGGAATCTAGGTACCACATTAAGGGCCAGATGTAGCAAAGGTTTTTAGCCATTCTTTGTCTATGGGAAAAAGTGTTCGTATATATGGCCCTAAATGTATACAACTGCCAGTGGAATTGCAGGCTTTGTCACTTCAAAATTTCAAATACTTTGAATGTGCTAAGGGGCATATTTATAAAAAAGTGGTGCATCAGAGCTGATGCACCACTTTTTCTGTGCCCCCCATACAGGCACCTAACGACACCATGTGTGCAGCGTAATTAAAATACGGCTCACCATGGCGCACGTTAGGGAACTAGCGTCAGAAATTTTGACGCTAGTTTGCCTCTTTGCAGGATTAGCGCCGGTAATCCTGCAAAGTGCAACGAGGCCCACTGAAAACAATGGGAGCCTCATTTTAACTCCTGCCTTAGGCAGGCGTTAAAAATGACGCTAAAAATGGCACAGTCAAATCTCATAGATTTTTTCTGGGCCTCCTAACGACGGAATTCCCCCCTTGCATACATTATACCTGGCGCAGGCATTATGTGGCGCAAGGGCTTACAAAGCGGCACAATGCATTTATTGCGCTACTTTGTAAATATGATGCAGTGTTTTTGCCAACCTAACACCACATTAGCGTAAAAAAATGATACTAATGTGGCGCAAGAGCCTTTATAAATATGGCCCTAAATTGTTTAGGTAAAATATTAGTGGTACGTTTTCAAATGTTAGGAGTAACATCTTTTTAAAGCTAACTGTCCACACTTCACTGTAGTTCACAAAGTTTAATACTGTCAATATTTCTGTAGTAAGAGCATTGTCATATGACCACCTACTCCTGTCTCTGAATATGACAAAAAAGTGAGATGATGGTCAACTGAACCATCTTTTTGATCCAAACCTGATCAGTCTATTATATTCTGCTGTTAAAGATCACCTCTGCGATACTAGTTTCATTCTTTAGAATGTACCTAGACCCCTGAGAATGTCACCTGAGTGGAATGAACTAGAATAATGGACTGTGCAGAGCTGAATAGATCTTCTACCAGTTTTTTGACTTGCTGGACTGTCTATAACATGTTCTTTCAAGAAGCTAAACTGTGCCTTGGCTTTCAATATGAAATATGGTTGTACAGGGATAACATGGGGAGCATATTGAGCGCGTGGCAGCTCTAGTAAGAGCTTAGGTGAAAGGGACTGAAACTGAGGCAAGATCAATGTCTTTTGCAGTGCTGGAAATTGTATTTTTGGGAGACATAGTATCAGAGGCAGTAGTAAGAACAAGACCTGTTGTTGTTGAAAACAATTGAGGAGGCACCCCAACCAAAATGCAATGATCAGCTGTTATTTATGGCAGTGGTTCCCAACCTTTTGACTTCTGTGGACCCCCTTTTTATCATTACTGGAACCCGGGGACCACCACTGAATCATTATTGGAACAAGGGGACTCCCAACTGAGTCATTACTCAAAGCTGGGGACCTAGGGCCAGATGTAGCAACCCTTTTGCGAGTCGCAAACGGCGAAAATCGCAGTTTGCGACTCGCAAACGTGGGTTTGCAATGCACAAATGCATATTGCGAGTCGTTACCGACTCGCAATATGCATGTGCGACTCGCAAATAGGAAGGGGTGTTCCCTTCCTATTTGCGACTCGCAATGGTATGCAATACCATTTGCGACCGCATATGCGGTCGCAAAGGGCATCGCAGTTACCATCCACTTCAAGTGGATGGTAACACAATCGCAAATTGGAAGGGGTCCCCATGGGACCCCTTCCAGTTTGTGATTGCACCCAAAAATAGTTTTGGACCACTCCCTGCCCTGAAAAAACCGAAACAAAAGGTTTCGGATTTTTTTAAAATGCAGCTCGTTTTCCCTTAGGGAAAACGGGCTACATTTAAAAAAAACTGCTTTATTGAGCAGCAGGTCGCTAACATGGAGGCCTGCTGACTTCAGCAGGCCTCCATGTTAGCGAGTGCCCATAGTCGCTATGGGGCCGCAATTTGCGACCCACCTCATTAATATTAATGAGGTGGGTCTTTGCGACCCCATAGCGACTTGCAGAAGGTGTCTGAGACACCTTTCTGCATCCCAAATTGCGACTTGCAATTTGCGAGTCGCAGAGACTCGCAAATTGCAAATCGCAATTTGTTTTTTTCGTACATCTGGCCCCTAATCTGTTAATATAATTTAATTTTCTAGGCAGTCGCAGACCCCCTAAGGAGGCTTTGTGGACCCACCTGCGGTCCCAAGACCACATGTTGGGAACCATTGATTTACAGGGTGTGTGCTATACATGGTAAATTCACTATCAATTTTGGATTGCCAATGGAGCCCTTGTGATACAGGGATGGAGACTTATTTTTCAGCTGGAGGAGTAGTATTTTGTGCACCATTTTTGTAAACAAAATTTCGGAACTACACATGCATGTGACAAAGGATGATACTATTTGTGGTCCTGCTGCAATTCCATGTTTGAGACAGTGGAGAGTGTGCAGTGCTTCTGTTTCTCACACTTTGAGGCAGCCGAAACAGTTGTGCTCCAAGTTTGGGAAGGATTTGTTAGCGTGGATGCAGGTAGTTGAACATTTTAAGACATACATCTAGGACAAACACGCATATGAGTGGATCTACTTCTAGATTAGCCACATTGGCAACAAACTGCCTGAGTATCATTGCTGTGGCACCATACTAGGCTACGCTCAAACAACAGGAAGACCAAGTGTGTGTCCAGTGTACCTCTTCCAGACACTAATGTGGAGGCGGGTATTGATCTGGAGGAGGAGAGGGAATGTTTGGTGTGTTGTCACATGCTCAGTTGGTTCTTCTGTCGCTGTGTGTTAGCAGTCATGGGATTTCTTGGGAAAAAAGACCAAAAGAGTAGACTTTATTATATTGATGGCAGTTGTCTATGTAAATTTGTTCACAGCTGTCTTTGGAGAATAGTCTGTTTAGAGAGGACATTTTGATTCATCCACTGAGTTTGAATATTATGCACAGGGTCTCCAGGGCATGATAGATAATTACAAATAATTCATGAGCAATATTGGTGTTCCAGCATGGACTAGGATGTGGCGGTGTCATGATGCATTGCATGCACGACAAATGCAACAAGAATTTGAAATACAGAATACCTACCATGATTGATATGTGTTTGTACGAGAAATTTGGAGAGAAACTGTGGGTAGACCTCTTGTGTCCATTCCATATCCAGCAGGCAAATGTCAGGTTTGCTATTGTCCTTCTACATCACCATTCAGATTGATAAATGAAGTGTGATTTGTCAGGAATATGGGCGCTGAAAGTGTTTTATACTTTATAATGGATGAATTTTCATAGGAAGGTTTCCTGAAAGTACACGTGTTGGCCTTTAATGTCCTGTTTGTGTCAAATGACATGCAGAAATATCTGACAGATGCAGATATCCATCATAAGAGGTGAAACACCTAGAGGGCAATGGGTTTGCAGATAGGCCCAAAAGGCAACGTATGGCTGCGTGTGATCATTGGAGCTTGTCATGTGACCGATGTGGTGGCATGCCACAACACAGTTCATAGTGCCACTGGGGAGTCTCCTTTCAAAGGTTTAAGAGTGAGATTTATAAATATATCACAGGGCCCAGCGTGATTGGGCAAGTGAAGAAAAGTGAATTTTGGTTGTCCAGGTAAAAACATAGGTTTAGGAGAAACAGAGAAAAGCAAGGATGGATATGATAGACTAAGGTATGCATACACTTCATTGATTAAGATAGGCAATGAAGTCAGAGTGAAGTTAGCTGGAAATGTCAGAAAAGGAATGTTGAAAATCGGGAATGAGATTGTTGTCAAATAAGTTAGAAACAGGATAGGGATGTAACCTATAAAAGACCGCCAATGTTGTTGGGTTAGAGCAGGTTCTGGACAATGGAGTTGAAATGTTCTGCCTCATGGTTTTTTCTCATATC
This sequence comes from Pleurodeles waltl, assembly GCF_031143425.1. Classification (NCBI taxonomy): domain Eukaryota; kingdom Metazoa; phylum Chordata; class Amphibia; order Caudata; family Salamandridae; genus Pleurodeles; species Pleurodeles waltl. Next base: position 1,005,190,688 of record NC_090449.1, on the reverse strand, counting down.
AGAACCCCTTGACAGCATTATTGGACTCCAGTATACAGTTAGTTATGTATCTTATGTTTATATTATATTTATATACCCTCAATGTGTACCCCCAGCCCTATTTAATCTCTTCATGGAACCCCTAACAGTTATTCTGAACAAAGCAGGGGTCAATTATCACCTATATGTCGACAATACTCAACTCTGCTACACAATTAAATTACCCAGTGACATCTGAATGCCACACTAAGATACAAACATGGCTAAACACCAATTACCTAAAGCTCAACCCCAACAAAACTGAACTACTACTCCTCTCCCCCCAAAATAATCCTTTATCAATCCAAGAATGTATCGAGAATTTGGACGCACTAAACTGTTATTTCTCACAATCTAACTCAGTAAAGTCCTTGGGGATGACCCCGGACAAAAACATGTCAATGAAGGAGCACATCAACAACTTAGCCAAAGGAGCACTCCACACAGTCGCGGCTCGCTGCACTTTGAAGGGGCGGGTGGTGCAGGTGGGGTGAAGGTTAGGAGGGAATAAAAACATTAAGGCCCTCATTATGAACATGGCGGTCCGTACCATGCCGTCGGCAGGGACGGTAAAAACCGCCAACAGAGGAGCGGTCCGGACCGCCAAATAAAGAACCAAACGAAACACAGGCATTCAGAAAACCACCCACCACCAGTAGAGGAGCGCTGACGACTACGGCAGAGTCCACCCACAGGCCGACGGAAAGGACCAACCCGCCCATCAAATTATGAACCACCAGTCCGCCGTCAGTTCCGGGGCAGGAACCACCGCCACACAAAGCCAGGCGGAAATGAACCAAATCCAATGAAACACTCACCGGAGGCCCTCACAACGCGCCGAAGCAGACATGGATAGAGAGCTGCAGATCATGCCAGCCCTGCTCCTTGCCATATACCTCCACGACCGCCAACAAAGACGACAACGGTAAGTACCGCAACCTATGAAACAAGGGAGGAAAGGGCACAGTTACATACCCACCCACTCCACCCACCCAGCAACACCCCCCCTACCCTTCACAGAAGCACAAGTCATACACCCCACAGCAAGAGGTACTTACCCGACACAAGGCAAATCCAACTTGACCATAGTACATACAAATGCCCCACACCCATAAACAATGAAACAAAAGACCAGGGTTCAACAGTGTGCCACCAAAACACAGCCCACACAGAAATATTTTATTAAAGCTCACAGAGCCGAAAACTTCAAACAGGGCCAATGGCCAGTCCGTATGGCTACAAGTGCCATGGGCCACAACGGACCCAACCTGACTCCCACAAGTGCACAGTACTCCACCTAATGAGGCAACAAAGGGGCATCCAGGCACCTCACGGAACAGGGGCGGCGGGTGGTGGGGGTGGGGATTTGCGACGGGGGTGGGCCTTAGACTTTCGTTTGGAAGGTGGAGGGGGTGTGGGCATGTCCTTTGAAGGTGGGGGGGTGTTTTGAGCGGGTGGAGCCAAATGGACTAGGCTCTGCCTGGGCCTTTTTTTTCTCTGGGGAAGGGGCACGGGAATGTGAAGTGCGGACGGGGAGGGCTGTGAAGTGGAAGGAGTGGAAAGGGCAAGGAGGTGAGCACGCTTAGGGACAAGACGGGGTGGGCCAGTGGGTTAGAAGAGGTCAGCACAGGAGAGGAAAAGTTTCTTCGGAGTAATTGGGGTGGTCCTGGATGAGGGCGTGGGAGTAGCGGCAGAGGCAGTGGATGTATGTGGTGTAGGGGTGCATGTAGTGGTTGCAGGTGACTGGACAGTATGCTGTGGTGTGGTGGATGTGTGATGGGTGGGTGTCTTGGTGCGTTTGTGTGTTTTTGGAGGAGGGGGGTGGACACAGTGGGAGAAGACAGGCAGCTAGTGTGGATGTATGTTGTGTGGTCTGCAAGTCTGGTGAGTGTGCTGCATGTGTCAACTACAGTAGTTGTGGTGAGTGCAGTTGTGGTGTATGGGGTGCATGTATGGATGTCTGCTATTTTGGTGAGTGCAGTAAGAGGAGCAGCAACAGTGACTGAAGGTGCAGTGCATGAGGGTGTGGAAGTGGAGGGGACAGACAGGGAGGCGAAAGAAGTGGGCACACTGGGGGAAGTGGATGTTGTTGTGTGTGCATGTTTCTGTTGGCTGTGTGAATGCTTGTGGTAGGAGGTATGGTGCTTGTCTTTAGAAGTGTGCTTCATGTGTGTTGATGTGCTTGACTGCGTGTCTGAATGTGTGCTTTGGACGGTTGAAGGGAGTGGTGTGCTAGAAGGGGTAGAGGAAGTTGGAGGGGGGACAGAATGGCCAGGGAAACTGGATGCTGTCCAAAAGGAGGCTAGAGCCTGAAAAGATCCCTGTAGGGCAGACACGGCATGGTGAGTGCCATCCAGATAGGCATTTGTCTGCTGCACCTCTGATGCTAGCCCCTGGATGGCATTGAAAATGGTTGTCTGCCCTACAGAGATGGTTCTCAGGAGGTCAATAGCCTCCTCTGTGAGGGCAGCAGGGCTGACTGGGGCAGGGGAGGAGGTGCCTGGGGTGAAGGAGACGCCCACCTTTCTGGGTGAGCGGGCACGGGCAACTCGGTGGGGAGCAGAAGGGAGGGCGGTGATGGAATGGGGGGTGGCGGAAGATGTCACTGCAGTGGTGTGGCCACTAGGGTCCGCCACCGCCAGGGAGCCCCCATCGGAGGACGTCTCGGAGTCACTACCTCCAGTGGTAGTTTCCTCCCCGTGGTACTCCCCTCGCCCGCCCACTCACTGGTCCCCTGGGCGTTGGATGTCTCTGCCTCCGAGGATCTGTGGGCCTCTGCTTCCCCACTTGCCGGTGCCTCAGCTCCCTCGCCAGATGTTGTTGCTGTACCAAACCAACACAAGAGAACAGGGATGGGGAGACAAAACAGGAGAGACACTTGTAAATAGCTGAATGGAGGTACATAATGGCCAGACATATACCCACCCAGAAGACACACCCAACAGGCAGCACCGTTCAATATGCCCATGGCCATGCCTCTGACTACTGACCAAAATACTGCTCTACACCCATCCCCTGGACTGCCTAAGGAAGCGACATGTGGGAGACCTGACAAAGACACCCCTACACCCTTTGGGGACCATAATGTAAATGGACACCAGTCAGAGTCCGTGCCTCAAAGCAGCACGAACCCTAATGCACACACAGACATCATTCCAGACTGAAGTCTGTGACATGAGTGCTCACCCCCTTAAGACTGCTGTGCACCCTTCAAGCGCCCATCCAGGTCTGGGTACGCCACCGCAAGGATACATCGCATGAGTGGGGTCAGTGCCCGACGGGCACCCCTTCCACGTTGGGAGGACTTCCCTATGTGGGCTTCACAGATCTTACACGCCCAGCACCGCAGGCCCTCCCACCTCTTTCTGCAGTGGGTGCTCTTCCGGTTGTAGACCCCCAGGGTCCGCACCTCCTTGGCAATGGCATGCCAAAGTGCCCTCTTCTGGTGGGCGCTGACCCAAAAGGGTGACACAGATATGGAACACAGAGGTCAGGCACTTGCAAGATAGGTACAGCTGGCTAATTGTCCACTATGGGACAGACAGTACTCTCAGACTTACAGGCCATACGCACGCAGCATGCTATGCACCATGGCCCATGCAGGCACAGAGGAGCACACATATGTCCATTCAACACCATCCATTACTCCCAAACAGTGCCCCCCAAGCCCAGACTCACCTGTACCTCTGGCCGTCCGTACAGTTTTGCGTACAGGGGCAGGACCCCGTCCACTAGCCTCTCCAGTTCCTCCTGGGTGAAGGCTGGGGCCCTTTCCCCTGCAACACGAGCCAAATCCATTGCCAGAGGCAGGCCACAGCAGTACACACAGGGGAGTACTTTTCCGCACGAGATCAGGGAGTCAAGTGAATAATAGATGACGAAATTGCATATGTACTTTGGCGGTGTGCACCGTCACCGCGGATCATGATACGCCAGGATTCCCCAATGGCATCCATATTAACCAATAATGGTGCGTACGGCGGTAAACACCGCCTTACGCTGTGACGTCAATCGCTAGCGGTATGAGGTCACTTCCACAACAAAAGGCCTGGATTCCAGTGGGCAGACATTTTGGCAGTAACTACGCATCCATAACTAATAATAATGTGCACAATGCAGGCCCTACTAGCCACATGAAGCACCTATGCATCTGACCATTCCGTAATATACCACACATGAAAAACACTGTTCCCTCATTGAGGTGTAGATGTAGATCTGTCAAGAAGAAGTTTATGTTGAGTCACTACAATGAAATATGCAGTGCACGATGTAAGGCAATGTGTGCCTATGTATGTGTGTTCATCACACCTTTTTGATACCCCTCATAGGTACCGACCCTTGTGGCGAGGAAGGGCACCGTCGGTTTACAGACCACTTGTGGATATGAGGACCACGGTGGAGCGTCAGATCATAATCAATTACAGACTCACATGTGCAACAGTTCAGGAACTTTGTGCTTTACTGGATCCTGCACTAACTTTGGGAAATTGTAATTAGCATCCCATCCCTACTGAAGTGCAGGTGCTCTCCGCACTCCATTTCCTGACCCCGGGCTCATTTCAAGTGACAGTGGGCATGCGTGCTGGATTTTCACAGCCAATGTTCAGCATGGTACTGACAAGATTTCTCAATGCATTTGTACGACACCTGCAGTCCTATGTGACGTTTCCCCAAAGTACTTACCTCCCTGCCATCAAGTATGAATTCTATGTCTTTGCCAACATACCCCATGTGATAGGTGCCATCGATGGCACCCACACTTGATCATCATCCCCCCAAGAGTCAGTGAACAGGTGTACAGAAACAGAAATAACTTTCACTCCATGAACATCCAATTGGTATGTACTGCAGACCAGTATATCTCACATGTGAATGCCATGTTCCCAGGTTCAGTCCATATTTCCTTTGTGTTGAGGAACAGTAGTGTGCCACAGAGGATGGAACAACTCCAAGAGGACAGAGGGTGGATCATAGGTAAGTGTCTGTCACTAACTGACACATAGCAGACAGCCAGGCTGTCTGACTAAGGTGCTTAACAATGACTACTCTGTATTGCACCTTTTTCTAGGAGATTCTGGCTATCCAAACTTGCGTTGGCTCTTGACACCAGTGAGGAATCCTCAGACGGATGCAGAGAGGTAGTACAATGAGGCCCATTCCCGTACTAGGAGGGTGATAGAGCGCACAATAGGTCTCTTGAAGGCTAGATTTCGTTGTCTGCATTTCTCTGGGGGTTCCCTGCCCTATGGGCCTGAAAAGGTGTGTAGAATAGTGGTAGGCTGCTGCATGCTGCACAGCTTGGCAGTGAGACATTCTATCCCCCTCTTGGAGGTGGAGGGTACTGTATGTCTTGACCAGCTACCCCAGAGAGGGGAGGAGAGTGATGGCGATGACGAGGAAGGGGAAGATGTCAATTGCAGGACCCAACTGATACAACTCTACTTCCAGTAACTGTGTGGGACTTTAGGCTGACATTGGGGTTTGTGACACATACTGTCAGTGTGCTCAGTCATATGGGGGGGTTGATAATGATAGGTGAAACATGGTCCAGTTCTGCATGGTACAGATTGATATTTTCTGCTTTTACTTAGGGTCCACATTTAGGCACACAGGACTTCCTTCATGCAAAGATTTGACAATAAAGTAGTTATCATCCAGTTGCATCCATCCTTCACTTTGTTCAAATTGTAACACAGGGCACAGTGTTACAGGTGTGATATGTGTTTTATTGGTTGCAGGGAGTGAATAGTGCTGTTTACAGTGATGGTAAGTCATAAGGGGTGGGTGTCCTCAAAGCCATCATGGTGGTAGCCTTGTTGGTAGTATTGATGGGTCCATCTTTTCTTACATTAGTTCATATTGCCTCTTAGCAATGTGTGGTGGCTGAGTGAGTGGGATGGTTGCTGGGCAGATTGTTGTTGAGTTATTTATTGAAGGGGGCCTTGCTCTTTGCTGGGGTTCCAGTGCCATAGCTTGGCCTGAGGGTCTGTTTGGGCGCCTGCTGTTGATCTTGAGGGGATGACATGGTAGGCCCTTGGGTTTCCTGTGAGGGAAGTTCCTGGGAAGTGTCTGCTGATGGGGTAATCTCATGGTGGGTGTCTGGTGCTGTAGTGGGGCCCTCCTGTCCTGTGTGGGTCTCAGACTCGGTTTGTACCAGCTGCTATGGTGGCCATTGTGGGGTTGTGCTGTTTCCACTGCTCCATGGCCTGTTGGTGGTGTTCCTGCTGCATCCTCTGACTGTGCTCCAGGGTGGACACTATCTGTGCCAACCTGTCATGGGTATGCTGGTAGGCCCCCAATACCTCTGATATCACGTCCTGGGCTGCTGCATCCTTCCTGTGGCCTCCCCATGGCCCACTGACACCCTTGCACTTGCCCTAGCCCCCTGTGCCTGTGTCCCTTGCACAGGTCTGGCAGTACCACTTGTACTGTGGCCCTCGCCTTCTTGCATGTTGTGAGTGGGAGACTGTGGCCTCTGTACCTGTGTTCCACTAGTCTGTGGCCTGGATACACTGGTGTGGGGAGGCTTGCCCTGGGCTGCTGGTCTTGACTGGGTGGTAGGGGTGACAGTGGTTTCCTGGGTGGGGCTGCTGCATAGTGACAGTCCAGGATTGTGTGAGGGGCCTGCCTGCTCGTCAGTGTCCAGGGATCCTTCACCAGTGTCCTGTGAGGTGCCTCTGTCTCCCTGGGGGGCACTGGCACTCCTTGTCCTGTCCGTTAGGGTGGCATGGGTGGTGGTGCATGTTGGGGGACATAGACATGTCTGTTACAGCTGCATGAACATTTGGGGTGAACAGGACTGGGCTATTTTGTGCTGGTGTTACTTTCAGTGGCCTTACAGGGTGCCTTTGTGAGGTTGACACTGCATTTAGCTTCGACTGTGGGGTTGCATTGTGGTGGGGGGTGTCGTTCCATTGTGGGTACTTGCAGGGGAAGGTGGCTGTGCACAGGGGGAGGGATGTGGGCCTGTTAGTGGGTTGGTGGTCATGCAGGGGGGTGGGTTTAGTGGCTGTTGCCTGGGTGGGGTGTTGGTCCTGGTGGGTGTGGGTGGGGTGGTGCATGCATTACATGTATGGTGTATATGGGGTATATGTTGATGACTTACCCGAGTCCATTCCTCCAGTGAGTCCCTCAGGGTGCAGGATGACCAGTACCTTTTCCTCCAAGTCTGTGTATTATTCTGGTGGTGTTGGTGGCGGTCCTCCCCCAGTCTTCTGGACTGCAATGTGGTGCCTTGATGCCATGCCCCTGACCTTCCTGCGCAGGTCGTTCCATCTCTTCCGGATGTCGTTTTCTCGTGCGTGGATGGTGTCCCACTGCATTGACCCTGTTCACAATGGTCTGCCATAGCTCCATCTTCCTTGCGATGGGTGTGTGCTGCACCTTGGCCCGAATATTTGTGGCTCCACCTTCAGGATCTCGTCCACCATGGTCCTTAACTCCCTTTCTGTGAAGCGTGGATGTTTGGGGGTGACATGGTGTGTGTGGTGAATGGTGTCGGAGATGGGAACGCGGTGAGGGTGCTCTTCTGTGGGTCGGTGTGCGTCTTGTGTATGGTGCCGTTTGGTGTCTGCCTCTGGTGCTCTCTGTCTTCTTGGCCTGGTTTCATTGCAAAGGATTGTGGGGTATGTCTAGGGGTGGTTTATGGGGTTGTGGATGTGTGTCAGGTGTGTGGGTTGCACGCTTATCCAATGTGTGCACTTCTTGCTGTTAAGTCCACTTGCTGCCCGTGGTGGTCGGAACCGCCAATGGTGGTCCGGCTTCCACTGTCCGTCAAGGTGATTTGTGCGTCATTAGTTGGAGGGCGGGATGTGGATGTGCTCGGCGGTGGCAGGATGTGGAGGTCAGTGATTCCCGTCGACAGGGTCATGGCGGGGAGTGGTGGTCTGGTGAATTTTGGCGGGGTTGGGATTTTTGTTCATTATATGGCGGGTTGCCATTGACAGCCAAAGGCGGACTTCTGTTCACCGCCGCCACGGCAGTCGGCGGTGTTTCCCGCTGTGTTCATAATGACCACCTAAACTCGTAAATAAAATAAAAAAATAAAACCTGCCCTCCTCCCATCTATGCTGCTGCCAGAGAAAAACAGAATACATAATATAGTTACCGAAGACACTTCAACAGCATTACAATGTTGTGTGTGCCCTGAACATTTAAGCTCAGGCAATAGGATAAATAAACACAATGGTCACAGCTGTGTGGAGGGCAAGCACTTTTCTGTGGATGCACACAACTTCTGCCCAATCAAAGCATGTACTCATGGCTCCCAAAATGTGAGTAGAGCCAAAGCCTCTCTCTAGTGATGCTCACATACTTGTCTGGTGACACCTGTGCTGTCAAGCCAGATCATAATCAGCATTGCACTATGCTGCAAAAGTGAGCGAGCAGTGTCTGGCTTGAGATTTGTACTTGAAGCACAACCTCCACCAAAAACCACTAGGCACAATTGTCCAAGAGTTACTCATGCAATATGAGTAATTTTACACAAATTACCTGTGTGACGTGTGGTGAAATCAAAATATTTTACTTTGGCTCATTGTTTGTGACAGTTTTCATTTAATGCCAGGACACCACACAAAACAGCAGTTCAAAGCCATTCAGTGCTGTGGTGGCTTCAACTTTTGGCGCAAACCAATCTTGCACTCTGATATCAATCAGCATTGCAGCTAGTGCCATTATTGCAATAGCCAGCACCATTTGTCAATTGGTGTACATTACTTACAATTAGTAAACCTTGACCTGGGTCTGCAAGTAGCCTCATGAACAAAAGCGGGAAGTTATGATAGGAAAACTCCCAAACTGTGAATGGCAATAAAAATGTTATCCATTCAGTGTAAGGTACATATAAGTATTAAATAAATACATTGGCACTGAAAAGCAAAAAAAATTAGTTGAGAATCAAAACAAAATAAAAACACCTGGGCCGTATTACAAATGCGGCATATTTTCCTTCTTTGCACAAGGCACAAACCAGGAGAGTGCAATGTATTAGAATGGATGCGCTGCCCCAGGGCGTCTGAGAACTCGCCACCCCCCCAGGGCACTGCATTCAAGCAAAATGCAGAGCAGCTTTGAAGCAGCCGCTTCATGTTTCACTGTGCAGGTAGCAACCTGTCCGCACTTCTAAGAGGGGTGAGAGATCACCTTGCAGGCGGGTGCAGTGAGTGACAGCATCCACCTGCAAGGGGATGTCCAGGAAGTCCGTAGGATCTCCGTTACCCCTCCAGAGGGCTGCCATCAGGGGGTGCACTGACAGTGTGCCACTCCTGATGCCTTCTTTGCCTTTGTGGCACTTCTATAATATGGCACACGCGCAGAGGCGAAGAGATTCCCACATTTCCATGGGACAACGCCCCCATGCATATGAGGGAATGCCCTATGATGACAACTCTGGCGTTATATGTGTGCCAGAGCTATCTATATTACAAGAGGGGCTGCACAAGCGTCTGCCGCCTCTTCTGTAATACCAATGTGCCCCGGAGGTGCACAAAGCGGGCGCAAACGCCCATTGCACACCCGCGGCATTTTATATAATACGACCTCTGTTGTTTATGCCCTTTTTTCATGATTAGAATTAGCAATATAAATAGACAGAACGAAGATAATCTCGTCTTTGAAAATTTAGTAAAATCTTTTCTTCATCTGCCAGGAGCTTTTTTGTGCTTGATTAGAGCATTGTGCAGCCCACTTGTATTTAAAAAGTCTGTATTGCTGTATCTGCTGTTTACTTAAATTTTCCAATGCTGAAGTCTGACATCGCCATGATCCTGGTTCGAGGATGGGGTTGCCATCTGGCCGCCTTTTTTTTTACCTGCCTTGCCTATATTTTTACCTGCCTGGCAATGTAAGAATATTGGGAAAAACAATGAAATGCATTTTTTCTCCTCTGAAACATAGTCCTAAGACAGGAAACACGTACAGAAATAAATATAAACAATTATGAGAGATGTCTAAATTGTTTCAGAATGATCACTAAAGCAAACAGAGGGAAGAATGCCAAGTTATAAAACAATTCTGACAATTTTACACAAGTTATTTTTCTCCTACCGACTCTTAACTGTTCTAGAATAGCAAAACGTGAATGGATGGCTGGTATTTGTTTTTTTTAAAGTGTATCAACACACTCAGGGTTCTCTGGCCAGGACCTCAATTTGTGCATGCCCCACTCTCCAACTGCTGCATCACTGTGGGACGCACCACTCTTTTCATTATTAGATAATCAGTTTGCATATCACCCTCGCGCTCCTTTCACAGGGTGCTCTCTCTTTCTGTGCTGACATACAGCAGCTTAATTTTCTGAATCCATTGGCCCCTCACAGCCTGCTGCAGGCCATGGAGTACAATCTTATATTTTTGAACCACAAGCCCTTTCCTAAATTATCAGCACATCACTAAAGCCCATGACCAACCTAAACCACGCTACTTCCTGTCTCCTGCCATCAGGCCTCTATAGCATCCCTCCAGGGTGTACAGTTTACCCAAATTGACTTTGGCCCGTATTTATACTTTTTTGCGCCGCATTTGCGTCGTTTTTTGACGCAAAAACGGTGCAAACTTGCAAAATGCCGTTGTATTTTGTAGGTTTGCGCCGTTTGCGTCAAAAAGCGGCGCAAATGCGGCGCTAAAAAAAGTATAAATACGGGCCCTTGTTTTTACTATAGACTCTGTACAAAGGGTTACATGGCCAATAGCTGAACCTCTCCTATTCCTGATCTAATGCGACAGCTTTTAACTCCACCCGTTCTATCTCCAAGTTCATATGCAATTTCCTGCATGCAAATCCTTTATAATCCTGTAATTTACTTGTGAATTTTACTCATACTACAAACTCAGACATGTAATATCCTGACCAACAAGTCTTCTGGAACTGAATCGTTTATTATTTTCATTTAGACGCCAATTCCTGTATTTACTTAGCATGCCCTACTCCACTTTCTGTGTCCCTCCACTTCTTCACACATACTCCTTCTAATCCCCTTTTACTCCTTTGTTTCCCCCTCTAATCTTGCAGTACAGCCCTGTAGGATCTCTGTATACATCAATGCACCACCCTCTAAAATGGTTGTTATCTATTTTGGTTCCTCTATCTCTGATTAACAGATACCATATTAAATGATTTTGCTATAGCTCTCTCTTCCTCTGATCGTGCAGGTCTAACAGATAAGTGCACTCACTTAAATCCTTCCCTACAAACCTTGTGCACTTCAGTGACTAGTCACATGTACCACAAACAATTCATTCTCTATAACTCCTCTTCAGATCATTCAAGGCTCTTTTCTATAACTGCTCTCACCTAAAGGATCCTATACACACCCCCTACACGTTCTCTCTCCTCCGGTTCATAATAATTATAACATATTCATGATATCCAAAGCTGAATAACAGATGTCTATGAAATCTAACTCTATGACACCCTGTGTGTTGACCTCAGGAGGATGAAAGGCTGAGTGGAGCTGCTGAAAATTGAACCTGGGGCCATGAACTCACATACAGATACCTGCAAACAATGGGTTAGTCTACCGAGCTTCTCTTTGTTCCTCACCTCTCCTCCTCTTATTTTTGCCCTCTTACCTTTCTCATTCTCCTGAAATGTTGGTCTATTTAAAAAATCTACTACATGCCTCATGCATTTGTACTCTTCTCCTCCTCGCCTCTCTCTTTACTGATATCCTATACTCTCTCATACAGTTTCAATTTCTGCACAGTATGTGCCTTTCGATTTAAACCAAATAAAAATACATACTGCAACCTCCTCCTAATAAAAATACCAGATTAATTGTATGTTTATAAATGCTAGATGTTGCAAATGGGCTCCACCCACTTAGTCCAGCAAGATTTTATGTTTTTGATTACCCCGTTTTTTTAAGTTTTGTTGGTGAGTCTCACTACGTGAGCCTCACTCATGATCATTACACGATAATTGGACTGAGCGTATTTACCACCAGTGTCTGCCTTTTAAGATAAGGCTGCTGCAGGGCAGGCAGGATAAGGGGCACTGGGCTGGTTACATGTGAACACGTGTGCACAACAGTGTGCGGTCTGTGTGAGAATACCCTCCAGAGCAACCTCATAATTGGGCCAGATTGACTGGTGCAGGAGAGACTCTGCAAGGATATATGCTGTCCTGGGGTAGGCCTAGTAATACATCAAGACTTGCCTTATATCTCAGGCTCATCTCAGAATCAGATTCCAGGCCTTTGTCCCTACTGCTGGGCCAAGTTAATTATTCTGCTCCCCAGCAGAGAAAAAAAGGCATCCCCATACAAAGGAAGCAATTATCAGTCATTCGCTCATGTCCTGGGAACAAAGGAAATGAGCGGAAAATCTGCATCTGATAATTAGCTGTCACACTCCACCTTGGCTAAGTCAGCCTACTCCCACCAAGCAAAGGATGAAGCCCAGATATATGGGGCCAACACAGGAGGGTCTCTCCTTCAAAGTTTTGGTGGGAAGGGATCTGGAAGTGTTGTCAGCTAAGATGGAGCTGAGGCCCTCAGAGGAGCTCTTCACAGAGAAAACATGATGGCACCATATTGGATTGTCCAAGAATGCTGTGCAGGAGGTTGGGACAAGGGTGTAGGGATGATGTGGCATCCTAGGATTGGCCAGGGGTGCCTGACACTAGAAATTTCCAATTGAACTTATAAACATTGCACAAGGTGAGGTAGGGAAGAGGATCCTGGCCCTGGGCAAAAATTACAATGGAAGAATGGTCCGCTGAAAAGGAAGCCATCTAATGCCCTGCAAATTTGTACTAAGGGTTTTGGCTTCAGCCGACCACCAGGGATAGATGGGTTTCTTCTGGGCCAGAGGCAATGACACCCTCATAACCCTTGAGAACCAGTTGGTGGAAGACCTGGACGCCACTGTCTTGCTGCTGCTTTGCAAGACAGCCAGGAGGCTATGGGACCTGGGAGTGCAGGCAATAAGGTGTTCTGCTGGCTGGAGCAGAGGGGCTGCACAAGATGCCTCCACCAGGAGGAGAGGAGCACTGGGAGCCATGCAGAAGAGAAGACACACACAGGGAGTCAGCAAATTTAGCAAATCCAGCTACTTGAAAAGTAGACTAGCACTCACCACCAAGAATAAAATAAGTTCAAGCTTGTGAAAATTAGCTAAATGGGGCCTGAGTTATGTTCCTTTAAAGATCTGGCCTTTGACCCTGGACCAAAGAAAGGAGCAGGTGGCACTCTGCTGTATTTTCAATAATTGCCCACCAATGCATGGTTATCAATTTAATTTGCCCAGGGATGACACATGCATGAAACCCCCACTCCAGCCTTACTCTTGGTCCCAGAGGCCCCAGACTGTGGATCTGCCAAAGGACTCAACAGGGCCTGGACCCCCATTGCCGAGACCCAGAGAGCTGAAGGAGGCTAGGTATTTGCCCTCAGAGGGCAATCCCCAGTCAGGGATCCACAACAAAAGACATCAGGGGTTATATTTTGTGGAGGAGCAGCACACCCAGGCCATGGCCCTGTGCTCCCGCCCATGGGCACAATCAGTCTTTCTGCACACCAGTGTGGCAGATGTGGGTGTTTGGCCCCAGTCTGGGGTGGTGAGGGCAGGAAGCCCACTAGCTATTAGGGAATTTCATTTGAAAAGGGGTGGAGGCAGTCAACTCTGGCCTCAGGCCATATTCCCACCCCAAAAGGGTGAAATAAAGCCTTTCCTTCCTCTGGAAGGCTGATTGGGGATTTTCCCCCAAAGTGTCCTGGAGGGGTGGGCCTGGATAGCCCACTAGACACCAGGCATTTTTTAAATCATAAATAAAAGGGTTGGGGAGGGCCACCATAGCATGATCCATGCCACCACTCTAAAGAGGGCAATACAGTCTTTTCAATTGTGGGTTTGCCTGTCCCTAGACACCAGGGATGCCTTTTCAAAACAAAAGTAGCGTGGATGGCCCACACTGGCAGATGACCTTGCCCACACACAACAGGAGGCAATTCATTCTTTCTGCTCCCCAGGATCAGATTGGGGTGCTGGCCCTCAATCTGCCCCTAATCTGTCCCCAGGGAGTAGAAGATCACTAAACACCAGGGATTTCTGTTTTTTTCAGACACCAAGGGTTGGGTGTGGCCCACCCTGGCATAGGAACATTCCCCCACCACAAAGGGGACAATTCAATCTTTTTGCACCCGCAGGGGCAGAAAGGAGGTTTTCTCTGTTTGGGGGAGAGGGAGTTTCCACTAATCTTCCCAGGGGTCGGGATAGAAAGCCAGATCAGGGAAACCAGGGATTTTGCACTGGGACAAATTAAAGGCGTGGGCATGGCGCAGTGCCAGGGTAGGACCCTTGACCCTGCTCTCAGGCAGGTTGCTCCCCTCGCCGCAACAGCACTGCCTGCCACGTCCGCCTCCCCAGCTCGCTGCTGCTGCCCGACGCGGGTTCGAGGCCCTCCTCCACCAGCAGGCCACCACCTGCGCCTCATCCCTGGTGGCCAGTGTTAGGCCATAGGTTGCATCGGTACGGTATCTTTTTCGTTGGTTTAGTTTCATTTTCATTGTTTCTTTCTTGTGCCTTGTTTTTCCTTCTGCCTCACTCTCCCGCTTACCTCTGCTGCGTACCTGCGGCCACGGCCCCCTGCTCGTCCATTCGCCGCCCGCTTCCGCCTCCCAGCTGCCCTTCCCTCCCACCTCCCCTGATATGGCGGCCGCTGCGCGGTGAAAGGAGCGACCCTTGACCCTTTTCTCAGGTAGGTCGCTCCCCTCGCAGCAACAGCACCACCTGCTGCGTCTGCCTCCCCAGCTCGCTGCTGCTGCCCGACGCAGGCCCACCAGCCTCCAAACTGCCAATCCACCCGCCGAGATAGATCGCAATCACCTCCAATGCATCCTACTGAACACCCGCTCCGCACACAAACACGCCGTTGAACTCTGGGACCTGCTCAACACCTCCGCCCCAGACGTCACCTTCCTAACAGAGACCTGGATGAACGCCTCCTCGACCCCGGACATCGCCATAGCCGTCCCGGACGGCTACAAGATTACCCACAGGGACCGCACCAACGGAGGCGGAATCGCCATAGTCCACAAGAACACCATCAGGGTCATGACGTGCACCGACGACACCCTTAGCACCGCCGAACACCTGCACTTCCAGATCCATGCAAACCCCAACACCGCCCTCAGAGGAACTTTCATCTACAGACCCCCAGGACCACGGCCTCAGTTCTGCGACTCCATTGCCGACTTCGCCCGCAGACTACATCCTCCTGGGAGACCTGAACTTTCACCTTGAGAACAACAACGAAATCAACTCCACCACCCTGATTGACAACCTTGCCACCCTCGGACTCAGACAGCTCGTCACAACACCAACACACTCCGCCGGCCACACGCTGGACCCCGTCTTCTCCGCAAGCCCCCACGTCACCTTCAGCCACACCACCGAACTTCCCTGGACCGACCACCACTGCATCCACTTCACCTTCCGGAAACCCACCTCGCACCACCGCACCCAACAGATCCCCCGCCGCAGCTGGAGCAAAGTCAGCAAAGATCAGCTGAACACCGGCCTCGCTCGAAACCCGCCCGCCGAACCCAGCGACCCTAACCTCACAGCCTGCAACCTCAGGCGCTGGATCGACGACTGCGCCAACACCCTCACCCCGCTCAAGAAACCCTCCAACAGAGGCGCCAGCAAGAGAGCCAGCTGGTTCACCCCAGACCTCCAAACTTCCAAGCAAACCTGCAGGAAGCTGGAGAAGAAATGGCTCTGCGAACAGACACCAGACAGCCATGCAGCCTTCAAGAACGCCATCCGCAAAAACCATCACCTCATCAGATCTGCCTAAAGGACCTCTTTCAAAGACCGCCTTGACAACAACATACACAACAGCAAGGTGCTCTTCAACATCGTGAAGAAACTCTCCAACCCCAGCTCCAATACCAATGACATCCCACCTTCGCAAGACCTGTGTGACTCCCTCGCCACCTTCTTCCACCACAAGATAACTGACATCCATGACAGCTTCAACAACCAGACCACCCTGACAACCACTGACACCTCAGACTCTCCACCCGCCATCGACTACAACCTCCTGCTTGCCTGGGCCAATGTAAACGTAGATGACACCATCAAAACCATGAGCACTATCTACTCTGGGTCTCTGTCAGACCCATGCCCACACCACATCTTCAACAAAGCCAGCGCCACCATCGCACCCCACCTCTGCAAAATCATCAACATCTCCTTCGAGATCGCGACTTTTCCCTGAGAGCTGGGAGCACGCCAAGTTCAACGCCCCACTCAAGAAACCCAAGACGGACCCGAAAGACCTCAAGAATTTCTGTCCCATCTCCCTGCTAAGGTCATCGAGAAGATTGTCAACAGGCAACTGACCCACTACCTCGAAGAGAACAACATCCTGGACCCATCCCAGTCAGGGTTCCGCAGCAACCGCAGTACCGAAACTGCCCTCATCGCTGCCACCGGTGACATCAGGGCCCTGCTTGACAACAGTGAAACCGTGGCCCTCATACTCCTGGACCTCCCCACCGCCTTTGACACCGTCTGCCACCGCACCCTATGCACACACCTCCACAACCCAGGGATCCAGGATAAAGCTCTGGATTGGACCACCTCCTTCCTCTCTGGCAGAACCCAGAGCATCCGCCTCCCCCCATTCCGATCTGAAGCCTCCAAGATAATCTGCGGCGTACCCCAAGGATTGTCCCTCAACCCAACCCTGTTCAATGTCTACATGGCCCCGCTCGGACTGCACGACCTCAACATCATCTCCTATGCCGACGACACCCAACTGATCCTCTCCCTCACCAAGGACCCCCTCACCGCCAAATCTAAACTCCACGAAGGAATGAAGGCCGTTGCCGAATAGATGAAGAACAGCAGACTGAAGCTGAACTCAGATAAGACGGAGGTCCTCATCCTCGGCGCCAACCCCTCAGCCTGGGACTACTCCCGGTGGACGACTGCACTGGGACCAGCCCCGACACCCACAGACCGCGCACGCAACGTGGACGTCATCCTCGACTAAACACTCTCCATGACCAAGCAAGTCAACGCTGTCTCCACCTTCTACTTCAACATCCTCCGCATGCTCTACAGGATCTACAGGTGGATCCCCACAGAAACAAGAACAGTCACCCAGGCCCTCGTCAGCAGCAGACTTGACTTCGGAAACGCCCTCTACGCAGGAGCCCCGGCCAAACTCCTCAAACGACTACAACGTATACAAAACGCCTCTGCACGCCTGATCCTCGATGCACCCCGCCACAGCCACATCACGCCCCACCTGAGAGACCCACACTGACTCCCCATCAACAAAAGGATAACCTTCAAGGTCCTCACCAAGCACACAAGGCTCTCCACAACACCGGCGCAGCCTACTTCAACAGACAACTCACCTTCTACACCCCACACCACCAGCTCCACTCAGCCGACCTCACCCTCGCCACCCCTCCTCACATCCGAAGAACGACCACCGGAGGCAGATCCTTCTTCCACCTCGCTGCCATGACCTGGAACACCCTCCCACTGCTCCTACGACAGACCAAAGACCAGCTGACATTCAGGAGACTTCTTAAAACCTGGCTGTTTAAGTAGTAGCAGCACCCCACCTCCCCTCAGCGCCATGAGACCCTCACGGGTGTGTAGCATGCTCTAAAAGTGAACTGACTGATTGCTTAGGATGCTCCACCTATTTGTTTTGCCCAAATTTAAAATCCCTTCTGTCTGGTGGACATTCTATCACCCAGGGCAGATTAGTGGTGAACCTGCAATCAGAACAATAAAGACTTTCTGCCCCTTGGTGGGCAGTAAGGGAGTTTGCCACCAATTTTCTTCCATGGGCACAGAAAACCCACTAGACACCAGGGGTTTTAAAATGGTGCCAAAACACCCTAGAAGAAGAGGCTGGTCCAACCTGGCACCAGGCAACACCTTCACCTCAAGAGGGGCAAACGAGTCTTTTTTTCCCCAACCAAGGGGGCAAATAGGATATTTGTAGTGATTGCGGAATTTGCCCCTAATCTGCCTTTTGGAATCTGCAGGGATCCACAAAGTTCCTACCGCCCAGTGTTCTCACCCTTAGCCTGATAAAAATGCCACTCCACTTTTGTGTTTAGGCCTAGTACCTAGAGGAGATCCATTCCTGTCATGTGCACTAGGCCCAGCCACACAAAGTGAGTTTGCATTTTTATTAGGACAAGTGTGGGAGTGCTAGGTGGAATTTTGTGCATTGTGGACATTCCCATCATAGAAATGTAAGAAAATGTGTGATTTTAGGCAAAGTTTGAGGTTCGCAGGACATTGTGGGTAAGAAAACTTTATGAAATCCATACAAGGAACACCACCCTGGACTTAACCGGGTGTCTAGTTTTAAAAAATATCTGGGTTTGGTGGATTTCACTGGGTAGCAGTCAAGTCTAGGCCCAATTACAAAAGCTACCCCTATTGCCAAGTCAGGTCATTTTTTAGGGTCGAACGTGCAAGTGCTCTGGCCCCTGTTGTAATCTCTCTGTGGGCTTTTAACTACTCCCATGTCACATCCTTCACTTTAATTCATTTGTGGGCTTGCCTTTTAAAATTCACTTGATTTCATTTGTGAAAGGCATGCATACTTCAAGCCTTTTCCGGTGTTTGGCCCTCCTCAAGCGCACTGGCCAACTACTGAAAACATACGAAGCTCCATATTTTCAGCATGGTTTCTGGACTACTTTTTCTTTTCATTTCCTATGCAGTGCGATCTCACTGGGTTTTACACAGCATGATCGCGCTATTTTTTAAAACATTTTTTTGATAAATTTGCCCTGTCCCCATCCATACGACCACCCGTCCTCCCTTAGAGATTTGCGGCAGCCGCCACTGCACATATGCGTTGCCACGCATCCTCTAGTTTACAACACTAATAGCTCTAACTCGAGCAAACACTATACCCATTGCATTGCTTGTTTCTTTTTACAGCCAATGTTGATGTTGCCACATTGCGTAATGTGGCCTTTTATCTCAAGGGTGCTGGGCCCACCCACACAAGTGGGGTAGTGTTTTTATCAGGACAAGTGTGGGGATGCTGGGCAGTAAGAACTTTGTGAATCCACACAGATTCTTGAACTTTGCCTCACAGAAATATGTGAACAAAGTGTGTTTTCAGCCAAAGTTTGAGGTTTACAAGGGCTTCTAGATAATACAACATTATGAAACCCACATAAGTCACAACACCCTTGACTCCCTGGATTTCTATGCATTTTTGGTTTCCAAATGTAGGTCAGTGTGCAAGAAAGGAAACATTTTTTAAATGTCCTCAGACTCACATGATACTATGGGTACCCCGAAATTCAGAAGAGTACAAATAGCCACTGTTTCTAAACTCAATATCTTGTACATACTGCAGAAATACATAAGCTTCCTCAAATCTCATTTTTCATTCATTATAGTTTACAGTATGATTTGCTGCAAGGTCGGTATACAATCAAAAATCATTCAAAGCTTCTCTTCTGTCGATGGCTCTAGGTATCACATGGTTTTGGAGAACCTACAATGCCCTATGTATTCCTACAATCAGAAGGGTGTATTGGAAATAACTGTATTTTACTTTTGCAAATCTGCCATTGTGTCAAAAAATTAAAGATGAAAACGTTGTCACCATTGACTATTTTTTCTCGCTCATTTTCATTCTTATTTATTGCAATGATATATTCTTTGGGAAAACCTTGAGAGACCTACACAAATTATCCCTTGCTGAATTTAGTATTTTAGACACTTTTCAGAAACGTAGAGCTTTTTGGGATCAACCATGGGTTTCACACATGTTTCCACCACAAACTATGGACAGGTTGAAACCACAAAAAATGGAAATAATGGACAAACTCTTAGGAAAATGCAAAAACCGTGCTAAAAAATAGTTCTTAAGATACAGCACAACTTGTTCACAAAAGCTGGGTAGATGGTGATCCTAGTACACTACACCTTCTGTTGATGACATTTATAGGAAAAACATACCGTTTCTTGCATAGCACTTTTTCCAATGTTTCCCAAAATAAGCTTTATTTTGGCTACTTTCTCAGTTCCCATTAGGGGAATACACAAACAATGAACACCTTTCCAATTTCCAAGTGTAAAAAAATGCACATTTGTCATTGACACCTTATGTGGAAAAAGAATTTTGAAGGTTTAAGCGTGAAAAACCACAAACATCCCAATAATTGCTTAGCACTGGTGTGGGTCAGGTTTGAGGAGGTTGGGGTGAGCACTAGCAGTCAAGTGGTTAAATTGGAACATTCTACCCTCAGTGGGTGGAATGTTCTTATAGATTTATATGTCTCATGCTTAAACCAGTTGTTAAAGGTGCTCATTTTAGCTTGCATGTTAAATGTTACATAAATCAATGTCAACTGGCAGTTTGGATTTATTAAATGTACTCTTTCTCCTTTTGTTGAGAAACTTTTAGGGACTCGGTCCAATTGAATCTGTTTAACAGCAGCAGCATGACTCACCCTGGGGCTAGCATTGCATGAACATGTTTGCGGCTTCTTCACTGTTTCTAAATTGAGTAAAGTTTTGTGGAAGTTGTGGGTAGGAAGAAAGCACTGTCTTGACAGCTGTGGTGTTATACACTCTGAAACATTAAAGCATTTTCTTCTAACAGGCTGTGTAACACGTGAACAACAGAATTCAATGTTTTTATCTGCTGAATTGGCTTTCTTTCGTGTCCAAATCAGTTTTGAAAATAGCCCGGACCAAGGAGTAACAGAAAAGCTTGCCAGTTTGCTCTTGCTACCATGAAGGTTCTGACACAGATTTTTATAGGCTGGCTGTCAGGGACGTGTCAGCCCAGACTGGGCACTGTAACATGTCTCTGTGTATTCCAAATGCTGCCACAGGAGGAGTAAATGGCTCATACCAATGTGTTTCCCATGTCAAGTTCCCATCCCTCACAGTCTTTTGCAGTAGATTGGTAGTCGAGATTTAAAGATGTGAGGCCTGATTTGGAAAGATTTTGGTGTGAGACGTCTTCTCACTCCTGGAATTCAGCAGTAATCAAGGAGTACTCAAATAATTAGGACTGGAGCAAAAGGCGCAAGCAAGCCTTGAGCACAAGAAAGAACAATGCGTTCACATCTCTGAAAAAAGATGATAAAGATTACTCATTACCAATATGATTTGAAAGGTTGTCAGGGCATCACAGACCAACAGTGATTGGTGATGCGACCATTATGTACTATGGGATTTAGATTTTGGTGGACGGGATATCCATCACTGTTGTGAAGGAGTAACCCGTCTGCCAATATCTAAATCAGGCCCAAAACCTCCTGCCACTGTGAGATCTATGCTTAGCCTGGGGGTGAGCCAAGAGCATGGCCTCAGCTGATCACATTGTTCTGATGCTTTTAGTAATTTTTCTATTGAAATACCAAAGAAAAGTTTGTTGACCACTGTTAGAACCTTGATCTTGACCATGGTTTGAAGAGGCAGCCCACGGGTCTCTTTGCAAATGGGATGGCAGATATTTTATGTAGAGTACAAATATCAAGGGCACTGTCACATTTTTCATCTTAGTTTGCATTGGCATTAAACTGTTTGGAGTTGATCCAATGATGATTTAGGAGAGGCATTACTTAAACCAGCAGTACTTACTTAATCTGTTAGTTGGAGGAGAGAGGCTTGTTCTCAAGTCCCAAATTACACTGATATTTTAACTTGGGTTTTTGGGATTTTCCTTTTACAGTCGTGTGTGTGCAGGGTCTGTGCACTTAAGTCAAATATCCCAATTGATCTCAATGAATACTTTCACTGTCCTGTGAACGTATTTAAATGTAATAAAGTGTACACAACATGGCTAGACATTATGAATTGTGTTTAGAAGATGCCCTTGAAACATATTTATATGTCAGTTTGGTAGAGCCCATACACCTGTTGTGATTGCTCAGGTAGCATTGCAAGTTTTCTTTCTAATGCCTATGATACGACCTTAGTTTGGACCCAGCCATATGATAAATCAGCCTTGTCCTCACTCCAATTGGAACAGTCCAGCCCAAACTGTCAGGCCAGGATCTCCCTGACTTGGAACACAAGCTATGCAAGACCCACATCCCTTGCACCTTAAGGCGATACATCAAAAACAAAAAAGGTGATGGGAGGAATGCTTGCATTAAGTCTAACCACTGGCCATAGCTTGGGTAGGCATTTTCCTTCAGCAGCTAGTGGCGGGGAGCAGAGTATCTCTCACTATGACAAACTTACTAGTCAGGCAGCCGAGTGCTCACTTCTGGGATGGCTCATTAATATGCATGTAATTTGTGATGTCATATATTGGATGGGTGTAGGAGGGATTCCTTTTTCTTTAGCAAACATAAAATTCTGCAGCACAATTAGTAGCCCAGAAGCTGTTTGAATTTTTTCTTAGCCTAATTAAAAATCCAACCAGTGTCCAGTTCTTGGCCCGAGCATGGAAACACATGCCTGTGTCTGGTGTCATCCAGCATCAAGAGAAACCTACCAACCCCAGACATTTACAACCACTAGACACCAGGAGAACTCATCGGTCACATGACATACTAGGATGTCACTACTTTAAACTATCCACAAGTCCCTGCACAAGTCAAATATTATTTAAGAAAATAATGTCATCACATTTCTTTGAGAGAAAGTTTCAGAATGTATGTGGGTGAGCAACACTCACACCACCCACTGTTCGTCCACTTCTACCAATTAAAACAGTACCTCACATGTTTTGGTGGACCTATCAAAACTAATAGGAACAAGTCAAAAAATATTTGACTGTGTGAGATCAATTTTGGCTCATTCCTGCCCAGTGTTGTAGGTCTACCACACATGTGAGGTACAGTTTTATTGAGACATGTTTTGGATCTTTGGATGGTAGGACACATGCCATGTGCCTGAAGTTCTAGAAGTTTCTGTCACAGAAAGGGAAAGAAATTGTGATTTCTTGACATGTACGTTAACATTTGAAGGGGATGCTGGGTAATAAAAACATCTTGGGATTCATGCAAGCCATTTCACTGTGGGTTTTCCTATGTCTCTAGATTTCAGAAATTCTAAATGTTTCGTGTTGGTAGGTAGCTCTAGTTGCCAGCTCTAGTTGCCAGCTGACAGAGGGACACAAAAATCATTCCCTGATATGTAATGTACAGGTCCCGGTTCAAACCCATTGAGAAGCCACATGTGCGTCATAATCCCACACTCAGAAGACCTAGGGAAACATAGATTTGGGTCCTGTGTGAGGGAAATACACTTCTATGTGAGGAAGAATTAAAGAAACTATGATATTCGGTGGAAAGAATGCTGAATAAATGGGTGTGGTATGTTTCCATACGGCTTGGGGGGGGAGGGGGGGAGGGGTATGTGCTACCAAAGACAAGTACAATAAATCAGTATTTTGTTTGGAGATACTTTACAAAATCCATAATGCACTCCTCCCAGTGAATTGCCTGGTGGCACCATGAAGTTTGGAAAACCCATTCATGCATGGTACCCCCAAGTTCAGGAGACCCAGATGAACAGGTATGGGGGCTAGCCATTGGCAGGGATATGTCCCTGCATTGGAAAGACTGAGGAGAATTACCACGTTTTGGGAAAAAATTATAAAAAATCTGACCGACATCATATTCAAGTGATATTGCGGCCACCCAGTCAGAGAGGAAGACCTGGCTACCCCGCAATTGAAGTCTTAAGATATGTAGATGTTAAAAATATATATTTGTGTTGTGTTTCCATAGGGCTGGGGGTTGGAACCTGTGAACAAAACACAGGTAGCATATACTGTCATGCTGCATGCACTTGCATTCCAAATTTCCAAAATGTACTGTCTCTAGTTTATTGCCTGTGGGGACCCTAAACCCATATAAAACCTGTACATGTCTGGTACCACCATGCTCAGAAGACCCAGTGGAACAAAGCTGGAAATATATGCTGAGCACTGGAGACAGGAGGGAATTACTACATTTTAGAAAAACGGTTGCTAAAACATCTGATAAAAGTCATGTTCGAAGAGTTCTACTGGCTAGACAGTCATGGCAAGGGGGGTCTGGCTTGTGCCAATTGATTTCTAAGGTAGTATTGAATTAACATGTGATGGGCATGTATGTAGTTTTTATACTTTTTATGTAGTTCTGAATTTGACACCTGTCATCAAATGAATAGTGCACCATAATAAACAGTTATTCTGCAACAATTTCATGATCTGTGCTAATATTACCTAGTTGATTGTGCTGCAAACTACATTCTCAAGAAAAACATGGACATATTTGCTATTGCCAGATTTAAAACAATCAGAGTAAAATTTCTTTGGTTAGCATTCCAGGAATTATGTTTGTCTATTTGAGAAATGCAACATAATATAGTGCAAATTTGTTAAAAAATACATTTTACAAAATGCTCGAATGCCCATAGGCTTCTTGGTGCTGCCAATTAACAGAAAGGGAAATGACAAGAAAGGGTAGGGGTGACTAGCTGAGATGCTGAAAAGCCTCGTCTTAACTTTCTCCTGAAAGGTAGCAGAGATATGCATCTCTTTAGATGAAGAGGCAGAGAGTTCCAGTGTTTGATTGTGCCATAGATGAAACTTCTTCTCCCCCAAAGCACTCTTTTCAATTTAGGGTTTAGATATCGAGAAGGAACGTACCAAATAAACCTTTTCTTTAGATGGTACGGACCTGTGCCCTGTAGGGCCTTGAAAGCAATAAAGAATGCCTTAAAATCGATGCATTTGTGCACCGGAAGCCAATGAAGTTGGACAAGAGCCTGAGAGGCGGATTTATGCTTGACGATTCCCATCAGCATGTGAGCTGCCATATTCTGTAGGACCTGCAATACTCAGAGAATCGAGGCTGAGAGGGAGTCATTCTCTTATTTCCTATTTGCTTTACTAAAATCAGTGGTCAGCCAGAACTGATATTCTAAGATGTCGTAGTCAAGAGTTTTCGTGACTGTAGGTAGTCTGGTATGCAACTTGTTTTCGAGCAAGGTGATATCAATCTTATGCCACTGACAAATAACTTTCGGCAATGAGAGAGAGGGTTTTGGATTAGTCCTATGCTCGAATTTTAGATTGATCATGACAGCTGCATGATTGCACAGGGTCAGTGGTAGTGCTTCTGAGAAGGGTAATGTGGGTTTGTCAGGGAAAATACCATTAAGTGTGTGGCTGGATGCATGGGTTGGGAAATTGACAAACTGAAACAGGGCAATATTGTTCATGAAATCAATTAGGCCCTCTGTGTCCCTGTCCTTTTTATTCTCCAAATTAAAATTAAAATCTCCTAAAACAGTAAAATCTGCTTTTACAGCCTTACCTTCTAATAATTGGCAAAAGCTGTGCAGGAACTCTGATCTCGGTCCCATTAAAGGAGGAATTGTTGTTGAATACAAATTTAAAAACTAAAGCTTCATAATCAATTGAGAGAGGGGCTGCTGAGATACTGCTAATTAGATAGTTCCTATAAACAAAGCTCAGTCGCCCCCTTTCTTTCCAGTCCTGTCTAAACTGAAGACTGAAAAGCCCTCTGGAATTGCTGACACAAAGTTGGGGCCGGAATTCTCATCTGTCCAGGTTTTAGTGACAAATGCAATATCAAAATGATGTGCTTGGAGATACTCAAACAATTCTCCCATATTTTTAATATGTGATCTGGCATTGATTAGTGTACCCTAGAGCACGCTAGGTAGAAAAAGCTGTGTTACAAGGATGATCGATGCAGGTAGCTGGACTAGCTTTAAGGTCAGTTAGCATGAAAGGGCAGCATGGACAATTCCACTTGATGCATTATATGTGCCAATACATTGCCCTCTATGGGTGAAAAAAGAGACTTAAAAGCTACATGTGCTTCTACAACCTAAACTGAAGATAGACCACTAAAAACAGACCTAATAAGTTTATTTATATATTGTTTTAGGTTTTGTTATCAGAATAAAATTTTGTAGAATATTAATTTGATTTGTATGTGGTAAAACTATTTATTGTGTTAGTTAGAAAAAAATGTCAGATGCTAGTTAAGCATGAGTGATGTGTCCGAATTGCGTAGACGTTTAGAGGACATTAGGCAGATATATTGGTTTATTGCTAGGGCATTGTAAGTGGAGACTGCGAATGCATGCAGGTGTAATATTTGATGTTCTTTAACACTGTTAGTACAATTTGTTCCGATATACTTATAAGGAGTATCTGCTTTATAGACAAGATATCAAATAGTGTTATTATTGTGATTGACTGGTTGAGTTGTATTCTCTCGTCTTTCTCTACACGCAATAGGTTACCTTGAATACAGGGCTGGGATTCTGAAGACGAGTTGGGAAAGGGGCTTTGTGACATAGGCATGTAGGAAGATTGTGGTAAGCACTTAAGAAACCTAAAACAAATATATATTGCGAGATCTGTTCATAGATGTAGAAATTGAAAATTAAAAACAAAACAAGAAGAAAAGAAAATGGATTGGCACCCTTATTAGGATAAGAAACCAGGGGTGGCTCCTCCATAAGGGTGGAGGAGCGTCGCCCCCCCCCCCCTCCTTGCCAGCAGCGACAGCTGCAAAACTTTTACCAAACAACACTAATAAACTGTGTTGATTAGTGTTGTTTGGTAAAAGGGCGGGACCACTGGGGTGATGAGCAGTGAGAGGGAGTGCTCAGCACTCCCCCTCAAAGTGCATATGTGTTTGGCCAGCCGTCTCGGGCCGGCCAAACACACATGCGCTGTAGGCTCTCTCCAGCCCAGCAACATAGTTGCTGGGCTGGAGAGAGCCTGCACAAGCTCCCAGTCTGCCCGGGATCGCCCTGGCTGGCTCCTCCCAGCCAATCCTGACGATGCTTTGAGTAGCGTCAGGATTGGCCGCAGGGCAGGCTGGGAGCCTTTGCCTGCAGTCGACGAGGGACAGAGGAGCGGTGTGTGGCAGACGAGGTAAGTGTTTTTGTTTTTTGATATTTCTAATTTCATTTTAATTCCCCCATGCCTCCTCCCTTGCGTGCCGCCCCGCCCCTTTACCTTGCCGCAAGCCACTCCTGTGAGAGACTCATCATGTATAAAAGATTTTACAATTTTCTGCTACACAGTGACTAATAGATCTGTCTGCAAGCTATGTGCCAGAGGAACTAAAAAATACAGTACATCTCCTTCTGTGTAATTCCTAAGAAAACAATAGAAGTATTGTCTTCTGTCCTATGTAATTGATGCAGGTCCTTTGGGCCATTAGCCTTAATGCATTGAAAAGGTATAAAAGACCTTAGCAATCGAGCAGGGCTTGAAGTCTGACTAATTGCTGTGGAGACATGATGATTCTCAGGATTCAAATTTGAGGTCTACTGGGCTGTTGGGGAATATTGCATGACTCTGCAAGTATAATGTCACTTAATACATTATGCTGGGAGCCAGATGAAGATAATATAGTAAGTGAATTATACTAACTGTGTAAGAATGTGTGATAAATAGGACAGAATAAATGATGATACTTTATAACATACCATTATTTATGCTTGTTCTATTTCTGGCCTCCAAGGTGAGGCGCTGGCACATGGTCTGAAGCTGTAATAGATTCTCTGACAGATTTGTCTGACTCCTAACACCCATATTTCCCTTGAGCATAATGCAATGCAATGGGTAAGAGAGACCTGCTAGTTTTCCTTTCCTCCAAAAATGTCCTAAATTACTTTTGAGGGTGAGAGAATCTATAGTGGGACCTTCAAAATCTCAAGACATGCAACGTGGTGTGCAATATAGGTTGTTGTGTTGCACACCTATATTTTTAAAAGACACCTGCCAGATTTCCTCTCTCTCTGAAAAAGTCATATTTGATTCTGGAGTTCTGAAATTCTACTGAGAGGGAACTCAGACTTTTCAGGGTGCGCAGAAGTCCATCCACTGTTTATATTCTGAATGCCTTTTCTAGTTTATCATATGAATGTTATGTTCGTACTTTTCTAATGTAATGCGCTGATTCGTTCAGCAAATTCATGCTGTATAGAACTTACAAATACAAAAAACAGAGTACCACCAGTGGCGTAACATTAGCCTCCACAGTGGGGGGTGGGGGGGGGAGGCAAGCTCCAAGGGGCCCCATCAGCACAGGCCTCAAAGTTCCTGACTGAGTCCAGGGGGAGCCCTCCATGTACTTTGCAGGGAGACCCCCTCAAGTTTCGTTATGTTAGTGAGTACCACCCTACAGGTGGCATCATGGCCTCCAGGGCACAATATCAGAGAGTGTTGTTAAAGGGTATTTGTAGAATGCACACTTAGGGCCTGATTTAGAGTTGGGCGGAGGGGGTAACACTGTCACAAAAGTGACAGATATCCTGTCCACTGTATTACGATCCCATAGTAGCCTATGGAGATCATAATACGGTGGACTGGATATCCGTCACATTTGTGATGGAGTAACCTAACTGCCAAACTCTAAATCAGGCCCGTAGTTACTCGTAGGTTTTCTCTATTTCAACTAGCTTTTAGTGGGGATTCCTACACAAGCAGTTGTCATTAATGTTCTGAGTGTAGGGCCTCACTGAAATTAGGCCAGAGTGGAGTTCGCGGAGTTCTACTGCGTGGAACTAGGCGAAGTGTCAAAAAAACTCTGCCACGCTAGGCGGAGTTCTGCGAGTGGATGAGTTTGGGTAAGTTGTGGAGTTCGCACTGATTTTCAGTACCAGTGGTTTCTCTGCACTGTAAAATCAGCAGGCATCATGTGGAGCACCAGAGGGTGCTAACTTCTTTCTGCCGCTCAAGTAGTTTTTCTACTCGAGCTACACCGTCCTCAACATGAGCGGCAGCTTTTTCAATGCATGCAGTCGCGACGTGCCGTGACCACCCGCGTTCAGAAATCTTGCTCGCCAACATAGTGATTCTCTCGCTCGCCGTCTTAATGTTGGCAAGCCGCACAGGACTTTTTGGGAACTCTGTGCCTCGTGCAGAGCGCCAGAGTGAGCAAATCCCTACGAACTCCACCAGCAGAACAGAATTCTTCACCCACCCCTAATTGAAATGTGATTTATGCAGTGTGAGTAGGCATGGGTGTTGTAACATGTTTTTGCTATTCATATGTTTCTGAATGTCCAGACATTTCTTTCTTAGATTCTTCTCATCCAGTAAGCACTGTTTTGATGAAGAGGGCGCATCTCAGTACAATTCTTCTTTGCCATAGTCTTTTGTTTTCCACCATACTCCCCCACACCCCCTCACCCCGAATGTTTTGAACCGTGTAGAGAACTATTACCTTTCTATACACTCATGCATTTGCGACCGTCATAAACATGTCATGCTCCTTCCGGCCAGCCTTAGGGTACCTTTATTGTCTTTAGGGTGGCAGGCATTTTGTGAGCAGTGGGTAAAGCATGTACCAAGCATTCCTTCAAGGAAATAGCATCCCTCTTTTCTTCCAGGAGTACTAAATGTTACCAAATCAATGCCATCCGGTGGATTGTTTAGATTTAACTTTCTTCCTTGTGCTGGAACGACTCCATGGACTCCTTCCAATGTAATCTGTTTAGCAACAGCAACAGCATCATGACCCGCCCATGAGGTAGTCCTGAATGTGCACGTTTGCCGCTTCTTAACTGGTTCTAAACTGATGAGTAAAGTTTTGTGGGCGTTGTGGTTTGGCACAAAAGGAGTGCGATGCCAGCTGCAGAGTTACATACTCCGTACATTAAAACATGTTCATGGTTTTCCTTGCTCCGACTTGCTGTGCAACACGTGAACAATAGACTTCAGTGTTTGAACTGCTGAATTGGCTTCCTTTCCTGCCTGCTTCTGTTTCCATAGCAGGGTGTGTACACTGAAAAGCCCGCCTCTTTGTGCATGTTACCAGGAAAGAGCTGAGGCAGCTATCTATACCTTTGCAGGGGGAATGAAAGCCTAGTTTGGGCTCTCTTAAAGACCCATTTATATACAAATGCTGCCATGATGGTAGGTAACAGTTCATTTAAGTATTCCTCTTTACATATCCACATCTTTTTAGCATTTATATCAGCTTGGGGGGTGATATTAAAGTATGTGGGGCCTAGTTCACTATCATTTGCTGTGAGTGTATAGGAGTAAGCCAGGGTTATGCCAGGTTTACTTTACTTTACTCCTGGAGTCCTACAGCAAGCAAAGATCACTTCAAAAGTATGGACTCTATTATTAGTTTGGTGGATGGGAAAGTCCGTCTGCCAAACTCCCAACAGGGTGGCCGCCAACTACGCAACGACCTCCCCGTAGGTGTTATTAAGAGTTTCCTGCTAGGTTGGCGGGTGGAAACCTGATTTTCTGTCCGCTGGCCTAGCGGGAAACAGGCTACTGGATTGTCTCCGGCTCGTAATCGAGCCAGTGGCAATGCAGTTGCCTGCAGGGTGCAAAGCAGACAGTGAACATTGCAAAGATGCTGGCCAGGGGACCACTATATTGGCATGGGCAGTGCAGAGGCCTCCCTGGGGCCCTCTGCACCCATTCTCTGCCAGCCTTTTCAAGGCAGTGCTACCGCCATGAAACCGCTGGCGGAGAAAGGGGTCATGATCCCCAGGGCGTATTACATCTTGTATTCTGTAGAAAAAGATAACAGATCAGCACCAATCTATTTGTGTATCTGATGGTTGCTTAAGTGTTCTCCCTTTGTGTATTACTTGTTTTATTTGGATGTTCTTTTTTATTTTGCGCCGTATTGTGGGGATGGCAGTTTTTAGATATGCATGCACTTTTGTACAATCAGCATACTTTTAATCAACCCTGATATTTGCTATATATGTAATGCAGATAGTTAACACATTCTTTGTATTTTAGCCTTGGATTCTTTGTCATACATTGCTGTGGTACTGATCTCTATGAAAACTGAGGCATATCTGAGGTACGTGCTAGGAGTAAGTGAATGCGGTAGTAGGCAATTGGAGAGTCACTGATTATCAAGGGGAGATCTTTTTTCTGTTTGTTTTCATATTCCTCATACAAACCTCCAGCATCTTCCTGACTACGTTCAGTCAGGTTCATTAAATAGAAAAAAAATCTGAGTCTCATCAATACGTAAAGCTCTTCTAAGGAATTGCCTACAATGTCCATTCAAGTTAAGTCATACCGTTTATGTCGTATTGACGGCCTTTAGAAGCAGACACTCTGGGGGTCATTATGACCCTGGTGGAAAGCGGAGAAGCGGCGGTAAGACCGCCAACAGGCTGGCGGTCTTTTTTTTTGTATTATGACCATGGCGGTTACCGCCATGGTCATCCTCCGGTTCTCCATTCCGCCCGCCGGGCTGGAGACCCGGGTCTCCAGCCCGGCGGCCGTCACTATACCGCCGGCGGTATTTTGATCCGTCTTACCGCCGTGGATTTCCTGCGGTTGGAACCGCCATGAAATCCATGGCGGTAAGCACTATCAGAGCCAGGGAATTCCTTCCATGGCACTGATAGGGGTCTCCCCCACCCCGACTCCCTCCCCTACACCCCCCCACCACCCCTGCCACCCCCCAAAGGTGGCAGGGCCCCCCTCCCCACCCCTATCCCCAACATCACAGAAACTCACACACACACACGACACGCACGCAGGCACCCACCAACACACACACGCACACACACCGACATACATGCCTACATCCACACACACAGACATGCACACCCAGATACAAACATACACGCACACATCCATACAGACACACACGCACTCATTCCCACAACACGCAACACCCCCGCAAGCATACACGCACTCACACACCCCCTCTACATACACAGACGCACACCCCCATGCAC
This sequence comes from Pleurodeles waltl, assembly GCF_031143425.1. Taxonomy (NCBI): domain Eukaryota; kingdom Metazoa; phylum Chordata; class Amphibia; order Caudata; family Salamandridae; genus Pleurodeles; species Pleurodeles waltl. Next base: position 1,005,158,987 of record NC_090449.1, on the reverse strand, counting down.
CCACACAACACCCCCCACCACCCTCCCCTAACGGACGATCGACTTACCTGTTCCGTCGATCCTCCGGGAGGGGACTGGAGCCATGGGGGCAGCTCCGCCTACACCACACCGCCAACAGAACACCGCCACGGCGAATCACAGGACGTGATTCGCTGGGCAGTGTTCTGTTGGCATGGCGGTGGAGGTGGAGCAACCTCCACTTCCCCACCTCCCGCCAGTATGGATGTTGGCGGCTCTCCGTTCTTAAAAGGACGGAGGGCTGCCAACGGTCATAATAGGCTGAGCAGCAAACCGCCACCACTGGCGGTCTTCCGCACGGCGGTCCCTCAGCGGTCTTGTAAAAAGACCGCCGAGGTTGTAATGACCACCTCTATATCATTACTATATGTTCAATATTTTTGCCTCTTCATAAACCTGTAGTGACTGCTTGTTCCCATTCTTGTATTTATGTCAGATTTTGTTTGACAAAGGTGTACAGATGGTGGTCTTGCTAGCAACATTAAGTGAAATAACAATTTATTTTTACTCGTATTAAGGTGTTTATATAACGTTGCAGTACCATGTATACCCAAAGACTCGCCTCAATTCCTTTGTCCAAGATATCGACAACTGTCATATTTACAGATTGCCATACTTGTTTTACGGCTGTGCAATGTACAAATAAGTGTAGGTCGTTGGCTCCTACTAGTCCATATTTCACACAGGTTAACACACAAGTTTCCTGCAGCTTCATCGTTTTGTGTCGTGTCCAATATAATCTGTAAACTGTACAAAAGTCACTCTTCCTATGTGGTTCTGACTTAGCTGTATTTTACAAAAGCCCTACAGATTCTTGGTAGCTATGTTGACTCTCCATTGTTGGCAAGAAGCTTTTCCAGACCTTCTCTGGTGGTTTCAGATCTTCTTCTAAGATTTCCATAAGCTTGTTGTCCCATGGGGCCAGCTCTTTTGCAGGATTACTTGTGCCGCACATTGCCTGTTTTCATTATAACCTACTTTCCTTGTCATATACAGTGTTTTGCTTGTCTGTCCTGGTAGCCAATTAAAGGTATTTAAATCCCTGAAATCCATGTCATATTTTACAGCACATTTTCCATGAAGCAATCCTTCATTCAGATATAAAATCCCCCTAGTTAGCATACCCTGCTACTCTGGTCAACATCTTTCGCACAATCTGAAATTGCCGGAGAGTCCTAAACTGGTTGCAAAGAACTGTAGTAGAGGATTTCAGTATTCCTCCTTCCTTTGTAGCTAACATCGCTTTGTATGCTGGGATTTCTAAGCCCAGTCTAATAGTGGAGACCAGAAACAACAACCAACAGGATTCAAAACACTTTTGGCTGAACGAGAGGACTGGATGAAGGTGCCACTCATGCCATGATGTGACCACTTAATAGCTGTGCTTCAAGTTGATTAAATGAATTCACCTTAACTGTATATTTACAACATAGGGGGGCAAATTATTTGTAGTTTTACATATTTGCAGCCTTAAAAACAACTCCAAATGCCTCAGGTGGCCTGCGACCGACCCTGGATTAGAAGCTCATGTTGGTAGAAGGCAAGCCCTATTATTAAATTATCGACACATCATCAACATCCCACGAGCTCCCAAATCACAAGTCTTCACATCACTTCACTCTGCTTCCTGTCTCCTGCCATCAGGCCTTTTTCGCAGCAGTTCTAGAAATAATATTTAAGTCTTTACTCAAGCAAAATCCTGGTCGCTCACATACATAGTTTATAAGTGAACCCAATTCTTTTCTGTTTTTAATTTGGCTGCTATCAATTCATAAGCCTGCAATTTGATGTTGAAGCGTTGCCCATATATCCGCAATATCCTGAGAGTTGAATCACTGCCACAACCTTCTGTATTTACCTAACAGTAACTATTCCACTGTCCCTGCCTTTCCCATTTATTTAGTCACCCGCGCTTTCTTCGTCCGAGCTCCCCCACCCTTGTTTTGCTTTGCCACCATGCACTATTTTTCTATAAACCTCAATACACCACCAACCTCTCACATAAACCTCTTATATTTTAATGTATAATTCTTAATGTAATTCATATAATTGATAGTTAATTAGGTATATTAACTGATTAAGTATGATTTTAATCTGTCTTTTATATTTAATTAATTGGTTGATCAATTTATTTTTGTAAACTGTGGTAAGTAATTGTATGTTAATCACATTCATTCTATTATTGCATTTTATTTTAGTGTAATAATAATTTACCATTTTTAAAATATTATTCATTTATTTTATTAATTGTAATTGTTTTCCAGTGTTAGTTTTAACATAAGTAGGATCAGGGGTGTTTTAATTGAAAATAATAGTAATTTTTTTAAACAACATTTATGTTGATAATATAAAATGTTTACTTATTAAATGTAATTGTATTTGTTTTATATTTAATGATATGTTTATTGTACTGATATTTTCAAATTTTATTTTATTTTTTTGTCTATATGTACAAGTTTTATTTTGAAAAATATAGGCATGAGAGTATTAAATGTGACCCCTTGAATTCCCAACATTTTCCTCAGATTGGAGTGAGAATAGTAAATCTAACCCCTCCAATGTCCAACACTTTCCTTACTGTTGCTCAGTTTGCTGTAGGAATAGTGAGTTTAACTCCTCAAGTCCAATACTGTCCTTGCTTTTGGTTTACTTGTAGTGTGAACGGTAAATTGAACGCTTCCAAAGTCCAGCACTTCCCCTGCTTCTGCTTATGTTGGAATGGGAATAGTAAATCTAACCCTTGCAGAGCTCAACACTTTTACTTAGCCTGGAGTTAGAGTAGTAAATATGACTCATTTGCTAGTGATGTTTATTTTTAAATGAATTTTCTTTCTTATTTAATTTTTTTATGTTGATATATATATTATAGTACATTCAGTATGCACTGGGTGTCCTCCACAGAGGAAACACAGTTTGATTAGCGGGCACAGTACAAAAATATCTACAGAGTTTACGTCAGGCATTTCTCAATGAAAGTAATTAAATATTAAAATCGCTGAATCCTACAGTCTACCCAAACGAGCCGTATCCCTCAAAATGGGGAAACGTCCTTTACGCCGATTTTTTTATATCGAAGTCCTGGTTAACGAAAGCGCAACAACGCTTTTTTTAACCACGACTTCTTTATTTTGTGCCTTAACTACGCATGTCCTGAACAACGAACATGCGTGGTTAAGGTACAAACAAGGGAGTCGGCTGAGGAGGACGACGCAGATGACGAGGCAACTACTCGGGTAAGTGGGGGGTTTTAGGTTTTGGGGTGGGGGTGGGGGGTTGGGGCGTTTTAGTTTTTGGGGAGGGGGTGGGGGGTCAGGGGCTTTTAGGTTTTGGGGTGGGGTTGGGGTGGGGCGTTTTTGGTTTTGGGGAGGGGGTGGGGGTTAGGGGGTTTTAGGTTTTGGGGTGGGGTTGGGGGGTGGGGCGTTTTAGGTTTTGGGGCGGGGTTGGGGCGGTGGGGTGTTTTTGGTTTTGGGGAGGGGGTCGGGGGTCGGGGATCAGGGGGTTTTAGGTTTTGGGACGGGGTTGGGGCAGTGGGGCGTTTTTGGTTTTGGGGAGGGGGTCGGGGGTCAGGGGGTTTTAGGTTTTGGGGCGGGGTTGGGGGGTGGGGCGTTTTTGGTTTTGGGGAGGGGGTGGAGGGTTAGGGGGTTTTAGGTTTTGGGGTGGGGTTGGGGCGTTTTTGGTTTTGGGGAGGGGGTGTGGAGTCAGGGGGATTTAGGTTTTGGGGCGGGGTTGGGGGGTGGGGCGTTTTTGGTTTTGGGGAAGGGGGTTCAGGGGGTTTTCGGTTTCGGGCGGGCTTGGGGGTGGGGCGTTTTTGGTTTTGGGGAGGGGGTGGGGGTCGGGGGGTTTTAGGTTTTGGGGTAGGGTTGGGGGGTGGAGCCTTTTTGGTTTTGGGGAGGGGGAGAGGGGTCGGGGTTTAAGGTTTTGGGGCGGGGTTGGGGGGGTGGGGCGTTTTGGGGCGGGGTGGGGGGTCAGGGGGTTTTAGGTTTTGGGGTGGGGTTGGGGGGTGGGGTGTTTTAGGTTTTGGGGCGGGCGGGGGTGGGGGGTTGGGGCATTTTTGGTTTTGGGGTGTTTTTGGTTTTGGGAAGGGGGTGGGGGGTCAGGGGGTTTAAGGTTTTGGGGCGGGGTTGGGGGGTGGGGCGTTTTTGGTTTTGGGGCGGGTGGGGGGTCAGGGGGTTTTAGGTTTTGGCGTGGGGTTGGGGGTAGGGGTGGGGCATTTTTGGTTTTGGGGCGGGGAGTCAGGGAGTTTTAGGTTTTGGGGCGGGGTTGGAGGGGTGGGGCGATTTGGGTTTTGGGGTGGGGGGTCAGGGGGTTTTAGGTTTTGGGGTGGGGTTGAAGGGGTGGGGCATTTTTGGGGAGTGGGTGGGGAGTCAGGGGGTTTTAGGTATTGGGGTGGGGTTGGGGGGTTGGGGAGAGGGATGCAGGATCAATGGTGCCTATTACTAATGCTTTTATCAGGAATGCCTTTACAACGAAATATCGTTGTTAAGGCATTCATGGTAAAGGCATTAGTAGTAACAACGAGGTCGGTGTTCCGACCTCGTTGTTAAGGCACTCGTTGTTTTGGAAGTCGGTGTTCCGTCGTACAACCCTCAAAATGTCTCAAACAGCATATTACAGAAATAGCCCTGTCTAGTGCACAGACTGCACATCACTCATTTAAGATTAGAATGTACCAAAGGGATTAAAGGAAAGTATGGTTATCTCCCTTCTATTAAAAAAATCTCTTGATAATGACCCTCAAACGTCAAGACCCATTAAGCACATTACATCCTTTTTAACTATTTTAAAGAATGCCTCCACCAGCCAAGTTCAAGTTTACATTGAGTGATGGAGCTCTATTATGCCTGGTACAGCCATAATTCGGCTGTGACTGCCCATATTAATGGTGTTATGTTATGTTGGTTTGTATAGCGCAGCTTATCACCTGTGAGGATATCCAGACGCAGTACCTTGTAGTAATGGGTGAGGGATAACCAAAATCCATCTCTGTATGCCCACAGTATGTCAAGGATGCCCCGAATTGTACAATGAATGCCCACAAAATGTCAAGGATTGTCTCCTATTACCCTGGGATAATGAGAATGTCTTTGAAAATGCTAACATTATGCCAAGGATAGGCCACTCTAGCCCATATCTAGATTATCACCGTGAATATCAAGAGTACGTCATGGATGGGCCCCTATTTTGATTGGAATAGTCTGAATGTTACACTGACTGACCAGGTAGAGTATGTTTTGGATGTGCCGTGCTACGCAAGTGATAGCCAGAATGCTACCATGAATATTCATATGATGCAGTGGATAACAAAAATATGTCCAGAATTCCAACGGTATATTCTGGAAGGATCCCTGTGATTCATGTGGAGCTAGCATGTTGCTATGGACACTAAGAGTATGTCAAAGGATGACTGCTAATATGGTTGCCATAGCAGAATGTCACCTTGAATGTCCACAGTGTCTCATGGATGGATGGAACATTAGCAAGAGACAGCCAGAACATCACCATGAATGCCCCAACATTATAGTGAGCATCCTAAGCTACCTACCAAACCCTATCTTCCTTTCACTCCTTCATATACATGGAGTCACACACATTCATATGTTTGTTCATTTATCATGAGGTTGGGATGGGAAGCCCACCTAAGTACGTAGACTCTGCAAATACAGTAGATCGGCGTCCCAGTCACCTCAGTCCATTTTTTCCACCATATCTCCCAGAGGTCCCCTATAAGTATCCTCCATCTTTGAAAGTTGCACTACTGTGGCCCATTCAGAGTAAATATTTGAAAGCGACAGAAAACAATTGGTTTGACCCGATTCAAAATGTGAGCTTGGAAAATTTGCTCCTTATAGTACCCTCCTACCAGTCAAATAAATTTCTATTTTTTAAGGATTCACAAATACCCTTCGGAGTATTCTGGGCATTATTTAGTATTTCTGATTTTCTAAAAGGTGTACAATCCACCAAAGCATACCTGACAAATATACATGAACTAAATTGTGAAAAAATGTATCTTTTGAATATCTCTTCTGCCTCATTTAAACGCGGGAACATTTTGGGGTAGGTTCTGGTGTGTAAACAGGAGAAGAAAACTATTTTGGAAATATTTGCGATTATCCACATAGTTATGACTGGGTGTGCTTACAAAAGTTTAATGGCCACCCTTTAGCCACCACCACACTGGCAGAGTTCCCACCATTAATTGCAATTTTTAAATCCACTTAGCTTGTTTCCATGAATTTCAACATGGTATGTAGAACCTCCAAAGTTATTTGAACACACAGGCTATATTCAGATGTGTAAAAAATTGGTAAATCAGGCCCTCTAAGTGTTCACATTAGTTTACCCTACCCATGGTTATGATTCATATGTTTCCCTTTTTGGTGATAACTCTTGGTAATAAATCTTAAATTGGTACGCTATACACCTTCCGTAAAACTACACGTGGGCTCGCAACATTGTTGTAGAGTGTTTATTTCAGTGCACAAAGGATAGGCCAAGGTGTTTCCTCACAGACTCATGTTATGACTTTTTTTTACAAGCCAATCTGATGTCGGTTACACAAATGAAAGGTGCGCAAAACAACATTCCTCAATTTTTTGTGCGGTTGCGGGATCTGGTGTAAAAGTGTTGTAGAAATGACTGATGTTTTGGTTGGTTCGTGTGTGAAGGAGGTATCGGGTCTGGGGGAGGGGCTAGTTGGAAAAGCCTGGACTGCAAAGGTATGACTTTTGAAGTGTCAGTGTTGTCAGTCAAAACAGGCCACCCACAATCGGAGTGGTAAAGACAGGGAGAACCTGTGCCCCCACCTCAGAATACAGCGTGTGTAGGAAAGGAGGGGTGACGTGAGGAGCTGTGTTACTTTAGATCCCAAGGTTCAGGGTCCTGAACATGTCCAGGTTGAGTGAACGCAGAGATTAGAGTTTCAGCTTGTCCATAAATAATTGTAAACAGGACTAAATTGTTCGATTTTGTTAAGATCTTTATTCTTTTACTGTGGAATAAATGTAATAAAAGGTATTTTCTGATATGATACATTACAATACCTGGAAACAGGAAAAAGGGACAATTTGAAAAATAAATTAGGCGGATGTATTTTCTCATTGACTTCTATTGGAGTAGAGTCAATTGTATGCGCGAAGCAGCTAAAATAAAGCCGTTTTGGTTTTTAAATCGAAGAGAGCGTGTTGGCGTGATTGATTGTTGTGTGTTATTTTATTGTTTATCGCATATAAAATAAAATGCAAAACAAAGAAATTTCTGATCTCGATAAAAGTCAGTTTATCTAGAACAGCAAGTTATATTTGGATTTCTGTGAATTGCTTTCATTTCTTTGAATGTGTTTTCGTAATCGGGTTACACGTATTCTGAAGGCTTTGTCATTGGCTGGTACGTGGTCACGTGGTACTGTTTATTGTCCCTGTGAGCCCTTGGCTGCTGCATTCTGGAGTTACCTGCCAATGAATTCCGCAGAGAAAGGCCATGTCAACATGGCAGAGAGCCACGTGCTGAAAGAGCAAACTCCATTTCAAACAATTAATGCTGAAATCACCGTTTTCTCAGAATCTACAGTCATAAAGGAGATACACAGTGCAAAGTTCCCGGCTTCAGGTTACAAACCTCGATGTTTTCTTGGTATATTAAGTGAATTGCGCAATACGACACTGCTAAAAGATGTGCGACCCACATCCCTGGAGAGTGATATAGTGTGTTAATCCGAGTAAGTTTAAAGCATGAAAGATGCACCTTTATGCTGGAGCCAGCCCAGCCTCACTGACATCCATATATAAATAATAAATTATTAAGATTAATGTATACCACATACTGCATTTGTGTATTGCATGTGCTTTGTTCCTGTTTCCAATCACTTCAAAGTACCTATCTTGTGAAATCCACATCTATGTGGCTAAGGGAATTTGTGTTTAGGACTGGAATTAGCCAAAGTCTTCACTAAAATTGTGTGCATGATATACTTGTTTCTAGGGTCTTTCAGTCAGCCCTCTTCCTCCATTGGCCTGTTATAGTGTCAGTCACATTTTGATTCTGCCCACTACGCGTACAATGTGGGGAAATGTTTCATTCTACTTCAGACATCGGCAAATTTAACTGTGCCTGACGGCATTCTTCCCTTTCACAAGGAACACTTACACATACAAAGTGGTTCCCTTCAGTGCCAGTGACTACCATGGAAATGAGTGGCTTTCGAACCCAAAAACAATTTTTGTTTTTAGTCACTGTAGGTCTAGCATTAGTGAACCTTTGATTTTACTAAAATGAAATATAATACACTTATTTCTGGGGGGGGGGGGGGGGGGGGGGCTTCAGCCAACCCTCTTCACCCATTGGTATGTTGTTGTGTCATTCATATTTTCCTCTGCTCACTACAGCATACAACATGGGGCAAAAGGTCAGCCCATTCTAGCAATTGCCTAAGTTCACTGTGAGTGATAGCATTCTGTCCTTCCAAAAGGAGCACATACTTCAGTGCCATGGACTGCCATGGCAATGTATGCTTTATAAGACCAATTTTCTTTTTATTTTAGCCAATTAATTATTTTTTAGATTAACGAGGGCCTCTCAGTTTCCCCAAAAATAATGCTTGCAAAAAATCTGACAAAACAAGCATTAACAAAGCCAAAATGAGGGCAGCCAATGCCCCATTTATTGGCTTTGCCTGTACTTACTTTGAATATGTGGTCGCCCTACTTCCAGCAGAAAACCTCTACAATCTCTTGTCTTTATGGGAAAGAGAGCCAGGATGTGGAAAACTCCACTGGAGGTGGACAAAAATACCACATTTTTGTGTTATTTTTCACTGGCCTCAGTCCTGCATTCAGACATCAGTGCAGAAACCAAAGGAGGGAGGAGACATCTAGGGCCCGAAACATGATCTACTCCTTTAGCTCAGCACAGAGCTGAGTAGTTAGTTTTTTTGTCTGAGACGTCTAAAGTTCATACTTATAACTCGAAATTTCTCCAGGTTAACATACTTTAGACTGACAAAGTCTGAAACGGTGAGCAGAGATTACCACTCTCTGTTTCAAGCTTGGTCTGTTTAAAGTTCATGTGTTAACTCTAAAAATTCTGAGTTCTGTGTATTAAACTTTAGATACCTCAGATACAAAAGGAGGCTCAGCTCTACACTGACCAATCACAACTCAACCCAAATACAGCCTCAGGCCTTCCTTGCCTTCCGCATTGGGCATTGGGCCTTGCCCCTCTGAAATTGACACTGCTGGCCCCAAAAATGATCAAGTGGGTGTTTTACAATTCCGCTGTTGTATAAGGTATCATTTTCCAATGGGCCACATACAGTGACCCGTTTTAACCCTAATTCAGGCTTAAATAGAAGTTTGCATCAAAATCACAATTTCGAAATTTGTTGGGAAAACAACATATCCAATATTTTCCCATTTAAAAACAATCCAGTGAAATGTGAAGTGACAAAAACTGCTTAAAAGAGGGATGACCTGTAATATCAGGCGTGCAAAACTCTGATTCTGCAAGTTATCCTCATTCCAAGTAGAACAGCATAGAATCAGGTGATACGACGGGAAACGTCCTTAACAACATGGATGTTTCCTTCATACGCGTAACCACGCTTGCTAGAACAACGCATGGCTTTTTCTGTGCCTTAACCACGCATGTGCTAAACTATGCATATGTGTGGTTAAGGCACAGAAGGCACAGAAAACGTCAGGTGTTGTACGGGAGAGGAAGCAGTGGGGTAAGTGGGGGTGAGGTGGGGGTGGATTCAGGGATTGGATGGGGGTAGGGAGGTGGAGGAGGGTCGGACTATTTTTTTTAAGGGGGGGTGTGGGGTTGGGTTACTTTGTTTCTTAGGGCTTAGGGTAGAGGTTGGGCATTTTTTTTTTTTTAGGGGCGGGAGGGGGGTGTTTTTTTATTTTATTTAGGGCTTGGGGTGGGGGTGGGGTAGTTTATTTTTAAAGGGGTGGAGGAAGGTTTAAGGAAGGGAGGAAGGAGGGAGGAGAGAAGAGGAGGAAGGATCGGGAGAGGATACGGTGAGGTAAGTGGGGTTTGGGGCAGGGTTGGTTGTTTTTAGCGGTGGTGGTGGATTTAGGGCTCAGGGTGGGTAGGGGTGTCAGGGTACTTTAGTTTTTAGGGGCCGGGGTGAGGGGAGCGGGGTAGTTTTTTATTTAGGGCTCAGGGCGGGGGGGTTGGGGTAGTTTAGTTTTTAGAAGCGGTGCAGGTGGGGGGTCAGGATAGGTTTTTTTTAGGGCTTAGGACGGGTGGGAGGGGTCGAAGTAGTTTACTTGAAGGTTTTAGGACTCAGGGTGGGTGGGGGTGTCTGGGTAGTCTAGTTTTTAGGGGCAGGGGTTGGGGTAGTTTTGTTTAGGGCTAATGGTGGGTGGGTGGTCGGGGTAGTTTAGTTTTCAGGGGTGGGGGTCAGGATAGCTTTTTTTAGGGCTCTGGGTGGATGGGGAGCGTCGGGGTAGTTTAATTTTATGGGGCATGGATGGGGGTTGGTTAGTTTTTTTTGGGGTTCAGAGTGGGTGGGGTGGTCTGAATACTTTAGATTTTTAGGGTGGGGTGGGGGGATGGGATGACAGAACCTCGCATGCCATTTTGCATGCCGTTTCCACACACGCCTTTATTAAGCATACTTTTGTAACAAAATTAGTTTTAAAGGCATGTATGGTAAGGAATGTGTGGAAACGATGCAGTCGTGGTTCCGACCACGTTGTTAAGGCGTGCATTGTTCCGGCATGCATTGTTCCGGCATGAGTGTTTCCACCATACAACCTCATACCACAACCAGTAAATACCCCATTTTGCTGAGTTTAGCGGGTACAGTATTAACACACTAGGATCAGGGGCACTTGGCAGGAAGCCCTTCATTGCTTGTCCTATTACACTTTGCCAATTCTGTAATCAATGCTGTACATTGAACGAATGCGCTCTTATGGTATGAAATTGGTTGGTCTATTGTCGGCGGCCAGTTGTTTGCACTTTTGATACCGAGTCACCAAAGTCAACTGGCCCACTGCCATTTATACTTGTTTATCAACACGCAGTTTTTGAAGTCAAAAGTCCATTTGATAAAGAAATTAATGAATTCATAATATAGGCTTCCACATTGCGGAAATGTATAAGTGGATTACCTCAAAGTGTTTGCAAGTATACTTATTAATGCCAGATTGCACAATAGAGATGTGGTGTTACGAAAATAGTACAATGTAAAAACTTAATTTTATCTTTATAGAAAATATTTCACAATGGAATCTCTTTCATCCTGTGGCAGGGAAGTCCAATGGTAAAAGGGTGTCGCTCTCAAGTTGAGGTCCTGGAAGAGGTGGTTGTGTACTGCGAGGATGAGGTGCACGCTAGACTACAGTAGGTCTTGATGCCCTCTCAATGGTGTTCGGACAAAACTTTGATTAAAAAATATTGAGTTACAGAAATATCGACTTTTTAATATTGTGACACAGAAATACTGTGTTCAAAAATATTGTTGACAGAAATATCAATGTTTTAAGGTAAGAAAGATCCTTTTGTAAGTTTTCTTTATGTGTTTAAATTATATTTTAATTGTCTATGTTTTATATTGTTTTTGTAATTGTTGTTAATGTTTTTAAATATAGTTTGTAATTTTAAGTTACTAATATTTATAATTTAATTGTAAAATATTAACTTAAAGCTTTGTAGCAGGTTTGTAGTGGTACAGGGTGGGAAGTTAATTAAGTATAATCAATTTATATATTTTTAAAATTAATATTATTTGAATATTTAGCATGTAAATTGTGTAAATATTATTTTTTAAGTTATATTTTAGGTGCGGATTGTTGGGTTTGTAGGCGTAGTTGGTGGGAAGTTAATTAAATAATAATTGTTTAATTATTAATTATGAATACATGAACAATTAATTACGTATTTTTTATTATTATAATTTTGTAATTTATATTTTAGGTGCTGGGTGTTGCATTTGTAAGGGTATAGGATAGGTAGTTAATTAAATAATCTATTGTTAATTATTTACAAATTATTAATTAGTTAAATGTTCATTACTTATGTAAATTGTGTAATTATAATATTTTTATTTACATTTTGGGTGCGAGTTGTTGGATTTGTAGGGGTATAGGGTGGAAAGCTGATTAAATTATAATTAATGAATTAGAAATGATATATATATGTATATATATATAAAATTAATTAATTGTTAATTTATTATGTAAATTGTATAAGTATTATAATATGTATATGTTTAATGTACCACTATATAGTGGCAATTTAATGAAATAGTTATTAAATATTTTTTTATATTAATCATTTGAAAAATGTATAATTATTGTAATTGTTTAATTGTTTTAAATATAAATATTTAATTTTATGTTAATAGTTATATCATTTTATGACTTAACTTATTATTGTATTAAAGTAAGGTATGTGTTTCAAGTGAAGTACTGTCCTGACTGTTGCACAGACTGTAGTGGGTATAGTTAATTTTATAGAAAAATGAATGCACAGTTCCAAAGGAAATATATCAGTATAGATCTTCCCCTAGTCCAGGAGAGATCCAAAACAGTCCCTGTAGGTAACCTGAATTAGGAACAAGTGCCCTCACTCACCAGTTGGTGACATGCTTCATCATTGGGCTTTGCTCCTCGTCAGAACGGCTCTGCAATGACTCATGGGGGCTCTTTTCCAGAGATCTTTTGAAGAGAATTGCCGGAGATGAATGCAGTAATGTGGGATTGGTGAGATGAACTGTTAAAATTGACTATATACCATATAGTGAAATGTTTTATTGAGAATGTGGCCTCTGTCAAGATTAAAAACAATTTAGATAAGGGGAAGTAAGAATAATGTCTGTCTTACCCTATTCACAATGTTGTGTCTAATGTTAGTGAACCCTATAGTCTAGGGACCAAGTATGTATATGGCAGAGTTGGACATCCCTTCACTGATTGAAGAAGGTCAACATGTTTCATGCTAAAATAAGTCTTTAAAGATCTTGGTGCGCTTCGTCAGGACCTCAAAATAATCATACCTAATCCTCACCGTTATGGTAAACTAGGTTAAATTTGTAATACAGGAACCCTCCTCAAATTAAAGGATGGGCCCCAACGGGAATAGCGGAGAGCCTACATGATCCAGCCAATGTAATAATCAGCATGCTTGGGTGTCGGTCAAGGCTTCTGTGAGCACCTACCCCAGCGCTGCATATCGTGGCCCATAATGTGCATAGATCATTGGGAATCACATGGACAAGGGGCTTGCTCGGCATGAGAATTACACTTGGCTGGCTATCTCACCATTATAGCTATGTAATTAAAATGAAATCTGGTGAGAATAAAGCAGTGCTGTTTGTTCTGAATTTCAGACCGGTATGTTTCGAATCCTGCCTGAGGAAATAACTGTTTGTACATAACATACTGTTAATTTGTACCAGTCAGCCACATCTCTAGCAGACCCTTTTACCCCCAAATACTTCTCTTTCAGCATATGTTTGGGGCAACTGCTACACATACTTGGGCATGAGAACAGCTTCGGCAGCCCACTCTTCTCAAGAGTCAGTTTAACATACGCGAGCCAAGGAATGCCTAAGGCCCCTGTCAAGCTTAAGCAGTCATTAATAATCAAACGATTCAGTGGGGCAGATTACCCTGCCCAGATAGCACTCCCTAACGGGAGTGGAGTTAATTTTATTTTATCCATAATATATGTCATACCAAGCTCATTGTGACACAATATTGTGGAACACACATGCGGGACTGCTAGCACACTCCTAAGGAAGGCATTTTCTACTCTTAGAACCCCGCCAGTGTCCACCATACACCATATGCCTGCCCAGTAGGAAGCGAGGGACACTGATTTGGATGCATTATGAGTCAAAACCTCTTTCACTGGTTTGGTAACCAGTTTTTTACAAAAGCTCTGCAACCCTAGTAAGGTATTTTCCATCAGTGCCACCCTGTATGCCACCATAGGCTTCCATGTGGATTTGTAATCAAAGAGTACTCCCAGGTAGAAGGTCACAGTCTCTTCAATTCTAGTATTATTGGCGTGAAAGCATGGAGATTTCTTTGGGTACTTCCCACACCTCATTATGAATGTTTTATTGTATTAACTTGGAGATTGAGGTCATTCATAAAGCTAACATAATCATCAATTAGGCCCTGTAGAGCTCGCCTTGTCCTTGCGATTAGGACCATGTCAATTGTGTAGAGTAGGATCCAAAGGGGGTGGGTTCCCACATAGGAGGCATAGTGAGCACAGCCTCTATTTTGTTGGTATACATGGAGAAAACAAAGGGGGCAAGGATGCAACCTTGCCTCCCGTCACACTTAATATCGAATGTGTCCGTACACCCCCCATCCCTTCAATAGCGCACTGATGTTTTGGCTTCTGAATAGAGTTGTCTGATGAAGATAATGATATCTTCCCCTATGCACATCTCAGCCATAAAGGCCCAGAGCTTGGAATGAATGACGCAGTCGAAAGCTGCTGATAGGTCCATGAAGGCCATGAACACCGTGCCTTTCTTGACAAAAGCATATTTGGAAATAACCAAACCCAAGATCAGGCACTGATCTGTTGTGCCTATTCACTTCTTAAAACCATATTGCATATCAACGAGAGCATTATTTGCTTTAGCCCACTCCTCTAGCCTCTGAAGTAAGAGGGGTCCCATTATTATGGCTGTGTAATCAAGGAGGGATTTGGGCCTATAATTCTTTGGTAGGGTCCTGTCTCCTTTTTTGTAGATGGGAACAATAACAGACTCTTGCCATGTGGGGTTGGGGGTGGGGGTGGCCCAACCATAGAAATCACATTAAAACATTAGTTAATAAAGGACCCCACAGTTCCTGTCAGTCCAGATATAGGTCCACAGGGACACCATCAGGACCTGGTTCCTTACCTCTACAGCACCCACTAAGGGCTGTCATTACCTCCTTGAGTTCAAACACCAGACGCCCCGTTCTTTGCTCCTCCCTGCAAACATAAGTATATGCTAGAGAAGTGCTCCACCCACTGCATGCCCCGCAGTGCACCTCAGTGGTGTAATCAGACCATTTTTTAAGATAGGAGAATTCACCACCCTCCAGAATGCTGCACTATCTTTCATTTGGCTTGCCGTCCTGAGGTCTTCCCAGCCTTAATCCTGAACTCTCTAACCCGCTCTGCCCCCAATATTCAGCCCTAGCCTTATATATATATAAAGCCTAGTGGCAGTCACCACTAGGTAGTTATAGATAGGACCTAATTTCTATTGAAAAAGCTGTTTTTCACTTGCCTATATCTTTGGCGCCACTTGACAAATCTTCACGAAAATGTCCCCAAAAACGTGACAGTCACGTGAGCTGCTCTCTGGAAAGTTTTGGGGTGATCCGTCAAACGTGGGCTGAGATAAAGGGGATGGTGAAATTTAGAACCTTTCCAATGTTAATTCCCATAGGAAAAATTGAACAGTGATAGCACCAAAACCACTGGAGTGAATTACACCAAATTTGGAAGAAAGGTAGCTCTTGGTCTAGAAAGAGTTATTTTTGTTATTTGGGGTAAATCCATTAAGTAGTTTTTGAGAAATTAAAGAAAATCCAAATTTTTATATATAAAGACGCCAAGGATTTGCGACCTATCCCGATCTCGTACTGAGATCTAATTGGCCGCCAACACGTCCATGTTGGGACTCGGCTTGAGCTGCCTCCTCCGACTCCCCGGATTTTTAAATGAATAAAACGTGGGGGAGGGGGATGCCAGCCCTCCCCCACAGCCCCAGGGACCACCACCACCTCCCTGGGGCTTCTACAACATTGGAGGGGGGCCGCACCACTCCCATCGAGGAGCCACTGATGGCCCTGGGGACTGGTACCCCCCAGGGCTGGCTCCTGCCATGTCCTGGAGTGCCTACCCCAGGACATAGCTGTTTGCTGTGACTTGGCTGCAGCTTTACAGCTGCTACCAAGTCACAGCAAACATAACTCCACTTTCTGACAGTGTCTGTCAAACAGGTCCCGCTGTCAGAAAGCGGTGTTTTCATCTGCGGGGAAGACCGATGAAAACATTGCTGCAGGTAGCTGCTATGAAAAGCAGTTTCCTGCTTACTGGAGCAATGGGACCACGGGGGAGTCCTTGAGGCTCCCCCCATGGTCCTAGATAGCCTGTAAAGGGCCTAAAATAATAATAAAACAAATATAATCAGCAGGGACCACATAGGAGGCCTTTAGCCTTCTCCACGATCCCAGATAGCCCTTAAAGGGCTAAATAAAAGAGAAAAAATATTCTAGTGTTATGGTGAAGGTCACAGAACTTCACACTGAGAGTTCAGGGTTTGACTCCAGAGGTAGTACATATCATACATCAAAGCTTAAAATACTCCCTATCTCTCTCCCTCTAACTTTCTTTCTCTCTTTCCCTTTCAATCTCTTTCTCCCACTTAAACACTTATGCACCCACTCACAGACCCACTCAGACCCTTGTGCACCCACTCACATTCCCAGGCAGACCCTCATGCACCCACTCACAGACCCACTCAGATACTTATACGCACACTCACAGACCTGCTCAGACTCTCACACACCCACTCCCAGACCTACTGACACCCTCATGCACCCACTCACAGACCTACACACACATTGACGCATCCACTAAAACCCTGATGTACACACACTCACACCCAGACAGACACTCTAACAGCCACTCTCACCCCCAGATACACCCTCTCAGACAGCGAGGGCCGTGGCCAACTCTCACCATGCACCGACAAAGTTCCTTGCATAGTGTGGGGTTGGGTGGTTAGGGGGGTTGGCCACAGGGTCTGGCTGCAGGCCAGGTCCTGCAGGCAACCTCCGCTGGACACGGGTAAAGGCCGTGCACGGTGCAAGGTTGGGTGCTTATAGAGGGTTGGCCTCAGGGCCTGACTACGAAACCATAGAAATCCACCGGTTAGAGTTAGAATTATCTCAAGTAACTATAACTCATGCCCTAAGGTAACTATACCTCACATGCTCGCCATGCACTGCTAATTATCCCACAAATTACGGCACTCATGACATCTTTGATAACATCACTGATAATATTACTGTAATATTTGCAGTAACATTTTTGACAAACAAACTGCATGGTGGGGCCACGAGTTATAGTTACCTTAGGGCACAAGTTATAGTAACTTGAGATAGCTCTAATTATAACAGGTGAATTTTTATGGTTTTGTACGTTCAAAACGTGAGCTTAACTATAATATCCCTGTAACCTTTGTTTTTTTCAGTGAAAAAAATTAATAGAAAAATAACATATATATATGTATATATATACATATATATATATATATATATATATATATATGTATATATATACATATATATATATTTATTTATTTTTAACTATATATATTTTTTAAAAACAATATTTTGTCTATTTTAGTCGATATAAGTGTAAAACGATTTTTTAAATATATTTTTCCATTTTCAATTATGAGTATTGGAAAACTATATTTTTGGGCACAATATTTATGACACAAAGACCCATATTTATACATTTTTAGCACCGCATTTGCGCCACTTTTTGACGCACAAATGGCGCAGACTTACAAAATACAATTGTATTTTGCAAGTTTGCACTGCTTTTGCGTCAAAAAATGACGCAAATGCGGCGCAAAAAAAAGTATAAATATGGGCCAATAGTTTTGTATCACGATATTTCGGTTTTGGATATTTTGTCAGTGAACCCCTCTCAATAGCACATGAGGTTGGCGATGAAGATGCAGAAGCCTGGAACACAGCCCAAAAAGGATGGTAACATGGTAGATTTGGGGTTAGAGAATGAAGGAAGATCAAGCTGGGCACTATAAATCAGGGTGAGCATGCGAGATCCCAGAGGAGATTAAATGCAGCAAAGCAGCATTCTAATGCTTAAAGTAAAATCAAAAGTTCAATAGTTGTTGTAGTTCATTCACATAAGGGATGGATTGTCCACCCTGCGCAAGGATGAAGGGGCTCTCTTCCTGGGCCATCCCTGACACAGTTCAACAGTATTAGGTCTATTGCAGCAGGAGGTAGGCTTGTTTGGAATAAGCTCAGCAGCACACAAGGCCTAGAGAACCCAATGGGCTCAGGAAGGGCCAGGCCCCCATACACCCCGTTCAGGCATCTTCAGCATTTTCCTGGTAGCACAAGTCTGGATTCGAAGGGAAAAGAGCAGGAATATAGCCTAGCTCTTGGTAGAATCCACACTAGTGCCCCCAAGGCTCTATCTGAAGAGTTGTGGATGCTCGGTTCCCACAGATGGAGGCTTAAGTAAGCTGCAGTCAAACAGAACGAACTACACATAGGTTGGGGCGAATCTGAATCCACAGGGGCATGGTAAAACAGCTATTTAGAGCAACAAGGAGCTGTCAGTCACAGAATGCTTCATGGATTATCCTATACCTATGGTTGGTGCCTGCAATGAAGCATTCTGATTGGCAGCCTAGCTCCCAATGTTCCATTGTTATGGACAGTAGCCTGTCAATAGGATTATTTATGAATGCCACAGGGATTGGCCTCTTTGTGTGAAAGTGGGAATGTGGCTGAAGTCCCCACACAGAGTCCTCTCTGAGTGAAGCTGGCCAAGTGATGCATCTCCAAACTCAGTGAAGGGGTGAAAATAAGTGCTACATGGGGAGTTTGTTAAAGGAGCCCTGCTGTGGTTTTCATTGTGTTAGCTGTAAATGTGCCTCACCTCGAGGGTCAGACAACCTTGGGGAGGGAAAGAAGATAAGCTGTGATCTTGTTTGGCAACTGCAGGTACATAATGGGGCAAAATCCTGGCAGTATCATAAGCATGGGGTATGTTAGATCAGGCAAACAGACGCAGGGCTAGATAGCATCCCTACAAGGCTCAAGCAGTCCTACCCATTGGTGCACTTCATCTAAGATGTCTAGCCCTCTTGTGAAGATATGGTCATCGGAGAGGGTTGTATGGACCAGTGGCACTGAGGTAGTTGGAAGGATCCAGCAGTAGCAGATGAGGTGGGTGAAAGGCTGTACAGGTGTTGATGGTGATAAATGTCAACTGGATTCACACCCTACAGAGCTAGGATCATAGATAAGTAGTCTGGCAACAACAAAGAGGGTACATAAAGCTGATGAATGGGTCCACCCTGGGGTTTGGTATCAGGAAAAGGGAAGACTGAAGCAAAACAGTCTGAGGTGCAGCTACACTCCAAATAACGCTTACAGCAAACACAACAGTACCAATACATTCCAGGGTGGATGGTCTGTGCTCTAGTTGCAAGTATGACCTGGCCCTACCTTGCACACAGAAAAAAGGGAAATGTGGCTGGAAACATCCCGTAGTCTTTGGGTCTGGAATAAATACCAGGTCTGAAGTCTCTGCATCAGATGAAGCCCTTAAAGGACACATGTGTCCCTGTTAGCAGCGCCATATAGTCACTCTTGTAGGGCTAAAACTGCTCATGTGGCAAGAAAAACTGTACAACGCACTTGCATGTGCCAAAGAGCCCTTGAAGTTTGGTTCCCTTTGTGGTCTTGCATTGCCATTGAAATCGATCACCAGCAGTCGCCGTTACAATGCACTGACAATTCCATAAACCAGTTACACGGCCCTACTGGTCTATTCCCAATCCTGTAGGCATTTCAAATGAATTGTCAGCACTAGCAGGGGCAATGTGTGGTGGAAGCTGCAGTGGGCTTCTGAGAAGGCCCCGGCACAAATTAAGCACTGGGAACTAATGCTTGGCACATTGAAATCACCAGTATCGATTCGAGTGGGACTTCGTATATTTATAATAGCCTGTTTTGGGGCGTCTTTTCCTTTGGGAAATGTTCAGCCCCCTCGGCCTGAACCCACTGATTATCACGTACAAGCGCTCACAAAATTAGGGCAGAAGGCAGTTATCCTAGAATACTTGATACCTTGTAGCATTCTTCACGCCCCTCTTTCCCACTGACACAAAGTATCAAACACACAGTCAAGAGTAAAGAATATGCTGTACCCCACAGTGGGCCAAAGTCAGCAGAACTTTTCTGAGCTAGGACTGCATTTCCTACAGGGCTATATGTAATTATTTTTAGCGTGTCACTGTGTAGGAGTTATGATTGCATCTAAGGTCGTATATTTACCCCGTAATGTTTTCAAACCTTCTGTTTCTGTTCTTTTCATTATTCATAAATTTATATTAAAAGTCAAAGATGTTTACTTGAATACTGACTATCCTATAAACGCCGACCCTGCAAGAAAATTACGAACAGAGAGACACATAATTTCATATTAAAATCTGTATTCCATACATTATCCCAATGATTTTAGAGATCGTAGACATTGTTTCTTAATTCTGACTGCCTTACTTTCCCCTAAAGGCAAATGAATGGCCTTTCAATGTTAAAACACACCTCTGAATACGTATAGAATTTGTTTAGCGCAAATGCAATATCTTAATTCCAAAGCATCTACCCTACCCCTCTTAGAATAAATCTTAATTGCCTGACCCAGTTACTTTGCAGGGACAAATACACAAGGGGTAGAACTTTGTAACTTCTTGAAGTACCTAAAGCCTGGCACACCCTTGGGAAATGGCACTGCTCACTACAGTTACCCACCCCAATGGACTCTACAGGTACTCCCCAGTAACCACTAATTCTCCCAGGGCCAGAGAAATGGCATCACATAACGAGTTGTGTGTCAGAATATTGTGGACATAATGACAATATTGTAGCCAAAATTTGATAAATGAAATATCGTCAACGTAGGTATATACAGATACATATAGATTTCCTATACTTTATTGAATGTGCCTTGAAGATATATATCTATGGGCCCTATTTCGGGTTTGGTGGATGGGAAAGCCTGTCTGCCAAACTCCCAAAAGGGTGGCCGCTGCCTACGCGGTTACCTCCCAACTGGTGTTATTAAGAGTTTTCTCCTAGGTCAGCTGGCGGAAACCTGAGTTTCCGCCCACTGGCCTAGTGGGAAACAGGCTACAGCATTGTCTCCCGCTCATAATCGAGCCAGCGGCAATGCTGTAGCCTGCAGGGTGCACCAGCACCCTGACAATGTTCACTGTCTGCAGAGCAGACAGTGAACATTGCGATGATGCAGGGCAGGGGGGCCTCTGCCCTGCTGATGGCAGTGCACCCGTTCTCCACCAGCCTTTTTATGGCAGTGCTACCACCATGAAAAGGCTGATGGAGAATGAGGTTGTACTCTCCAGGGCATCACTGTTTGCAGTGCTGCCCTGGTGGATTAAGACCTCCACCAACCTCCGGACCAACAGGATCTGAGATCCTGCGGAGCTGCAGCTTCCCTGGTGGCCTGACTGCTAGGGTTGTAATGTGACAGTCACCGCCACCACAAGTGTGTCAGTCTGTGGACTGACGCACTTGTAATGAGGCCCTATATCTTTAAGGTGCTCTCAGTGTTAGCTAATTTGACATCCATGTGCCATATGTTTAAAGAATAGTACGTTTATACTTAGCTGTATGCTGGGATGTGAGGCAGTGTGCTCCCAAACCCCCTACCTATACTTAGCTGTATGCCTATCGCTGTGGTACATTGGAACTCAATATTTTGGTTATAATATTTTTGCAGTATGGTATTAAATCTACGTATTTTGGTACCAACCACCCATCCCGTGACTCAGTGTACACTGGGTTGCCCTCAATGAGTTCCTGCCACCATGATGAATTACTTTGGAACTTTGTTGTGATGTCAGAAAGGCATTTTGTCTAGAAACAAAATTAGGCTGGGTGCCGTGCCCCTTTCCATCACTTTTTGGGTGAGGCCTACCTGCATGTGGGCCCTTAGGTACTGATCTCACTCACAAAGGGCAAGAGAGTAGAAGGCAACCAGAGGAGCACCAAAGCACCGATAGTTTCCATTTGTTGTGTGAGCTTCTGCAGGGACATCTCTTGACATTGCCTGCGACAAAGAGTGATAGAGGCCTGGCCTCCCAGCAGCTTTGTGGCGAGGGACGCGGACTTCGTCCCCTGTTGCTCTGACCTGCCCATGACCAAAGCTGAATGCATTCTCTGGGTGGCTAGCAGAGGAGAGGTTCCCAGGTAGCAGATGGGAACCCGAAGAGATGCAGGGAGAGGCGCATAGAGATGCAACTGGCAGCGGACAGGAGGCTGGCACCTTGGAAGGTTGGTTATCCCGTTGTGCATCCTAGGGGCCACTTTATGAGGGGAAATCCCTCGCAGTGAATATTGAAAACATGGGAATAAGGTGTCTCGCTCTGCAACTCTCACTCTTTCTGTTATTACTGTTGGCGTTTTCAATGGTCTAGTCACCTATGCTGTGGCTATCTGGTGTTGGTCTCTCTCAGCTATTATGGGAAGAAGAGATGCAATGGTTTGGCAACACTGGTTCAAATTTAGGGTAAGATTTGCAGCGTTAGGGAAGCCACACTCTTCTCAACTTTACATTACTTCTCCAGGCTTGCGCAGTACGAAGCGAAAGTGTTTAAAACACAGAAATTGAGAAAAGTACCCTGTATAACAATGAGAGCATTCCTAATGCGTTCAGGGCCATGAGTGAGCCAGCACTGCTCAATAGCCACTTGCCACCTGCTCTCCTAATGCGTTCAGGGACATGAGTGAGCCAGCACTGCTCAGTAGCCACTTGCCACCTGCTCCC
The DNA here is from genome assembly GCF_031143425.1 of Pleurodeles waltl. NCBI lineage: Eukaryota > Metazoa > Chordata > Amphibia > Caudata > Salamandridae > Pleurodeles > Pleurodeles waltl. Next base: position 1,005,136,376 of record NC_090449.1, on the reverse strand, counting down.
AGAGGACCAAGATGCATGTGGTCCATTTCCCACTTCTAGATCTCCTGAAATGAGAGCCAACCCTGAGTAATCGTGGAGAACCCTTATGCTCACCAGCCAATTCCATGAAGTCTGAAGTCCCACCCATCTTGTTGGTACATCCAGCTGCAAGCAATTCCCCTGAAGTGAAGTCAAGAAATCTTGTCCATCACCGCAAAGGTGGAAAGATCCCACCTTCACAGCCAAAGTGTTCTTTTCACTTAGGAATAGTTGGAAATGTGTGAGATTTGTGCTAAATGGATTACAATGCATTAAGCGCTTGTAAGAAATTTAACATGATATGATATTAGTGCATCTCAGATCCAATAATACTACACTGAAGCACAGGAGGATGGTGGTTGTTATATGCAGCAAAACGCTGGTGCTAAGTCCACACTCATAAATGCCCCCCAGTGTCCAGAAGCACTGATTCTTTGTGAAGCTTCAAGGATGGCGTCATTGTGTACTTGGGTGCCCAGGATCTCACTCTGAATGTCACAGGACCTCCTTGAACACCTTCTGGTGAAAGTTAAACACCAGAAACTAACTATCATGGAAAGATGTTAGCCATTCCAGGCAATGCAGCATAACTGACACTGGAGTGCTCCCAGCTCACTGTGAAAAAAACAGCTTTTTGGGCTTGTCGTTGTTACTGCCACCTAGTGGTGGCACTTTAGACCACTGACTTAACTCGCATTTGATAAGGGGACACCAGCACTGCAGATGACAAGGCATTGATGGTCATACAGTGGAAGGGTATTTTGAAGCGAACACGGAGGATGTAGTAGTTGATTGCATGAAGTAGTGAGGAGTGAACAAGCGTCAGGCTTTCTCCTCTGTCTGTGAAGTTTTTGGAAGTTCCTTGCAATGTCAAAAGGGACAGTGCTGATAAGGATTCCAGGCACTTAGGGGCATATTTACAAAGAGCTTACACTGCAGTTGAGTCATTTTTTGTGCTGCTCAGACAGCGCATTCTCTGCCCTATATTTACAAAATGATGCTCTAGGCCCAATGCATCAGTTTTTGAAGACCTGCGTAAAAAAAATACCTGTGTTAAAACCAGCTGCATCATGCAGTGTATAATGTGTGCAAGGTAGGTTTTCCCTTGTAAATTCTCACTCACTACTGAGGCAGTGATATTCACAAGTTTAGCAAAGTGTGACTCATCTTTATGATGCATTACCTTCAGTCTGGAATGCTTCATAGTTTTAACGCTTTTGTAACCGAGGCGTGGCATACGAAATGACACAGTGGCTTTGTAATAGGAATCTGACCAGCTGAAGTCACATAACACACTGTAAAGAGTAATAAAATCACATCCCGCAGCAAGTAGTAGGCATACACATGTATCAATCATGTTTTAGGACCTGTTGACCAAAGCGGAAGCATGGCACCTAAGATATGATCATATACGTTGCAGAACATGGAGTGTGATAATTCTAATATACTCAGAAATATTTGCACAGTTTATACACAGACATTTAATTTGTGTTATGTGCTCGAAATAAATAATATTATGCAGCCTTCCGCCAGCATACCCTAAGTACCCATAATGATTGTCACATAAATCCTCTCACTTTGAAGTCAGAGAACGAAAATTAAACACTAAGTTCCCTTAGAAGACGGAGCTCGACATTTGATGGCTGTCTTTGAATGCACAACAAATGCGACAAGATAAGAATGAGATTTTATAGGCCTGTTTACAGAGAGTAAGCACTCTTGGAAGAATACAGTAAGCAGGCTTGGTCCATGGGAGGGACAAAGACATACTGGACAGCCTAAAACAAATAAAGCCAGCAAATAGAAAGCAAGCAACTGTGAGTTACAAAACACAAAGTAAATGGTAAGCAATGGGCAGAATACATTCCTAGGGAAGGTTTCCGAATGTCCCCAAGAAGTCTTTACTAACCGGGCAGCTTCACTGTCTGGCAGGCTTTGACTTAAAAAGTAGATCCTTCAGCTGCCAGTGTTGAAAGTGAAATACTGGAGCAGCAAGATACCTCCCTTTCAAGAACGATAATTCCTATTTCTTGTGAATGACATTCGCTGAATTATTATTGAAATATCTTAGTTAGCACCAATAGTTCTGTTACCACAATTGGTAAGTGCATTCACTTCCCCAATGTAGGATCTAAGAGCATCTAATAAATGTGGTAAGCATTTACTTCTAATAAGAGTTTCTCTGAAGTGGCCATAAATGGATTTGATTGAAATATATTAACAAAAAAAAATGTTTAGAACACAAGCAAAGTCAAAGACTTAAATAGGTGTCTGACTGTGCTTGAAATCAACAAAGACAGTGGTGCCCTCGGAGGAAGTATAAGCTTATACTTACGAGGCAAGTTATACACAGAAAATAAAATCCTGTTGAAAAAACAATTTTTGGAAATATGAAATTGCAAACTAACTTATTCACCGTTGAACTTTATCATTAATATGTCAGATATTGCATTCCCAACAACGATGCTTTAATAAAAACAGCACAGTAAAAAGTGAATTGTGAAAGTTGTGAACAAAGTGCACTAGTGCTATGTACAAGCATATGCAAAATGCCAGAGACTGACATACAAATATTCGTTTAGCATGACTCCAAAATGAAATTACATTATAGGTATGGACATAAATAGTATCAGTCTACTGGTCTAAATTTCGGTCGTTTCGTCCCTGTTGACACATTGTAAGTAGGATCATCATCAGTATAAAAACAGGAAGCAGCCCAAGAGAAAATGAGCCAGATCTATAAATTAGTATTGTGGATGCAGCGGCCAAAGACCAAGAATCACAAGACATGGGTGATGGATATCCCAGAACTTGAATAATCATGTTACTGCTCGATAAGGCCCCCATTTGTCAGGAGACTCTAGGGGCAAAATCACGGACAAAATATTAACAAACATCTGTCCTGTGCTAACTTGCAAAAATACTCATTATGTGTGCCCCAAAACTCTCTTGTATATGGAGGATTATTTATAGTATAGTTGTATATACATACATATATATATATACATATATTTTCAAAATATTGATTTATTTTATTGGTGAAGGCAGTACAATAAATGTGTTACATTTCCTGGACTTTGGAGTTTGTGAACAGTTTCCTTTTTCGGAAAGAGCATTATTTAGCAAAATATATTGGGTAGCCGGCACCCTGCACAAACCGCCGCAGCAGCCCCTTCCTTTGCTGGACTCAGAAGATATATATATAGTTGTATATTATTTCTAAGGGCAAGAGTATAGAATGACCCCTGATGTAGAAAAATTGTACCGCTTTGCTTGAAATTCAGGAAGTTGAGGCCCTAATAATATAGCTGTGCACGGTCAAAGCACATGAGCAGCAGGGTTTAGGTCACTGCAACACATTGGGGAAGTACATGACTGCAAGCGGCCAGCATGGGTTAGGCAGATACGGCAGGTTTGGTACAGGCTGGGCACTGCCATCCCTGCGCCTGGTCAAAGGCTCCAGATTCATCATCAAGTACAATGGCTGGCCATAACAAAAATATTTCTTTTAAGGCTGCCATTACCCAAAACAGAGCACTGTTGAGAAAATTAAAAGAAAAAGGCCCTAGTCGGGCATGGTAAATCCACTATGACCCCCAGGTTCACGTATGGAGGTCCAAAGGGTCTTCTTGGAACTAAAATAAAAATCAAAACAATGTTTTGTATCATGAGATTTGGATACACAGACCTCAGACCTGCTCTTGGTCCCGTGAACCCTCTTGATCCTCAATATTCACAAATCCAACCTTGTCCAAGCACTAAGGCTGGTGGTTGGTCACATGTGCAGAGTAGGAGCAGCCCTGGCCATGACCAGTGGGAGTGGACTGCCCCCAGAGATATGGGTGCAGGAGCGGCCAAGCTGTAATGCTCCATGGTCAACCCTGTTGCAGACGGCCAAAAGCTGTGCGCTGCAGAAGTAGGCCATTTGCAAAGGGTTGGCACTCTTCACAAATCGTTATTTCACACAGTTGAAGGCCATGCAGTCAACCTTGCTACACACAGTGGAAAACTGTGAACAGCAGGAGTTGGCAGCCTGCAGTGGTTTGTCTAGAGGACCTGAGAAGAGACCAAGACCTGTGGCAAACCCTATTTGTGTAAGGCCTGAGGCCATGGGCTGTGGTTGGGAATCACCCTAGGAGGTGGGCAGTTAGGCTGACCACATGACCGGGTGTCACCACCCCTGCATCAGTGCGGGTGTAATACACAAACGTGTAATATCAAATGTGAATAAATCAGTCCACAAGGGTAGGGAATGGGCATTCCAGTATGGAGATGCATTGGAAAATAGGTGTGTGTCAAAACACTTGCTGGTTTGTGGTTTCTAGGCACATACCCATCTTAGAAATGGTTACAGGTTCACTTAAGTCAAAGGCAGGAATACATTTGTATCCAAGGAGATAATACACACGGATCAACCCCTACATTGGTAAATTGGTCATAATGTGGTAGATAATATTATCCAAGCAGAGAGAAAAATCAAAAGTGCAATTGCACGCCTATGCAACACTTATATGTGCATAAACGAATATCTAGTTGGTTACTCATGTGAAAATGATTTCGCATAGGAGGGGCTCGTAATTCATGAAATAATTGTAGAGGTACCTCTGGTATCCTTTGTGAACTTCAAAAAAGTTGGAAATTCACTCAAAATTTGAGTTGAGCTACAGGAGCTAACTTTTAACTTTGCTTGAGAATCGACCCTGACAATTTTGGTTTCTGGACTGTCCTTTGCTATGAAGACCCAGTTAAATATTGACTTGAGATGAAGTGTAGAATTACATTTCCATTAGCATGTATAATGTTTAGCTATCCCTGTCCCAATAGACCAGTGGGTCTCAACCTTTTGACTTCTGTGGACCCACACTTTATCTTTACTGGAATCCGGGGACCCACCAGTGAGTCAGTACTGAAAGCTGTGGACCTTATCTGTTAGCATATACATTTCTAAGCAGTCGCGGAAGGACCCCCAGGGGTCCCTGGGACACAGGTTGGGAACCACTGCTCTAGAATGTGTTTTTTCTCAGAGGAAGGCTATGGTTTAGAGGTCACAATTATTTTCATATATACAAAGCACCGACATCATTAGAGTAACATTCTTTCGTTTAATCTTTTGTTCTAAGGTGAAAAGAAAATAGAAACAACATGTCACTTAGATTGCCTGCAGCAGTGAATTAGACTTTGACACCATTCACAGAGCTCTGACAGGTGCCGAGTTAACTCTTTGCTTTGTGTATTTACTCGAAAGCTTCCTGTTGGGAAGTTCCCAAGGAAGGATTCACAGTAATTGTAATTTGTGTTGGAGGTGTTACAATTGTACTTTAGACTTGTTTCTTCCGCCACTGTGGAATTCTTCCTTGTAGTTTCCAGCTCCACTCATTGGTCAGCGCAGGAGGACTGTAACCAAGTTTGGTTGAGAGCTTTGTAATGTCAAGAAATATAATTTCATCGTGTGAGCTAAACAGGTTGCAAGAACGGTATCTCAGTAGGATTTATGAAGAAGCCACTGTATCAAGTCTTTAGCCTTGTGTATCTATTGTCTTCCACGAAGCACGCAGGGGAATACTTACAAGAAAGTGACGCATCATGGATGATGCACCACTTTTCTGGGGCCCCCCACCTAACAAAACCATGTGTGCACCGTATTCACACGTTAGGCCAAAAGCGTAAAAAATGTTGACACTTTTGTGGCACTTTCGTGGATTAGCGTAAAACATGATGGCGCTAATCCACAAAATTCAAGGGAGGCCCATTGAATAAAATGAGAGCGTCACTTTAATGCCTGCGAATGATGCTAAAAATGGCACAGCGGAATCTTGTAAATTTCCCTGCTCCATTTTTCTGGGTCTCCTAATGAGGGAACGCCCCTCTTGCATACATTATGCCTGGCGAGGGCATAATGTGGTGCAAGGGATTACAAAGTGGAGTAATGCTTGCATTGCACCACTTTGTTATTATTGCACAATGAAAATGCCTCCTTAACGCCGCATTAGCATACAAGAATTGATGCTAATGTGGCACAAGGAGGCGCCAGGGACTTGTAAATATGCCCCATAGTTCAAAACGAACTTACCAATCCACTGGATACAGCATGAAACATTTAACAAAAACTATATCAAGTTTGACTTTTGGATATTCGCAGAATAAGGCAACATTTTGCCAGTGCATTAAACAGTAGGGTAAAGGGAACATCTAAGAGAGTTTGTTGGGTGCGAGGTGAGTGGCCCTGGGGTACTTTCCCAGCCCGAAAAGGATGTGTGCATACGATTCAGTTATAAATGCATTTTGGCAATTTATTAGTTCTGGCCACATGGGTTCCTAAAAATCACAAGAAACATACATACATATCTGTGCACATGTACGGCCTTTCAGTTAGCCCTCTTAAACCATTTGCGTTTTCAGTTGTAATTCACACTTTGCTTCCGCCAACCACAGCCTACAGCATGGGCCAGTGGGCCAGTGGGTTAGCAGAGGACAGAACTGTCTATCCTCATTGTGAGGGACAACAATTCACACGAGCACATTAATATCCACCTAAAAAATAGTCCTGTTAACTACCAGGGCTGGGTAATCCAGTCTCTGCTTTTGTATTTTTACTTAAGTTTTCCAATAGGTCATTTTGTATCTACCTTTTTTCATAATCTAATCTTTCTGACCATCTCCCTTCATCTTGTGGAGTTACTGTATCTTTGTGCACGGCCCAGATTATGCAAACACTACACCATTCAATCAGCCTGTTACCTCGTCGCTTACACTCTGCATTAAATGTCAATAGCTTTGGGTGAAGCTGACCATCTCCATAAGCCCCGGACACAGAGTCCACTTATGCCTGGTGCATGCCATACAAGCAGTATATTCTTCAAGTACACTCTCAGATCTCATCTCTTCCACCTGGTTACAAATGTTATATTATTTTGCTTTTATAAGAGGTATGCTTTGCAGTCTTTAAACTCTTGTTGCGCTTGTTTGATAGGCACGCAGTCTGCCTTGCATGTCCTGCATTAATGTAATGATGTCAATGTAATTACTGATGCTAATTGAGATGTCATCAGTGATGTCATATGTGAGGTCATGAGAAGTGCATGGAGAGGGTGTGAGTTATGGTTTGGTTGGCTAACCATGACTGGCAAGTTTCAGAGGTATTTCAGTATTGTTTCATATTCACAACTCCAATTTAACTGTGTTTTTAGTACATTTCTAAGTTTATTTAATGTACCTTCCTGTCTGGTGAGCAGAGGTAGCCATAGTTAGCCCTTCACAAAGTTTTATCAGTGTGTTTTGATAATATACAGCCTCCACGTCCTTCTTGCAGCAGAGGTTGCCCATGCGACTTGCACCCAACCCAGCAGACAGCCAGTCCCCTCTCAGCAAGGCCTTGAGCCATATGCAGTGAGGGCTGGCGGCAGGGCCTTCTCTATAACCAAGAATTACACCCATTCTCGAAACATCACTCAGCCATCACTGAATATGTTTTCGGCTGTGCGTAGCTGGGGTTTTCTCTAGGTCTAGCCTGTGTTCAACCTAGCAGACTGTCAACCCACCAGGTACATCACCTTCTGCAGTGCGCCACGGAGTTGGGTGCAGGGTCAGGTCCTGGTCCTCTACCCAACCAAAAACACAGCCAGTCCCCAATGTGAGTGTCCTCTAACCATGCTCAGTGGGCACGGCCCACAACTCCTGTGATTCTGTGGGTTATACATCGATTGTCATTCACTTATTACACAGCGTTTCTTTTTGGGGGATTGCATTTGTGTTTTTCAACTTTTACAAAATGACATTATTGACTGTAGTGAAATGTAAGCAAAAATTGTCTACTTAAACTTCATACAAAATTGAACTAAAATGTTAGAAGAGAGACAAAAATTAATGAAATTTAGGAGGATGGCTGATGTTCGCATCAAACCCACACCTTCCTGCTCCCTATCCATCTCCATGGCTGAAGTTTGCATCACTTCCTGCTCCCTATCCATCTCCATGGCTGAAGTTTGCATCATTTCCTGCTCCCTATCCATCTCCAGGAGAACCTTTAATGGTTATGATATTAGCTGTTTCTGCTGCTATCACCAAGGTATGAGATGTGGTTCCAGAGTCCTATAATCCATGTATTTTCCCCTACAATGTAAGCCATGTTTGAGGGTGGACCTCAAGAAGGTGTTGCAGACTTCTCTCTGGAAGGCAGAATGATATCAGCGTGGAAAAATATTAAGGTGTTCACTAATAAGATCGTTCATTCTCAATCTTATGCAGCTCATGAGTCAAGCCAGTATTTCACTGGCTCATCTAAGATGTTTTAGGTAAGAATTCCTGTTTTGAGCTCAGGGACTTCTGCTTCTGTGGCCCACAAACACCTTGTACCAGAAACAAACACACTCATCATAAATGCACACTGTGACTAACAATATGATTGTTGTCAAGTCCTAACCATGAAATGTAAGGAGTGCATGTATTTAAACTATTATCTTTCCATGTGTAGGAGGCTGGCTCGCTATATAGTGTGCAAAACCAGACACACTGTGCAAAGAGTCCAGGCAACCACACGTTGATTTACAGAGGTAAACACTAGACCACCTAATGCTCTAATTTTTATGGTAGCTTGGTAGAGCAGTTAGACCAATCTTGGAGAAGTACAAAGCATTTGTTGTGCGTATAATACCAATAAAGCAAGACACACACTCAAAGGAATAACTCAAGAACAATTTACAAAAATACTTCAGATTTTTATATAATTTTTAAGACCAAGATCTTTGAAATCAGGTAAGTACTTTTTAATTTATGATTTTTCTAAGTTTAGCAAAAACAGTCTTTTTGTGCGTAATTACGCACCATAGGAATCAATGAAAGAAAACTTTAAAAATACATATCAAATCAGGCAATGCATTTACCAATGGCCCCTTTGGCATATAGGTTGAGGAAGTCAAGAAGTTCTGCTGGCCAGCCAGAGGAGTTCAGACGGTTCCTGGATTTTGGCAGGAAGAGCGGATGAAAACTCCTTAGGAAGAATACACATTTACTTAATATAAAAAAGTATTTTTCTAAAACATGGACTCAGAAGCCCGAAAGATGCCAACATACCCCTAAAAATATAAGATTCACCTCATCTGTTTTTGGTTCATGAACCTGATCCCAGGCCTGCAGGGTTTCAACAAAAAAAAAAAAGATGTTTTACTGGTTCATACTTGCTCTCAATGCAAGCCAATACACATATCATTACTTTTGAGCTGTCTCGCTGCGGGAGAATCTTTGATCACTTAATGCAAGTATTTTATACATTCCTTCAGTGTATTTTGTGACAAGATAAGTCATGGACTCTTCAGAGGAAACCAAAACCAACATTTCTATGGTTCCTGGTACCACAGAGGAACGTGACTCTGATGTGGAGGTTGTGTTAGAGGAGATTGTGGTAGGAGAGGTTCAGAAACGGAAAAAGTCTATAATCCCTTATATGATGTTTTTCCATTCCAGAGGAGGAGAAAAAATATAAATACAAAATGTTTCACTTGCTTGCTATGTGACCAGCTTCTCTGCTGAATCAAGTACATCTTTCTTCTAAGTGAAAAGTTCTATAAATCCAGCTTATGTGTGCTGAATATATAATGCAATTGCAATGCTAGTCACATTCAGTAGTTAGACACAAAAGCCAATATTCAAATGCCACTGGGTAGAACAGATAGCAGTGATGTTTGTGTTCTCAACCTGAGACTGCAAGTGTGGCCGACAGTCAGGCACTGCGCCCACCCCAATGAGGGGGATCCACTGCCATGCTGTCAGGATGTAGCATGGGATGCACTTGCCTTTTCATGCTAGCCCCATGTGATGTGCTACACCGAAGCTTCTTAACTTGCATGTCTTCAGCAGCAGAAGAGGATGGAGGGATGTGCAGAGTGTGAAGACTACATTCCTCATGGGGACACAACACTCTCACGAAATTTCCCAGTGTCGGCAGCAATCTTGAATGCCTGGAGTATGAGTTCCTTGTGGTCCATAGCATCCTTGCTAGGCTATTTCGGTTTAGTTGCTGCAACCAGGACTTGCTGCAGGACATAACAATCCTTGTGGCCTGTTATCCTGAAAAGTTGATTACAGATATCATTGATATCTGAGAAGTAGTTTGGCATCACACTTGCAAAGGTTATAGACTTGAACTTCTGTTATTTTCACCAGGGGGAACGTTTAGGATTGTTAACTCTATTTTGCACTTGTGTTTTTACTAGACCTCTTCTGTTATCTAAATGAGCTTTTTACTTTTCACAAGTAGTCATTCATTTGGATTAGGAACCCCATAAATGCTGCAATGGTTTCATAAGTCAATGAAATCATGTTGACATAGAATTGTTGTGGTGAAACAAGTATGATATGAAGTTATTGATCATAACAACTATATGCTAACCAAGGGTGTATATGTTCTAAATAATAAGAATGAACAGTTATCAACCTGATACACTGAAGTTATGAAATAACACTGGTTCTCTTTAGCAAACAGCATACCATTCCTCAGGATGTTGTTGGCAGTTACCATATCACCTTTGGCTGCATTACAGCTCAGAAGAAATATCGAGTTTCATTTCAGTATAGAGAGCGGAAAAAAGAGAGATCAGCAACATGTATTTTAATCATAGTATCACAAAATAACTTCTAAGGCAAAACTATAGGCATTCTATAATGTCATCTCTTGTTTTCAGATTTCAGCGTGCATATTGATTAAACACAGCTGTGCAAACAGGCAGTGTGACAATGTCCAGTATCTCTACTTCTCTTTCTCATTCTCTTTCCCGCATGGTAGTACTATGAGTTTGGCTGTGGGTTCAGCGACGTATGTAAGCTCTGATTGAGCCCGTTGGACCTGAATTGCAAGGTCAGAGCACCTCGACAGATAGCCTAGCCCACATTATAACTCTAATCTCAACAACAGATTCCAATACCGTGTCGCATATATTAAATGTAGTCGCTAAACTACAACAGGTCAGTTAAAAAAAAGTCTGAGAATAACATTCTACAAAATAAATGATTACCTATTGAACAAGAAATTAGTTATTCTCTAAAACCTGATAAGAAAGACACTAGTTAGGCACAGATACACACTACACCTAGGAGTTGCCGCTTCTCATAAAAGACTGAAAGGCCAATATGCATTTGTATTCTTAAGTTCTACCCTTAATGCCTTTTTCACCACCTGAGAGATTTAGGGGAGAATCCTAAGAAATGTACATTCTTTGTTAATCATTGTCAGTTAAACTTCATGTGTAAACCTATCACATTTCCAGATGATCAATCAAAGGTTGTGTCTTGGCTAAGATAAGTAGGAATGCTGCTAATTGGAGTATTCTATTAATAGAAAGCCATAATCCCTTTCTATATATGTTTTGCCTTCTACAAGCAAATGCAGAGGTTGCTTCATATGAAATTGTAGGCTCTTTCATTAGATAATGTGCTGTTAAATTTAAATCAAGCACAAGAAGACTTAGCGGGTTACATATTACCGCACTTAGATCCTCATTATGAACATGGCAGTCTGGGCCACCATGCCGGCGGTGGCTGTAATTACCACCACCTGCATGGCAGTCCAGATCGCCATATAATAAACGTGGCAGAAACGCCACTTTTGAACTCCGCCACTGCCAGGCTTCCGCCACCAGGCAGCCTGGCAGTGGTGGAGTTTCATATCCGAATGGGTGACTAGGGGCCCCCATGCACAGCCCGTCGTGCTTTTCATTGCCCAATTTACATGCAGTGAAATGCGCGACGGGTGCTGCTGCACCCGCCGCACTGCTACATTGCAGCTGAATATTCATTATGTGGCCGGTGGGGGGTTCTGCGCGCTGGCGGTCTTCTGTTGACCGTCAGCACCGAACTCTGTGGGTTTTCCCGCAGAGTTTGTAATGAGGACCTTAATCATTAGTTGTTGAAAATGCTTGGCCTGAAAAAAAAAAGATCTACTTTGCTTTACCAAGTGTTACTGAGTGAATAGTCAATCCTAGTTTAAAAATTGAGAAGTTCATAGATTTAGTGGTGCAGTTCGATCACCATTTGAATAAGTGTCTTTCAAAGATAAAAATACTGTTAATAACATGTTTGTCGTACATTCCAAATTAGAAGAGAATAGAAGTAAATCTAATATTTTTAATTGTCAAGCACTAGCAACTCCACAATTAGATTTGGTACAGTTCTCAGAAAACTGGATTCTTTAAATTTTCAAGTGATTAACCAAATTCATCATTGACTTGGATTTTGAAAGCTATGAAGTCTTCATTTGCTCAAATGATAGTTCCTATGAGAATACCTTTGGCAGATGGATAGGAAAGCAAAGTTTCAGGAATCTTAGATTCAGGAGCCTCATGAAATTATATGGAAATTAAATTTGATCAATATTTACAGTTATAGCAACTATGAAAAACTCCCCATAAGAGTTCAAGCTGATGATTCAATGTTGTCTTCAGGGCTCATGCATTTTCAAAGGCATATGATTCCCATTTTTTTCAACTCATCCTGAGAAGATTTGTTTTGAATTGACTGATGCAAATGTATGTCATGGCTAACTGTATATTTCTAACATTCACTGGGCAGCTAGGACATTGCAATTGAATTCTCAATATTGTGTCAATAATTGTTTACCAACCCATAAATCATCTTAATCCCTTCGCTGTCTAGGCCTTTTCGCCTAAGCTTTCAAGGACAGGCAGATTTGAATCAGAAAACCATACTTTCAACACAGTTTTGCCGTTTAACTGGGACGTATCCCATGTTCCTATTTTGTGTGCTTTCAACCTTTTTCTAGTTAGTGGTAGAAATGAGTATGAAAGCAATGATGGATCCTTGAAAGCTATACATTTCTGAAACCTAGACAAAATTCTGAATTCAGCAAGGTTTTCCTATATAACGTAACCACTGAAATAAACAAGTATTGAAATAAAGTTGAAAAAAACAGCCATTTGTGTCTACGCCTTTGTCTGTACATTTTCTAATTATGGCAGATTTTCAAAAGCAATATACCATTACATCTGCTGGACATATTCTGGTTTGGGGATGTAAAGGGCTTGTAGGTTCACCAAGAACTTAAGGTGCCTAGAGCCAATAATGGAGCTGCACCTTGCAATGATTTTTCACTGTGTACCGGGTACATACTAATTCATTGGGTAAAATATAAAGGGTGAAAAATAGGTATCAAGGCAACGTATGTATTTCCGAAATGAGCACAAGATATTGAGTTTAGAAGCAGTGGTTATTTGCACATTTCTGTATTGTAGTGACCCATACTAGCATTTGAATTAGAGGGCATTTCTCAAAATGACTTCTTTTGTACACACTGTCTTACATTTGGAAGGTACAAATACAGAGAAAGACAATTGGTAATAACACTTGTTCTGCTACTCTGTGTCTCCCCAGGTCTCCCAATAAAAATGGGATCTGTGTGGGTAGGCCTAGTGCTCACAACTAGAAACAGCCCAAAACGCAACATAGACATATCACAGATTTTCCACTGAAAACTGACCCTTTTTGCAGTATGCCTAGCTATGGATTTTGGGCTCTAGTTCAGTTTGCACCTACGGAAACCCAAACAACCTGTGCATTTTTTAAAATTAGACATGTAGGGGAATCCAGGATGGGGTGACTTGTGTTGCTCTCACCACATGTTGTTACACAGACTCCCTTGCAAACCTCAGCATTTGTCTAAAAACAAATTTTCCTCACATTTCTGTGATGGGAAGTTCTGGAATTTGAGAAGAGCCACAAACGCCCTTCCACCCAGCATTTCCCCAAGTCTCCCACTAAAAATAGTACCTCACTTGTGTGGCTAGGCATTTTGTTCACGACAGGAAATGGCCCAAAACGAAACATGGACACATCGCATTTTTCCACTGAAAACTAACCTGTTTTATGCAATGTGCCAAGCTGTGGATTTTGGGTCCTAACTCAGCCGGCAACTAGGAAACCTAGCAAACGTGTACATTTCCAAAAACTAGACACCTAGGGGAATCCAGGATGGGGTGACATGTAGCTCTCACCACATTTCTTTAGCCAGAATCCCTTGCAAACCTCAAAATTTGCCTAAAAAACACATTCTCCTCACATTTCTGTGATGGAAAGTTCTGGAATCTGAGGAGAGCCACAAACTTCCTGCCACCCAGCATTAGCCCAAGCGGCCAGAAAAAAATGGTACCTTACTTGTGTGGGTAGGCCTAGTGTCTGTGACAGGAAGTGGGCCAAAACGCAACATGGACACATCACATTTTTCCGCTGAAAACTGACTCGTTTTTTGCAATGTGCCTAGCTGTGGATTTTGGGCTCAAATTCAACCGGCACCTATGGAAACCTAGAAAACCTGTACATTTTTGAAAACTTAGACATGAAGGGGAATCCAGGAAGGAGTGACTTGTGTGGCTCTCAACACATTTGTTTAACCAGAATCCCTTACAAACTTCAACATTTGTCTAAAAAAACACATTTTCCTCACATTTTCCCCCAATGGTGTTGTAAGAGTGTTGCAATGGGGAGAAATAACATTATTTCTCCCCAGTTTTTCCTCTTTCTATGTGTGCTGCATTCTGTACCACACAGAGAACAAGGAAGTTGCCTATATTGATTGTTTTTGTTCAGAAAGGTGTCCCTTCCTGCACAAAAACAATCATCCCCACCATGGTGCAAGGTTACCTGCGTTGGGGCATAGCAGCAATTTGTGCACCAATGCAGTGGGAGAGGACAGAAATGCACCACATCTTGTAGATATAGCGCATTTCTGTCCTTTCCCTGTGGTACAACGTAGCACAGCAAAGTACTTGCTGCACCTTTCTGTGCCATGGGCCTTGTTAATATATGGCCCTAACTAATTTTGTTCAATGTGCTTAGCTGTGAATTTTGGACCCTAGCTCAGCCGGCACCTAGGGAAACCTAGCAAACCTGTACACTTTCGAAAACTTGGCACCTAAGGGAATCCAGGATGGGGTGACTTGTGTGGCTCTCACTACATCTTTTTACCCAGAATCCCTTGGAAACCTCAAAATGTGTCTAGAAAACACATTTTCCTCACATTTCTGGAACATGAGGGGAGGGAAACTTCCTTCCAACCCAGCATTCCCCCAAGTCTCCTGATAAAAATGTAGGCCCAGGCATAGAACTCCACGCTGTTGGCAGAGTTTGAGGAATTCGGGCACTTTGCACTATGTGGAGTAGCCCAGAGTTCCCAGATTCGGCAATCCAGCATGGGGTGCAGTTCATTCGTGCAATTTTGAGTTTTAGCGATACTCCCGGGCCACTAGCAAGTGTACGTGAGGCTTTGCGTTCACTTGCACTCTTTCAAGACCCTCGCGCAAGACTTTGCATTTACTCGCGCTGCTTCCAGCCGCGAAGGCGGCCAAAACCGTCCCACTCGCTAATGCAAATGCACCTGGAGTAGATTTTCTACTTGAGATATATCTAAAACTAGTCAAAATGTGTTTTTGTGTGGATTTTCTTCTCCAAAGGACCCTTTAAGTTGTTGTTTAGATTGAGAAGCCTTTTGTTTTTTTACAGGAAGGAAGTGCACCAGAGACTCCAACTTCCTGTTCCTGTCCAGCAGGCTCCTCCCGGTGCTTTGTCCATCTCCTGGTCACTTTTCACTTGGATTTCGCAGTGGAAGGATCACTCTTTTTGTCTCCTGCATATACATTTGGATTAAAGGACTTGTTTTGTGAAATCACGCAAGTAAGTTCCAAACTATTGAATAAGGATTTTGTTTGTATGCTTGGGAATGCACCAATAGTTCTTTGTACTTTAATTTGATTTAAAAAAAATTATAGTGGTGGGTGGCCTGAAGTTTAAGTAGGGACCTAGATATTTATTTTGCATTTCATTGATATTTCATCTTTTGTAAAGAAAAATTGTTGCACAGTTCAGTGCTAGTCCTTTTCTACATATTTGTAACTTTTGCAATGTCATTTTTCTATGTGGACTATATTTCCAAAGATCCATATAGCCACTAGCCCCAGCACTAGTAGTCATCAGTGCATGAGATAAATATTTCAGTGGGATATGTTTTTAAAACTACATTTAGGGCAGTGATGTAATTGGATTAAATTAAAAATGTTGGCTGTTGTTTGCATTTCTTTTTTTTGCAAAAAGTGTAGATGTTGTGTGATAATATTTGATAGCATAGGAGGATGTGTGTACTGTTGTGAAATTTCTATAGCTCAGTTAATTTTCGTGTTTTGCATTGCTGAATTAATTTTTAGTGTTTTCTTCAGTGTTATCACCATGCCTCCTTATGGCCAGTTAGTGTGTGTGTTTGTCATCGTCCACCATGTGTCTTTGCTCTCCATGCTGTGTGGTCAGTGGCCATTTTGTGTAGTCTATGTCAATAGGCTTGCATGTGTTCGTTGTTCTCCATTCTTCCTTGTTCACAGTTTTTGTTTGACCATGTGGCTTGTGGCCATTTTCTGCATCCAGCCAGTGTGACTTTGCCACAGGCTTGCGTGTGTTCTTCTTTGTTCTTCTTGCTCCCTGTTGTTCTTTTATGACCATGTGGCTGTCAGCCATTTTGTGCATGTGTTCCTTTGAAATAAGTTTGAATGTGTTCTTTCTTTGTTTCCAATGCCTCCTTGTTGCTGCTGTTTGACCATGTTGCTGGCTGCCATTTTATCCATCCAGCCAATGTCCCTTTGCCATAGACTTGCATGTGTCCTTTGTTTGCCATGCCTCCTCGCTCCTTGTTGTTGCTTTACCATGTGGCTGGCAGTCATTTTGTGCATCCAGCCAGTGTGTCTTTGCCTTAGGCTTGCCTGGGTTCTTCTTTGTTCTCTATGCCTCCTTGTTGTTGTTGTTTGACCATGTGGCTTGTGGCCATTTTTGTCCCTCACCCAGCCAGTGTCCCTCTGCCGTAGGCTTGCATGTGTTCTTTGTTTGCCATGCCTCCTTGTTGTTGTTTTACCATTTTGTGCATCCAGCCAGAGTGTCTTTGCTGTAGGCTTACATAGAAACATCGTTAGTTATTGATCATTTAAGTTCATATTTTTATTTTTATTTTCATTTTCTAATGTAATTTAATTGTATTTTTTTAATTAAGCTTTTTAGTTCATTTTTCTATTTTAATTTTTATGAAACAAAATATTTTTATTATAACTTTCTATTTAATTTCTTGTTTTTTAATTTTAATTTTTTTAATATTTTAGATTTTTAAAATGTTTGATTTCATTTTATTTAACTCTGCATATTGCCTTGATCTATCCATCCATCCACCAAAGACGCACAGCCGCACTTCAGCAGTCGGTTTCTTTAGGTGTAAAATAATTCCATTTCTTCCTGGACACCCTGGCTGTGGTGCACTGAAGACAAATCTGCAACATAATTCATTTTTAATGATTATTTCATTTCTCCTTGACCACCTTGCCGCAATAGTTTTTTTTAAGGATTATCCCATTTACCTATGCATCTCTCTCTCAAAAAGCTATATCTCCATGTTGTGCTGCCTGATTTGAAATTACTTTTTATGGTGTGGTGTGGTAGTGTGGTTTGATTTTACAAGGTTTGATTAAATTGGTATTTATTACATAAGTAACCAACCACACTAAGATTGCATTTGTCTGTACTATTTCAACCTGCAACAATTCCACGTTTCAGTTACTACATGTTTTTCTTGCTTTGATGCTTTTAGGTGCACAAGAGAAGAGACGTCACATCACCCGCAGTACTGCCAAAGAGAAGGCCTGTATAGTTAAGTCCTCAAATCTCTACCGCTTGTGCAGCTTAGTGCCAGTGCCAACTGAGAGCTTTAAGATGGCATCAAAGAATGTTGCTCCCAAGAAAGTGTTCAGTGAGAAGAAGCAGCTTTCTACCAGTGGTGTGCTGACTGCTACCTTTTTCAGGAAACGTGTGCCTGCCACACTGGCCTCTGGTGAGGAACTTGGGAGCAGCACTTCCACAACTACAGCACCACCCCAACCTAAGTCCAAGACCTTGTCTGTCAGTAGGGCAGCTATTGCAATCATGATGATGCCGCCAAGCTGTGAGGTTGAACTGGATTTGTCACTTTTGCAAAGTAGAACCCAATTGTTTCAGGAATCAGAGCAAAGTGGACAGCAGCCGCAACCAGCAATAGTAGATCTTCCCGAAATTGGAGCAGAACGGGGGGTCAAGCTTCGTGCTGAGCAAGAACCTCCTCTTTTAGAATCAATGGCCCCAGATCTCCAGCAAGGAAATTAAGGGTACTACTCTGCCATCTTCCCTAAGCACCAATTCTGATGATGATGATAGGGACATGGAGTGGACCCCGGCAGATTCCGGGAGACGCCAGGAGAAGCGTGGGAAAAGAAAAGTTCTAGAAAGCCTTAGAATCATGGAATGGGATGATGAGAAGGAGGAGGATGATGATGATGAACTGGTCATTGTGAAAGCTGGAACAGAGGAGTGGGACATTACTATCCAACCTCCTCTGTGGGATGTGGCACAGGCAGCATCGCCAGCTCCCATATTTGTGAGGCCCCAGCTGAGACCTGCACCAACCTGTACCTCAGTAAAAGTATGCATGGCAGACAGGCAATTTATACACCCACCTAACTCAAATTCTTCTATAGACATTGACAGGAGCCTAGTAAGAAAGTACTTCTCCCCAATTTGGGACATTTTTACGATTAGCAAATAGGAGGAGAACATTGTGATATGCTCCATTTGCCATGCAAGTGTTCATCAAGGTAAGCCTGATTCATATAATAGTACTGGAGGTCTGATGGCCCATATAAAAAATCATCAAGCAATCAGGTGGGAGGAGCACCTAAAAAAATTGCTGAACTTGGTTGTGGTGGTGAAGGTGAGGAGAGCCTGGAAACATCAGCTACAGCTGGTCAAATCAGGGTGGATGGTGAGGAAGAAGAGGCTGACATCCTCAGGCAAAGTAGCCCTATCCCCGGAAGTGTGCCAGAATCACCTGTCTCAGCAACTCCAGAATGGCAGAGGACGACTCAGAGTCAGAAGGAGACACTACAGCATACAGTGACTGCACTATGATGCACATTGAGTGTACCACCACCTACATCTCAAAAGTTACCTACGTCAATTGTCCAGAAAATAAGAAAATACAGGCTACAATTACAGAGGTGTTTAGGCAGGAGGGCCCCTACGACCAGAGCCACCCAATGGCATGTTAGTACAATGGGAAGCTGGCAAAATGTTAGCGCTGGACGTCTTCTCTTTTTATTTTGTAGAAGGAGTCAGATTCTTAGAGTTTGTGGCAGCCATGTACCTGAAACGTAAGGTTCCAAGTCAGATCTATTTTGCCTGATTTGCTGTTTCAGCGCTGCATTACATTATGCTGCAATTGGTTGAACAAGCTTTGCAGCAAAGTGTTGTCCACACTATCCACCTAGCGACAGACATGTGGACCAGTTGTCAGGCTACTGATTACATGTACATCACTGCACATTGGATCTCTTCTGCGGGGGTAAAGCAAAAGCTATCTATATGTCATGTCACAGAAGACATTTTTAAGAGCATTCGGCAGCATGCAATAATAACCATGTTGGCCATTGAGAAACCACATGCAGCTGCAAACATCTCGGACAAATTTAATAGCAAGGTGTCTGAATGGCTGTGACCCAGAGGTCTCCAAACTGGATTTGTTGTCACGGACAATGGCAGTAACATAGTCAAGACCATGGCAGACAGCAGCTATTTCAGGGTCCTGTGTTTAGTGCACTGTATCAACCTGGTTGTGCACGACTTTCTGAAAAAAGAAGACATCGTCAACAACATACTGACCACTTGCAGATGAATCTGCACTCATTTCACCTGGAATCAGTTGTGGATTATTCAGCGTGGCAACAGAGTACCAGTTAAAGCCCTAATACAGGAGATGCCAACACTTTGGAACTCAATGTATTATCTGTTGCAATGCCAGTTTGAGCAGTACAGACAGATCAAAGACTATGTCATTCTAAGAGGGGATGCAATTGGGAAAGCTATGCCCATGAATACGGACAAATGGGGCCTAGTCAAATGCCTGACACAAATGCTGCTCCCGTTTGAGGATTTCACACGGAAAGTTGGCAAGGAAGACAGTACGGTGGGCCAAGTTATCCCATTGTTGCATCTGCTATAGTAGTAGTTAAAGAAGGTGTCTGAAAGGTTCGCACTAAGAAGTGCAAACGAAAACCCAGAAGCGCATGCCTACGTTGAGAGATTAATCCCTTGCTTGGCTTGTAATACCTGGCTGCAAAATGACATTATCTAATCCAAAGAGTACATCTGTGCTTCCCTACATGATCCACGCTACAAAAACATTCTTCCCACTTTAATTTCCTTTTTCTGAAGGTGATGTTTCAAAATACAAGAGGTGGATTGTTGAGCAAGCTGGAGAACTGGAAGAACGGCTGGACCTTAGGGGCAGATTTACAAGCTCCTAGCACCTATTTGTGCCATAGTACCTTTTTTTTTTTTACGCTAATGTGATATTAGGAAGGCATTATTGTCATGTCGGATTTACAAAGTGGCACAATGAGTGCATTGCGCCACTTTGCACCCCCTTGGCTCACATTATGTCTGCAACAGGCATAATGTATGCAAGGGGGTGTTTCAGCATTAGGAGACCTGCAAACATGGCACAGTGAAATCTAGAAGATTTCACTGCACCATTTTTGGCATCACATTTAAAGCCTGCTTAGAGCAGGCGATAAAATGATGCACCCATATTAACCAATAGACCTCCTTGCACTTTGCTTCTCTAGTGTCTAAATGTTTAAAGCTAATGGAGCAAAGCGCCACAATAGCGTCAAAAAGTTGACGCTATTGCCCTAACATGTGCCATGGTGTGTCGTATTATAAATACGGCGCACACATGCTGTCGTTAGGTGGGGCGGGGGCGATGCAATAAAACAGTTTCTTGAAAATCTGCCCCTTAGAGTCCCACTCCACACTTCCGGGGTGCCGCTTCCAACTTCCAGAAAGGGCAGTCTTATCTCACAGCAGCCAAAACTGGCAACAAGAACACCGGTAACAACAGCATCAGAAGAATTGGACCCAACATTTGCATTTCTTGGTTTCAACTGGCAGGTCTTAAGCCCAGTGCAGAGGCAAAGGCAAAAGAGGTTGAGCAAGTGGCAGCACCAATGACACTTCAGAGGATGTTCCAGGAGTATCTAGATGTATGTGGATTAAAACCCTGTGGCATATTGCTATGGGAAGCTGCGCCAATGGAAAGAGCTCAACAGACTGGCAATAAATTATATGGTTTGCCCTGTAGCCAGTGTGTCTGCTGAACATGTGTTCAGTGCAGCTGATGTAGTTGTAACAGTGAGAAGGACCAGTCTCTCACCTCAGAACGTGGAGAGATTAATCATGATCAAAATGAACATGCATTTTATACCACCTGATTACACCATTCCCGAAACACCACAGGAGGAGGATGATTGGTCAGAATCAAGTGTGCTTGCTGACCAACTTCTGGGTGAACCACCTAAGTTTGAGGACAAACTCTACTTCCCGAACTGAGTATTCCAGTGCCACAATAAAAAATTTCTAGTTGAACTTCTTTCTTTCTTTGCAAAACAAAATTGCGACATTATGTTTGTGTCGGATCTATGTTGCTCCACTATTTTTTTGTCACATATATGGCCGGATTAGAGTTGGACCTGTGTGCAGTGAAGACACTCCCACATTATGTTAAGGATGAATATTGTTGTGGGTTTCTTTGTGTAGTGTTTGTTTTTGTCACACCTTTCCTCAAATTCCCTTTCCCATCCATTCATTCATTGGGCCCCTAACCCACTTCCTCCAGACTGTGTGATTTATTGAAGTGTAACTTAATTTTACACCATAACTGGATAACACACATGCTGAGGTGGATGTGGTGAAAGCGACACTAATTAACTGCACGACCTTCTATGACCTGAGCAATATTCCACACCAGCCCCATCAACATCATCATTAAGGCCTTTTGTTGTGTGTTGCATAAAAGCTTAACCTTGTCCAACCACTCCTGAATCGGAGCCCACTTCTCCTGACTCCATGATTTAATTTCCTAAGTTTCGTTTTTAAATACTAGTTTACCACCATTGCTCAGTTGATATTGAAGGTTGGTATAATTATTTCAGGTCTTCTTGTTGTGTGTCAGGTACTGTCTTTGTGGTAGTCTGGTCTCTGTCTTCCTAAAGTTATGATATAATATCCACCATCTGTTTTCTTTCAATCTAGGTGACCGTGATGGATAAGACTTTGATTAATCCTGCAGTTCACATAGGTGGGAGTGGCACCCTCTGTCTTTCCTTTTAGCACGTTAGCCTGCTGCTACTACTACCACCCCTTAGACACCACCATGGGAAAAACCCTGCATTAAGAAGACTCCCTCGCTTCATCTATTCAGGTAACAGAAGAACTATGAATTGACATGAACTTGTTTAGTTAGTAATTAACTTGTACCGAAGAAGATGTTGTTTGTGTGTATCTAGGTTTTTGGAGGCAAAATAGGCAATGGCAGTCATCCCCTAGTGGTCAATATAGTTACAGAGAGCAGTAGAGCAATGGTATAAATACATGACATACACTTTTTTTTAGCAGATATAAAAAGCAGGCTACGCTAAAAAGTAAAGTAAAATAAATTATCCCCTTATATTTTTAACAAATAGAAAACCAAAAAAAGCAGACTACGCTAAAAAGTAAAGTAAAATAAATTATCCCCTTTTATTTTTAACAAATAGAAAACCCAACTGTTCCACTCACAACAAGCCCACCCTTCTCCCCAAACAAATAGCCCATCGTCAAAAAGACCAATGAAAGTCCAAAGTGAAACCCGGCCCCAACTCTCTTCCCTCCATCTCCACCCACAACAAGTCTCTCCCACTAAAAACCAAAAATTTAAAAAGGACTCAGAAGAGGGCACTGTCTATTTGGTACTGGAGCTGGTCCAGGCTCTGCTCGATTTTGGTGAGCCAGCTCTCCATACCATCCGTCCGCTGCAATATACGGTGGAGCAATGTCCTGTCAGAGTGAGAGGGTGCAGCAGAAGGTGCAGTCAGGGACTCTGACAGTTAGCAGCAGTGCTAGCGATGTAGTGACTGGGCAGCTCAAGGCTGGTGTGTTGCTGATCTTTGTCCTGCGTCAGAGGCAGCTATTTTCTCCTCTTCATCCTCCTGGACCACCAGCAGCTGGTATTTCCCCTGTATGCTCTCCAGCCTCTGTTGCCGCAGGTGAGGCAACTGTAGTTGACAATTATTTATCTTTAATTCCAATGGCCCTGCGCTTCTCCAAATGCCTTTCACTTAGTTTCTACCCTGCCTCCAATGAGGCAGACGAATAATAAATAAGATACGTCACATAGGTCACATATAAAATGTTGATATATTATCCTGTCTGCCTTAAGTAGATAGTGGGAAAATGATGCACTGCACTACATGCAAAGGAATAGGCTATATAGATTGTCTTTGGCACATTAGTCACAGAGTATCCCTTACGCCAAACTTGAAATCAAATCGGGCACTTACTATTCCCACTTTCTCACTGGCCTCGCCCACACCGCAAATTATTTCCAAGAAATTCATTCTCTGCACGGTAAGGAAAGGAAACTTGGCTTACTCTACTGCAGGGTAAAGCAGAGGGATTAGGCGAGCAGGTAAAGCTTTTGCTATAGAATAGAGGGGTAATCAGTGATTCATCATGTGCTAATCTTTGACTTATTCAGTCACTGTATAGACAAAAGTATAAAGGGAAAAATCTGAACAGGCGTGAAATAAATCTGCTACGCAAAACCATGAACTATATTTTGGAAACACTTCACATAGCCATAAAAATGTGGCACATGCCAAGAATGGATTTTTCAATTTGTATAGTATGCTGGGATGGAAGAACTTATGAAAGAATATAAGAGTGAAGTACTAAGAGGTGACTGAGTAGGCAAAGGGAAACACACCTTGTTTGTTTGGTTTGCAATGCACTGAAAACTTTGTAACTGCTGCATTAACTTAAGCAGACGCACATTGCACAGCCAACACTACAGTCACAAATTGAACCATACTGCATGTTTTTGGTCGTGGGTGACACAATGCCATGGATAGGGAGGTGGTTGATGAATGACGATGCGTGGGATACATATCTGCCTCGCTTAACAAATATAGTGAGTCAAGGGATTAGAACACAAATTTAAAAAACCCATGTTGAACCATAGCTTTGATAACCTTAAAACAAAGTAAGGGACATATGTAAGCAGCATGCCCCTCTCCAAAAGAGCTCCCTTGTTTATTTATCCAAGCAATTATTCAATCATCCTTTCATTCTTCCTACTATATTCACTCATGCCACCATGATTTAAGCTTTACTTTCTCTCTTCCAGTCTTTCACCAAAATTCACAATCCATTATCCATCCATTCCGTATCAACTATCCACCCTTTCTTTCAATCATCCTTTCACCCATCTATCCATTTACCCAATACTCACCTATCCATCCTTTCACCCACCCACGCATCCTTTCCTTTCACTCATTTCACCCATCCTTTCTTTTAACTTTCTGTTCTTTCCCGTTTCCATCACGCCATCTTTTTGAGTGCATACTACGTGCGCTTTTGCTGAGCTGCAGATAGAAAAGGCCATAACCTAACTACCGCTGTTGGTGGTAACACAGGGGGTTCACGATCACAACAAACGCCCTTGTAGCTAGTGAGTCTAATAGTAATTCTCAATTACCAAACAATGTGACTTGCCACCGTCCATCCCTGCCACCGCTTCTCCCCCTGCTCCCTCTCCTCCTTCAGTGGCACTTGAGCTGGTGCCACTTGTGGTTGGTGTGGCTAAAAAAAAAATCATTAAACAGTTTTAGATGCAAGGCACACCTCCACTTAATTTTTTAAATAAAAAAAATGCAATCGCAATACATCGCTTACATCGCTACAGTTCAGTTAGCACTGCAGTATATTCTATCGAAAATATCACTCTGGGCATTTTGTTGGTTCACAATGTTAGAAAAGCCAGGTAGTCAAGCCAACCACAAACTTTTCATAATGGATGGGCAGAGCTATAGCCTATGATGATGATGACTCAGAATCATTGAAGTGCAATGAAGGGGTGGAATACAATGGTCAAAGAAAGACAGAAAAATATAATTCAGGGTTAACAGGAATTAAACAAAAATTGGATAGGGGAGTTGGAAAAAAGGAGATAGTATAAAAAAATAAGGCAAAAATCAAAGTAGTATAATAGTGGGCAGAGGTAAAAGTTAAGAGAAATAATAATAAATAATAGCACTTACTGGGATGAGCATAGCTCGCAGCATTGGCGCTGGTAGTTGGCACCTCCTCCCCAGCTCTTGCCGGACCAGCCTCTGTGCCCTGCTTTTTGCCCTTTTGTGCTGATGTATGAAATAAAGAAGATTTAAAAAATAGATTAGTGCTCCAGTTTATCTCTACAAAATTATTATAATAGTCAAACACAGTAACATTGTACCTATCTAAATCAGATTGCCTATGGTACTAGTATGATCGACGATCGTTGAGTTGGCTATACTCCTAAAAGGAAGGAAAGAAGGAAATGAAATAAGGAAGTAAAGGGAAAAATAATAAACAGCAGAGGTTTTGGGCCACTTCACGGAGTTCTACGTAACGCAACTCCGCCACTCTGCCCAGGACTATAAAAATGGTACCTCATGTGTGGGTAGGCCTAGTGCCCTCAAAAGGAAACAACCCAAAATGCAACATGGACACATCACATTTTACCATTGAAAACTGACTTGTTTTTTGCAGTGTGTCTAGCGGTAGATTTTTGGACCTAGCTCTGCCGGCACCTTGGGAAACCTAGCGAACCTTTACATATTTGAAAACTAGACACCAAGGGAAGCCCGGAACAGGGTGACTTGTGTGGCTCTCACCACATTTTCGTACCCAGAATTCCTTGTAAGCCTCAAAATGTGTCTAAAAAACACATTTTTCTTACATTTCTGTTATGAACATTTCTGGGATCTGAGGGGAGCCACAAACTTCCCTCAAGATTTCCCTCAACATTCCCCATAAGAATGGTACCTCACTTGTGTGGGTAGGCCTAGTGTTTATGACAGGAAGTGGCCCAACACAGGCAACATGAACACTTCACATTTTTCCAATTACAACTGACTTGTTTTTTGCAATGTGCCTAGCTGTGGATTTTTGGCCCTAGCTCATCCGGCTCCTAGGGAAACCTACCAAACCTGTACATTTTTTAAAACTAGACACTTTGGAGAATCGAAGATGGGGTGACTTGTGTGGCCCTCACCATATGTTTTTCGCCCAGAATCCCTTGCAAACCTCAACATTTGTCTAAAATATAAATTTTCCTCACATTTCTGTGATAGAAAGTTCTGGAACCTGAGGGGAGCCACAAGTTTCCTACCACTCAGCATTTCCCTTGGTCTACCTCACTTGTGTGGGTGGGCCAAGTGCCTATGACAGGGAAGGGCCAAAAACGTGTAGCGTTTGAGGGGGAACCAAAGCGGGTCCAAAACAGCAGGTTTTTTTAATACGTTTTTAGGCTGGCTTTGTTGTGGGCACCCACACAAGTGAGGTAACATTTTTATCAGGAGGCCGAGGGGAATGCTGGGTGGAAGTAAATTTGTTTTTCTATTTCTAGAAAAATATGGCACAATAATGCAGGGAAAATGTGTGGTTTTAGTCAGATTTTGAGGTTTGCAGGGCATTGTGGGTAAGAAAACTTGTTGGGATACACAAGAGGCACACCATCCTGTACTCCCCTGGGTGTCTAGTTTTTAAACATATCTAGAGTATGTAGATTTTCCCTAGACAAGAAGCGAGCATGCTACCAAGTCGACTCCTTCTGTGATGTCCTAAACACTAAAAATTGTAAAAAAAATCCCCTAGGTTCTGTTAAAAAAACCCTCATCCACCAACCTAGTTGCTGGCATGCTTCATCATTGGTGTCCGACCTGAGACACCTAGGGCCTGATTCTGACTTTGGCTGGCGGCGGGTGCCGCCTGCCAAACGGGAACCGCCAGAATACCACTGCGCAGTCAAAAGACCGCCGCGGTTATTCTGAGTTTCCCGCTGGGCGGGCGGGCGACCGCCAGAAGGCCGCCCGCCCGCCCAGCGGGAAACCCCTTCCCACGAGGAAGCCGGCTCCGAATGGAGCCGGCGGAGTGGGAAGGGTGCGACGGGTGCAGTTGCACCCGTCGCGATTTTCAGTGTCTGCTATGCAGACACTGAAAATCTTAGTGGGGCCCTGTTAGGGGGCCCCACAACACCCGTTACCGCCAGCCAGGTTCTGGCGGTCAAAACCGCCAGAACCAGGCTGGCGGTAAGGGGGTCGGAATCCCCATGGCGGCGCTGCAAGGATTCCCCTGGGCAGCGGGAAACTGGCGGGACACCGCCGGTTTCCCGTATCTGACCGCTGCTGTACCGTCACGGTCAGAATGCCCATGGGAGCACCGCCAGCCTGTTGGCGGTGCTCCCGCGGTTGTTGGCCCTGGCGGTAGTTTACCGCCAGGGTCAGAATGACCCCCCTAGTGTTCCAGGGGTATGCTTTGACTCCTGATTACAGAATAGCAGTTTTTTTTTTCATGAGTTGAATTCCCAAGTGAGAGAAGAAGTGCAATAAAATTGTCTTGTTGTTACCCACCAATTTGATGTGTTTTTTATCATGGTAACCTTTAACAAAGGTTAAAACTGTGATTTTTATAATTTGAGTGTTTGGGACATCACAGAAGCAACAGACTTGGAAGAATGCTTGCATCTTGTGATTGTTGATAGTAATTGGGGAAGGTGAATGAGATCACTCTATTTATTGGTACACATACATACTGGTTAGATTTGGCACGAAGAAGAGTGATAGTTCAATATATGAAATTTTATTCACAAGAGATTTCCCCAAAACAAAATGCACTGTTAATAAATGATAGGTAAAAAAACTGAACCAATGACTCACAGCTCATGAGCTGTAAAGCTGCAACAAGGCCCAACCAATTTACAGGCCATTCACACTCCTTTCATTAGTGACACACCCAAGACCATTAAACCTGCCAGATGATGGCCCAGCACACTACAACACTAACATCAACAGACAGCGCCATTTAGGGGCCCATCACTTTCATACGCCTGCATGCCTGGCACAGCAATCACTGGCTGACGGAGAGTGTGGACTGGCGTTTGGCTAGCAGTGTGTGTAGTGACCTGCAGCAAGCTACTCCTCACACACCACGAGCCAAGCACCAGCTCATGCCCACCTCCAGCCAAGCACCAGCTAACACACACCGCCAGCCGAGCACCAGTGCCTGCACACCTCCAGCCAAGCGCCAGTCCACGCACACTGCATTAACTTTTTTTTCAAACAAAAAAAAAAACACAAACCAATTGTATGGAAATACAAAACTACAAACACAACAGCTGTAACTCAATACATCACACTAATGCCAACTGTGAAACTGAACAACAAATATAAAATGATACAAACCAGGCAGTTCACTTTTACAGTCATAGTTGCTCCCAAAAACTCTTTTGCATGTGGTTCAATCTAAAATGTGGGGGCACACACAGCCCAGTTTTAGAAGGACAATCAGGGCAGTGCATTTGACTCTCCTGCCATATGCCTCTTGGCATACAGACTCAACATCTCTTACAGGGAATGCTTTTTGTGCGTGGGAGGAATGTGATCAGCAAAGTGATGATCTTTCATTCTAACATCACAAAACAAAATAAAATGATGTACGGAGTCTTGAAACTTTTCAAACACTCACCCCCAGTCACAGATCTGGGTTTAATCCATTGTTATTTTGCTCACCACGTCACCCCAGTTTGGACCCAGCCATATGCAAATCAGTCTTGACCTTGTTCCCCATGGAAACAGTCCAGTCCGAACTGCCAGGCCAGGTCCTCCCTGGACAGGAAACAGGCATCCTGGTACCAGTTTCAGGGTATCACCCTTCATCAGCCAGGCTAGCTTGAATTAATTGGCACAGCAAGCAAAGGACCCACGTCTGGGCATACCCTAGCCACTTAGGGCGCGCAAGGCAACATCACAAAACAAAAAAAAATTATGGACAGAGTGTTGAAACTTTTCAAAGACTCACCACAGTCACAGATCTGGGTTTAATCCATTGTTATTTTGCTTGCCACATCACCCCAGTGTGGACCCAGCCCAGGAGGCTTGTTTCCGGTCCAGGGAGAACCTGGCTTGGCAGTTCCCACGGGAACAGGGTCAAGGCTGATTTGCATATGGCTGGGTCCAAACCGGGATGGCGTGGTCGGCAAAAAATCAATGGCTTAAACCCAGATCTTTGTGACTGGGGGGTGAATGCTTGCATTGTTCAGCATTCCGTCTATCATCTGTACTTTTTGATCTTTCAATCTAGCCACATCCACTACCACTCCAACTCTAGGAACACTTGCCTGTCTCACTACAACAATGCTGCCTATCACAGACTCCTGAAACTGAACAGAAGTCATATTTGACATCTGGACTACAAAAGCATTAAAGGTTGCTAAATGGACAAGATGGATAGCCAACTTCTTATACTAAATGTAAGCCTTACGAACAGCAGTGTAAGGTTCCAACCTCTTATCTACTCTATCTACACCACCCATCTGTTTATTATAGTCTAAAATGCACACAGGTTTGCGCACTTCAGCAACCTGACCCTAAACTGTCACAAGTGCAGTACTTTTGTCATGGATGGTAGTCAGCATGTAGACATTCCTCCTGTCTGAAACTTTCACAGCTAGCACTACATCACTATGCAAAGCACTGCGCTGTCCCCTCTCAAGTATTTAAAAAAAAGGTATTTTGAGTAACCTTTACAGTTAGAGCAGGCTGTGCCACAAACAACAGTGTCCACTTTGAAGAAATCCCTGAACAATTGCACACCAATGTAGAAGTGATCTACGTATAAAGGGTGACCTTTGTTAAAAAATCCTCTACCAAGTTTCCACACAATTTTTTTCATTAATTCTGAAAGTGGATGGACAAACGGGGGGAGGGTGCAGGGAGGGAGTTAATAGTGGAATCCCTACCAGCCCTACTAGTGTACACCCGGAAATTATAGACATATCCTGTACTACTCTTAGACAGCATATACATCTTAATTCCATTACGCGCATTCGTGTTATGAATGTAATGCTTAAAAACCAAATGGCCCATGAACAGGACCTAAAACTCGTCCACAGCTATTTCTCTTCCTGGAACATCGATCTCTGAAAACTGATCTACAAAGTAATCAAGGACTGGCCAAAGTTTAAAAAGATGGTCACAATCTGGATGATCTTGTGGCAACACAGTATCCAAAGCAGAAGCAAATACTGATCATGACTCATGATTGCAGGGAATATTACTGTTGCCATCAAGGGATTGGTAGACCAACATGTAGACAGTGACAGCTTCCGTAACAAACCCATCAAAAAAGTTAAACCCAAGAACTTCTCCAACTCATCTAGATTTGTGAGAGTCCACCGTGTAGCCCTAGAGCGGGTCTTAAGTCTGGCACTGTTGTCCCTCAAATACTGTTCAGCATACAAATTAATCCGTTCAACAGTCTCATCCAAAAATGCATCCTCTGTAAACAACTGAAAGAAATTTAAAGGCAAAACGTTTTCAGTATTTACATTATGCCCTGCAACACCAGTAATGGCAGGCAACCACAGCTGACCCATTTTTGTGACAACCCAGAGTTCAGCTCTTCATATGGGAAGCCTTCAGCCCCAGGCTGCAAACCAGATGCCTCTTGCTGCACTACCAGCACATCAGTGTGCTCCTCTCAAACATGCACTTCCTCTGCTTTGATATTGGCTCCATCATCAGATGATTCCTCTCGGACAGAAAATTCAGTGCCAGAATCTTGCCCTTGCTCCTCTGCCACAGATGCAGAGTTAGTCTCATAATCATGGTGAGAGGAAGATTCAAAAAGCATATCAACAACCTGCTAGTGGTGATCCTGGGGCTAGCCATAACCCTCATTAATAAAAGTAACTTAACATATAAGTCAACAACAACTAACACTGTGTGAATTAAGTAATAAGGTGTGGCTTTATCACAAAGACCTATATACTCAAAATCAATACCACTCACTCGCAGGAGACAGCTAGACTCACTAGGACCTATAATGCACAGACGTAGCAAGCAATATCCCACTAAAAAGGAAACACTAAATAAAATTACACATAAGACAACACAATACACATTGTGCTCAAATCCAAGGAAAATTTCACACGCAATAAAACAGAAGTGAAATATGCTGTTATTATTTCACCATTTACTCATTCATGCATGGCAATGATGCTCATTTGGACTAAACAGTACAAAACGTTTTTTCTTACCACACACATGCAACTACACAAACTGCAGATCTACCAGTGCCCAAACCACAAGCAGGAGTCACAACAAAGGAAATTACAATCTTTGTACTAGAATAAAAAAGAGAAATAAAACATTACAATCACAAATGCCCATGACAAGAAATAGAACAGTTAAATTGCATTCAGTAAAAGTCCATGGTGTCTAGTGGCTTCTGCCCCTTCCTGGGGACAGATGGGCCTAAAACATATGGCTGATCAGCCTCCAAGGGAGGCAGAAACTGCCAAAATATTGTCCCCCAAAAAGGAGAGCAGCCCTTTCCCAAGGGGACGCTCTCCAAACACAAAAATCCTCCTCATGAATAAATCTTTGATGTCTAGTGGTTTCTGCCCCGTGGGGGAAGATGGGCCTACATCATATGGCTGATCTGACCCCACAAGGGGGACAGAAATGGCCAACATATTCTCCCCCAAAAGGGGAACGACCCTTGCTCAAGGGGCAGCTCCCCAAACACAAAAAATCATAATCATAAATTAATCACTGGTGTCTAGTGGTTTCTGCCCTCCTTGAGGGCAGATGGGCCTAAACCATATGGCTGATCTGCCCCTAAGGGGGCAGAAACAGCCAAAATATTCTCCCCCATGATGGGAGCAAAGCTTGCCCAAAGGGCTACTCCTCAAACAATACAAAATATGCTTATAAATAAATCCCTAGTGTTTAGTGGGTTCTACCCCTCTTGGGGGCAAACTGGCCTATATCATATGGTGGTCTGCATGCAAGGAGGGTGGAAATGGCCATATTATTCCCCCCTAAAAGGGGAACAACCCTTGCTGAAGGGGCCGCTCCCCAAACACAAAAATCACCCTCATAAATATACATGAGGTGTCTAGTGGGCCTACATCATATGGCTGATCTGAACCTAAGGGGGTTAGAAATGGCCAGCATATTCTCCCCCAAAAAGGGAGCAACCCTTGCCCAAGAGGAAGCTTCCCAAACACAAAAAATCATCATCTTAAATAAATCCCTGATGTCTAGTGGTTTCTGCTCTCCTTGGGGGCAGACGGGCCTACATCATAGGGCCTATCTGCTCCCAAGGGTGGCAGAAACAGCCAAAATATTCTACCCCAAAACGGGAGCAACACTTGCCCAAGGGGCTGCTCCTGAAACAATAAAAATCATCCTTATAGGTTGTACCCCTCTTGGGAGCAAATGGGCCTACTGTATATCATATATCTATACCCAAAGAGGGCAGAACTGGCCAAATTATTGCCCTCTAAAAGGGGAGCAACCCTTGCCCAAGGGACCACTCCCCAAGCACAAAATATCACCATCATAAATACACCCTGGTGTGTAATGGTTCTTGCCCCCTTGGGACGTGGCAATCGTGCAGCAAGAATGCATTCCAAAGTGACATTGAGGAAGAGGAGAACCCTTTCCTTTCCCCTGATGATTCTTTCCCTGCCCCAATCCCTCCCCAGAGGAAAAACACCTACCTATCCTCCAATGGCGTTGAAATCCATTTGCTTCCTGGCAGGTTTTGAAGATTGCAGAGGAGGGTGTCAGGAGTGGTGTTTCCGCTGCCATTCCTGTTGGGGGGCGTTAAATGTGTGGTTTAAATGGGTGCCCACTGTGTCATTGGATGGCTCCCTTCCGTCCAATGCATGAAACAGGTTAAAATAATTCTTCTAAAGTATTAGCTTGCAGTATAACAGCTTATGTTAGTGACTGCGTAACCACCTGACCTGACTGTTACAATAAATTCAAGATGTGGGTGATAAAAAAGAAAGCCAGTACTTTACCTCCTCATAGAAACTATGCTTGCAAGACTGATAGAGAAATTAGAGCAGCCATACTTTGTAGTCGAGTATATGCACTCACAGACTCTCCGAGAAACTATCTTAAATAGTATGTATAAAAACAAAAAAACATTAGCTAATGGGTTGACAAGAACTTTATAGTCCACTTCTTTTTCAAACCTGTTTTTCTGCCTGAAAAAGTGAGGTGAGCTAAGAACATGTCATGAGTGCAGAGAAGTCCTCATAGTTACCATAAAAATAAATATCCATTCCTTTGGATATCTGTGCTTTTAAATCAAATTAAACATAAAGGGCCATATGTATACTTTTTGACGCACAACTGCGCCAACGCAGTTGTGCGTAAAAAAGTTTAACGCCGGCTAACGCCATTCCAAAGCGCCATGCGGGCGCCTTATTTATTAAATGACGTTAGCCGGCTGAGCTGACTG
Organism: Pleurodeles waltl; assembly: GCF_031143425.1. Lineage (NCBI taxonomy): Eukaryota > Metazoa > Chordata > Amphibia > Caudata > Salamandridae > Pleurodeles > Pleurodeles waltl. Next base: position 1,005,102,908 of record NC_090449.1, on the reverse strand, counting down.
GTGTGCGTCCAAAAAAATGACCCACACCAGGCAGCGCCGGCGTAGGGGAAAATGGAGCTTGGGCGTCAAAAAATGGGGCAAGTCGGTCTGAGGCAAAAAATCTGCCTCAACCCGATTTGCGCCATTTTCTTTTGACTCCCACCCTCCATTGACATGACTCCTGTCTTAGCAAAGACAGGAGTCATGCCCCCTTGCCCAATGGCCATGCCCAGGGGACTTATGTCCCTTGGGCATGGTCATTGGGCATAGTGGCATGTAGGGGGGCACAAATCAGGCCCCCCTATGCCACAAAAAAATTAAAAAATATATACTTACCTGCACTTACCTTAATGTCCCTGGGGTGGGTCCCTCCATCCTTGGGCGTCCTCCTGGGGTGGGCAAGGGTGGCAGGGGGTGTCCCTGGGGGCATGGTAGGGCACCTCTGGGCTCCTTCCGAGCCCACATGTCCCTTAACGCCTGCCCTGAGCAGGCGTTACAAAATGACGCAAACGCGGCTGGACGTCATTTTTTTTGACCCGCCCACTCCCGTGCGTCATTTTTGCACAGGAGTTTAAATATGGCGCACAGGCCTGGGAGTCATTTTTTAGACGGGAACGCCTACCTTGCATATAATTAACGCAAGGTAGGTGTCCACGCTAAAAAATGACGCAAACTCCAAGAACTTTGGCGCTAGACGCATCTAACGCCAAAGTATAAATATGGAGTTAGCTTTGCGTCGGATTTGCGTAAAAAAAACGACGCAAATCCGGCGCAAACAGAGTATAAATATGCCCCAAAGAGTTTAACTAAATTGTTCTCAGTGGAGCCTACATTTAGTCAGAATCTGTGAAAGTGATGAGTGGAAGGCTATATTCTGTACTAAATTTGGTTAATTTGAATATACAACATGCACTTCGCATTCTGAAATGCTCCAGCAGCCTTCCAATATTGTATTACTGAAGTCCTAGGAGTACTTTTGGGTGGTTTGTATAGTTTATTTAGATGTCACCTTGATTTACTTTGATTCAAAGGAGTCATATTGACAACATGTTAAACCAGTACTGCAGAGGTTAAGAGAGCCTCACCTTTTTGCTAAATAAATGCAAGTGAATTTCACACCACTCTGTAGAAAACGATAAATATTTAAATAGCCAGCCCTGTTCTGTAAAAGCTGCATGAAGTTGAAGTTGCCTCGGCTTTGCTAATTGCTCATAAATTTTCTTTGATTCTAAGACCTATTACTAACCTTTTGTGCAAAGAAGCTGAACAAGCTTTTAGTTTCTTGAAAAGTTTTTTGATAGTGACCCTATTTTACAGCACCAAAATGTGGAACCTTTGTTTATTGTGGCAATTAATGCATCATATCTTTATATTGCAGGAGTGTTATCCAATAGAAATCCTGTAACTAGACAGGTGCATTCAGTGGTCTACATTTTTCAGCCATTTTCTCCACCTAATTAACTTATACCATCACAGACAAAGACGTGTTAGAAATAAATTATACAGTATAAATAAAATATAATTATTTATTGTGGCTTATACACTGGTCATTTGTCTACAGAGATCACAGGAATTTACAGTTTTTAAAACCACCCAAGATGTTATATTCCAGACAACTAAGAAGGATACTGTTGTATTCTCATTATGACTTTGACAAAAACTTAAAGCCTGCGCCAAATAAGTCAAAGGTAGATTCTTTATCTTGACACACTCAACCTGAAGTTGAAAATACATTAAGTAGTGAATGCATGCCAGGCGGAAAACAAAATATTCCTTCCATTGCATTGATTAATGTGAATGCCTTCTTAGAGTTAGTCTTTGGATAGTGAAACCTTGCTCTGAGAAAAAGAAAGCAGAGTTGAGAAAGATTAATTATTGTATGAGGGAGGAATTCTGTATTGCTTTCAAGGAAGTTAAGACAACAGGCTATGAGCTGGCTTCATGGTGCTAACACTGTTGGGCATCCTGGATTTGAAATAGTTATGAGAATAAGCATTTGAACATCAGTCAGGCAGGTCAACATTATACATGGTCACCTGATCCATAATATAAAGACTAATCCAACAAGACTCGCTATCTGATGATGAAAGACCTCCCAGTTGGGTTTGTTTTAGGATAATCCACAATATGGTAGATGGGTTCATCCCCGCCCTATCCCTCTTAACATGAATATTGAAATGCAGCCAGATTTGTTGAAGCTTGTACATTCTGTCCATAAATATTGCTGTCAAGCGTTCTAAGGTGTATATATATGCCATCTCTTAGACCACCACAGGGAAATACTTGGTGGGCAAGTGTTCTTCCAGGTGTGGACTATTGTTAACCGTGCCTCCAGGAGGAAAAAGGTGAGCAGCTTGACTCTAGGGGCAATGTATGGATAGACCGAATCCTCACTAGCCTCCCCCAGGTCCATCAACAGGGTCACTGAACAAATCTTATGAATCAAAAGGAGCACCTCGGACCAGAAGCATGATCAAAGATCAGAAGTTCCAACCATGGCATGAAGCTGGACTGGTGTGAAATACCATCTCATGAGGATTTTCTATGCATTAACCTTATGCTGAAGGCAGATAAAGGTCTTGGCCAAGCACATCCAGAGCCACTGCCAACTGTTGTCAGCAATGGAAGTCCCTAGATCCTGCTCCCAGAGCAACTGATCACTGACCTGGTCAGTGAACTGCTCTGCCACCGTGTAGCTCCACTGGCAAGTGAAGACCTTCTGTCCCTGAACTCTGACCTCTGTCAGTAGTTTGAGGCCCTCCTCCACCCGCAGGCTTCTGCCTGCGCCTCATCCCTGGTGTCTAGTGGGAAAGCTCTGCTCTTCTGCTGGGCTGCCCTCTGCCTCTTTTATCTTTTCTCCTCATTTTTTTTTCTTTTGTGTGCTGTTTTTTGTACCTTTTGCTTTTTGCACTTTCCTCTATCTTTTTCTCATTTTCTCCTCACTCCTCTCTTTCTCATATCTCTCTCTCTCTCTACCCTGTCACTCTCCCTGCTGCTGCTGCCCCTGCACCCCCCTATTTCTAATTCTCTCTACCCGCCGCTGCTGCCCTGCGGCCCCACCCCCCATTTCCATGCTGTTTCCCATTCCCGCCTCCCAGCTGTCCTCTCCTCCCCCATCCCTACTTAATGGCGGCTGCACCACTGGCACGCCTAAGGCAAGCCCATCTCCGCCCATCTGCGACCCGACTGCGACCAGCACCAGGACCCCTGGTCCTGCCACCCGCCACCTCTACACATCAGCAGCACTCATCTCAGTCAACCCAGGACGCAACAACAACTGCAAGCAAGCATCACCAGCTAACACCCACGGTCCCTTTTGCTGCCTCTGCTGCTGCCAAACTTACACCACCACCAAGACCTTGGACCCAGCACAACTCACCCAGGACAACACTCTGACCCTGCAAACTCTGAAGTGCATTCTTCTCAATGTCTGCTCCATCCATAAACACGCTAGCCAAATCTGGGACCTCCTTGACAGCACCACCCTGGACGTTGCGTTCCTCACCGAGACCTGGACCAACACCACCTCAGGACCAGACATCGTCATTGCCATCTCCCAGGGATACAAGATCACCCGGAAAGACCACCGTAGCCGCCATGGGGAGAACAGCGCCATTATCCACAGGTCCAACCTCCGCCTTAACACATACTCCGAATACTCCAAGAATCCACAAGTCTGATGGAACACCTCCACTTCAAGCTACATACCAGCCCAACATCCACCACCATGGGAACCCTTATCTACCGCCCTCCCGGACCACGTACTCCCTTCACCGACTCCATCACGGACTGCATCTCCGTGGGGAGACCTCAACTTCCACCTCGAAAACCTACAAGACTCCAAAACCGCATCCCTCCGAGACAACCTCCACAACATAGGACTCCGACAGATCGTGACAGAGCCAACACACTCAGCAGGACACACCCTCAATCCCATCTTCATAACCGGAACCTCCGCCACCTTCAGTCACACTACAGAACTCCCATGGACAGACCACTGATGTATCCATTTCACCTTTAACACACCTACCATCATCAAACCCCAACACCATCACATAGAAACTGGACAAAACTAACTGGGGATCAGCTCACTGCCACCCTTGCCACCCCCACCATCGCACACAACGACGACCCAAACACCGCAGCACACACCTTCCACAAATGGATCGCCAACTGCGCCAACACCATAGCTCCCCTCATAAAGAACAACAACACCTTTGCAAAGAAAGCCAGCTGGTTCACCCCAGAACTCTGAGAATCTAGGCGCACTTGTCGCCACCTCAAGAAAATCTGGAGAAACACTAAATCCACAGAAGCCCATAGCAACTTCAAAGTCGCCACCACCGCACACCACCAACTCATCAGAAACACCAGAAAGAAACCTCTTCAAGACAGAATCTCCTCACACGCACACAACAGCAAGGAACTCTTCAGCATCATCAAGGAGTTCGCCCAACCCAACAGTGAAACAACGGACATCCCAACCTCACAGGACCTCTGTGACAGACTCAACACCTACTTCCACCACAAAATCAAGACCATCTATGACAGTTTCAGTAAGGACAACCTATGCACAAAACCCCCTCTACCAAAACCCGACACCAACAAACCAACAATCACCACCTGGACCCCCCTCACCACCAAAGATACTCTAAGAACAATGAGGTCCATGCACTCTGGGGCCCCCACGGACTCATGCCCCCACCACATTTTCAACATAGCCGCAGACATCATCACCCCCAAGCTCCGCCTCACCATCAGCCACTCAGTAACTGCTGCCACCTTTCCCGACGACTGGAAACACGCCAAGATCAACCCCCGCCTCAAGAAACTCTCGACAGACCCCACCGAACTCAAAAACTTCAGGCCCATCTCCCTACTCCCATTTTCTGCAAAAGTCATTGAAAAAATCATGTAAACAGCCAACTCACCATGTTTATAGAAGACCACAACATCCTCGACATCTCCCAATCCGGAGATGTCAGGAAAAACCATAGCACCGAAACAATCCTCCGGGCCGCAACAGAGACATCCGCTCCCTGCTGGACAAGGGAGAGACGACGGCACTCATCCTAATAGACCTCTCATCGGTCTTCGACACCGCCTCCCATCACATCCTGATAAGAAGACTCCACGAAGTTGGCATCAGAGACAAGGCCCTTTAGTAGATCCAATCCTTCCTCTCTGGCAGAACTCAACGAGTGAGACTCGCCCCTTTCCTCGCAGACCCCACACCCACCAACTGCAGAGTGCCCCAGGCATCCGCCCTCAGCCCCACGTTGTTTAAAGTCTACATGGCCCCGTTACGCACCCTCATCAGAAGCTACGGAATCAACATCATCTCCTATGCCGACGACACCCAACTCATCCTCTCCCTCTCCAACAAACCCAACAAAGCCAGACACAACTTCCATGAAGGCATGGAAGCAGTCGCCAACTGGATGAGAAACAGCTGCCTTCAACTCAATGCAAACAAGACAGAAGTACTCATCATGGGCCCTCAACCCAGAGCGTGGAACTACTCCTGATGGCCACCCACCCGCGGACACCCGCCCACCCCCACCAGCCAAGCCCGTAACCTCAGAATCGTCCTAGACTCCAACCTCAGCATGAACCATCAAATCAACTCAGTCACCTCCACCTGCTTCCGCACCCTCTGCCTCCTACGCAAGTCCTTCAAGTGGATCCCCCTTGAACATAGAAAGACCACCACACAAGGCCTCATCACCAGCAGACTGGACTATGGCAATGCACTCTACACTGGAATCAACAAGAAACTCACCTGCAAACTACAAAACATCCAGAATGCCTCCTCCAGACTGGTTCTCGACCTACCTCGACATTGCCACATCTCACAACACCTGCATACACTGCACTGGCTTCTCATAGAGAAAAGAATCACCTTCAAGATCCTCCCCATGCACACAAAGCCCTCCACAACACCGGACCAGCCTACCTGAACTAGCGACTCAACCTCCACGTACCCCACAGGACCCTACACTCAGCCCAGCTCTCTCTCGCAGAAGTACCCCGCATCAGGAAAACCAGAACAGGAGGACTCTGCTTTTCCTACCTCGCAGACACCGCCTGGAATGCCCTCCCTCTCCACATCAGACAAACCACCTCCCTCCTCAGCTTCACAAAGGAACTGAAGACATGACTTTTTAAAGAAACACCTCACCGGTAAACGATACACTTTACCTCCCCAGCGCCTTGAGACCCTAACAGGTAAGTAGTTGCACTATACAAGCACTGATTGATTGATTGATTGATTGACTGATAAGGATGTCTCTGGGAAAGGCTGCTCAAGGCTGCATAAAGGTGAGTGATGCCCCTCCTAGGAGATCCCTGGGGAAGATTTGTTCCACAGGCGTTTTTGGTTTACTGCAGTTACCTTTCACTAGGAGTGTGTTTGCCCAGTGTAAACGGAACTTATCTGCCACAGACAGATTGAAGCACTACCTACATGTCTGCCTATCTAATTAATCCCATCTTGGTACAACTCCCGCAGAAGTGACAAGGTTTCCCCTCCTTCAAATCCGCAAAACACGAATCCAGCATGACCGGTTCAAACTCTGGGATATGTACAATAAAAGAGAAAGGGAAAGGATATTTAGTATCTTTCTGGCAATGATTCATTTCATCCCAATGTTGCAGGAGAGTAGCAATTGCATACAGTAGTGTCTTTCTGTGAAGGTAAAAAACATTTTTTTGCCTCAGCCATAAAATATGATGAAAAGGGATGACAGAGCATCCCTATCCCAGGAGCACCTAAAGTTTGTCGAGAGCAGACTGTAGTTGGGAGGAGTGAATGTAATACTCTATATTGGGAAGTCCAAGCCTTCTGTCTGACCTTCTCTTATATAATGCTGCTTGTGGTATTCGGAGAGTGGAATTTTGTGACATGAATTGTAGCAACTGGTTTTGGGCATGTTGAATGTCATCACGAAGGATCCAAAGGGGCAAAGTGTGCATCATATAGATTAGCCAGGACAGAAAGTTCATTTTCACAGCATTAATGCTACTCAGCCATGACATCTCCAGCCTACCTCAGTGGTAGAGGTCCTTCAATAAGACTTCCAACCCCAGAGGTATAGTATGTTCATAGAGCGTGTGGGTGGAGCTAGTCAAGGAGATCCCTAGATAAGACAAGAGGATGGTATCCCATGCAAGACCATATGAGGAAAACAAGGATCAGGCCCTGTGAGTGGAGTCTGCTATCCCACTACCTATAGACTTTGCTTAATTAATGCGGAAGCCTGATGCCACTTCGAAATGTTTTAATTCGTTCACAAATTGAAAAGGGTATCCAGGCATGCATTAAGCACAATATGTCATCTGCGGACAGTGCTAATTTGTAGATTTCTCCATCCACCTTAAGCCTTCGGATTCCACTGTTTATTTCAAGGCGGTGGATCAGTGCCTCCATTGTAAGGGATTAGATTAGTGGAGACAGGGTGAATCCTGATCTTGTGCCCCTTCAAAGAGGTATCGCAGAGGAGAGGGCACCGTTAATTCTAATACGGAACGTCTGGGTTTTATAGTTGGCCAGCAAATATGTCATCATGTGAGGGCCTAGCCCAGAATTCAAAAGGACCTCATAAAGGAATTTCCAATCCACCCAGTCAAAGGCCTTGTCTGCATCTAGCTAGCGAAGGGTGGTTGTGGTTATGGTCCGTTCTGCCACATCCATCACGTTCATCACCTGCCACACATTATCCCGAAGTTGCCTGTTCCTAATTAAACCTGACTGGCAGCTAGATAATAATAACCTCCAGAGAGAGTGGAGACGGGCGACCAGGATGGAGATGAATATTTTAACATCAAAATTTAGCAGGGCAATGTGCCTAGAAGAAGGCAAAATCTTGTAGATAACAGTCCTTGGTGGCAGCTGGTGGTGTTTGGACATTGTTGGACTTTTGCTTATGCAGGGTCATCCTGAATCTTTTTGCCTCCTGCCTCCTATTTTTTTTTGACCTGTCGCTGTTGGCTTTTCAACTCTGAGCACTTTCCCACTGCTAACCAGTGCTAAAGTGCATATGCTCCCCGTGTAAATTGTATGTAATTGGTTTATCCATGATTGGCCTATTTGATTTACTAGTAAGTCCCTAGTAAGGTGCATTAGAGGTGCCAGGGCCTGTAAATCAAATGTTACTAGTGGGCCTGCAGCACTGGTTGTGCCACCCACACAAGTAACCCTGTAATCATGTCTCAGACCTGCCACTGCAGTGTCTGTAAGTGTATTTTTACACTTTAAATTTGACTTGGCAAGTGTACCCACTTGCCAGGCCTAAACCTTCCCTTTTCTTACATGTAAGGCACCCCTAAGGTAGGCCCTAGGTAGCCCCAAGGGCAGGGTGCAGTGTATGGATAAGGTAGGACATATAGTAATGTGGTTTATATGTCCTTACAGTGAAATACTGCCAATTTCGTTTTTCACTGTTGCAAGGCCTGTCTCTCTCATAGGATAACATGGGGGCTACCTTTAAATATGATTAAAGTGTAGATTCCCCTAGAGAGTAGATGGACATGTGGAGTTTGGGGTCCCTGAACTCACAATTTAAAAATACATCTTTTAGTAAAGTTGATTTTGAGATTGTGCGTTTGAAAATGCCACTTTTAGAAAGTGAGCATTTTCTTGCTTAAACTATTCTGTGACTCTGCCGTGTTTGTGGATTCCCTGTCTGGGTCAGTTTGACAGTTGGGTTGTTTTTCCCCTCACACCAGACAGTGACACAAAGGGGGCTGGGGTGTAACCTGCATTTCCTGATTAGCCATCTCTGCTAGGAGGGAGAGGTGGAGTGGTCACTCTCATCTGAAAGGACTGTGCCTGCCTCTGACAATGCCGGCTCCAACCCCCTGCTGTGTGTCTGATGACTTGCCTGGGCAAGGCAGGATTTCACAAGTAGGTGTGAGTCCCCTTTGAAGAAAGGTGACTTCAAAGACTAAAATGGGTATAAGAAGGGCACCCAAATCTACAGACTTTAGAAACAGTTCTGGAACCAAGAGGAACCTCTGCCTGGAGAAGAGCTGATAGCTGAGGAAGAAGTGCTGCCCTGCCTGTGACTGTGCTTTGTGGAGCTTTCCTGCAGTGCTGCTTCTGCCAGAGTAAGAGGGCAAAGACTGGACTTTGTGTGCCTTCCATCTTGTGAAGAAATCTCCAAGGGCTTCAGTTACAGCTTGCCTCCTGTTGTTTGAAGTCTCAGGGACTGCAAAGACTTCTCTCTGCCAGCACCTGGGGTCTCTGGAGAGACTCCTGCTCTGACAAGTGGTGCCCTATCCAGTCCCTGGGCCCTTGAAAGGAAAGCTGGTGGAAATCCAAGGAAATCGACTTCGGACGACTCCGGACCGACGCCGCTGCTGAATCCGGTAACGCCGCCTGCACCTGACGCCGTGGCCTTCGCTGGAACGCGACACTCTTTGCAGGCCCGTCGCCGCAGCAGCCCCGCTGAAGTCCGCGACTCCGTGGAAGTCGCCGCACCACGTCGTGGCCGACGCCGCTTGAAGTGCACGGATTCAACGTTTCGCACAGACGCCGCGATTCCTGACTTCGCGCCTCGGCTTGTTTTCACTCTTCACCAAAGGTACTGTACTTGGGGGTCTACACGACTCCGTGTCCGGCGCCGCTGGTGTCGGCTTGTTGGGAACGACTCCGTCACGACGCCGTGTTAACATCTCATTGAAGCATTTTTGTTTCTAAGCGCTATTTTTGAGTTTAATCTTTAAAAATTCATAACTTGATTTTTGTATGTTGGATTTTTGTCATTTTGGTTTTGTTTTGTTTAGATAAATATTTCCTATTTTTCTAAACCGGTGTTGTGTCCTTTTTTAGTGTTTTCATTAAGTTACTGTGTGTGTTGGTACAAATACTTTACACCTAGCGCTCTGAAGTTAAGCCTACTGCTCTGCCAAGCTACCAAGTGGGTAAGCAGGGGTTAGCTGAGGGTGATTCTCTTTTACCCTGACTAGAGTGAGGGTCCTTGCTTGAACAGGGGGTAACCTGACTGTCAACCAAAGACCCCATTTCTAACAGACATGATATAAAAATGAGCAATTGGCAGGGGCTGCTCCTCCGTTAGGGCAGAGGAGCATCATCCCCTCCCCCCCAGCAGCTGCGAAACCTTTACAAGAAAAAGATAATAAACTGCATTTATTATTGTTTTCTTGTAAAGGGAAAGGGCATTGGGGGTGATGAGCACTGAGAGGATTGACAGAGCACTCCCCTCAGTGCGCATGTATGTTTGGCCAACCATCTCGGGAAAGCCAAACACACACACACACAGTTGCTGGGCTGGAGAGAGCACGCACAGGCTCCCAGTAATCCTGGGAGCACCCTGGTTGGGCTCTCCCAGACAATCCTAATATTGCTTTGAGCAGCGTCAAGATTGGCAGCAGGGGAGGCTGGGAGCCTGTGCCTGCAGCCTGGAGCGACGAGGGAAAGAGGTGTGGCGCAGCGGCAACAAAGGAGATATGTTTTTATTTATTTTTTATTAAATGTCCTCCCACCCCCTGTGCATCGCACCCGCCCCACCTCTTCAGAGGGCAGCAAGCCGCAACAGGTAATTGGTCTTGAAAAGATTGAGAATCGTGAGTTTGTATGTATCGGATGTATGTATTCCCCTAATGGATGAGATATGACTCCTACTTTGTTTCTGCTGTAATTTGTACTCCAGGAGTCTATGGGTCTTATACCCCTTTTCAAAATATTTCTGACTGATATATAGGAGTTTATGTGTGTCATCTGTAATATAGACCTGCTCAGTTGTCCCTGAATGCGCCACAACTCCCTGTATACCCTATTTGAGTCTGTAGCATTGTCTTAGGTCTCAAGCTAGGAAAGGCCAATCTCAAGATCCTCCTTAGCTAATTTGACAAAAGTGGATGTGTGATTTATGAATTGACCTCGCAGTACCGGCTTGGCTTCGGCCCACGCAGTGGCAAGAGACACCTCTCCAGTGTTGTTTTTCTTAAAATAATGCTCTAGAGACTCCCACACTGAATACCACAATGCTAAGTCTCGAGATGCAATTTTGTTAATGTACCATGACGGAGCCTCCCGCTGGGTGGATACCCACACATCCAACACCAAAACCAACAGGGCATGGTCTGGCAGGGTCTGGGTACCCATAATGGCTAATAAGATGCATAGCTGTAGAGAGGCAGGAAATAGTTTGAATAGTAGGTACAGTATTTCTCTCTAGTGTGAGTCTCCCTCCAAATATCCACCAAAGTTAAAATCCTCAATGCCATGTGTCAGAGGTGGTGGGATCAGATAAGTATTGTAGTGGGTCAAAGAGTGGTCTAGTGAAGAGTTTAGAACTGTATTGAAATCGCCCACAATATTCAGATCGCCTTTAGTAAAGGTTGCAACATGTGGGAGGAGGGAGGCATAAAATGCATCCTTATTGTCATTGGGGGCAAGATGGAGAAGAATGGAACTGTCCTGGTGCCCAGCCTAAGTCTGAATCCCACCACTCTGCCCACCCATCTAATAGATGAATAGATATGGAGAAGCCTCAATAAGAGGGCCACCCCCTTGGTCTTAGTGGGGCCAGGCGCATGGAGATGTGTCTCCTGAAGCATAACTATGTCCACCTCCTTGGTGTGAAGCCACTTCAGGAGTGCTTTCTGTTTCATAGAAGAGTTAAGCCCCTGCACATTCAGGGAACCTATGCTAAGGAGATGTGTCATTTAAGCACGATGGGGCATCAATGCAGTCAGTAGGGGCTGGAAATGGAAGGCAGGCCCAATAGATTACAATGAAACCCCCACCTCCCTTGAGGGGACCAAGAGCCCAAGCTAACTATACTCTAAGATGTAATGCACACACTGGAACGATGTATAAGGGAAAAACAGCAACTGCAAAACAGAACTGAACAGTGTTGAAGAAAATATAGCCACGTTTAATTAAATAAACATTGGATGGCGGTCAAATGGTGTGCATCAGCTGAATTGGGGCAGGCAGCTTGTGAGGGTGCTCCATGGCCCACACCAATCCCCCCCCAAATCCAAAGAGTATGAGGTGCCACAGTATGACCGTGGGAGACATTGAACGGCCACCACCAAAAGGGGTCAACACCCAGAGTAGCTATACAGTTCAGCAAGCAAAAGACCAACCCACCAGGCTAAATGTTCGAAGATAGCAAATGTCTTATGGCCAGTCAATCATTATTAGGAACAGGTAGGTCCATCCGCTGGTCTTGCTAGCGTGCTGGTCTTCTGGAAGCCCTATGGCCATCGCCAAGAGTGATCGTCGCCATCCATCCATCTCTTTAGAGCTGGGGGCCACCGACTGGTCACAGCCCTTTCAGGTGGAAGAACCATATGCAACAAAGTTTGGGCTACATCTGATGTTCACGCAGCTATGCGTTTGTTATCAACTGTGAAGATTAAGCGCAGCAGGAAGCCCAGCGATACAGGATTCTTTTTTATGTAGATAGGATAGCACCTCCGAAAAGTTGTGCCATTCGGCCAATGTCTGGGTCACTATGGCCCTCATTACGAGACTGGTGGTCATCTGACCACAAGCCTTGCAGTAGCGGTCTTACCATTGCAGGCCCGGCCGTAAAAACCACCACATCACAAGTTGTGCGGTTTGGCAGACGCTAAACCTCCACAACACCGCCTGGCCTGCCAGTGCGGTCACACCGCCTCGGCCAGCGGTGACCACCTTCAACCCGGCAGCAGGCCTCAGCCTGCCGGCCGGATTACAAGTCTGCAGGCTTTCCGTGGCAGTCACCCCACCGCGTAAACTCTGGTGGAAACATACCCGGCGACAGGAATCCCCATTCCTGTCACGGGCACACGCACCCCCACACATCCACAAACATGCAGACACCTGTCCACACACTTACAAACACCCCCTCACCCCTTCACGCACGCATACACACCCCTCGGCATGCACATTCTTTCACACAGACACCCCTACACACTTGCATACATGCAGACACACAACCCCATTCATGTGCACATACATGCACACCAACATTCAATCACATACATGCAAGCATTCACTACCCCTTCTGCATACTTGCACTCACGGACACACAGACACCCCCCTGCACTGCATACACGCACCACCAAGCCCCCCACCATACACATCCATTTACACACCTGCACTCACAAATATGCACCTCACTCATCTGCACACTTGCAGACAGACAACCCCACTCTTTCGCTCACAAAAATACACTCATAAACCCCAATTTGTTCACATACACGCACACACACACATGCATCCATGCATCTTTCAAAAAGACCGCTGAAGTCAAAATGAGGGAATATGTCTTGAAAAAGAATGAAGGTATTGCCTCTGAAGCAATGAGTCCAATTTCTGAACTGTTCACAGAATATCTTCCATGACCTGATAGAAGTGGACTCTGGTGTTTAAATTGGGTGCAAGTAAGTTCTGTTGCTGACATGAGGAAAAATACGATGGGTGCAGTCAAAGGTAAGATACCTACCCTCCTGAAGAATGTGACGGAACAGTGCCTGTATGTACTTCTTCAGCTTGGGATTGGAAGCAGAGTAATTCAGATTTCAAATCTGTATGTTGTTGCAGCATGAGCGGTTCTCATAGTCTTCCATGGTGTCACCCAGATGGCGCTGGTGGGTTTATAGCACTGACACCCTCTCAACCAGTTCATCCTGTACCTGATCCTGTTGTGCCACTGTCGCCTCCACCAGATCCATAAGGGACTTAACCCCCTTCACAGATTGATCTAGTTCGGAGCGCGCTTTTGTAATGTTCACATTCATAGCCGCGATATCCTTCAACTTTTCCAGCAGGAGGGATTGAATGTCTCCCTTCGTCACAGGTTGGGATAAGTGTGGGAGATGTGTTGCCTCTCTGCGATGTCTCCTCTGCTGCCTCTGGGCTGCCAGTGGTTTTGGGTGTTTGCATGGGGGATAGCATGACTTTGATGGAGGAGATCTTCAGGGGCTTGTGGCGTCAGGATGCCATTGGAAGGGCCCCCTCCCCAAGGGATCCGCTGCAGATACTGGTACAGAACTGGCAGGCAAAGGAAATGTCCCAAATGTTCCAAAAACTTCCTCAAATTTGCCCGAAGGCTTCCCATAGGGGTGTGAGTTTCAGAGGTCTCCTGTTAGTCTGGAATCACCATTGGCCCCCACATGGCCAGAAAACAGAATGCAGGCATCACAGTTTCGGTCTCAATTTGGCAGGGAGGCCAGGTAGGAGCGCTAACTGTCGGTCCTATGCAACAAGGATACTCACGCTGATGCAGGTGTCCATCTTGGTAATGGAGCACCAACAGACTTTCCAATGCGATCACAGGTGCGCCCATTGCTACGGCTCGCTCACTCACTTCTCAGGTCCCCGCCAGTGTCTACCAGGCAAGTGGCTGCTCAGTGCTCCAAGAGAGTCAAATGGGGGGCGGGGGGTAACTGGCTTTTCAGGAGCCCTGGCCCCGGGAGCTCAGACGAGGCACATGACCTAGAGTCCTCGTCCACACCACACCCCATACTGTCATTCTTATAATTGTTGATTGTCTGATGAAAATGGGGGATGAAATTGCATTAACTGTGTTGGCATTTCCAAGGAGTTAGTACAGACTTTTTGCACATCATACTATCATTTTCTATGCAATTTCACAGGTTTGGATAACTGACATAGATTATCAATTTACTTCAACATTTTGGTCTGCATTATGTAAAATCTAGATGTTGAAGTTTGTCTGAGGACTACAATGGTGGAAGAGGCACTGCCTGCTGTCTATCCAACAGATACGGCTCAAACCACTTCGCAACCGTTCCTCTGATTCCAATCAAGTCCAACCTAGCCAAAAGTGTGTTATGATTAACCGTATCGAAAGCGGCAGATAGATCGAAAAGAATCAAAACCACTGATTGACCATTGTCTACCCTCATTCCCAGCTTATCCATGGCAGTGAGCAGAGTTGTTTCAGTCCCATGATCTGGCTGGAATCCAAATTGCTCTTCATCTAACATTTGCCTAGCTTCCAGGTAGTCAGATAATATCTTACTAACAAAACGTTCCAAGATCTTTACAGTATAAGGTAAATGGGGAAATAAGTCTATAGTTGCCTAATGTTTCTGAATCCAGCTATGGCTTTTGTGATAGGGGTGTAATAATTGCCTTTTTCCAAGCTTCTAGTACCAAGCCATTCTGTAAGGATTGGCAATAAATGTGCCAAAGCACTGGGAAACGTTATTTGACTGACCCTTCCATATCCTATGCAGCAAGGGTTCCAGAGGTGATCCAGAGGATAAAGTCAGTGCCAAAGTAAGAAAGTTATCCTCAGTAGGACAATTAAAGTGTTCTAGTTTGTATGTGAGGTTGGTATGCACAATACAGCGGTAGTTCACTTTCCTGTACTATCCACCTAAGGGGCACGGACTCCAGAGGAAACCTGGGATGAGGTGTCAATGACTTTGATGATTTGATTATTTTTTTCCTCAAAGAAACCTGCAAGGTTATCGCATAATGCCTGTGAAGTGGGTACAGGATGGTTTAGAGAGTCTCAGTTGGACAATTCATGCATTATATTGGACACTTTCTTCATGCTGTTGGATGTAGCTAAGATAGGGCTAGAATAGTGTTCCACCTTTGCTTTCGCGATTTTCTTTTTATACTGTCTCAAAGTGTCTTTTAAAACTGTTTTTCCTCATCTTTATAGGACTTCCACCATTTTCTCTCAGCCTGCTTGCAGGTCAACTTTAAAGCTTTAATCAAAGTGCTATACAACGGAGCTGAAGGCCTCCATGTGGTTTTCAATTCTTTAATGGAAATAATTTGGTCGAGAGTGTCTCCAATATTTTTATCCAACTCTGCATAATTTTCAGACAGTGTTGCAAGACAATGTTTAGAGTAAGATGCTTCAGTTAGCAGAATTACCATATAACAACAGTGAGCATTCTGCAAGAGGGATATCTCCCCCTATTGTATGCATGGTCATCAGTCTAGAATTTTATATTGAATTTACCTGTTTCTACATCTTTGACTTCAGTACCAGAAAATTTAAATAAACTCCAAGAAATTTAGATGTCAGCACAACAATCATTGAGGAAGTCCAAGGCTAACTATAACCATTAGAGGAAAATCCCCAGCACTTAAATATACAGTGGACGAGTAAACCTGGTTACTCACGTAGAATTTGTATTTGAAAAAAGGTTTTGATGCTGTTATTTAAGTTAACTGGTCCATTTACCATGGAAATATTGTGAATCTTGTGACTGTTAGTTTACAACTGTCCTAGTACATGAAAATTCATCCTGTGTATGTATGTATGTCTTCTTTATTTCGGATTAAAAATACAATCCATAAAAGAGAAATGCATACACTGTCAATAAAACAACACAATCAATAAAACAATCATGAAACACAATTAGAAAAATACATCTTACAATCAATAAATAGGTTCCAAATATCTCTACTAGAACATCTCAAAAATCTATTTTTCAAATAAAATCTCAGCTTCTTCCTGACGTTTTAAAAACAAGTTAGTTCATCCAACAACAGCACCACAATATTTTTTTAACTCTAACAGCCCCATCCAGAAACGTAATCACTTGAATACAAACAATGGGAGACAGTAAGATTTGCAAGTAAACTAATGCAGTCTTTGCCTGATAAAAACCTTTCTTTCTTAAGAAGGGGGACTACATAACACTGTTGTAAAGAAGAAAAAGGGCCACAAAAAAATATAAAGTGCATGGTATCCTGGGAGGAGAAGTCAACATAAGAGCAAAGAGTGCAATAATCCCTATTAAATAATATCTGGGGACAGCTAAAGACCAATGTCACAAATAAAATCTAAAACGTGTTAATAAAAAGCGATGGTACACTGAATTCACAGTTCCAAGATAAGGCTCATAACCCAAGTTCAGTATGAATAAGTATATAATCCCTGACATCTTGTGTTTTATGTGTCCTTGTTGAAACCTAGTTCTGCAAAATTGTGTCCTGCTTGAAATCCAGTACAAGTTCAGGTTAATGCAGAAAAATAATATGACGTACATAAGAGTCAGGATGGACAAATTGATTGATGTCAGCTTCAGTGTTTGGTGGCTTGGAGAAGGCGTGGCCCTGACGGTCAGTCATTGAAGCTGGCCTCTAATCTTCATGACCATTACCTTTTAAGAGAATTCTACAATCTTCACCCAAATAAATCAAGAATCCAACTGCCAAGATGTCGGTGGCACAGGAAACATTTACATTTACACGTCAGTCCCATGTAACTTGCTATTACAAAGCTCCTAAACCTTCATAGATTTGGGGGCAGGAGAGGGTAGAGGGGTGCACAGGGTGAGGGCACCGTATGGACAGAAGCCTCTGGTCTCAGAGGGATATGCTATGTTAAATACCTGAGGCTAGAAGAGCTATATGTCCCATAGAGCCACCAGACTTGTCAATATTGGTAGCCATCTGGAATGCCTAGTGTAGGGGCCATTATTTTCAAAGGCTTTTGACATTTGCAAAAGGTCCAAACTGGTAAATCAGAGGGTGTGTGAATGCTAAATTCCTTTTTCCTATGGACTAAACTCATTAAGTGATTTAAAAAAATGCTTCTGAATAGCTTCAAGTGTTTAGAAATGGATACTGTTTCTATATTTGGAAGGGACGTGTTGTAGATGTCCCTTCCAAATACTGAATTGGTTTGCTTTATCAATGTTTTGCTACCAGAATCTGATTGAAACCCATTGATATTTTACTGACACTTCAATGAAGGTGGTAACTCATTCGCAAATGGGGAGGGGTCCTCTTTGTAGGCCTTTCCCTTTGTGAACGCAATAAGAAAGTTTATATGGGAGGAGGTATGGGACCCCTGCTTAAACGTTTGTGAAACATTTCATGTTTTTTTTAAACAAACCCATTTTCCTTTGAGGAAATTGAGGTGCATTTAAAAGAAATATTGCTTTATTTAAAAGAAATCACATTCAGAGCGGTCTCCTGACTCCTGCACGCCAACAAGATCCTTCACGGTATCCTTAATTAGTATAAACAATTACACAATTCAAAGACAGTGAAAATTTCTACTAAATTAGTATAGACACACAAATAACAATTTTAGAGGAACCTTATTTTATACTCAAACTTGTTTTATATATCAACGTACAATCATACAGATATCACAGTTAATCCAACAAATAAATACATATAAGCAGGCCTACAAAATGTACATTGTTCTATATGATACGTGGTCACACAGTGCAGGTTAGCGAGTATAACAAGCCAAAGGTAAAATCCCTTTATTGTGATCAGTGAAAATGGCGATAGACCAAAGTGGGTCAGCAAATTAATGCAGTTATTAAATATCTGGAGCAGAACATCAATCCCTGAATGATGAAGACAATTAACAAAGATCCACACTGGTCATCATAATTTCATAAACAGTATTTTCAGGGGTAATTTTTTACGGCGTTTCAGCCTCAAGCAGTAATTCAAGGGTCATCATCAGGACCAATTAGCTTAAAGAGCACATGGTAGATCCTGGGATCTCCTAACTGACAGGTCCTACACCCCACTATAAGAAGCTTGATCCGGGGATTCTTTTAATGAACCAGTTGTTCTGATATAATTTACTATGGAGTACACATGGAGTCTGTAGTGTAAAAAAAAAGCACAAACACAAAGGCTTTAATGTCTTGCCAACACACTTATAAGCAGTTTATGTAAACCAATACCAAAGATAGGTTTGTGCTTTCAAATGTGTGGGTAAAATACAGAGAGATTGCTGCCCCTCTGTAATGAACCCCAACTGTGCAATACATAAATATTTTGCCAGGAACAACTATTGCTCAAAGATTTTCAGCACAGAAAATGTAATTGTAAAGGGTCTGAAAACCTAGGGGGATATTTATAGAACTGCAACGCAGCAAGTCACCTTGCTTCTCTGCGTGACGGGGAAATAGCAGGAGTGTGGTGTGTTTAATGCAATATGTTGCATTCCTGTCTTTCATCCTGCACTGGTGCCCTTTTGGCTGCCTAGCCCCAATGCAGGCACTGTGGCATTGTGGTGCAAGGGTGCCTCTGTTGCATGCAATATTGTTTTTGTGCTGGAAGAGGCACCTTCCTGCACAAAAGCAATCCTCCAAGGTATATTCTTCTATGTGTGCTGCAGAGTGCAGCACATAGAAAGAGGAAGTAACAAGGAGAAATCAGTGCTTAATTTGTAAATAAAAAGGTGCCGGTGCCCAAAGTCCTCCTCTTAAACACGCGGCTGCTGCAATTAAATGTGTGAACATGGAATACTGAGGAGGCTTAATCCTGAAGCCATCTCGGGCCTCTTCAATCCATGTAAAGCTACTCCCTGCCCCTTCCGCTCACTCTTGCAGCTTTCTACTTTCTTCCTTTGTGACGCTTTTTCGTTTTTCCCTTCATTCGTCTTTCCCATATGTGTCTTTTGCTTGCAGCAAATGCTTGAGGCAGAAGAATAAGCCCCGGCCCTCAAAAATAAGTGCTGGTGCACAGCACCGGAAAGAACAAGCACAAATTAAGCACTCAGAGAAATAGAGATCGCTCTCCTCGTGACTCCTCAACTGGAAAGGCGTAGCATTTTGGTGCATTTTCAGGGAAATCTGGGAATGTGCACAAATCCATGGGAGTTGCGTGGGAACACCTTCCTAGGCCAGAGTAAGGCAACTATTTGCACTGTCTTGCTTTACTGCAAATTTCTGGAGCCACTCAGTGGCCTTGCATGGCTTCACAAATCGCATTTGGGGTTTGCGTCTGGCACGTACCACTTGCGTCGTGCAAACGCGACGAAACAGCCTCATAAATATTCGCTCTAGTTTTCCCTTTATTGTGTACGCAGCTGTTACGTGTTCTGCTTGTGATGTCGCAATGCAACAGTAATAATTTATTAGAGTAGAGTAGCCACAACATTTTCTTATTACAGGTGAATTGTGATGTCTCCACTCTACTGTAATGAGAGTTTGTACACAAGGGTTGGCAGGCATTCGCTTATTATATATTAACATCCTTTGTTTTGCTTTATTTTAGAAAGCAGGAAATCGTGCGCTGTCTTTTAATCTTGTATGAATGAATACGTGTTTAGCTGGGAGTCTGGGATACAGAGTTGCAGGAAAACAGCCCAGACATTGTTGCCCGATACCGCTGGGGGCTGCTAAGACAAAACCCCGAAGACAGGAGACGTCAGAAGAATTCTGATTTACATTCCAATTGCGAATGCATCTTGTCAGCTGGCTCCAACGTATAGTTGTGTGAAGTCTAGCTTCTAGGCGCCCGGCCTGTAAGCAGCTTTGCAAGAACTGGAATACGGCCGAATCCTAGACTCACCGGTAAGAGTCATGCAAAATGTGCGTGGGCAGTTTATTGGCAAAGCTTGAAGGAAACGGTGCTGAGGGTGGAAGAGACAGCCCGTCCCTTCCTCCCCGGGCTTTCCGGCTTCCCTAGGAGCTGACCCCCAGGCGTTTACGGGAGGCGCCTTGTAGGGCTCGGGTCGCTCTGCTTTCACTTTAAGCGGGGGCTTTGCTGGTGGGCAGGGAGGTCATGACACTGACTTCGGCGCCAGGGCTCATCTTACCTTACGAGAGTGTCCAAAAATGGATTTACCTCACCAGTGTGAAAAAAGATTTTACCTCACGAGTGTCAACAAATTGGTTTACCTCACGAGTGTCAACAAATGGGTTTACCTCACGAGTGTGAAAAAAGGTTCACGAGTGTGAAAAAAGGTTTTGCCTCATGAGTGTCAACAAATAAGTTTACCTCATGAGTGTCAACAAGTGGGTTTACATCACGAGTGTCAAAAAATGACTTACCTCACCAGTGTGAAAAAAGTTTTACCTCTCGAGTGTCAACAAATGAGTTTACCTCCTGTTTGAAAAATGGATTTACCTCACGAGTGTCAACAAATGGGTTTACCTAACGAGTGTGTAAAAAGGTTTTAACTCACGAGTGTCAACAATGAGTTTACCTCACGAGTGTGAAAAAGGGGATTACCTCACGAGTATCAACAAATTAGTTCACCTCACGAGATTCAAAAAGTGGGAATTGAACTACTGAGGTTGGCTACACAGATTCCACTTAGCTCTACGGATCTGGAACATTCTGTATTTGGAAATGGCTGAATCTACTGAGGCCTACTTCAGTTCCGATAGGCTCCAAAGAAACACTTCAAATTAACTCTCCGTCTGCGTATGGTTGTGCTAGGTTCAGCGTGTTAATAACTTGATAGTAATCGGTGAGGGGGGGACATAGCTAAGTATAATAATACAACTGTTGATGTTATTATATGTATAGTTATTGCATGAGCAGTAGAGAGTAAAAGGGCAGTAGAGAGTAAATAATAAAATAAAAAGAAGAAATATTAGTAGTGATCGTGGTAATACCAATACTGGTAATAACAGTAATAATAGAAATAATAATTGTTAGAAATTGTTTTCTCTAGTTGGCAGTTGGTTTGCACCCAGTCCAAGTAGAGACCCTCGCTGTAGTCAGGATAAGGGAGATACCCAGTCAGATAACCCCTACTCACCCCCTTGGCAGCTTGGCACCAGCAGTCAGGCTTATCTCAGAAGCAATGTGTAGAGCATTTGCACATAACACACAGTAATACAGCGAAACACTACAAAAGGACACCACACCAGTTTTAGAAAAAATAGACAATATTTATCTGTTTAAAACAAGACAAAAATTGGAAAATCCAACATACAGTAATTAACATATGAATTATGTAAGAATTACTTAAAAATACTAAGAATTACTTAAAAATACAGTTCCTTGAAGTCGATAGCTCCATCGGGGCTGTCACGGCGTCATGAACAACAAATCCAACAGTTCAGGCCGGCCACGGCATTGCGGCAAGCTATGGTATTGGGAAGACCCGCACACAGTACCTTGGAAATGCTGGGCGTTGTGATCCTCACAATGAGATCCGTAGTGCGGCGTCATAGGCGCCGATTTTGGAGGTTGGTGCGGGGGTCATTGGGCCCTTGAAGTCACACGTGTTGCAGATCGAATTCAAGGCTGATGACAAAGTCAAGAGCGGTGGCGTGGATGGTGTCGGGCTGCAGTGCGAAGTGGGACAATGCGATGTGCGGTGCCCACAGGTCATGGTGCAAGCAGCAGCTCAGTGGCAGTGTCCTGCAGCGTCTGTGAGATCAGGGCTGCAGTGTGACGGTGGGTGCTGCACTGTGTGGAGTCTCCAGCTCACTGTGGAGGTAGCGTTGTTGTTGTTGCTGAATAGCTGTCGTCTGTGGGCCCAAGGCAGCAGTGCAGCATGGGTCAGGCTCTATGCGGCACCCACAGGGCGTGGTTCAGACAGGGTTGTCTGATGACGACACTGGAGTTGATGGTGTTGGCGGACCAGGGCAGCGGGATGGGATGGTGCATTGTGTACCTCACGAGCGGTGTCCTTAGGCCACTGTGCAGGCTGCAGTGTCTATGTCAGCCTGGAGCATCGTCATTGGGATGCCAAGGCTGTGGTGAGAGCAAGGCACAGCAGAGTGCGGGGCCCACAGGTCATGGTGCAAGCAGCGGTTTGGTGACGGTGTCAGGTGGCAGCATGGGTGAAACCAGGGTTGCGGTGCAATGTGGGGCACGGCTCCGTGTGGTGTTATCAGGTCACGGTGCAGTCAGTGGCGTCGTTGACGGCGTTGCTGTGGTTTTTTCTCTGTTGCAGCACAAAACACACAGTTCCCAGTGCTGTAGGCAGATGAAGCCGAAGTCTTTGATATCCCTGAGACTTTCAACAGAAGGCAAGCTCTACTCCAAGCCCTTGCAGAAACATGACAAGCAGAATAGACAGCAAAGTCCAGTTTTTCCCCTCTTTAACGCAGAAACAGCAACTGAAGGCCAACCCAACAAAGCATACACAGCAAAGGGGCAGTACTCTTCCTCCAGCTCTTCAGCCCTCCTCCTTGGCAGAGGTTCTACTTGATCCAGAAGTGTTCTAAAAGTCTGGGGGTTTGAGTCCACTACTTATACCCAGTTCTGGCTTTGAAGTAGGCAAACTTCAAAAGAAAGTCTCTATTGTTTACAAGATCCTGCCTTGCCCAAGCCTGGACCCAGACACACACAAGGGGGTCAGAGACTGCATTGTGTGAGGGCAGACACAGCCCTTTCAAGTGTAAGTGACCACTTCTCCATCCACTCTAGCCAAGATGGCCCATCAGGATATGTAGGTGATACTCCAGCTCCCTTTGTGTCACTGTCTAGTGGAAATTCACAAACAGCCTGTCAGTCTGACCCAGACGTGGAATACACAAGCAGGCAGAGGAACAGAATGGTTAAGCAAGAAAATGCCCACTTTCTAAAAGTGGCATTTTCAAACTGGCAATCTAAAAACAAACTTTACCAAAAGGAGTATTATTACATTTTGAGTTCAGAGACCCCAAACCCCATATCTCTAGCGCTCCCAATATGAAACTGCACTTAAAATATATTGAAAGGTAGTCCCCATGTTAGTCTATGAGAGAGAGGCCTTACAACAGTAAAAACTGAATTTGGCAGTATTTCACTGTCAGGACATGTAAAACACATCAGTACATGTCCTACCTTAAACATACACTGCACCTTGCCCATGGGGCAACCTGGGGCCTCCCTAAGGGATGCCTTACATGTACAAAAAGGGAAGGTTTCAGTCTGGCAAGTGAGTACAGTTGCCTGGTCGAATTGGCAGTTCAAATCTGCACACACAGACACTGCAATGGCAGGTCTGAGACATGTTAACAGGGCTATTCATGTCGGTGGCATAATCAGTGCTGCAGGCCCACTTGTAGCATTTGATTTACAGGCCCAGGGCACACATAGTGCACTTTACTGGGGACTTATAAGTAAATCAGATATGCCAATCATGGAGAAACCATTCACCAATACAATTTACATAAGGAGCACTTGCACTTTAGCACTTATCAGCAGTGGTAAAGTGTGCAGAGACAATATACCAGCAAAGCCAGAGCCCAGCATACCATAAAACCAGGAGGTCAGAAAGCAAAAAGCCAGAGGAAACACGCCAAAAATGCCAGGTCTAACAATAATAATAAAAATAATGATAATAAACAATAATCATAATAATAATGTTACTGTTATTATTATTATTATCAGTGTTATTATGCTAATACTAATACTAAAACTAATACTAATAAGAAAAAGAAGAAGAAATACTAGTAATGATAGTGGTAATACTATACTAGAAATAATAGCAATATTAATAATACCAATACTCATGTTATTGTTATTATTATTATTATGCTAATAATACTAATACTACTAAGAAGAAGAACAAAAGGAATAAGAAATACTAGTAATTATAGAGGTAGTAGCAATACCGGTAATAATAGTAGTAATAATAATAATCATAACAACTATTATGACTACTATTATTATTATCACAATGATAATAATAACAATAATAATAATATGAAGAAGAAGAAATACTAGTAATGATAGTGGTGATACCAATATTGGTAATAATAGCACTAGTAATATTAACAATAATGTTACTGATAAAAATATTAATAATGATAGGGATGGTACTAATTCTCCTACCAATAACAACAGCTTATACGTCCGAACTCCATCCTTCTGAGATCAGTAAGTAAGAGCTTTGAAACTACAACAGTAAATAATGACCGCCTGCTGTCCATAACATGACCATAAGTAAATGTTCGTGCTGCGGTAATGCGTCACATTCTTCTTTCTGGTCCTTGTGAAGTATCTTTGGATTCTAGTACATGTAGTTTTTGCTTTTATACTGCTTCATACTTCTGTTTCCCATATTTGTCTACGTTTAGTAAGTAAAAATATTGTTTACTTACTTAAAACCCTAAAAATTAGGAAAATATTATACAATACATTCACAACCTTAGTAGTTCAGCATTTGCAGCCTCCCTGCGCCAAAGGCCTATTACTTATTTACATATCCTTCTTAATACATAAAAACATAATATGGTAATTCAGTCAGGCTGTCCAGTAACTCACAAAATTCATTCATCACTTAAGAGCATTATACATCTAGTTACACACATAAAACATCTCTAAATGCCATTAAATAAAAATGTGTCTGAAAACAAGGCCCATATTTATACTTTTTTAGCGCCGCATTTGAGTAATTTTTTGACGCAAAATCGGTGCAAACTTTGAAAATACAATTGTATTTTGTAAGTTTTCGCCGATTTTGCGTCAAAAAATGCCGCAAATGCGGCACTAAAAAAGTATAAATATTGCCCACAATTGTATTTTGAAAGTTTGCGCCGATTTTGTGTCAAAAAATGACGCAAATGCGGCGCTAAAAAAAGTATAAATATGGGCCCAAATGTCTTAAAAGTGCTGAGTGCATGAAATGTAGATACCTACGCCATATTTATACTATTTTAGCGCCGATTTTTGACACAAAAGTGGCACAAACCTACAAAATACAACTGAATTTTGCAAGTTTGCGCTGCTTTTGCTTCAAAAATGACGCAAGCGCGGCGCTAAAAAAGTACAAATATGGGCCTTAGTGTACTGAGGTCCTGTATTTGTCTACATTTAGGTTCTGTGTATTTCTGATATGTTGTGATATTACCGGGTGCTATCTACGTGGCACTGTCCTCAGCTCTGTAGTATCGTTGTGTGTGATTTCACCACTTGTCTTTCTCTTGCCCTTCATCAGAGCACCCCCTGTCTCAGGGACATGAAGAAGCTCAGAACTCCATCAGATTCGCCCCTGACAGGACACAACCTGAGCTCCGTGCGGGGATCTCCCGCTGTGGCAGATTGGTGAAAGTGCCCGAGTCTATAGTATCCCATATTATTTATTTATAACAATCTTGGAAAGAATGTCTTATACATTAAGATCCCTGCGGCCCTGCGTGATCTTGGGCAGATCAACACTCTTCATGTGCCAGAGCTCTGAACCAGGGAGCCTGAACTGTTGAAAGTTTGAGGTGGGAAGCCTGGGTCAGATGTGGGGGCAGAAGGGGAGCAGAGAGCGAGCCTGGTCAAACAGTGCGTTTCACGTCCTTGCGCCCGCACATGGCCTTGTTGATCAGGGGCAGGGCTGGTGCTCGGGTGGAAGGCCCGGGCACACCCCCTGGAGCCAGGCAGCGGGCTGCACTAGCGCAGCTCGCTGCAGCTCTGGTCCAACTCCTCCCCCGGCCCTCTTCCCTCCTTCTTGGAAGCTGGAGCGTCTTTTCTTTTTCCGAGCTGCCTCTTCCGTGTGAGCGCCAGAGGGATCGAGAGGGCGGCAGGGGCGGGTGTCTCGCTGAGTGGCAGTGTGTGTGTGTGTCTGCTTGTGTTTGTGTGTGAGGATCTCTGTGTGTGTGTGTGTGTGTGTGCGCGCGCGTCTTTGCGCGCGCTTGATCCAGGGGTCCCATGGCACACCACCAGCAGAACGGACAGTACTACCGC
This sequence comes from Pleurodeles waltl, assembly GCF_031143425.1. Taxonomy (NCBI): domain Eukaryota; kingdom Metazoa; phylum Chordata; class Amphibia; order Caudata; family Salamandridae; genus Pleurodeles; species Pleurodeles waltl. Next base: position 1,005,076,594 of record NC_090449.1, on the reverse strand, counting down.
ACTGACAGCAGCGACTCCGCAGCCTGCATGATGCCCCCCCAAGCAGGCGGGAAGCAGGAGGAAGACCCGGAGAAGGAGGGGGCGAGGAAGGGCCGGAAGAAGTGCAGCCCCGTCTGGCCGGCCATGGCTGTGATGGCCATCCTGGCGCTGCAGATCGCCTCCGTCACCGGCCTCTTTGTTTACTTCACCATGTCCATCTCCAAGGTGAGCTGCGGCCGGAGGAAGGGGGCTGGGGAAGGGGGCTGGGGAAGGGGGCTGACCCGACTGTGCCCACGTAACGGCGCGCTGACCAGGTAGGCTCTGCGTCCGGGCATGAATGAAGCCGGGTTCAGAGGGCAGCGAGAGTCAGAGGTAGGACTGACCAGCCAGAGTCTCAAGGAGAAACTGGCCGGCCAGAATCAGAGGGGAGAACTGACCAGCCAGAGTCTCAGGGAGTAACTGGCCGGCCAGAATCAGAGGGGAGAACTGACCAGCCAGAGTCTCAGGGAGTAACTGACCGGCCAGAGTCAGAGGGAAGAACTGGCCAGCCAGAGTCAGAGGGGAGAACTGACCAGCCAGAGTCTCAGGGAGTAACTGGCCGGCCAGAATCAGAGGGGAGAACTGACCAGCCAGAGTCTCAGGGAGTAACTGACCGGCCAGAGTCAGAGGGAAGAACTGGCCAGCCAGAGTCAGAGGGGAGAACTGACCAGCCAGAGTCTCAGGGAGTAACTGACCGGCCAGAGTCAGAGGGAAGAACTGGCCAGCCAGAGTCAGAGGGGAGAACTGACCAGCTAGAGTCTCAGGGAGTAACTGGCCGGCCAGAATCAGAGGGGAGAACTGACCAGCCAGAGTCTCAGGGAGTAACTGACCGGCCAGAGTCAGAGGGAAGAACTGGCCAGCCAGAGTCAGAGGGGAGAACTGACCAGCCAGAGTCTCAGGGAGTAACTGGCCGGCCAGAATCAGAGGGGAGAACTGACCAGCCAGAGTCTCAGGGAGTAACTGACCGGCCAGAGTCAGAGGGAAGAACTGGCCAGCCAGAGTCAGAGGGAAGAACTGGCCAGCCAGAGTCAGAGTGGAGAACTGACCAGCCAGAGTCTGAGAGAGAACTGGCCAGTCAGAGGGGAGAACTGACCAGCCAGAGTCAGAGGGAAGAGCTGACCAGCCAGAGTCAGAGGGGAGAACTGACCAGCCAGAGTCTCAGGGAGTAACTGGCCGGCCAGAATCAGAGGGGAGAACTGACCAGCCAGAGTCTCAGGGAGTAACTGACCGGCCAGAGTCAGAGGGAAGAACTGGCCAGCCAGAGTCAGAGGGGAGAACTGACCAGCCAGAGTCAGAGGGGAGAACTGACCAGCCAGAGTCAGAGGGAAGAGCTGACCAGCCAGAGTCAGAGGGAAGAGCTGACCAGCCAGAGTCAGAGGGGAGAACTGACCAGCCAGAGTCTCAGGGAGTAACTGGCCGGCCAGAATCAGAGGGGAGAACTGACCAGCCAGAGTCTGAGAGAGAACTGGCCAGTCAGAGGGGAGAACTGACCAGTCAGAGGGAAGAGCTGACCAGCCAGAGTCAGAGGGGAGAACTGACCAGCTAGAGTCTCAGGGAGTAACTGGCCGGCCAGAATCAGAGGGGAGAACTGACCAACCAGAGTCTCAGAATAAACTTGCTCCCATAGCATCACTTTCTATTGTGAAGCAAATATCCACGCATATTCCAAGCATTCAAAAAGAACAACACAAACACTCCTTGAAATGTGCATCAAACACAGATGTCCAGGAACACGTACACAGTACCATTTACTGCCTCCTGTAGGTGGAAGTTTTCGCGTGCTGAAATGTAACACAGGGGTGCACATCACTGGCCTAGATAACTGCTAAAGGTGCTTTGGTTAAGTGAGAGATGATCATACACTTTACACACTGCTGAATATTTAGAGACCACTTTAGCAAGTTAGAAAGGGGTCGCGTTTTCTGAGTATTCAAAACATTTCGGAAACCAACACTTTCCAGTTAATTTACTTCCGGGGTAAATATAGCCCTTCGAGTAATCCTCACCATGTGACAGACATGTCAGGAAACAATGGATAGCCCTGAAATGCATTAAGCTCCAAGATAACTCGGTGGGTTTTCACATCTTCTGCTTAGATCTCTTTGCCCCTTCACTCGTATCCTTCCAAATCATAAAAAACCTTCCCCGAAAATGTTTCTTATATAGCCACTATGTTGCCTTCGGGTGGATAAAGGAGCGTGCCCAGCCAATCAGCTTCCAGGAAAGTTAAAAGTGCACACGAAGAGTAAGATTGTTTTGCTTCCAGACAATGATGCATTGTACTTGCCTGATTGATTTCAGATGTCAAGCCCTGTGTGTTTTTTTCTTTGGAATGCCACATGCAGTTCGATACTAACATTTGTAAGTCAGGCTTTTGTCGTTGTAGGTGAGCTTGCCAACTCATTTAAGCTGGGGATTGTGCAAAAACAGGTTTTAATGTCACACTTAAAACAACAAGTTAGTAGGGCTACACCTTAAGCATTTCAAATATTAGCATGTAAAGATACAGGGTTTGCCCAGGATAACACAGTATGTTCAATCGTGAAAGCCAGGATTAGAACCACCGTGGCTTGGCTACAGAGTCCCGCCTTGTGATATCACGGACGATGACTCCTGAGTTTCTCTTGGAAAGAGCAAATATGACCATCTGTTGCTTCTTCTGCTCCTGGAACTTTAATCTAGAAAAAAAATATGTATGTTGTTTTATGCTTTTTATCTTAGATTATTTTACATTGTGCTCTGTTATGTCTTCGGATCATCCTTTGTGTACACATTTCTACCATTTGTGTGTGGCATCTAATTCCAGATTTAAAACACTGGAATTCCAAAATAGTGGAATGTAATGCTGGTGAAGATTTATCAGACCGAGGCCACTCTGGCCTGCCTGGCTGAGCTGGGAATTAAAAGTAACCTCGGGCCTATCACAAGTCCCTGAAAGGGATACGGTACATTCAGAATATAATCTTTTGATAACAAGCAGGTCAGAGTTTGTGAGTAGACTGTCTGAATTTAAATGCATGCGCTCTGGCATTATCAGACTTATTAAATTTCTGGATTTGGTGGATATATTACTAAACCAAATAAATTGATTTAAATGCCTTAGAGACATAGGCCCAGTCTCACAGCTTCAGAAACAAACAAGGCATGTTTGTGCCGCAATTCCACTAGATCTGAAGTGGATTTTAACATCTTAAGCCTTTGGTTTTCTCCCTTTCTCCCTCTTGATTCTTAGAGAATCAACACCCTGAGCCCACTATGTGGTTTTACATAGAACTGCTTTAACTATCAGTTTCTCTTACTTTTTTAAGAGGTGTAGAAATTGCCAAGCGCCAAATTTTCTGTTTCATATCACATCAACAAGACGCATTTTAAACGTTGTATGTTTTGTGCTTCTATTTACGTTTACCTTACAGGAATTTATAGAAACTCCGTGCATGAGATGCTTCTATCTGTCCTCAGTTTTCATTTTAACTAGTCTACATTTATGAAATATGGTGGTGTTTTTATTTGCACGTGGCACTTTAGTGGACTTGATTGTGTAAATAAAGTATATCTAAGTAAGCAAGTGATCCTAATTCTATCACATCAACTCAGACACTGCTCTGGACTTTCCCCACACCCACTGCAAAAAAGATGCCACGGTTTCAACACTGTCTGTTGAGCACCTCCAAACCGTACGGAAAGTGACCTAACTTCCGGTAAGCTCAGCTCCACAATGGAGGATTTGTACTAAAACTAAAGTCTGGGTGGCATAAGCCTGAAACCGCTCTAAAAATAACCTTTCTGGCCATTGATGGAGAAAAATCTAATATCTGACCCCCTTATAAAGTACGTTTTTTAATTTTGGAAGATAAAAGGGCAGCATTGTAAAACCGTGTCTGTAGTTTGCGTGGACAGCCTCCTCATCAGACATACTAATCGCATTCTAAGTTCATACTGTACCTCCCGAAGAAAGGCTCAGGCACAAATCGTGTAACTGCGATTGACAAAGCCAATAGGCCTGCCCATGTAAATTCCAATTTCAAGTACTGCCGTTTTTGTGAAATAATGGAAATGAGGCAAATTGAAAAAACTGATGTGTCTAGGCTCTCACAAAGTGGTCATAAGGAACACATCCCATCGATTCTACTACCAAACGCTTCATATCCTGTTAACCCCTCCCCCACCCCCTTGTTTCTACAGTCTAGATTCACAAGGCTCCCACAAAACAGTCTTAATTTGTGAAAAGCATAACTTACACTTACACATGTAAATTACGTTTTGATAATCCACAAACAGTTCCAGTTGGCCCAGATTTATGCATGCTTAATGTATATGTAATGCACATAACCACAAATCGCTTTGAGAAGTTTGCACCTGGTCCCAAAACCTTACTAATTCAAATTTTAGGCGGTGTATAGATTATACATATGAAGAAGTTAGACTTTCTTATTTTTTCAAATTAATCATTCTTATGTTTTTTCTATTTCGTTCTTTCCTCTCCAACAGCTAACTGGCCCTATTCCTGCCATCCTTTTTTTCCCAAAAACTGAAAATGTCAGATTGACTGGTGCACTACACCCACTTTCACCCAACAGATGCCAGGACATTTAGTCGGAAATTAGAAGTTTCCAAAAATGTTTACACATTTTCAGCAAAAATTTCGTAAGTCCCACAAAGGTCTACTTCATTGTTGGCGTTCACAAAACGTGCTTTTTATACCCTTGACTACTAGTTTAACCCTGTCTTATGTTTACAACTCTCAGAAATTGCCCTTTATAACAAATTTATAACAATCTTAAACAATACTCAGACAAGATGTTTTTACGTTTACGATTTCTGGGTAATTTATTTACACATTTCAGCAAACGTGTGCCTTCAAGCATGTCACACAAGACCATGAGTGTAACAATGTCCCATACTAAACAACTGACAGAACATTGTTTGCACGTCCAACACCGCACGGATATGCCGTATATCTGAAACTCAATGTGCTCTCAACAGCACATATCAGGAATCACACACCTCGTAGCTAACATGAACAACACACATAGAATACACATTATGCAGAACATATCTCGGACAACAGAAAGGCGCTCTGATGCCCTAGTGATGGTGGATTGTGTGTTATACGGAAGGCCACTGGAATTATGTTATTAATAATCCACTGGTTTTAGCAAAAAAATATTTCTAGCTCAAACGAATGAAAAGTTGATAAAAACTTGGCAATGTCTTTTGCCATGCATTGGAAGGCCCTTCACAGAGGTTGACCGGTCACCTCTCTGCTTCTTAATGCTGTGTTTGTGAGTTAAACTGGTAGTAATTAGATAGCATCTTTACCCAGACTGTGTTGACTTGCATAAAGATGCCAAAATAATGAAATAATACTAACACAACATGTGCTGTATTATGCGGCATAATTTGCCGTTCTTGCCACATCATTTAATCACTCCTGCCGGATAAAATGATCCTCCTGCCGCATAATTCCAGTGGCCCTGGCTATAGGGCTGCCACTTAAGAAAAACAGAGACAGTGCTCAAGGAAGTGGCTGTGGAAACGGAATGTACCTATTGTCTGCTGCAATAAAATAAAGGAGGGGATGTTTTTGTTCCATGAAATACAGCCCAGCCCAGTTTTTTCGATTCCCACAGGCTATAAACAATTACAACTTTGAGGAGAGTTAAAAGTGGAGTGAGGCAGCCAGACAGGAACTGCAACCCTACAGGACACTTTCCTGCCTGTAGAAACACAGCTGAGAAGCCACAGTTTAGTTCAGGAGTCCCATGATGAAGGTCTGCACTGACGCAGCACCCTAGAATGAAGGTGTGTGCTGATGCAGGGCCCTAGCAGAAAGTTGTGCGGTGATGCATGGGCTCTAGCATGAAGGAGTGTGCCAGGCAGGGCCATATCATGAAGGTGTGCGCTCAGTCAAGACCATATCATGAAGGTGTGTGCCAGGCAGGGCCATATCATGAAGGTGTGCACCCATGCACGGCTCAGCCACATACCTGTTGTTTCTAGGAGATTGCATTTTTTAAAGGGCATGAGTGTCTGCAAGTTAGGGGTATATTTATGAAAAGTTTGCCCTGCCCGAGCATCACTTTTTTTGATGTTCTGTTGGCGCAAGCCTCTCAACCATATCTATGAAGCCACACAAAGACACTTTGCACACTCAAGGATTTTGTGAAGAGTTCGGAGGATGCCAAAGCAGGTACCACAAGTTTTCTTTTGCTGTGCACCCATAGAAAGGAAACTATCCAGCTACGTACCTAAGATTTTTATGGGGGAAGCAGGGATTGAAGGATTGCACAAGCACTCTGGCCATTCTAGAGAAGTTTGGGGGGAGGGGTCTAGTCTATACCCCAGAATCACCAACTTTGTATTTTCCCCATTTAGTTTAAGACAACAGTTTGCCATCCACCTGGCAACTTTTTCTAGGCAGGGAGACAACTGTTAGTATTGTGATCCTTTCCACAGGGTAAGGAAGATGGCCAGTTGCGTGTCTTCGGTTTATGAGAATATCGACAGTCGGAATTCTTGAACAACGTCAGCTATTGTATGCAAAATATATGTAAAAAGTGTGGGACCGAGGGCAGTGCTTCACTTCAGAGGGAAGACGTCCGAATAGCTCTCTTGCTATGTGTACAAGTTCACAAACATGATGGACTCCAGCTGGTACCCACCCTCCGCTGCCTGCATCCCAGCATCTTTGGCCTCACCACCACAGTCTCCTTTGTGCACTGCTGTCTAGCTAAGCTTACAGGATTCTAACACATGCTCATGCTTAGATGTCACTAACAGAACTCCTTGTTGGGTTAAGAATAAAGGGGGTTATTCCAACTTTGGAGGAGGTGTTAATCCGTCCTAAAAGTGACGGATATACCACCAGCCATATTACGAGTTCCATAGGATATAATAGACTCGTAATACGGCTGGTGGTATATCCGTCACTTTACCGTCACTTTTAGGACGGATTAACACCTCCTCCAAAGTTGGAATAACCCCCAAAGTGATGTTTGATGGAAGATGTTCTCCTGACCCACAACAGTGTGCATGGCTGGAAGATAGTAGTCAAAAGCAACATTTTAAAAAATATGGCCAACTTTCAAACATCACTTAATAGCAAATACTTTTATCTTGTAGTATTTAATTACATCCTGATGGGGAAAATGTGCACTTCATTTTCATTTTAGGTGACCTTCTCTTGAAGGTCAGTGCACTACCAATGTGTGAAAAATGGGGACTGTGTGAAGAATAAAAGATGCGCACCTTTAATTATCAGGCAGAGGTATGCTCATAAAATAAAGTAATATTTTACAGAAGCAACTACTGCTGTTTTAGTCCAGGCGCCTTGGCTGTGTTGAGGCTCGATGTAAGATTCAAGGCTTTGCTCGGGATCTGCTCTCACACGCTTTCCCGTCCATAAATAGCAAACAGTAGAGGTAAACATACTCCGAGGACTTCCTAAAGGCACTTTCATCTGCCGCTCCTTCTCTTTAAGGTTGAGTGCCAGAACCGGTTACCCTGGGGTTTTCTCGGGGTCTAGAAAGTTCACCTTATTTTCTTGCTTCCAACTTCCTTGTTGTGATTTCCGAGTGCTTCCTGGACTGGGAGATTGTGCTTTGCACGAGACGGAAAGCACTGATTTCTCTCCTTTGAAACACAAACGAGCTGCGCCTCTTTCCACGACCCCACTCACTGAGAGTCATTTGGCGCGGGGTAGGGACAAGGAACTTGTGAAAAAGGATAGTCACGTGGGCACAGGAAGGTGGAAGGATCTAAAAACCACACACCGAGTCACCACTGCATTGTACTGGCAAAGAAGCACGATAAAGGCGGGTTGTGAAATGAGGAATAACACTTATATTTTTTTTGTGGGTTTCTTTATCCCAGAGTTACAAACCTTGCTTCCAAGAACCAGTTTCTGTCTTAATAAGCATGAATATGTCTAAATAGGATAGTATTAATGCCTGTTATGTATAGTGCTTAGTATTAATAGTGCCTCTTAAAGCACTATGTCAAAATGAATTATTATTATTTTGAGGAAGAGTAATGGTAGCACCAGTTGTATTATTATTAATATTTTTTGTAATTGAGACAAGGTTATGGTTCAAAGGGCACCTGTGAACGAATTTTACAAATGAAATAGGATGCAGAGAATAAGGGAAACCACTAAACACGTTAATTGGCTCCATTCAGGAGCACTGAACACGCTCATTGGCTCCATTCAGGAGCACTAATCACGCTCATTGGCTCCATTCAGGAGCTCTGCAGTCACAGACATTGTGTGTGATAAATAAGCTCCCTCTAGGATGGCATACAGTTACATCCTCACATGCTCCTCTTGTAAGTGCATGCATCTCAAACAGCAGCTTGTCTTTGCCGCATATTGAATTGAATGCTATTGCATCCTAAACATACAGTAGAACTGCAGGCTGAAGCATGCAATTCAACAACATACTTTCATATCCTCAGAACTGTCACTATTGTTTATTCGCCGTACACGTTTCCTGATTGTGAAATGCTTACCAATGAGGCAACCCCTCTAAGAAGAGAAATAAGGTGGCTAGCCGTCACCGGGGTGCAGAAATAAATGAGAGAAACACTGGAATGCTTTTGTACCCCTCTAGCCTCTCCCTGGAAGTTAGATGAGGTGAATCAGGCCAGACTTTCAAAGGATGAGGCAGGCTGCCCTCCTCAGACACAGAAGCTGAGTCATCAAAAACGTCTAGGCCTGGCTGTATGAACAGCTGACTCATCAGAAGTAGCTAGTCTTGGCTGTCTGAAGTCCCAGCACCATCAAAGAAAAGTCCTGAAAGAAAAGGCAAAATCACCCCAGCATCTCACAGAGCTCATCCGCCACAAACAGCAGTGCTAACAGACGCCATTGTATTCCAACCTAACTCCTCTTTTGAAAAATGCTCGAAAGTTTCTTTGACATACTTCCTAAAGTCAGTGTTAGTGCAGAAAAGGTTAGTTGAAACTATATTTCATCTTAGATTGTGGTCTCTGCATAGCACACAGCGCTTCACATCGGGTGTGCCCAAGGGAAATCCAGAAAAGATGGGTCCCTGCCGGATTTTCAGGATAATCAATACCATGTAAAAGAGTTCCATTTATATTTATTGGATGTAATAATCTCTTTTGTTAATATCCTGAAAGGATGAATTTAACCAGGCCATCTTGCAAACATTGCGCCCTCCCTCCCCGTGTAAATTCTTACTGAGAATCATTTGCATCAGCGATTTAAATCAAAGGACATTCTTAATGAGAAAAGAAGCTGATGTGAAGCTAATACCATGTGCCATCTGACAAGTAGAAAACATTGAAAAAACTGGGAAACATATCCGTACCCCGTACAACCCACTGTTGTCTTTTATTGAGGGTTCTACCTCCAAATCAAAGGTGCAGATAGAAACTCTAGCTATGCTATTGTCAATGGGTGGAGCCATTCTTGTTCCCATAAACATGCATGTGAAAGGTCCATCAGGATCCCCAAACGAGTTATAACACAGATGGCTGCTGTAAATTTCACCCATCCCTGTTCCTGGAAAGGGAATGCGTACCATGATTCTGGCATGCTTAGATCCAACTGTCAGGGCGTTGGGCTCTTGGAAATGTAAAACTGTTCATGGTTCATTATGGCAGCGGGTCACAAGACAACAAGTAAAATTGTAAGGTGAAAAGAACTTTGAAGAGAGAGTTAAGCAGGCCAAGAAAAGGTGGTAAGGTAAGAATGGGTGGAATTTTTTTGGGGAGTAGCGGGGGGAGGGGTACAGTGCTGAGGAGGTAAGCACATCAACCAAAGACAGGAACGTGTAATCCTGATGCAATTGAATAAACCAAATGTTAATCCACTTTGCTAGTAATCTGAGAAAAGAGAAAATATAAAAATGTGTCATTTCTTAAAGTGGACAAATTATGTAAAAATCAGATGTGAAAAATGTCACAAGGAGCATATCCATACACAACATAGTTCACTTAAGTACCAGTGACAACTATGCCAACCTGTGCTTTTAGAGGCAAAAGATATTTTTGATTTTAGCCTATATTTTTTCAGAGTGTTGAAGGCCTAGCTCTCCCCAGCTATAAAATTTTGCAAAACCGATACCAAAGCAAAACAAGCGCCGACAAAGTCAAAAGGCTCGCAGCCTACGCCAGACTCATTGTCTTTGCCACTGTTTATTTTATTAGGATTTTGTGGATAACATGATACTGGGGTCAAATTAAAGCTGTCTCTAGGCCATACCTCAAAGCAGCAAAGTGTTAAAAGTTTGACTATGAAATTCTTGCCTTCAGGTCACGCCTGGTTCAGGTTTCCTTTAATTGTCTGAATAGGGCCATTCTAAGAACTTCAGAGTTGGAGCTGTGGTGCACTGTCACCCCTCATGGGTCAAGTTTAATTCCAGTATGTTATATGCACCCTGACCTGAAGCCACCTTCTGTGTCACTGACTTAGCATGCTTGCTTTCACCACCCTGAATCCAAAAGTGCATTCTCGACCTACATATCTGCAAAGAATTGGTGGGTGGATCCTCAATAGAGATTGTTTGGCTGTTGAACACCTAAAGTGAGTCAGGCTGTCTGGCAGCTTTAGTGCAAGCATCCAGTGAGACCGGTTTAATGTTTCTCTTTGCTCGGGTAATTTTCAGGCCACGAATGAGTGTTGGAATGCACTGACCTGGCAGTCCAGGGAACGCCTCTGCTCTTGAACCTCTGCTAGGTTTCACCTTCCTCTGGCCTTGTCTCTGTGCTCTGACAACACATTTGGTGCTCTGAGTGGGTTGGAGGCCCACCACTGGAGAGCAAGCTTGAAGATGTGTAGGACTCAATGGGCTGTGGATTGCACCACCAAAGGGAGCTCATGATGTCCTTCTTCCTATGCCAATCACTGTCAACCTTTTTAGGGTCGAGCACGCAAAGCGCTCTGTCCCTGGTGTAATCTCTCTGTGGGCTTTTAACCACGCCCATCAGTTGGGTTGGTTTGTGGGCTTGCCTTTTAAAATTCGCTTGATTTCATTAGTGAAAGGCATGCATACGTCATGCCTTTTCTGGTGTTCAGCCCTCAAGTTTGTCTTTGTGAACTTTTGGTCAGAGGTAGACCCAGTAGTGGCTCCTCCGCTATGGTGAAGGAGGATCGACCCCCCACCAGCTTTAAAACTTGAAAAAAAACGATAATAAACAATGTTTATTATCGTTTTATTTTTAAAGGGTGGGGCATAGGGACAACAAGCATGGAGAGTTGAGTCGTCTCAGCTCTCTCCAACCCAGCACTGTGTTGCCGGGTTGGAGAGCAGGCACAGGCTACCAGTCTGCGTGGGAGTGCCAAGTCAGGGCACTCCGGCTAATCTTAACACTGCTCTCATGCTGCCAGAAGCATGAAAGCAGTATTAGGATTGGCCGCAGGGCAGGCTGGGAGCCTGTGCCTGCAGTGCATCTTGAAGACCAGCGATGCAGCTGGGACTTGGGAGTTAGGTACGTTTTAATTTTTTGTTTATTTTGTTGTCCTGTGCCGTACGGGGGGCGGTCCTCCTAACGCGCCGGCCCTCACAAGGATAGTGTTTGTCTGGAACTGACAGTGTTTACCCGGGCTTGGAGGACAAAACCAAACATTATCCATTCTCAATATCTCTATATCTCTATATCTCTCTCTCTCATCTCATCTCATCTCTATCCACTGGTCAGTGGAACTGACATTCACGTTTTGCTTCCGCCCACCACAACATATTGCAATAGATCAGTCCGCTTTAGCCACTGGCTCTCTTCACTGTGAATCACCTGATTTTGCTCTAGCACAAGGGCACACCTGTCTAGAAAGAAGTTCACGTAAATGCCAGAGACAGTGGGCTAATCTCTGCTTTCATAGATGTTTTCATTGAACTTATGTCTCGTGATGGGTATTTTGTTATTTACTCTTTTGCAACAATGCCACTCTTAAACTATGGCACTTGTGCCATTACTTTTACACTTTTAATGTTTATTGAATATGTTTGGAAACAAATAAAAATAAAAAGATGCAGGCCTTCCAAGGTGAGGCAGGAACCTGTTGGGTTTGCTAATGCTTGTTAGACTGTTGGAAAGTAGAACTATGGCCAGGACGTCCATCATTCCTTGAATGATAGAGAGAGGAGGATGCGAGATAAACTCATTAGCTTGGCTATGGATTAGTAGTCGGTTAAACAGAGAAAACAGGTAAGGGTTGAACAACGGAGGTTGTGAGAAGAGTCGTGTCTACAAAGAACTATAATTTAAATTACAGGCTACAGTCGGTGACTTGAAAGGTAACCACTAACAAATATCTTAATTACGAATTGTATAGCCTCCTCTGCAGGAACCATACTCAATTTAAGTTTACTGTAGTCATTCCTGCCTACCTGAAATTTGAAATTAATTAAAAGGTGCCTCAAACAGATGATACAAAGACATAACTGCCTTTCAGACAAGAATCAAAAAATGAGAAAAAATATACAAAAATACCTGAGGATGTGGAGTTGGATTACCAGGACAATAGTTCTGATGTTCATCAAACACCCTTTAACCTAGAAAAACAAATGGCAGGGGCGCCTGGGAGAAAAGGAGTAAAGAATATGGCTTTGTAATTTCCCATTTCTGTTTCACCAAAATATTTAGCATCGTCAAAGCAAGAATGATTTTTCCGCAACCTGTCTGAGGGCAAATTTTTACTGACAAGTTGCGACCAAAAAGGAAGTCCTGTGGTTGAAAAAAAAACACTTCCTGATGAAACTACAGAAAAACTTTCTCAACTACCCTTCCCCCACCACCACCTCTGTGTATGGAGAATGCATTACATCACAACATATCTGAGCTATAACTTGGCCATAGATTTCTGTGGGCAGAAGAGCAGTTCCTTGCACCTTTTTAAGCTCGGGTAAGGGAGGGCATTGGAAATCACACCTTCACCTTGAGTGGGGCAGCCTGCAAGCTTTCATTCTAACTTAAAACCTAAGAATGGGATGTCACTGTATGTGCGGGTTGAGGGTTTTGGATAAGTAGTCCATAGGACAACATAGTCACTCGGCAGAGGTCAGTAACCAGTGGTCCCACTGTTAGGATCCTGTGGACACACTATTTCAGTATAGGGATTTCCTTGCATCAATAACTATATAGGCAATTCACTCCAATGTGTTCTACTGATGATGAAGCTATACTCCAACTCCCACACTACATTAGGCAAAAAAATAACAGGACTGAAGCCCGTTACTTCCAATTACATTGTTTCATTGGATATGCTGGTAGAATCCATGATCATATTCAAAGTTGGTTGTACCATCCTTCAGGCATATTGGTGCAAAGACTCAACATATCTGTAAAATGTTGACTCGTCTCTTCACCCGTGCCAAAAATCTCATCTCATGTCCACCTTACCCAGCAATGATCATCTACAAGGTGCAAACACAGAGGCAGATCCCTGGGGGTAAGGGATCCTAGATTAAAGAATGCGGTCAACCCTTCCTTAAAATCTGAACAAACCTCTAACGATTCTGGAAACTTCTAAAGACTGTATTAGTCTGACTTGTTTTCAATTGACCTCATCACAGCTCAAGGGTCACAACTGGGGAGCATTGGAACTAAGGGCCCGATTTAGAGTTTGGCTGAGGGGTTACCCCACCACAAACATGTCGGATATCCTGTCCCCAATGTTACAAGCCCCATACAGTAGATGGGATATCCATCACGTTTGTGACAGAGTAACCCCCTCCGCCAATCTCCAAGTCTTGTCTCCTTGTTCTTCGCATATTGTCATTTCCATAGCGCTCTGAAGTAACAGAAAGTTAGCACACAGAACTACGTAAAACCCTCAATAAATAGTTTGTGCAGTGAAGGTTTTGATTAACGTTAAATTGCTGGAAAGTGGGGGGGAAATGGAAACTGGGCAGAATGTTATTGCAAAACTAGCACATTTCTTTTTTTGCATCCACATTGACACTGTGGAACAGAGTTATGATTTTTTTAATGCAACTCAACGCAGCAAGACAGCTTGTTGTGCTCGTCTGTATCAGAAAGATGTGCAATTCTGATATATTCCAAACTGGAATGTTGGTAAACTTGGGAATGTGGCAGAATCCATGGGTAGATGCCTAGGAATATCCACGCTCCACCCATAGAACACCTTCCCGGCTCAGTGTAGCAAAAGGCTGCAACTTGCTCTGCCTTGAGTTACACTAGATTTACCAAACCACACATGATGCCTCTGCATGGAATGGCAAATCTCATTCTAGATTTTGCATCACCTTGAATGGTGCAAGGGCGACAAAATCCTAAATAAACCTGGGCATAAGTGACTACGAGCATAGTGCAAATGTCAGTTTCGCGCTGGTTGGTTAATTCAAATTCTAGTGCAAAATAGCGGTGCCCCAGGTTTGCACTACCTAGACAGGCTCTACTGCTGTAAAGGAGAAAAGCAGACGTACATGAGGCTGGCGGTTCAGCCGCCAACATTATTCGCTGATCACGAGACTGGGATTGCGTGTAAAAGCCTGTGGGATGGTCTTTCCGGTCTAATGCTTGTTTTGAGTGGGATCTTCAGTATTCTTGAAATGTAAAACTGCCCCATTTGGTGAGTCATGACCTTAAGATAAGGCCACTTGTGGCTAGCACAATCTTGTACCTCCCGTGCAAGAGAGTAGGGTCATATCTGCTTGTTAAACTGTTTCTCCTGACTCTATAATCCTTTGCAGATGCAGAGCATTTACAAGGCCAAATCCTCATAAATTGACCCAGATGTTTTGCTTTTATTTGGTTTTCAGCTGAAGGCTCAGACCCAGGGGACCTCGGAAGAGCTCAAGTGCTTGCAGTTCATCAACAGCCTGGAAGAAATGGCTGACTCCACAGAGACGGATCTGCACGAGCTGCTCTTGAACGAGCCCTGCCAGAGGATGGCCAGCGGCATCAGGTCCTACGTCAGCATGGTGAGTGATGTGCGACTCACTGGCCAACTGACCCCTGTACATCAGTGAACATTCAACAAGTCTGACTTCCACAAAGTGTCCAGGCAACCAAAATTTACCCGGATAGTCTTGGGTTTTCACCATCTTTCTCTGCAGATTTCAGTAAATTTGGCACATGTCCCAATGTTCAGGGCGGGTCGACAAATACAAAGGGAGGCGTGTTTTTATGGGTTCAATAGTTGATTTTGCACATATGATATTGGATGTAAGAATTGCTTTTAGTTCCACTTATCTGTGGTTTCTATATTGGTATATGCGGTCTGTGCCCCTCCAGTGATGAGTACTTGTAGTCCTACTTCTCTGTTTGTGGAATGTCCCAGATTTTAGGGCCTGATTTATACTTTTTTAGCACTGCATTTGCATAATTTTTTACGCAGAAGCGGCACAAACGTACAAAATGTAATTGGATTTTGTAAGTTTGCGCCGCTTTTGCATTAAAAAATGACACAAATGCGGCGCTAAAAAAGTATAAATGAGACCCTTCGTTTTTGAGTTTTGACCAGCCTGTGTTCTAATGGATAGCACTTTGCATGGTGGGACTTTAGTATCCAAACAGATGAAATAATATGTAAAACAATGCAGTGTGGTACATGTGTGGTGCAAGCCACTATGTGATATTTTTAAAGCCATGCAAAGCCACTTTGCGTGGCTTTGAATGGCTTCAAAAATATGGAGTAAGGTAAAGCAGCGCAAATCGATGTGCTGTCCAACTCTACCCTGGGTAGGAGTTCCATGGGCACCGTGGTGGGTTTTCCCAGGCAACTCCAAGGGATTTTGACAGATTCTCAGATTTACAAGGACTTGTAAACGTGGGACTGCACCAAAATCTACGCATACTCAGGAGAGGCGGAACGAGGAAAAACATATTTATTTCTCATCGTTTTTATCTCCTATATGTGCTGCATTCTGCAGCACACATAGCAAGAGGAAAAAGCCTCTCAGGATTTTGTGCAGGAAGGTGTCCCTTCCTGCACAAAAACAATCCTGCATGCAAAGCAGGCACCCTTGCACCATGGTGCAAAGGTGTCTGCAATGGTGCTAGGCAGGCAAAAGGGCACCAGCGGATGGGGAAAGTACAGGAATCTGCCCTATTGGATAAATATGGCACATTTCTGCCCTTTCACTTTGACATAGGGAAGCACCGCAAGGTGACTTGCTGTGCTGCCCTGCGCCATAAAGCCCATTAATATGGGTCTAAGGGGGTCATTCTGCCACGGATGACTGAAGCACCGCCAACAGGCTGGCGGTGCTTCATAGCCCATTCTGATCGCGGCGGTAAAGCCGCGGTCAGAAAAGGGGATCCGGCGGTTTCCCGCCAGATTTCCCCTGGCTGGGCTGAACCAGCGCCGCCATGGGATTCCGACCCCCTTCCCGCCAGCCTGTTTCTGGTGGTTTTTACCGCCAGGAACAGGATGGAGGGAACGGGTGTCGTGGGGCCCCCGGGGGCCCCTGCAATGCCCATGCCACTGGCATGGGCAGTGCAGGGGCCCCCTAACAGGGCCCCAGCATGATTTTCACTGTCTGCATAGCAGACAGTGAAAATCGCGACGGGTGCAACTGCACCCGTCGCACACCTGCAACACCGCCGGCTCCATTCGGAGCCGGCTTCAGTGTTGCAGGCCCTTTCCCGCTGGGCCGGCGGGCGCTCCCTTGGCAGGCGCCCGCTGGCCCAGCAGGAAAGTCAGAATGGCCTCCGCGGTCTTTTGACCGCGGAGCGGCCAAATGGCGGTAACCGCGGTTGGAATGACCGCCTAAATGTTGTTGGTTATAAATCCAGGACTGGATACACGTGCATCTGATGACATGGAACAAGTTAGCAATTATGTATCCATACCTGTCTTTTAGAGGCAGTAGGCTGTTGTTCAGTCTATCCTATTTCCCTTATGTAAGTCCGTCCACGGTATCTATTCAATAAAATCAGGATCACCGTTGGACCCTGCACCCCCCCAGATTTTAATTATGGGATTACCCATCCTAGGCCCATTAATCACTAAACTGATTAACACCTCATTAGTTTCGGGTAGGGTACCAGACTCATGGAAACAAGCAATTGTGAAACCTCTGCTGAAAAAACCCAATGCAGACTCTAAACTATTGAATAATTATAGACCAATCTCGCTGCTACCCTTAATGGCTAAACTGATAGAGAAGCATGTACATAGCCAGCTGTCAACGTTTCTGGAGGAAGAAAAAGTTTTACATCATACTCAGATGGGTTTTAGGCCTAAACATGGAACAGAAACCGCACTGATTGCCATCACGGAGGAAGCAAAAATAAGGATGGATAATGGATTTGAGACCGCGATTATCCTTTTAGATCTGAGCGCAGCATTTGATACAGTTGATCTAAGCATCCTCGCAACTAGATTGCGGGAAGGGGGAATCGCGGGCACGGCACTAGAATGGATCAGCTCATATGTACATGGTAGATCCTTTCGGGTGCTGGACAGATCCTACATCTCTAAGCGCACCTTCAGTACTTGCGGGGTTCCTCAAGGTTCAGCGCTGAGTCCGCTACTCTTTAATGTCTATATGAGGCCTTCGGCAGGGATCGTAGAACCATTTGGAGTAAAATTGGTCTCATATGCAGACGATACCCAACTAGTTGTCTCCTTCTCGAAATCTCGACCAGACCTGGGCACGGCATTAGGACCATGCCTGGAAGCAGTGGCTACTTGGATGGCGAGCAGTAAAATGAAGCTTAACAACGAAAAAACAGAGGTGATGTACTTTGGGAATAATAGACCCCTAGCTATGTCCAGCAATCTAGACGGAGCCTCCACTCTGCCTCCTCCCAAAAGCCTTATTAAAAGCTTGGGCGTCTGGTTGGATCCTCTATTATCAATGGCACAACATGCCAATAGAATAGCAGGAACCTCATTTGCCCTGCTTAGGATGCTGAGAAAGGTTCTAACAATATTACCTTTTTTGGCTAGAAGATTGGTCATCCAGGCGGTGATAGGCTCGCGAATTGACTATGGTAACGCCTTGTTTATAGGATCTCCTAAATTTGTTATCCAAAGACTTCAAAGAGTACAGAATGCTGCGGCACGCCTACTTTTAAACATCCCCAAACAACACTCTATAAGAGCAGGAATCGCCTCTTTACACTGGCTTCCGGTTGCAGAGAGGATTCAGTTTAAGGCCCTTTGTCATATTCACAGGGCCATCTTTAATAAGGGTCCTGAAATGCTTAAAACACTGGCACAGATCTATGTTACAGCTAGGCCACTCAGATCCTCATCAGCTAACCTGATCATGGTACCATCGATTAGGAAAGCAAGATGGGGAGGAAGATCATTGGCATATCAAGGTGCTGTGATGTGGAACAACCTGCCTTTCAGTATAAGATCTAATTCTCAAGAAACTTCCTTTAGGAAGGACCTGAAAACATGGTTATTTAAAATCTAAATTCTTCAATGAATAGAAGTAGTTTCATCTTTGCGAGGGCATTTGAAGCGCTACGAGGCCTTTTGGCAGTTAGGCGCTATATAAATACGCATAACATAACATAACATCTACTCATTGGATGAAATGTGCTTTCATGCGCAACCTCCCCTGTCCCGTGTCTCCTTCTTTTTCTTCTCCCTCAAGCCAGGTTCTTCCGGTGCTATTTTGTTCATTGGAAATGTCAACATTGACTCTTGTAGAATAATAAACACAGCTGTTTGGTACCCCATCCAACAAGCAGCAGTCACTGGTTTGCAAGCATTTGAAGGCAGATGTGATGTAGTTAGAATTTTCAATAAAAACGAATACATGGACTATGTGTATTAAAAATGTGAAATAATGGGCTATATTTAAAAATAATGTGGCCCTAAGTCAAACATAAGGGCACAAAAAGTGTCCTCTACACCAACAAATGAAAGATTGTGATTAACAGAATCAAAATCTGATGATAATCACACAATTGAAGTCACTGCTGCAAAAATCTACAAGGAGAACATATCTTATACAATAATAAAGACAATAAACGAGTGAGATCGTTTGTTCTCCTAATGGGGAGACAGGTTTTGGCTCTACAGAATGTTACATACAACTGCAAATGTGTCACTGGAGTACTCACAGACATCACCTTGTGTATTTTCCAACCCTTTTTGTGCACTTAACTATGCGGCCCCTTACTCAGGACAGTATCACATTATTGTCCGTCGCACTTTCCTGTTCTGGATTAGATGGTTTTCCTCACTCTTCTTATGACAGTCCCACCTAAGGAGTATTTTGATCTTAAAGTGTTTTGGTTTGATGGTATCTACACTTCCACTGCTGGTATCGGTCCTTGCATTACAGTGTATAAGAGGGACTATTTTGTCTTTCTCTCCTGGCTATCTCCCCTTCCCACCACTACCCACTCTTTCAAGAACAAGTACACCAAAGCTCCTTTACACTTTGAATGCCTCTTATATTGTAACACCAAGTAGCCATCTTAAAATATTTTGTTAACTATTCATAGATGGCCACCATGGATGCACATGCATTTGTGGTGTCCATCATCGAATGTATTCTTTTAAAGCATAGGAAAAACTATTAAGAGTTTGTTGCAATTAATGCGCAGACATATTCATAGCAGCCATCTTTGAATGGATTTTCTTACAGCATAAAAAAATTCAATAAAAGAGGGCCACAGCAGATGCAAGTACATTTGGGGCAGCCATCTTTGAATGGATTTCCTGTGTTTTCAGAAAAGCCATTCATAGACGTTATCTGTGATAGACATATCCGAATGGATTTTCTTAAAGCATTAGCACACTTGTTTAATGATGGTTGCTGCACAAGCATGCATGGTAGCCATCTTGGGGGAAAATGTGAGAATTTGCAAAACCAATAGGTGTCAATGTTTTTTCGTTTTATCCAAATACTCAAGTCCTGCATTTCTTATGGGATAAACAAAATTACGATTACAGAAGGAAAAGAAAACAAACAGGACAAGCTAATCTACCCATGTATTGACCTGTGAAACGTGAGCACCCTGGCTAAAAATTCAGGCGTAAGTGTGCAAACTGGGGGTGATAACTCCTTAAACACTGCTATATTTTAACCGAGTTTAAGGGAAGAGTTTTCCGCTTAAGAAAATTAATTTTCTATTTGATTAAAAATGTTAATAGTTAGTTTAACAAACAAATTATTATTTCTGCAAAAAACACAACAGGTGCAAGTGTTAACGAGGAGTATATCTGGAATCTATGGCTTGTACAGGTTTCCAGTCATGCTACTACAGTACCCCCAAAATGTGAAAAATAAATCTGTGAAAAGCGTAGGCAGAAGCCTGCAATGTATAGATTGTGTCTGCCAAGACCATTTACACTATTCTATCTTTAGCATAAACGCCATCATTTCACTTAACCTTTTCAGCAGGATTCTATTTATTATACTATGCAAAGCACTTATCATGATAACTTTTTACTAATATATAATTGTCATGATACACAAACACTGGTGGTCCCTGGAGCGTTGCAGAATTATAAAAGGCAGAATCAAGCCATCCCGGGATTGGAATCTGCTTTGACACCGGGTGATGCCACACAGGTCTTTGCAGCAGGCACTTAACTCAAAAGATATCCACCCATCTAAGGGGCAAATTCCTAGCCTATTATATATCGCACAAATTGCTCAAGTTATCAATACTGATTGGGTGCAGAATTGCTGGGTGCCTAATTTGTGTACTATTCCGACAAAATGGGTTCAGAGGGAGGCGTAGATTTAGATATTGCACAAACAGGAAGATGTTTTTCCTCTTTATTTTTAGGTCTGGCCTACAGACAGCTTTGGATGGTTTGTGAGCCTCATTCCCCCCCCCAAAAATGCAGTAAATATACTTACATATAAATGTGCATACTAGGACTTTAGTCAGCCTTCTTCATCCACTAGTCTGTTCAAGTGTCATTCACATTTTGCTCCCGCCCACCACAGTATGCGTATGTGACAGTGGGTCAGTCCACACAAGTCACTGCTACTCTTTATTGTGAGTAAGAGCATTTGTATACAAAAGTAGACTACTTCAATTTCAGGTCTGGTTGGCCAAGACCAAACATACTAGTGTTGTCAATATTTGTTCTGGGTGAAATGTGTCTGACGACACTTGAGGTAATGTCACTATTTGAACACAACTTGGAGTCTAAGTTCAGGTGTAAAATATTGCTTGCTCCAGAATCCGAATTTGATGCTCACTTTCAATTAGGCAATTACATTTTCAGTATTTTGTTCAAGGTCCAAATGGTGACAAATTTCTATTTATTGTATGATGTGAAATATTTTGCCAAATGTAGGTTTAATATTTAATTGCAAAGATCTTAGAGAAACAGATTGAACATAGCAAGAGAAGTGTGCACAGAGACCCTTTTTGGTCCCTTCCCAAAAGTGATCTCAGATGTAGGTAGGGTTGAGTTTTTTAGGTCCATCTGAAGGACAAACGCTGTTCACGGACGGAGGGCAGCGGGCCAAAGAAATGCAGGGCCAGCATCTCCAGCTGCAGGCCTTAAGTGCAATGTAATAGCAATTCATTCAGCCTTTCTTAGAACATGGACGCATATCGCCTTGATCCAAGAATCAAAATGAGTCCTGCAGTAATCCTGATTTGCATTCAAATCAGGATTACATGTAGTGCGAAAAATACTCCAATTTTCCTCCTTTTAAATTTTGCAAGGCTAAGTTTTGTTGGAAAATACTGCAATAGTCTGACTTTCGTAGCATAGAATTGTGAAAACATGCTATATTAACACCAGTTAATTCACATTTAGAGGTGTGGAACACTGCATGTGGCGATAGTACTGGACCTGGTAAATACCACGCTCGGCGATACCTGTGTTTACTTGGTGTAGTATTAAAAGTATCTCAGGGCTTATAATGAGCACCTTAAATTACAGCTCTTCTGGTAAGTCTACAACTGCACCAAAAGGCAAGGTCCATAATGTTACATGGTGCTAAACAAATGCCTTCTCTCAACATTGCATGAGGGCACTAATGCCCATTAGAACATTCAAGTTCATGTGGTCTACACAGGCCTTGCACCTCCATTCTTTCTTAGCTGTTCCTGCTTTTCTGAACCCTGGTGTTAAGAAAAGGAACTGACACTGCCATTCTCTCTGCAGCCCCAGTGCTTGCCGGTGCATAGGACAGGCCAGGCTGGGCAGTACCACAGCAGCTCTGCATTCCCACTCTGACACTCCTGGGATCTGTACCCGGAAGTCTGTCAAGCAGCATCTCCACCTCTGGAAAAGTCTCACTAAGAAAACTCTTCAGCATGGCAGCCCTTTTCATCATTCATTGAATCAGTCTCCGGATTAAAGATCCGATTACTCTAGGGAAACAACTGATTGCCATGTCTAACACAACCCTATTGAGCCCAAGGAGCAACTAAACAACCCAAATCTAAAGTATTTAGTAAACTGGAGCCATTATACACAAAAACAGATAATGCACACATTCACCTGCACTGTAGCACTCCCTGATGGCCAGTAAGTGAAATACCATTAAACAGGGTATTAGTAACTCTTTTGACAGTGCTTAGAAATCGCATGCATGTGGCATGAAGGGCTACTTAAAAACAAGTGGCCTACAACAGAACTGAATACTAAATGTAAAAGAATAAATGTTTTTAAATGTGTACAAGAGGCATATCCGAAGGTATCACACTCTCAAAAGCGAATAAGACAATTCTAAGGTCTAATACACCTGGGCCAAATGCCACTTTGCAGCCCAAAGAACAGACGTTTTATATCCTGTTCGAAAGAAACGTGACTTAACCTTTCATCCTACTCAAGCTGATAAATTGCTTGTCATTAAAATGGGTGTGACTACTATTTTCAGAGCCGAAAAATGTGTCGCAGGCAAACGTCCATTATTGTGAATAATGACACCCAGATTTTAACCTCTTTTCCTAAAATGAAAGGCTTGCAAGCTCATCATCTTCTTTTCTGTTTCCCAGGTGACTGAAAACGTTATCCAATCCAGCATTCAGAAAGGTATTGTTTCTAAATACAGCTTTTCACTCCGACTCACACAATGGTTTTTGCACCGCCCTAGTAAGTTGGCAAGCAGAGCGCATTCCACGCCTAGCATTAAGGTAACCTGGACCAGGAGCCTTTTCTGAGCCTCAGTTTAGGGAGAGAGAGTACTAGAGCCACAGGAGTGCTGGTTGACACTTAAGCTGACATTGATCAAGAAAAGGGTGGAGTGGAGAAGGGGTGAGGGGTGCCAGGTCACTACAGGTAGATGTGCACCGGAAGCTAGTTTTAGGCAACAGTCACAGTTGCAGTTGGACAGAGCATGTGAAAGAGAGTGATGGGCCTTACGTTGCCGTGATGATCCATTATTACAGCTTTGATAGAGCTCAGCTGTGTGACCTGGACTCCAGTACAATAAAATAGATTGAATGTTGAAAGAAGAACCTCTTGAAGAAGACCCTCTAGATTCATAAGTGATCCACTCTGGAAGTAGGGTGTAGCAAACAGGTTAGCTAACACCACCATATTTTGGAAGACTTTTAGCAGTTTATAGATGGTCTCTGCAGGGCTCTGCACCACCACAGACGTGCTTGCCTATGCAGGAGTGATGTGAAAACTGGAATCCACCTTCAAAAATGTCTGCTGAGGCATTATTTTAGTGTTCAATGATCCCATATCTCATATATTGTTAGCCCTATTTCCAATGACTAGAATATTTTCTATGATATGTTCTATTTCCACTTTATATGTGTTTATTAATAATGCGTTAAACCATATCATAGTATGCTAAAGCAGTAACTTCCCTGTTCTAACAATACATAGTGGCTCACTGGATCACCTAAATAGCCAGGATTTACAGTTTTCCTTAAATGCGTTTAGAAGTCACATTCATGATAAGTTGGTCCCCCCTTGAGCAGATTTCTATAAATTGTGAAGGTACAATTTTAAGGCCTGTAGATACCAGTGGTACTTTTCAGATTGGTACAGTTTGGTTATCTAACTATGTTTTGGGGATTTTTCAAGTCACAGACATAAGGGCCTGATTCACAAAAAGAAATGTACTCTTTTGTGTAAGTTCACGAATGTTTGCTATTTACAAAGATATTTTACTAGTAGTATCTTGTTA
This sequence comes from Pleurodeles waltl, assembly GCF_031143425.1. Lineage (NCBI taxonomy): Eukaryota > Metazoa > Chordata > Amphibia > Caudata > Salamandridae > Pleurodeles > Pleurodeles waltl. The sequence goes on along the minus strand of NC_090449.1, from coordinate 1,005,052,559 downwards.
TGTGCGGGGGCTCTACAGTTGTAAATATACCACTAGTAAAATACCTTTGTGAATAGCAAACATTCGTAAACTTACACAAAAGTGTAACTTTACTTTGTGAATCAGGCCTGTAAGTGTCTTTGCTTGAAACAACCTTTGATTAGGTATTTTCTATTCAATGACAAACAACCTATTCTAAAGGCCTTTCTTATCATTTAGAATCTGCAACTTTCTTAGCCTAAATGGCCTTATTTTCACCCAAAGTTAAGTCTTAACTATCCATCATAACTATTTTGAACCATCTGAAGACCATAGACGTGGAGCTAGGCAGGCTTTTGTTCCTGGGAAGAGAAAAAAACGGTCTGCATCTTTGTAGATATGGTGCTTTCCTGCTCTCTCACTCCCATGCAACCCAGCACTCTCATGCAATACAATGCAGCAGAACCTTTTTTTATTAAATGTGCCCCATTGTGTACATCCAAGCACTTCATCAACGCGCTATGGCACTGTGGTTGGTACTCAGATGAAATCCAGACTGTATCAGAGCAGTGCTCCACGTGGAAGGACTGCCAGATTGCAATACTTTGTGGCCTATTCACAAAGGCATTTAGAGTACGTAAAGTAGTACTCCTATTGTAATAAAATGGGACTATTCATGGAGTATTTGTGTACAATGTTCACAAAGAGAACGGGATGTGTCCTCTTTACACTTTTACTAATCAGGAGCCACTTCACAGAGTATGTAAGAGTATCTAAAAGTACCAGCAGTCATAAATGCTTTTGTGAAACTGCCTTCCAGATTATATAGTTTGCATCAAAGTTTTCCAGTAGTCTGTACTCCATATAAACAAAGAAAATCTTGCCTCTTGCTTTAACAATCATCATTTCTTCTTACTGATGATTTTTCTCTTTCTATGTTGCAATTTTTAAAGAAACTGAAATGTCAGGATCTTTTTAGGTTTTTGTTGATGCATCCAAACAAAATTCGGGCAAACTGCATTCCAAAACAAATGTGTACCAAATTCATATCCAACTTTCAGTGCCAAGGCTGTAGTAATAAGATCACAGAAGAAAGGGGGGGGGGAGTGAGGAGTGGGAGGGGAGGGTGGACGAGAACCGTGCTTCAAAATAACTGTGGATTGGAGCAGATTTGTATGTCCACACAGCTACAACTATTGTGCTTGTCTTTCCTCCACAGATATTAGAAGGAACTATGTGAACAGTTCAGAGTTCCAGAGGCCCTCAGGTCTGTCGCCCAAGCCTTCAGCTCACCTCACACTCCGAGATCACAGCACCCCCCATCAGGGTAAGTTCAGATTCCATATTGCCTTATTCATTGCATCCTGGGACTGTACAGCGAAAGTGTTTGCATTGCCTTGCCATGCCCTAAAGCTCGCCTTCATTTTTAGTTCCTGGCACAGACCCACACCAAATGCACGGTTGAAATAAGAAAAAAAGATCTCTGGGGAGGGTACACCAGTGAAATATGGAGGAGATGGGGGGTAGGGGGGCTCACACCAGTAGTCCATTTCTCACAGCAATCTCGTACCCGGTTGGCTTTAGGAAGCAGGGTACGTATCACACCTCAGGGAGGTGCTATCTGTGACGGAGCCCCACCCTTTTCTGGGTGAGTTCCTATTCCTTGAGAGAATACATTTCTTCTGCCAAAGGGTGACCTTACGGTTTTTTTTTTGTAAATCTTCTAAAACAATAAGTGCATGCAGAGCATAGGATTAAAACCATATTACATAGAGTACCAGCTCTTTCATGTTCATCTGTGAATCAGTCCCTTCATGGATTAGTTTCTAATGTTGTGCAGAAAGGGCATTCTGTCTGCCAGATGCTTTGTTAGCCTGGCCTCAAGAGTGCAATTATCAAAAGATCAATGCAGGTAGTTTTCAAAAATCTTCCTTGCTCAAGGGTATTTTTTTGGGCTTGTCGCATCTGCAGTTGGAACCACTGGCAGAAAAACCTGTTTTGCTAATTTTAGCAGTGAGTTTAGTGGTGCTGAGTGATTTGTTTGAATTATATTAAGACATGTTATGGTTTGAGATTCAACGGTTGAAGGATAGATGAAAGAATGAGAGAAACAGATGTTTATCAATACATTGAAAATGACAGATATGCCAAAATACAATAACCTCTCATAAGGGAAGCCGCACTACAGATCTTCCAAATGGCGGGTCTAAGCAACATTTTAGTGTGCTGAGTTCTCAGGACTTATTTGCCATGGGATACCCTAAAAATATGGTGTCTGGTACGGATTACCTGCATTTTTCCTAACAGGCACTGGCAAAGCCAACAGTTAAGGCCTTCATATGATTTATATTGATTATTCCGTGAAACAGTCAACAAGGAAAGGATTCGTGGGAAGGCCTTGAAAAATAGTAAAATGGATTTCTGTAACTGACACACACCTGTTAGTTTTGCTGAGAGAGGAACACGTTGGTGTGCACTTAGGTGTGGGTTCTATAACTTTGTGGGAGGGGTTTGTATTGTATAGCAAATGGTTGACATTATAGGGCGTCTAAGGTGTGGGAGATGGCTGAAATATGGGAGACCTTTATTCAGAGTTTCTCTGGAGTTTTTGCCCAAATCAGGAATTACAAGTAAACCTGCAATTTTGTTTATGGGATTACATTTGGGGCATATTTACAAACCCCTAGTGCTACTGGAGCATCATCTTCTGGCATTAGCATGGCACAACAAGGAGAAATACTTTTATTTCTCCTTGTTTTTTATTTTTGTATGTGTGCTGCATTCTGCAGCACACACAGAAAGAGCAATAGGCCATTAATGATTGTATGTGCAGATAAACAATCATTCCTGCACATAAACAATCATTCAATAATGAGAATTTGCTACTTCCATGTGTGCTGCATTCTGCAGCACACAACAAAGTGCCAAATCACTATTGTAGATTATTTTTGTGCAGGAAGGCCCACCTTCCTGCACATAAACAATCATTCCCTTCAACAAAGACACCCTTGCTCTATGGTGTAATGATACCTGCGTTGGCAGCTAAATTTAGCACCAGCACTAGGGGAAACACAGGGGTGCGGTGTATTTTTTTTAAATACAGCACCCCCCCCCCCCGGATTTCAAAACTGACACAGCACGGTGCTGCTGATTTTGATGTTGAGCTGTACCAGTTCCTTGTAAATCTGGCACTTGGTGTTTCCAGAAACACTTTCATCAGAGTAAACCTGTTGAAATAAGCCGCTTGAAAAATGCCCAGAAGTTGTGAATTACCCACTGAAATTGGTATTAAAACACCTATTGCTATAGTTGGTCAACAGTGAGAGCACTGAATAGTGCCGGAATTTCATATCCCAAAGTTAGTGATACCAAACCATTAAAATGACGGCATTGGAACTTCAAATCACATCGGACCGAGGCCCCAGTAGTGTGAATACACCCCTTAAATTCCTTCTCAAATCAACCACTCACTCTTATTCAGTCTAGAAGTCAGCTATGTTCACCAATAATTCATATTGTTGTGATGCAACACAAACTCTGGTGAATGGAGACCAGGTATTTACCCACAGACTAGCAATAGAAATGCTGTCAGTTTTAATAATACAAAACCAATGTAATTCAACATTCATGTTAACTAGATCTATCTAGTATTGCGCAGTTATAGGTATTACAATAACTAAGGGGGCTGATTTAGATCTCGATGGACAAGTTACTCCGTCACAAGGGTGACGGATATCCCGTCTGCCGAAATATAAACCCCATAGGACATAATTGGATTTATATTTCAGCAGACAGGATATCCGTCATCGCTGTGACTTACTAACCCCTTCACCGAGATCTAAATCAGGCACCAACTATTCTGATTTTTCAATTCAACTTTTATGTTATGCACACCTAATTGCTTTTTCAGTATAAATATATGACTGTGCAAAACAAAATACTTATAATTTTTCATAACATTCTGAGCCTCTATCTGGTGCATAAAAGAATACACCATATACATATGCAATAAGTTCCTTAAAAGCTATAATAACAATGTGCAATAAAGAAAATGTAATTAAAACAAACATACTCTGCACTACTGCATTAGGTCGTTTCCAACAGTGTTGCAAAGGTTATCCTTTCTCCTATAGGTTAGTGAACAATTAGAACAGAACTCAAGTACTGCGCACTCCAGTTGAGTGGTGACATTTACCATTCTATGCTTCAAATTCAAAGTGTTTACATTTTTAAAGTTAAAGGTAAGAAAATTGTGTCATTAGCGTATCATAAGCATATATTGACTATCTAACCACATGTAGGTATACAGGATTGTATGTCACTATATTGAGGTCAACAATATTAACCTACAAAAATATTGCAACCGCTACATCGTCTACCACTGCAATGATGAGGAGTGTATAATTACTAACCTTAACTAAACAGCTCACGATCAGGACAAACCTTGTGATGTGTTAGTTAGGTCAATGTAGTGGATCCAGTATTTTTGTCATGAAACATGTCATATGTGAGGCAGTGACGGTACATCACGTATAGTAGTGATGATGTCAAATTAGGACACTGTTGGTGGGCCCATGAGGTAAAATGTTGGCAGCCTCTGCTATCCCATGTTTGACAGACGTGCCTATGGACTTCCTTGCCCTGTCAGTTTTGGGCATATGGCCTTACTGAAACCTCAACTTCCTGTGGCATGGGTTAGCCCTTAAAAGATGCTGCAACCAGATGAACAAGATGAGGATGGTCTTTATCATCCTGCAGATCCTTGCAGCATTCTCTAAAATTGAAGCGCAAGTTGGTCTCCATTTTCCTTTTAATTTATGTTAAACAGTGCTATTTTATTTAATATAATGTATATATTCCCTGTACCAATGTAACATATACGAGTCATAACCATGGTGCTGTCATTGAATGTTACCCATTTGTCTTCTAGGAGGTTCTACATCAGAAAGTCATGGTTTTGGAAGCCTTCCACAATCATGTAGGCACCCTATCCGCCAATGGGAAGATAAGAACATCTGGTCACACCGACAGAACATCAGCTACCACGAGGGCAGGCTGAAGATCACACAGCCCGGCAAGTATTATGTGTACTCACAGATTTACTTCCGATACCCTCACCGGAGTGAGCATACCTCCCATGCCATCGGCCAACAGCTTGTACAGTGCATTCACAAGAAGACCTCCTACCTACATCCCATCCTGCTCCTCAAAGGTGTGGGCACCAAGTGCTGGGCACCCAATGCTGAGTACGGCCTACACTCAGTACACCAGGCTGGAGTATTTCAGCTAGAAGTGGGAGATGAGCTCTTTGTATCTGTCTCAAGCCTAGCAATGGTTGACCCGGAGGAGACTGCCAGCTACTTTGGTACTTTCAAACTGGATGCTTAAGAGAAAGAAGCAGTTCTTTGGTGACTTGTAATTGAATTAAACCTTGGACATTACATTTCCAGTAGATGATTGGCATGTTGCAGAAGCACTGTTTGTCCAAGCAAGCACTGCACTGGTGGTTAACATGGGAGACCAGTGGAACTTTTAAGACAGTGGTTTATTGATCAGGAAGTTGGTCACTACAAAGAAAGTATCCTATCCTGTTAAACACATACAAGCATCTAACGCAGAAGGCAAGCCATCTTCCTGATGGTCAGGGGGGCTAATGTGTCATAATTCAAATTGACTCAATCAATCAATCAGTTTTTGTAAAGTGCGGCTGCTCACCCGTGGGGGTCTCAAGGCACTGCAAATGAAATATCTTGACGCAAATACACTTTATGAAGGAGTAAATAATGATGACAACTGAGTTCATGGTGGGATGTATGTGCAGGATCTTGTCTGGTCAGATGGCTAGTCCATTTAAAGGCAGAACTCCACTGAGATCAACTGCAAAGAAGCAGTAATTGGCAAAGGGGGTTGGTAATCACTCCCTGTCTACAAAGGGGGCCTATGCTTCTGACTCTGTCTTGCATTGTGGCCCATAAAGGACCAGTTGTAAAATGTGAAATTGTGATGCGACTAATGCATATCCGAACAAAGAAAGCTCTTACGAGGTTAGTGAGCCTGGCTCACACCTCAATGCCAAGTAAGAAGCCAACCAGCACTTATTCAACAAAGAAAGCGCTGAGCCACATGTGTTGTTTTTTAAACTTCCATCCAGCAGATTAATCAAAAAAAGCACACTCCATAGCATGCTGAAAAGAAAAAAAATCATCTCTAGAAGGACATCTACGAGAGGCTATTGGTGGACTTCATCACATTGATGAAATTCAACCATGGAACAAGGCATCGTCTCATGCCATTCTATCCCAGTTTTCTACATACTTCAGCTGAGAAACAGCAATTGACTAAATACCACTAATGGAAAGAGATGCAGTGAGAGGCTGAACTCACAGGAAGGTCTGAAACTGAAATGAAGATTGCTCTAGAAAATATGTTTTTGGGATAACTGAGATGCACAGAAAACAGCTTTAGAATCGAGAGATGATACTAGGTAGAGAGACCAGTAAAACTGTTGCAGCGCTAGAAAAGAAAGTCAAGAGGGGTACTGAATCATGGTGATTCAGTCTTATCTGGTGCAGAATGGCAGCAACACTTTACTAGCACTACTGGGTGCTATGGCCAGTGCACAAATTGTTGTAAATATCAACTAGGGCTGTACATAAAGCACTATACATTTAGGGATAAACTGTATTAGATCAAACATTTTCATTGTAGCACATTTGGGAAGTATTAATTGGTCAAGTTTCTGATTTGGGTTAACAGAAGTTGCTCATAGCAAAATAGTCAAATTTCATTGCAAGTATATTGCACAGCGTAATTATGAGCATCGTTGAGTTAACTGCTTTTATCTGTAGCACTAAGGCAACAGTTTACCAGTGTAGTTCAACAAAAGCCGGATCCTTTCCATAATGTTCAGGTTAGTCATGAACTAGGTGGATTAGTTCTATTTAGGTTCATTGAATGTAAATTTACCTGATAAGGACAGCTTGAAGATCTTCTCGTAGACCGGGGCCTTCTGTACATACGTTAAACCCGGCTGCATGTATTAGTTTACCAAGGAGTGGGACAATGGACTCTGGACCATGGATTCCTTGTAGTCTCTTTGTTACTATGTAACATTCTGTTACCTTCAAGGGTGTATTACTCTGCTGCTACTGGCAGGATTAATGTAGTAAGCCAGACATTCAGCGCGCTTCCCTGTTCTCTGGAACTGAATATCTTGGCTGCTTGCTCTTAATTAGGTTTCCATTAAAACCTGTGCTATTACTATTGTCATTTGTTTAAACATCTGGGGGGAAGAACCAAAATGTAACCTGTGTTGTAGATGTGTATTTTTAATTCATCAGTCACTGGTAAGGCAAGCTACTGGACACAAACTAGCCAGCCGAGTACTTGTTTCATTGACAATGGCGATTTTATCTCGGACACGGAGCCAGATTCCGACAACGTGAGAGCCAAGAAACTGCATTTTCTAGTATTTGAGTTTTGATTTTTTTTTTAAACGAATGTAGAATCTTAACATGCATTAAATCATTTTTTAAGTATGCCGTGTACACAATGTAAGCCAAACAAGTATCTATTGTATGAATAATGCTCTCTGTGTCTAAATGTTGTTGTAACCTTTGATATGCCCTCATTAACTGGACAGGATGTCTGTTGCAGGTGTTGTGAGTCTGAGGAAATGTGCGCTCAACATGCGTCCTGTGGTGACCAGGCCATCTCTAAATACTCAATGCTTTGCATATGATCTGTGCACTTCATTAAGTCAACATCAGACATCTGTTTTATTTCAGACAATGGTTAGACTTATATTTTGAAAGGGTGCAGCCCTGTTCTAGAGCAGGAATTTAAAGGTGAGAGAGAAGCAATCTTGGATCTAACCGTGACACCAACGTAGCTGCCTGTGACCTGAAGTGTAGCATGTCATGTTGGGGTTCCTGTTTCACTGTTTACGTTTTACAAATTCCAGTGGGTATATTTTTGTGTTTTCCTAATTCTGAAAATCAGTGGTTATTAGTGTTTATATACACTAAGGGGTGAAGGGAGCTCTGCTCCTCTGGAGTATCTAACAATGTTTTTGGAACTCTGCACTCTGCTTGGAGCACGGAGTTATCCAAAAACTCTGCTAGCCCTGCCAGGATTGGAGTGGAGCTCATCCAGTGCATGCTGCAGCCCAGTTACGAGCTGCATAGCGCAAGTGCAGACAGTGCGCTTGCACTGTGCAGCCCATATCTGGGCTGCAGCACGCATCGAGGCAGAGCAGAGGGAGACAGACGCTGAGACATTTTGCCATCGGACGATGAGGAGAGGCAGACCCCCTCAAGGTAAGTGCTTGTCTCTTCTTTCTTTTGTTGTTGTTTGTGCACAAACAAGGACTGAAATGGCAACATTTTCTGCCTACGGCCCTGGCCTGAACTCAGGCCAGGGCCGTAGGCAGTGAAAACTGCAGCTTCAGGCCTCTTGTGCACCGGCCTGTCCCGTGTCCACGGGGCAGGCCGGTGCACAAGAGGCGTGAAAATGCACCTTTCATTGCCTACGGCCCTCCTGAATGCGCCTGATCTTCAAAGCACTAAGCAGAGTCAAGCCTGACTGACCAGGCCCGACCCTGCTTGGCGCTTCTGAGATCGGGCGCATTTAGGTTTTTTTTTTTTCAACTCCACGGAATTCCGCGGAGTCGGACTCCGTGAAACCCACCCAGGCCTCAACACCACAATCATTTGCAAGGGATGACATTTTCCAGAATTTAGAAAAAAAACATTTACAGATAATATTTTTATTGTAGCAGGACAATCTCTATTATGAGGTGATGTCTATATATTTTCACCTCCTGCTGCATGTGTTACTTGATACACCCAGTGTGGCATAAAGCACAGGCAGCAGTAGGTTAAACTACACAAACATTTTTGTCAGCCTCTGTCACTATTGGCTCACAACAGCATAGGTTAAAAAGTGATGGATGCACATCGGAACAGACACAGTCCAGTTCCCATAGGGTAGTATATGAACATCTCATGACCAGGACTCAAGACTTAATTCAATTCAATTATTCTTTATCCGATCACTTGGAAAGTAGATCAGAAAAGAAACGCATACATTCATAAATAGATAAAACACACATGTAAGATTAATGAAACATTCAAAGCTATAAAAACATTAATAGAATGGCTATCCAGAATCTAGAAACCAGGTATTAAAATGAAATCATTACCCACTGAATTACGTAGGCGACGTGCATTTTTCAAAAAGGAACCCATTGCTATACACACAGCTGGGCATTCTGATTGCTGCAAAAATACCACCACCACTCTGCACTTGCTACAATTACATTTCCGTAGCACAGGCAATAAATAACGTTTAGTAAATGGAAGTTAAATTTGCAGACAAAAACAAAATGTAGCAAGGTCTAGGGAGAACTCCTGTCACATGGGCAAATGCAAATATCAGAAGAAGGTTTCTCACAGATTGCAGGGAATTCTAGGGCAACTGTTGTCTCCGTAATATATTTAAGCCAGGGTATCCTATTCCATAAGAGCAGGATAAACAGTCGAAAATGATTTCCCTGTTCAAATTAGCTTCCTCCTTGTACCAGATTGAGATCACAGCATCAAGAGGGCAAGATTAATCGCATCCTCAATATACTCAAGGCCCAATTCCTGATGAGGAGCAAAATGGGATGTTGAAAGAGGGACCGCCCCCCTGACAGACAGCGACATACTCTATCATTTCCTCAATTTGAATACTGCCCACTATGTAGGACAGTATAGGTAGATACTTCCCCCTATATATTTGAAGCAAAGGGTGTATATAGGTGCAAGGGTGCCTACATTGTGGGACTGATTGTTTTGTGCTGGAAGGTGTCCCTTCCTGTACAAAAACAATCAATGGAGGGGATTCCCTCTTTCTATGTGTGCTGCAGAAATAAAGATATTTCTCTCCATTGCATCAGTCTTAGGGGTGGTGTAGGTTTTTGACGCATTTTCAGGTTTACAAAACCTTGTAAATCTGGGAATGCGGCAAAATCCATCGATGTTGCGTGGGAACACCCAAGCAACACCCATGGAAAATCGACTTGCGCTGAGTTGTCTTACTCCATATCTACAAGGTCATGTAAAGCCACGCAAAGTGGCTTTGCGTGGCCTTGTGGATATTGGTCAGCAGCCTGCGCTGTTCCTGCATCAAAAAAAATGATGCAGCGATGACACAAGCTTCTTGTAAATGGGCCTAAAAGGGTAGATGAAGACCTTGTTCTATAGTTATAAAATGTTTTCTAAAATCATATTGCACCTCTGATAGAATATTCTTTTCCCGGGACCAGGAAAGCACTTGTCCACTAATATTTTGCCAATAACTTATATAGTGAAATCTAAAAGGGAAATTAGACAATGACACTTTAGGTCCTGGACATTGCCCTTTTTAAAAACTAGGACAATCGTGGAGGAATACCAAGTTGATGGAATGCCTACCTTGCACGCAGAATTAATAATATCAGTAAGCAAAGGATGCCAGAAACCTGGATTGTCCTTATATATGTCCATGGGAATCCCATCGGGCCAGGTGCTTTATTTGAAGGGCTATTAATGATGCTGTCAAAAACCTCTTCAGAAACGAACTGAATATTCAGAGGCAATACACGGTGAACAAATCCTCTCTTTTGGATAGAGTCATTGGAGTGATAAAGTCTACTTAAATGACCTATCCATTCCTCAGGACCTACGAGTACTGACTTTGTTGGGAACAGAACACAGGGAATGTCCACCATGCATAGCCTTTAAAAAAAAAACCTGCAGGTCTTTGGCTTGACAGGCGTGCACAAGGCTTTCCCATTTCTCAACCTTCATATCTGCTTTTCTCTTTAACACCTGGGTATAGGCCTTTCTACTAGCTCCTATCACTGCCTGGTCGCTAGCAATATATTTCAATTCCTTTCTGAACCTATTATTGGCATCTTTGCATACTTTGTCAAACCAGGCTATGCTATGATTCTATTGCCAGTAGGCTTAGTAAGCAACTTCCTAATACAGGAGTTTAATTCTGCAAAACTATCCAGCATTACATTAGAAGTGGCATCCTCCTCTGAACAGGTTGATCAGTCCCCCACCCCCTTGAACAACTTCACGCATAAATCGTCATATTTACAGAATGCCAAACTAGTCTGCGCCCTGCGTCTTTCGTGGAAATTGGTTGCTTAAAGGCAGTTATTTCCTTCAGCCCTTTCACAGAAATATTTAATAAAAGCATTATGAGACAGTGATCACTATGTATGGTAGGTAGACTTCCCCTTTAGAAGCAAAAGATTTCACACTTCTAGAAATAAAAATATAATCAATTGTAGATCCAGGCCCCCTGCCCATCTAAGTTGATGCTGAGGATTTCGTAGACTCGGTAGCGGGAGTCTCCAGGCCGTTAGCCACCAAGAAAGGATATAAAATGTCATCTCTGGGGTCCCTATGTACCTTCAGTCTATTATTATCTATTGAATAGGGACCAATAATAGAAGATGACAATGTCGGGGTAACCCCCAGCTTTGCATTAAAATCACCAGCCAAATAAGATTGAATGGTATAACCAATCATAAATTCCTGATTGTAACTTTATACACAAAATCTTAAAGCTGATTGAAATTCTGATTGTTCGTGAAAAATCACTGTTATAAAAATGTACTAAAATCAAACCAAAGTTAGAGCCCCATTTACAATCAAAAGCTTGAATATTGTGTTCCCCCACTCCCCAGGTACAACTTCTCGATGTTACAGTCAATAGTAACCTTAAAACACGTGGCCCAGCCCCCCTTAGCTCGACAGAGAGAGATGGGGAAGCATGAAGGTTATAGCATGTATACCCATCTAAGAAAACATCCCTCAATGTCCAGGTCTCTTGCAGCAATATGATATCATAGCTGTTAATAGCCACACACCAATCTGCAATTGACAGCTTAAGTACTAGACCAGCAACATTCCAGCACAATAATTTCAAATTCACACTCGGCTGTTGGCCTCACCCCTTGGTCCAAATTATGTGTCACCAGGGCAGGGGATTCTGATACCTAATGATAGGTCCACCCACTTAGCTGGGAAGGTGAATCATCAGATAAATGAGTTTCCATCTCTTTTCTGTGCAGCCCTCCTAACAAGCCCAGATTACCAGGATGATGCGGGGGAAGAGTACTCACACCACAGGTGTCAATCAACAAAGAGTCAGAGGCGCCTTGGGCATGAGTATCTTCCCAACCCAAAATGCTTTGTCAGTCATTATCCTCCAACCTGGACAAGACCATGATGCTATTCCTAGATAGAAATTGATCAGCATGGCACAATCGCTGGAATGAGGCTTTTCAGGTAACATTACCAGGGTTGGCCAGGTCCAGATGTTCATAAAAAAAAAACTGAGGTAAAATCCTTATGGTCTTAGATCGAATAGAGCCTTCTCAGGCCTGAGCCATAATTTTCCCCACAACCATGAGATGATGAAAGTTAACAATTGTGAGGTCTCCTGGGAGCTTCCTTGGCAGAGGTTTCCCTTCCCCTACTCTGCGTACCAGAAGGAGCTCCGTCTAAAGGTTGATGTCACACTTAGCATTAGAATGAAGAAGCCAGTGTGTCACCTTGTTTTTCAATTCAAACACCGATTCTGATACTCCGGGGGCCAAACCTGGTACATTTGCCAATACTACCACATAGAGGTATGAATCAGGTGGAAGATGAATCACAGGAAAGGGAGCAGAATGACCCTGAGGCTGAACAGTAGGTATCAACAGTCGCCCACATTCTTGAGGCAGGGTCACCTTGCAATTCCTCCCTGACTAACAGCACTGGTAGAAGACCCAAAGGGCCCCAACTCCAGCCTGTTTCTAGTTGGTTCTGTGAAGGTAGGCTGGGGGGGCGCATTTGATTAAGGTTTACATCTGTGCTTGGCAGCTGCCTGGTAGGTTCTATCTCACACCCCTTATTGCAGATGCTTAAGGATTCCTCAATAGCAATGAGGCAATCGTAAATGGGATGCAGCTGTGTATCAAGGAAGATGGAGAAGAGTTTTGCCTATAATATCCCTTGGGTCAATGCCAGAAGATACTATACTGCAAGTCACAGCAGACTGATCTAAAGTCACCACACTGTTATAGACTCCAGTTTGGGGCTTTTGGGTTCTCTTTCTATGTTTGGCTGCAGGGCCAGCACTAGTAGTCCTCGGGCTGGACTCAAAAAGATTAGGCCCCACCTCCTTTTCTACAGCAGCACCCACTGAGGCCAAAGTTACTACAGGCGAACCATGACCTCCCCTTTAAGCATCACACTGAGAGTGAGGGACTGAGGCTTGAGATGTCAATTCCGTGAGCGGAAACAGAGTCACTGCACTCCAATACAATATTCTTAGAGATAACCCCCACAGCCCAGGCTAGAAAGCTATTAATTGCTGTATGTCCTTTGGCCTGTGACATGGCAAGACTTACTTTCCATTTTCCCGTTGTGGTAGAGCAGTAAGGGGTACAGGTATGTGATAGATCTTGCTGGACTATGAGTCCCCCCACTCCCTGCCCCGGTGTTTAAAAGCGGGATAGAGTTGTCCCACACTAAGGGCCATATTTACAAGAAAGTGTGAATCACTAGTGATGCGCTACTTTTTCTGCAGCCCCCTTGGGCCCCCCCAACTCCACCAGGTAGCGCAGTATTTAAAATATGGAGCACCATGCCGCATGTTAGGGGCAATAGCGTCATTTTTTTGACACTATTGAAAAGCTCTACTGGATTAACGTAAAAAAATGACACTAATCGGTATAGTGTTGAGGCCCATTGAAATCAATGGGAGCCTCATTTTAATGCCTGCTTTAAGCAGGCGTTCACAATGACTAGAAATGGTGCAATGGAATCTTGTAGATTCCATTGCACCATTTTTAGCTACCCTCTGAGGGAAGGCCCCCTTTTATATCATATACTAATTATTATATATTTATTATTATTTAATATCATATATTATGCATGATGTGGTGCAAATGGTTTGCAAGGTGGTGCAAATCTAGTTTGCGCCACCTTATAAATATGGTGCTATGGTAGTGGCCCGTTAGCAGCACATTTGCAACAAGAATTTTCTAGCAAATGTGGCGCTAAGGGGCACAAGGGCCTTGTAAATCTGGCCCTAAATATCACTGCCACAAATCAGGGACAGATTGGGGGCAGACACACACACACAATACCAGTATAAAACGGCAGAACTGGAGAAAACACAGGAAAAACAGGAGCCACGGAGGTGAGGATGGGAGAAGACAGGCCCGGGAGTGTCCCAGGTGTGTCCAGCGCCCGCAGGATTTCACCCTGCTGAACAGTGCTTCTGTACTGTTGGCCCTCCTCCTGGGCTTGCAATGGTGGATGGGGGTGATGGTCCCTACAGCAACATTCCCGAGGCTCTGGTACGCGCGTCCCAAAAAATCTCATTGCACTGAAAAGCGTTTCCGCACCATATGCTCTACTCCTGAGCTTGCAGTGGTGGATGCGGGCTGTGGTCCCCGGCCCCCCATCCCCACCCCATCAACACTCCAGAGGCTCTGGTATGCACGTCCCTCAAGACTAAACTTATCTTGGATAAAGAGCGGTGAAGACAGAGAACAGTTTTGCTGCACAGACCACTTCCTCCATATGTGGATTTCACAAAATTGGTCACAGTAGAGCCCCACCTCCAGAGTTCATCTACTACATCCAATGGCAGTGCATCGAAGAAGCACCATGGACCAATAATGTTGCACAGAAAACATGTGCACTTGTGCACTACACTGTCGCCTGCAGTAATGACAATTGAGGCAGAGAAAAGTAAGATGTATAGGAAAAGCTGCCATGTGGAGTAAATGGCTCTCAATGTATACTGATTTCACTCAAGTGTAAAGAGTTTATGAGGGAATATCTTTAATTTACTTTTAGAATTAGGATCCTTGACGGAGAGGGCTTGTGGGTTTGCTGCCTGGCACTATTGAAAAAGTAGTGCCCTCTAGAAGCACTGAAGAACCTCTTGGGGCTATTTTGGACCTAAGGGTGTGGCGGGGGGCAGTCTCATTGGGCAGTCATAGTTGGATGGGGTATCAGGGAGCACTGCAGGGGCCTCTGTGGTATTTTAAAGGCTACCAGGGGCAGTACACACCACACTAGAATAAGGTGCACTAGAGTTCCCAGAAATCCCCTTGCTCTTGTGGTACTATGGTCTTTTAGGGGGTTAGCCGTTCATAGAATCTCTCATTTTGCACAATGCGGACTTGCTAAGTCCTTAATACCAGCCTCAGATGAATTGGCCTTCTTAAGTTCATGCCTACAGAAGCATTTTCTTCCTCTCCATGGATTCCACCATCTACTCACTCTAAGAGATCTTGCTGCGCATCTTACCATTCAGGTACTTAATGGCCAGCTCCAACTGACCTTCTGGCCATAAAGTACATCCCTCTCCAGAAACACAACGCACCTCTAATGCTACAGTCGAGGTGCATGATCTGCAATATAGAAAACTGACTTACACAACAAAGGACAAATAATAAGGAGTACAAGCGAAAATCCCAGATGAAACAGCCGCCTCTGTAAAAGGCACGTATTATTAAAATGTTTGATTCATGTTTATTTAGTGTCCTGGGTCTCCTCATAAGTAACCATTCTCCTGTCACTGGCCCTGCTCTTCCACTTGCAGCTCATTCACATGGCCACCCTCAGCCCCATTACTGGGCATGCTACATGTCTATTGTTAGACATTTTTTATCCTTGGCGTGGTCTCCCTTAACTTTTTTGCCTCTGTTTCCCAGGTTGTTGATGTGTGCTGGACACTGATTTTGCTGTTTTTGTTACTCTTGGCACTTTACCACTGCTACCCAGTGCTAAAGTGCAAGTGCTCCTTTACAAAATGTGTATGTAATAGGTTTATCCATGATTGGTATATTTGGTTTACTAGTAAGTCCCTAGTAAAAGTGCACTAGAGGTGCCAGGGCCAGTAAATCAAATGCTACTAGTGGGCCTGCAGCACTGGTTGTGCCACCCACATAAGTAGCTCTGTAACCATGTCTCAGACCTGCCACTGCAGTGTCTGTGTGTGCAGTTTTAACTGTAAATTCGACTTGGCAAGTGAACCCACTTGCCAGGCCTAAACCTTCGCTTTTCTTACATGTAAGGCACCCCTAAGGTTGGCCCTAGGTAGCCTCAAGGGCAGGGTGCAGTGTATGATTAAGGTAGGACATATAATAATGTGCTTTATATGTCCTGACAGTGAAAAATGGCTAAATTAGTTTTTCACTGTTGCAAGGCCTGTCCTTCTCATAGGTTAACATGGGGGATACCTTTAAATCTGATTGAAGTGCAGATTCCCTTTGGGAGCGGATGGACGTGTGGAGTTTGGGGTCTCTGAGCTCACAATTTAAAAATACATCTTTTAGTAAAGTTGATTTTAAGATTGTGTGTTTGAAAATGCCACTTTTAGAAAGTGAGCATTTTCTTGCTTATACCATTTCTGTGACTCTGCCTGTTTGTGGATTCCCTGTCTGGGTCAGATTGAAAGTTGGGCTGGTGTGTACCTCACACTAGACAGTGACACAAAGGGAGCTGGGGTGTAGTCTGTATTTCCGGATGAGCCATCTGTGATAGGAGGGAGGGGAGGAGTGGTCACTTACACCTGAAAGGGCTGTGTCTGCCCTCACACAATGCAGTCTCCAACCCCCTGATGAGTGTCTGGGGCCTGGCCTGGGAAAAGCAGGATTTCACATTCAAAAGAGACTTTACTTTGAAGTAGGCCTACTTTAAGGAGAAATTGGGTATAAGAAGGGCACCCAAAACCACAGACTGTAGAACACTTCTGGAAACCAAATGGAACATCTGCCTGGAGAAGAGCTGAGGAAGAAGAGCTGGCCTGCCTGTGACTGCTTTGTGGAACTATCCTGGAGTTGCTGCCTCTGCCAGAGTAAGAGGGCAAAGACTGGACTTTGTGTACCTTCCATCTTGAGAAGAACTCTCCAAGGGCTTGATTTAGAACTTGTCTCCTGTTGTTTGAAGTCTCAGGGACAGCAAACACCTCTCTCTGCCAGCACCTGGAGTCTCTGGAGAGACTCCTACTCTGCCAAGTGGTGCCCATCCAGTTCCTGGGACCCTGAAAGGAGAAGCTGGCAGCCTAGGAGGAGGAAATCCACGCACAGAGCGCCGTGCGGGGAAAAGATCGACGCAACTCCGGTCTGCGGCTGGGAAATTGACACGCCACAGGCTTCGTGGCTGAAAATAGACACTCACCTGTAACACAACCGAAGAATGGATGCACGGAGCTGGAGAACCAACGCACAGCATCGCTGATGGAGGCTGGTGAGATCGCAACCCATGCTGCGTGTTTTTCGGATCATCGTGCGGCTGGATTTGTTAAGCAAACACCGCCAGGCATGTAAAAACAACACAAGGCCTGCCCAGACCCGAGAGTGCTGACCGGATCGACGCACCGCACTCCTGCGGAGAGAAGAAACGACGCGCCCGACCCGACCAAAGAAGAAACAGCGCAAGGTCTCGCTCGTGAGTGAAATCGACGCATCACAAGCCCTTTTTGATGCACACGTGCGGGGTTATTTTTGAAGTAAATAAATCAAAATGGTATACACACGGTTCCAAAACACAAGAGGGTTTCTTTCAGACTAGTGGTTCTGCATTAAATGGAAATCAATTTATTCGAAGCAAGAGCCCTCACTCACCCTCCGGTGACATGCTTCATCATAGGGCTATGCTCCTCGTCAAGCCGGCGCTGCAATGCCTGATGGGTCCCACAAGGGGGCTCTTTGCCAGAGATCTTTTGGAAATAATGCACAACCGGTCAAAAAGTGAGTAAGGATTGGTGTACGGGTAGTTAAAAATGCCTAGATGTAAAAAAAAATACTATTTCTTCTGATACTAATACCCCTGACATGATTAAAAACAATAAATAGGGATATGGTAAAATAATGTCTACACTCCCCAAATGAAAAAAATATAATTTATACAATTACTAAGTCTCAAATGGAGAATAGTAAAGGAAAAAGTAAACACAGGGTCCCCTGTGTTACTCTGTATAATAGGTCAACATGTTTCTCGCTGTTTTTTAGTCAACAAATGATCTTATGCGATTCGTCAGGACCTTAGCACGTACCTAATCCTTTAAACAATTAGGAATCCCATAATAGGGAGATAAGAAACCCTCCAAATATTAAAGGTAGGGCCTCATCAGGGAAAACATCAGGCTTGAAAAATCCACTATGGTTTTTCCGTGGAGCCGTCAATTCTGGTCCACCTACAAGCGCTGTTGGTCCCCGGAACTTGACGAGGAGCATAGCCCTATGATGAAGCATGTCACCGGAGGGTGAGTGAGGGCTCTTGCTTCGAATATATTGATTTCCATTTAATGCAGAACCACTAGTCTGAAAGAAACCTTCTTGTGTTTTGGAACCGTGTGTATACCATTTTGATTTATTGATTATCGGGAGCCATACACACGGGACCAGGAGTCTTTCCTCCGAATCTCCCACGTATGCCCCTCCTTTTTGTTGTTGTTTGATTATTTTTGAAGTACCCAAGGTACATTTGTACGCTAACAGTATTAGTGTGTGTTTTAAACTATATAAAGACTCTTTTTGCCTTTTAATTGATAACTTGACTTATGTATTGTGGATTTTTTTCGTTTTGGTCTTGTTTTGTTTAGATAAATATTTCCTATTTTTCTAAACATGTGTTGTCTCATTTTGTAGTGTTTTCATTAAGTTACTGTGTGTGTTGGTACAAATACTTTACACCTAGCAATCTGAAGTTAAGCCTACTGCTCTGCCAAGCTGCCAAGAGGGGGTAAGCAGGGGTTAGCTGAGGGTTATTCTCTTTTTTCTTGACTAGAGTGAGGGTCCTTGCTTGAACAGGGGGTAACCTGACTGTCAACCAAAGACCCTATTTCTAACAGCTATGTATGTAAGTGTATATGTATGTATGTTTTTGGTGTATGTTTAATGAAAACTAGCAAAAATCTAGCCCTGTACATGGTCAAAGGCAAGCATGCAGTTGAGGGATAGGAAAGATAGCTGAGTTCTGGTAGCACAGGTATACTGTTACTGCATTGTGATGTAGTGATCTTTAAAGAGGTGCACCTTCAACTATTTCCTGAATTGGAGCAACTCTGGGCCAGGCCTGATGGACACAGATGTTGTTCCAGATTCTGGTGACAAAGATGGAAAGGGCTGGTGCCTTGTTTTTTCTGCCTGTGGATATGCTGAGAGCCACCAGAGATGGTGAGCTTGTCTGCAAGATAAGTGGTAGTTCTGGTCATAATGACGCTGTAAATGATGTGTCTAGTTTTGAAGAAGGTGTGGGCCGGTAAGGGGAGCCAAGAGAGCTTCATCAGAATAGGTTGATGTGATCATATTTCTTCAGGCCCTGAAAAGACATGTTGAGACACACAGAATGCCCTTAAGGGGTTTAGAATGGAGTCAGAGTCCCTGGATGAGGGTGCTACCACCACCATATGTGATGGTACAAAAGCTTGAACAGCATTTTTGATGGCACATTTCTGTCCGTGTGCTCCTTAAGGCCAAGATTGGTGTCCAGGTCATCTTATGACATACTGGTGTGGGGTCTGCAGAAGGCACCAAAACGTTTTACTTTCCAGCTATGACTGAGAAGAACATTTTTCATCCAGTGTGTTTTAATTAGATAAAACTTGGCCTTGGCTGACAGTATTGAATGCTGCTGAATGCCTCTCACTAGTGTCCTCAGACAATCCTAAACATTGACAAGTGCTGTATCAGTACCTCGATTAGGTCAGAAGCCTAATTAATAATGGTCTAATATGTTGACTACTGAACATGTGGGTCCACCGACACGGTGCAGGTAATAGGCATCAAAACACTGATTTTGAACCTTGACACATAAAAATGTCACTAATTGAGAGATGGTGTGGTTTAACAAATGCCTATTCCTTTTTTCAAAAAGTTAGTAACAAAGATAATTAGGATTCCCTGTTTGTCTGTTAGTAATACATAGGCCCTTATGCATTCTTAGTCACTGAAACACAAGGACAAGGGTAAACAAACACTGGCAAAGTCAATAGGTCACACCTCGGTAAAATTGTGCAATTGATACAGTTTGAATTCATTCTTATTGCACGCCACAAAAATAAGTTATTTAAAAAATGCAGCTACAGAGACACATGATAAACATATGCTTGCAAAAAACAAAATTAAACAAAATATACAAAATAATCATGTATACTTTTAATAGGACTGTATGAGAGCTTCCTAGCAGGCAGGTGCACTTCTGGCAGGTATCAAACCCCTTTTAGGTTTTAGTACACATATTAGGTAAATATGGACGCCTGTGAAGAGAAAACGAGGGCACAACATTTTTCATAGAAGACATAAGAAATGAGGTAATAGCCCCATTAATTGTTTGATACTTCACAATCATATTTAACCTATTTTTAAGTTCTCCAAATATTGCTAGATATGGAAACTGAGAAACAGAGCCTAGAAGCAGGTATGGACATACCACAGAGGATGGTCAAATATCTTATCCCACTGGCTCATCCACGTCATGAAAATGAAGAGAATGAAATAGTTTGGTACCAGGTTGCATATGCCATGATGCACCAAGCAGAAATAAATCAAGCTGTGGTGCAGTGGTCTTCAACTTGGGTTTGCGGGGGCGGGGTTAGTGGATGGCTTTAAAGTAGGATCCAGGGCTCTGGAAAAAGAGCAGCACTTAGCCTATCACTGAAGAATGCAGACATCACATTGAACAGTGCTGTGAGTAAGTGACAGAAATAGAACCTCTCTGAGCCACTCTGTCAATGGCAAACAGTAACTTCTTTGGTGAGGCATATCTTGGGTGGGAATAAGTGTCAAAGGAGGTCCTCCAAAGAATCACCAGCACCTCATCGCCTCAGTTCTGATAAAGGATCGCACAGTCGATATTTTTAGAATGAAAACTTTGCCAAGAACATCTTGGGAATCATGCACTTGACTGCGTGTTTACAAGGGATCCCTGAATATAACTGCCTTGTGTAGCACCTTTTCCCAGTCCAGGTATATTAGCTAACAATGCATTGCCTTTTGCGACTTCAAGTTTTACAGTAAGCATTTTAGGTACGGGCTAATTAAATCGAGCACACAAACAACTTTTGCCTAAAATGTCAGACATGGTTGAAGGTGGCACACAGGATACAAGGCAAACTGTCAGCAGGATATGAAGGTTAAAAAATAAAAGGCAAGAATGAAAATCAACATTGAGTCAAAAGTTCTTGGTTGTCCTTCAAAATTGAGTTAATAGTGGGAAGTTACTATAGAATCTTTTCACATGTAGGCAGAGTTCACCACCACCACCGGGGTAGATATCTCACTATGGTTAAGTAAAGGCAACATTTACCAAGTTAATTACAATTTTTTTTAAAGTCAAAATATTTTTATGTTAAATGTTAATATAGATTAATTTTTTTATAAATTAATTATATTTATTTACTTTAATACTAAATAAAATAATCGTCACAATAATAAATTAAAAATCTGCAGCAATACTAACTTGATTCTAATTACATATTTAATTAATTTAAATACAAATTAAAATATTCATATTTAACGGTTTATTAAACAAATTACAAAGTAAAAATGTTTATTTTTACCTACGTTTTACAAATATCAAAAATCTATGTATAGAAATAATTTACATACATTTTTATTCGAAAAAATATATATTTATTTTTAAATTAAAACATTATCAAAAATGTTTACCTTAAAATAATATTTTTTTAAGGTATCTACAATGTTGTAACATTAAATTACATGTATATATATATATATATATATATATATATATATACACACATACACATATATATATATATATATTTAAAAAATATAAATAAATTGATTTATTTTAACATTATTTCCTATGAGGTTCCATTTTAAATCCTTGCCTTCATTATTTTCTGTGGGAGGGCGTTGCAGTGCCAGTGATTGGCCGTATGTGGTGCTGGACTTACTCCAAGTCTGAGCTGGACTGCATTTACAACTGCTTTGAGTCCTTGCGAATAGCAGTGGGCTTACCCATGTAACCCCTCCTGAGCCCTCCGAAAGCCATCCTTACTCCTCCCTAACCCCTTCCATTGAGCAGTAAATACTCCTCTTCTTACAGCCCTTTCCCCTGTTCCAGCACACATTTACTACTAAGTAGTAAACTCTCAGGTGTGATGATTTCCCCATAGAAACAATAGGAGAAATGGAGGAAGAGAGTCACACTCATGTGAATTGCATTTTGCATTGAATCGGGTCCGTTGGGTTGGCAATTTGAGGGCCCTGGCATGAGGTGGTAGACATGTGCAGATATAGGGAGAGACACAGTGAGGTCCCATTATGAAGGGCCCACATAAGTAAAGAGCCCACTTTATTCGCTTGCTTGACCTCGTTTGTGTTGCATATAGGTAGTACACCAGTTCTGAAAGGCACAGTTTACATAATGAGTGATTCATAATTAAATAAGGAAAAGTACAGGTGTAGAGCTGCACCTCCACCTCCACATACTTCTTCCACTTTCTGAAATTCATAAATGTTTCAACAAGTATTTTTAGAAAACTGTGCCAGGTGCAAGTTTCCGGGTGTACCTCAGGTAGGTCAAGTGCCATTCCCAGTGGGATCCTAGTCCCACTGTGCAGGTTTCTACACAGTGGAGAAGTCCACACATGGAGAATAGAATTCCCTTTGCAATTTATTTTTTTTCTTCACAAGTGAAATATTTTCTCCTGGGAAACCATTTCCCCTAAAACTAACCAAATCTGGGAGCGATAGATGATCATTTCCACACTGGAAAGTGGTTTACACCAGCCTTTGGCTGCAGTAAAAATCCTACAGTTTCCAGGGAAGAAATGGGAATAAGAGGAGTCTGTGCATGCCCACAAACATCCACGATTGTGGTTGGTCACAAACTTCCAAAGCAAACCATGCACTGGAACGCCCACTGTCTTACTCCTGGAGTGGGATTTACAGATGTAGAGAGCTCCACACTCATGGCAGAGATCCTCGCACGTGTAAATGGGCTTATGCCTGCCAGGAACCTCTGAGTGAAACCCTTCCAAGCATAAATAAAAATCAATACTATTGTTAACATATCTTTACAACTAAATTTAGATTTGTGAATATGGTCCAGAATGTCAGAAGCACGACCTGACAAGACTGATATGGGATGCCCATTTCCGCTACTACCAACACAACGCAGACTGTGATTCTTCACTGCTTATTCTCTGCTCTCTTCAATCCCGGGGAGAGACAAAATTACAACAACAAAAATAGTCGCATCCCTCCCGCTGACCTGCCTTTGTCCGTGTGCAGCCCCAGCCCCTCCTATAGGCCCTCCATTGTCAGCTTACTGCCCCAGCTCCTCCTGACTGTCCTATTGCCCCTGTGCTACCCCATTGTTTCTCATGTGTCCTCTATTCTAAGTTGCCCTTTGTCTATTTTGCCTTGCCACCCAACCCTAAACAAAAGCACATTAGCACTGGCCGCGTCATAGCACTTTAAAATAAATGACTTAGTAATGGCCCACAGTAGGCGTGCTGCTATACAGCATGGATAAAAATAATTGCCAGTACCATTAGCTCGCACAGGCAAGTTCTACTGGCTTTGGCAAAGCGTGCTTTCATCTACCATCGTGCCAGTTGCACAGCATCATATCTCAAGGGAATTGTTTGTTTTTTTTGCATTTAAGCAGTCTTATTAAGCCTTGTTGTGATTTTTAAGATTGAGTAGTAAAAAAGTTGAAAGTTGCTAATATTTGAAGATTTTCTTTTCAGTACTGTTTCCAAAATAACAACTTAACTTTGTTGCTTTTCAGGGATTTCGAATTTTGCCAAATTCAGATCTGTGGGCCAAGAAATGCAAATGAAACTGAATTTTCAGATACTGGACCGTTTCTAGGATGCTGAGAATGAAAGTATCTAATCTGTCAACTATTAAATATTGAAGGGGCCTTGCCCTTCGGCAACAACCAAGCCCTTCACCACCAGCACTTAGATTCCCACAGTCACCGGCTCTGGTTCCAGCCGTGGGTGCCTCTCTTGTTCCAGACAGGGTGTCTGTGGGGAAGGCACGCTGGACATTGTGAATGATGAAACTTTGGTCCTTGT
Source organism: Pleurodeles waltl (assembly GCF_031143425.1). Classification (NCBI taxonomy): domain Eukaryota; kingdom Metazoa; phylum Chordata; class Amphibia; order Caudata; family Salamandridae; genus Pleurodeles; species Pleurodeles waltl. Next base: position 1,005,028,493 of record NC_090449.1, on the reverse strand, counting down.
GTGGTGAATTAACCAATGTATTACTATCCAGAAAATGTTAACTTGCATCCAGTGCTTAATTTGTAACAGAATAAGTGCAGGAGTCCAAAGTTTTGTTTAGATGCCAGCGGCCGGCTTTATGGAAACACGGGATGCCAATTACTAAGGTTGTGTAGTCCTAATTCATCTCAGGCCTCCTTAATCCACACCAGACACTCCCTGCCCCTTTATTTCACTCTTGCCGGTTCTTTTTCATTCCCGCAGTTTCCCTTTTCCACTGTTTTCCGTCTTCCATTCCTCCTTCTTTACCTCATTGTTAGACTAAGAAAAGAGGCCCTTTACTGCACTAACTTTTATCCACGCTGAACACTGACCACGCTGCTGTACAAAATGGCTGAAGCCCATTGGTATAACCAGTAGCTCTTACAAAGGCTCGACCTATTGGTTTCGTCAATGCTTGTTTTATTTACTTTTGTGCCACTTGCCCGGCATCATACTTTAAGAATTATGCAGTCTTATCATCGCTTGTTGTGATTTTTAAAATTGAAAAGTGAAAACATAGAACGTTATTATTTCAAGACTTCCTATTCAATATTTTTCCTAAGATAGTAACTTCATTTGTTTTCCCGACGTATGGATTTTCGGGCTCAGGTCTGCAGGTTGAGAAATGCAACTGAAACTGCATTTTCAGGTACCGCACCGCTTACAGGAAGCTGATAGTGAACATATCTAATCTGACAGTAACCCAATCTTAAACAAGCCTTGCCTTGGGCAACCCTGCCCTTTGACCCTCACGGGTGATGTGTTCCACCATGCACGAGACGCCAGCAGACACCAGCTCTGCTAACACACGTGGGTGCCTCTCGCTCCAGATAAGCTTGCTGTGGGAAGGCAAAGGCTTGAAATTGTAAGTGAAGAATATTCTAAATAACCCATTTAGTTCCACCCGGAAAATGTTACTATACAGCCAGTGCTTCATTTGTATAAAATAAATACATGTAAGTGCAGGGATCCAAAGTTCTGTTCAGAAGTCTCTGGCAGGTGCTATCTTAGGACCTGCCAAATACCAAGGTTGTGAAGTCTTAATTCCACCTCATGGCTCTTTAAACCACCACCAGACACCCCCTGTCTTTTTATTTCACTCTTGAAGGTTCTTTTTCATCCTTGATTTATCCCTTTGTCGGTGGTTTCTGTCTTTGTAATCCTTCTTTTTCCTCTGCGTGTTTTTCTCTCTCTTGCTCGGGATCAAAGTTTGTTAAGGAAGAGTAAATGCTGGTCTCCAAGAATGAGTGACCCCCGAGCCCCACCTCTTGCTCTGGATCAAAGTTTGTTAAGGAAGAGTAAACGCTGGTCTGCAAGAATGAGTGACCTCGAGCCACACCTGCAAGGACCGGTTCAAATTAAGCAGAACCTTTTGTTCCACGTCCAGGATGCTGCAAACATTCCAAGCACATCCGTAGGTTTAACACATGAGCTATGCATGCTGCGAATTATCCAGGGTGACACTGTTTAGGCAGACATCTTGGCCTAGCAGATAACTTTAGGGATGGATGGCCTGAATTTGTGCCTGCAGAAGTGCTTGCGATTATCTGGATGTACAACAACCCCTATATGGATTGTTAACATCCCCCTGTCCATCAGAAAAGACCTTACCCTTCTTCACTTTAGGACAGAGCAGAAGACACTGCTTGTTGAGAACACAACACTACAACACAGTATATAGTCTTCCTTCCCTTTCAGAGCCCAGCAACCACCGGTGTAGATTCACTATGAGTGTATCTTTGCGCTTCAATATCTTTTGTCTGGATTTTCAATATACACATACATATATGCATTAAATAAAAAAATAAAAAAACAGTAAAGCTTTCTTCACTGGAATACTATAGAAATTCACAAACTCAGGGAATAATAAAGATTTATAGCCTGCTGCTGAGGGCTACACTGATTGTGAAAGGCCCTGAACCAGAGTTATAGGCCTAAGCTGCCTATAACAACTAGTATAGCCCGAGACAGAAGGGCTATAAGGCTACTAGAACATTCCACACATGGAGTTTAGAATGCTGTGAAGTAACACGCATTTGCAATGCAATGGGTCTCGTGTTTACTCGAGTTAAAGCTATTAGCGTTGTAAACTCCTAGCTGCATTTTTCTTGCCACATAAACTGAAAAGTAAAAGTTTCATATAAGTGAGCCGGCCACCACTATGAGCGCAAAGCAAACACACAAAAGGAAACAGAAGTCTGCCCGCAGTGAAAGTTATCGGCAAAAGTGCAATTATCCATGTAATGGCAAAAGTGCAATAATCCATGTAACCGGCAAAAGTGCAAATATCCATGAAACAGGGTCGATGTCATGCAAAGCGCTCAACTTCTGCCCAGCAAGATTGCGCTGCTTACAGAATAAAGAGAAAAAATAGTGCAGAAATCATACGGAAAACATGGAGCCTCGTATGTTTTCAGTAGTGTGCCGGTGCGCTCGAGGCGGGCTAAACACTGAAAGAGGCATGACGTATGCATGCCTTCTACTAATGAAATCAAGCTAATTTTAAAAGGGAATCCCAGGAACCAACCAAACGGATGGGCTTGACATGGGCTTGGTTAACAGCCCACATAGAGATTACACCAGGGACGGAGTGCTTTGACTAGACCCTAAAAAGTTAGAAACAGAAAGAACGTTTTTGAACTGTTAGAGCAGAAGGCTTATACCAGCCATTATTAGCCCTGAGCTACTTCATTTTCTTCAGTGAAACTTTCAAAATTCTAATGTTATAATAATCTTAATAAATACCTTCATTTTATTTCAGATTATTTTTTTTAAAAGTGAAAAAATCTGACAGTTACAAAAGAGGCTTCTGTGATTCCTGACACATTTTGGCTAGCTCCCTCGACTTCCTCAAAGACAGGATGTCCACACATACAGAAGGATGGCTTCCCCGGTGGAAGGGGGTAATCCCACTGGCTACTTCCCACTATTGATGGGGCTGGAAGGCTCCTGGGCTCCATCGGTGCTTCAATCTGCAATCAGGACTTTGTGCTGGAGTGTATTAAACTAGACTCTTAATGCACATGCGGCCCCCTCCCATGGGATGGTGCAGGGAAGTGGTATCAGGAATCAGCATAAAATAGGTGTGATGATTGCACAGGATAATGAATGAACCAAGGGACTTATCTGCTGTGCTCTCTCCATGTGCTCAGCAGAGGAGCCAGTCAATGAATGGGCATGGAGAATTGCTTCAGTTCTACATGCACAAGATCCCTTCAGCGGCAAGCTGAAGAATGAGCAGGGTGACTAAAGTACAGTTTTGCCAACAAATGGTTGTTCCAGAGTCAAATCAGTGAATGGAAATCTAGGCTCATGTTGATCATTTCACCTGACAGAGTGCATGATCCGTAAAGTTACCCACAGGTGATCATTCCAGCAGCCAATGAAAGAATGTGGACGAGCAATGAACTGCACTGTCACCTGGATGTGACAATTCCAGAAAGGGCAAGCACTGAGTAGTCATGGAAACCTACCTAAGGTGCAATTATCATTGTAGTTACTTCAGAGTCAAATGTGTGAATAAAATGGTGATTTACCTTGAATTAATTAAATATGATCATCTCAGAGGACAGGGATTGAATGGGGAAAGACGCGGGCCTGAGGACATATCCATAGGTGGTCATTCCAGGGGCCTATAAATGAATAGGGAGGGAGAATGATCTGCAGTGATCCCTAAAGTTAAATATGTCACCGAGTAAAACACCTGCAAGTGTATGGAATCATCTTTAGGGGATTCCTCCAGGTAAGACTTTAAAACCCAAAAAGGGAACATTTCACAAAAATAGAAGGACTACAACTTTACATCAACTGAAGGACAGCGCTCATCAACACAGAAACGCACACAATGAGGCACAAGGGGAATAAATAAACATAGGGGCTTATTTACAATTTTCTGGTGAAGGGCAGTGCGGCAAGGCGGCTTACTGAGCTGCCCTACATCAAAAGAAGAGGGCAGGAATGCAACATATATATAAGTTGCAGCGCATTCCTGCCTCTGCCACTGCGCTTGACGCACAACTGGCTGCCATGTGTGAATGCAGGCACCCTCGCACCACAGTGCAAGGGTGTCTGCATTGCACTGCACTGCGTTTTCCTCTTTCTGTGTGCTGCAGAATGCAGCACACCTAGAAAGTGGAAAAAACAAGGAGAAATAAAGTTATTTCTCCATCTTACGCCTCCCAGGGAATGCGTAAAAATCCATGGGCGTTGCGTTGGAAATCCCACTGCAGCAGCCGTGGAACGCCTCTTTGATGCAGAGTGAGGCAACGCAGCGACTTGCTCTGCGCTGCCCTACTCCATATCTACAAAGCCATGAAAAGCCAAACAAAGTGACGTTGCATGGCCTTGTAGATATGGGTCTGCAGCACGTCAAAAAAAGTGAAGCACCAGCAGCACAAATCACTTGTAACTATGCCCCCAAGTATCATACCTGCTAATTAAATTGCTTTCTGATAACAGCTGCTAGCTAGTCCAGTTCTGTAAACCATAAAAACATGCCTTCAATGTTTTCAGCCGACCCTCTCTGAAAAACAGGGATGCGAGTCAAATTTACTGAAATCTAGGACAGCTGGTGAAAAACCCCGGACAGTCCCTGAACACCCAGGACGCCTGGCCACCCTACCCTGAACACATTGCAACGTTTAAGATGTTAAATGTGTTTGTAGTTATCACTGGCTATGTATCTTGTGCAACAACTTCAGAGAGTCCTGGTATTTTTTCTAAAAATGGATCGTCTTTTGGGACCATTTGTTTTGCATTAAACATAAGCATGGGCTAAAAACATCCAGCGCACACTTATTTTGCCTAAAAAGCCAGACCAGGCTGAAGGAGTGACACATGACATGAAGTTATTTACCAGTAGGATATGACAAGGTTAAAAAATACCAGGCAAGAACGAAGAACATCAATCCGAGCCAAAATATCTTGGAGCCCCCTAAAATCCCTCAAATATTTTGGCTCTGCTTATATTTTTAATTTCACTCACATGTGGGATTTATTAGAGGGAAAATGTAACACAGAAAATCGCTTATGGAATATGGTTTTAAAATGCTTCTCCAGTGGGTGATCTCACTTCAAATGTTTGGCTTACTTACTTTGTTTTACAGTGCATGTATTTATTCTGGTAATTAGAAAAGCACTGTTTTATACTTTTTGTATCTCTATTTGTTAGAGGATGTGCCCTCAAACCCACCTTAAATTATTTAACTTGCCTAAAATATTTAACTTTTTATGGAATATGTTTGTCATTTCTGAGGGACACTGGTGAAATTGTTTTATCGTAAGAGGATAAACATTAAAAATGTTGAAGATCGTATTCAAGAACTTACAGGTCATTTGTGGCATCTTCATTAATTTTCATTTTGAACAATCTGCTTCAAAATGACCAAGAGAAGAAAGGATGGAAAGAAAAAATGATTATCAACTGCTTTGTGCAAAGCAGCCACTTCAGAAGCTTTGCCGCCATCTAGTGATAACACTAAAGTTCTACAAAAGGCTTGCACAAACTGCCCTTTTAAGTGTGTAAGAGTGTTATTTTGCCTGCAGCACTACAAATCCTTAAACCAATCTTGGATAGTGGGAGGATGCCAAAGTCGATAGAGGACGCAGTGGGAAAGTAAAGGACTTTCACGTAATTAAAGAAACAAGAAATTAAATCAACAAATAAGTGGTTTGCCTTTTACAGAATATAATCGAGCAGCTTAATCTTGGAGCCAAGAAGAAGGTGAAGTTTTGACCACCTTGCCACTGTCAATGGGTTGTCAGGACTTCAGAAGTGTGAAGGTAGATGACCCGTGTTGCCAAGGCTTTGTGAAAAAATTGAAATAGTGCCAGGAGTGCATGATACACCCAATGAGTGCAGAAATCATCATGCCCTTAGATACGGATGTCAAGAAAAGGCAGACATGTTGTGTTGGGAATGACAAGGCCCTTGCATAGCAAGGTGGGAGATACACAAGGATGTAGATAGACACACAATGAAAATCAATTATTGAGGGCCTGCATGAATGAGGGACCCACCTTTTATTCGCTTGCTTTGCCCCACGTTCGTCATGCACGTGTGCCTGCCCCTTCTTAAAGGGACAGTTGACATAATGTGTCAGCAGCACATAGCAAGCCTGATTGTGACTGCTCATTTCCATGCCTGCTATGGCGATATAGACTCTGCTTATAGTCCTCTCTCTGCTGTACTCATTCCAAGAGAGAGACATCTTCAAATCCAGGGTAGGGAAAGAAGAGAGTTAGTTACACCTCTCAAGTGGATATAGAATACGCCAAACATTTTCAGTAAATTATGTACCAGGGAATCACACGAGATTGGATTTTAAGTTAGGAGGAAAGCTAGACAGAATGACCTGTCATAGAACTTCGAGATTCTAAATTACAAAAAATATGTGAAACTCAACATGTTTCTAAATTACACGAAACATTGAAATCCACAACGTTTTCAAGTACCAAGAAACTATGTTTAAAAAAAAAGTAATTCGGAAAAAATATCTAGGATTTATTTGCTTAATATACAGATGCTTTTAGAAATAATAACTTTAAATACTTTCCCTCAGACCAGCTGTTGAAACAATTCTGTAGGACTAATTTAAATTCTATCAGGACTGGAGGCTCCCTCTGCTTCTCTTTCTTTAGTTAAACTTTGACAGCAGCCAATCAAAACATTAAACTTGAAATACAACATTTCCCATGACCACGCACAGTCAAATGTACCAATCATCAAGCCCTCAGCCCTATAGAATCCCCAAAACACCATCTTGCACCCTCTCTTTCTTTGCTACTACGCAGCCAGTTAAGTGCCTTATTCCTTTATGTACTATAATTTCCTAATGTGATTTTCTTCATTGTATGAGTGACATATGCCACCGGCATTTATTGCTCTGCCATCATGCTTTATTGAGCATTTTCTTATATCAATGATAATGTGTGCTTCACTGCTGATCTAGGCAAGGTTATTGCATTTTCTTGAGTGTTGCTTCCGCTCGACCGCTGATCTGGGTTCTTTCCTCCAGTAAGCACTTTGGTCTCCCGGCACTGCAGCTTCACCGCGTGCACCCCCTTCAGTGGGAGCAGGGAGCAAGGATGCGCTGGCCGCACTGTCCTCTACATTAAATATGGGCAATGTGCGCACATGCACACCTTGTTGTGTACGCGCTGTCTCACTCAGCATGGCGTACCTGAACACAGGCAGCGCATTTCTTTCGCCTGTGTCTCTGAACCCGTGCATTGCTCCCCGACCACGCCCGAACATGCCTTGACTTCCTGGGTTGATTTAATTTGTATTCTGCCTAGAGTGCTGCAGACTGCTCCCTCCACGCTCTAATAATTATTAATGCCTGCTTGGGGTCTGATCAGTGTGTGTACTTTCCCTTAATACCCCTGGAAGCTTTGGGGTATATAAGTATTTTTTTAAACCTTCCCCTGAGTCCTTTGAAGTGGATTTGGAACAGTGTTACGACGACCCAGAGAGGTCTTCAGAAAAAGATTTGGTGGAGGTTTTGAACACTTGAGTTTAGCAATCAGTAAATAAAGCCTAGGTTAGGCTTTGGGCCCTTTTATACACCACCTGCGTGGTTATGCTAATCAGCAAGGCTGGATCTCGCTCTTCCTCCTTTGATGAGTGACGTTGGGCAACCTCCCAGAAAAGGCAAGTGTAAAGGGAAATCATTTAAAGGACTCCGTTGTGCGGTCTTTGAGAAGCTGGCTGACTCGCTGGCAGGGGACTACGCCTAGAGGTCCTCTCTTCTTGACCCTCCTTCACCACCACCAAAAACTTGGTGACTCTGATTTCTCTAGATCAGAGGCCTCGGATCACAACAACGAGCTGGGTGCCAGCAAGTGCAAGACAGGCCATGATGATTTCCAGGGGCAGTCCAAAGTGCAGGATTCAGAGCCGGAGGACAATTCACCCACGTTCCACTGTCTGGCTGCCCCCACAGGAAGTGGCAGATTATGTTCAAATTCACATTCGTCAAGGGTTTGATAAGGTGGTTAGAGCCCGCCTGGGCTTGGAATTTCCCATGCCGGATATCCTCAGCAAAGTCACAAACTCCAGAAGTGGACCCCTCGTTCGTCACGTTTCTCAAGAAGTATTCAAAGGCCCCAAATGCCTCGAGTAAATGCCAGGATAAGTTGTTAGACGTGTCAGGTCCTCTAACCAACATCCTGAAAGTAGCCTTTCAGGAAGGAGCTTAAAAGGTGTGCTTAGATTTAAAAGACGTGTACTTGACCATCCCGATTTATCTTCCTGATCATCATTTTCTTCAGTTTCTTTGGCTACAGCGTTGTTACAAATCCAAGGTCCTTCCATTTGGCCCTTCCTCCACACCGTGGTGCATCACAAAGATTATGAGGCTGGACACAAAGTCCCTTCAAGCAAGAGGAGTGCTTCTGATCATTCTACTTTGACATCATCATTATTATGGCCCAGAGCCCCCAGTCAGTCTTGTTCCATTAGCAATGGACGATTCTTCTCCGTCAGGACCTGGGCATCATTGAAAAACCACATGAAATTAGTACTTGACCAAACTCAGCACCTAGAATTCCTGGGTTTCAAGTGGATTCAGTCTTGGCATAGCTAGTCCTCCCCCCTGAGAAGGTTCTGCCACTTAATTCAACAGACTTGGAAAGTACCCTGCTTGCAATCCTATCCTCTGTTCTAGGCAGGGATTCCAAATCTCCTATGCAATCTGAGTTAGATTCCTCAACTTGCTGATACCTAACTGATTTATATATCGTACTTCTGAAACATTGTCCATCTTTAACAAAACATTGCAATTCCTTAATGGTTTCCCAAAGCTTTTCAATGCAAAAAGGCCCACTTTCATCTCCAAACCAATTATATGGTTCCCACTCTCTTCTCAGGACCATCTGCCACCTTTCTCCTGCGGATCCAAACAAACTCACCACCCAAAAAGGCTCACATCTGTCTCCAATACATAATCTGGACATATTCTAAAAATCGCTCATCTATTCCAAGCTTCTAAATTGTTTAGCTACCAAATCAACTCCTCCCTTGCCTCTGCTAAAATCTGCACTTGGTCCACATACCACAATTAAATGAAGCGATCCTGGAAACATTGCCTGAATTGAAGAAGAAAGCAAAGCTATAACCCTTGCCAAAGATGAACTGCTTTTTCAAAACCTGCTTCAAATCCGATTTTATCTTCACCACCTTTTCTCTGGTAAACTCAAAGTAGTTTTCACTGAGTTCACCCGAAAATCCAGGAATTCAATCTCCTGACATCGAATCAGAACTGAATTCTCCGTAGTGACAAAGAAGCCTAGGCCTTCAAAAGTTCTAAAACCAATTAAAGTGTCCTTAACTCCTCTTGATCCTGGGACATAAACAGAAAATCGTCCAGATACATAATCATACGAAAGCCCTCTTTCTCTGAGAAAGGCTGCAACTAGCCTCAACACTTTCGTGAAACACAAAGGGGCTGATGCAAGGCCAAAGGGCAGGCAAGTGAACTGGTAAAGGTCTCTCAACCATCTCAATTTTAGATACCTGCAACTCTCTTCTGCTATTGGAATGGCAAAGTAAGCATCCACCTTTACCATCTAATCGTTCTTTTCCAGAATATCTTTTAAAAGATGGATACACTCCATCTTGAAATGCCTGTAAACCAAAAAACAATTCAAATCTCAATTTACCATGGGTCGCCAACCCTTGTCCTTTTGTCAGACTAAACAAATTCTGCTCATAAACACAGCTTTTCCTCTGACACTCTCTCTATGCTCCCTTCTTTAACATTTTGTGATTTTCCAAATCCACCACCCTTTGCTGATCCTCCCGAAATACCACTTGCCTTGGTTCTATCTTTTGAAATAGATTTTCCCTGAATTCTATTCTTTATCCTTGAACAGCTTCCAGGACGCATTGAATTTTTGTTAAAACCTTCCAATTGCTTTCAAAATATCTTAAGTGACCCAACCTTTCCAAGCATACAACAAAAATGTATCTTTGTACTTACTTTGGTTCCCCTGGGAGAATTGTGCCCTTCCTCTGTACCAGCGATCCCCGTTACTCCTTCCTCTTTGAGGGTAGAATTGAGTAGTGGACTGAAACCCCCGCAACAATCCACATCCTTGTGATTTGTAGTGGAATCTTGTACGTGACCTTCCAGAGAAATGTCCCCTTGCTCCAACCCTGTAAAAAAACACGCCCTCAAAAGACTTTGCGTAAAGAAGTTTGAGCTTTCTCTAGACTAGTGAAGGTGGACACATATTGTCCAACACCCTTGACTAAACAGTCTCCAAGCAAATATCCTTTTAAATTTTCACTGGCCTCCTTTTTTTTTAGCACAGTCCCCTAATTTTAGACTAATACGCATGAAGATTGCCTTCATCCTCTCGGCTATTAAGGCTGCATTTGCATTTCCAAGGAAACAGTTAGCCTTTTGGGACCATTCTCTAAACAATTCTGAATTAACTAATTTGGAATTGGCCTCTTCCGCCATGTCTATAATTCTCGCAAGAGGTCCAATAACATCCATTTGTCTATCTTGACACTGTTGAAGTGCCCTCTCCAGACCTTTTCTGTGATCATGTCCCAAATTCAAAAGGAACCTGATTAGGTCTGGGTTCAAATCTGGGGTCATATAGGCCTTACCCTCAACAACAGGTTGTGAGTATGCTCTCATCACAGCTCTTGCTTCTTTTTCTAATGGTCGCTTTATCCATAGCTGAATAAAGTCTGATACATGTGACATAGGCCACCAATCCAGCTTTACTATAAGCATCACTTTTTGTGACGTACCGGCGGCACATTGTGCAGGCCCATATCCACAAGGCCATGCAAAGCCACTTTGCGTGTCGTTTCATGGCCCTTTAGAAATGGTGTAAAGCAACACAACACAAGTCGCTGCATAGACTAACACTGCAGAGAGGTGTTCGATGAGCATTGCAGTGAGTTTTGCCATGCAACATCCATGGGTTTTGACGCATTCCCAGATTTACAAGGCATTGTAAACCTGTGAACGTGTCAAAATCTTACACCTCTCCAGAGGAGGTGTAACGAAGAGAAATATCTTTATTTCTCCTTATTTTTCCTCTTTCTATGCAAAAAGCCTCTATAGATTCTTTTTGTGAAGGAAACTGTCCCTTCCTGCACAGAAACAATCTTGTCTGCACTGGCCCACCATGGTGCGAGGGTGCCTGTCTCTGTGCTAGGCAGCCCATTGTGCGCCAGCACAGAGGGAGAGGACAGAAATGCGTCGTATCTTGTAGATACGAGTATTTCTGACCTTTCCCTGTGGTGAAAGGCAGTGCAGAAAGGTCACTTGCTGTATCCCCCTGATGGTCACTTGTTGTGCTGCCCTGCGCCACACAGCTTTTAAATTACCCCTCAGTGCTATTCTTTCCTCACAGGAAATTCCTCCTGCTATGGTCCTGGACATCGATGGCTGTCTCGTCGGATTTAGAAGTAGTCGAGTTGGGCTCCAGTTGAGTCCTGCGAGTCTTCTAGTTGGTGGTGATCCTATCGTTGTAGGATTCCCGAGTGATGGGCTCTTAATTCCCACGTTTGGGGGAAGATAGAGGAGATGCAAGATGGTGTTTTGGGGATTATATAGGGCTGAGGGCTCTATGATTGGTACATGTGACTGTGTTGTCATGGGAAATGTAATATTTCAAGTTTAATGATTTGATTGGCTGCTGTCAAAGTTTAAGTAAAGAAGTATAATCCTGGCCTCCCTGTCCTTAAAAAAAATTGAAACATCTTATTGCAAAAGCTAGAATTTTTTCATTTATTTTGTTATTGATAATTGCACTGAAAATAAAGTGTTCACAAAGAAGCATCAGGTTTTTATGGCATACCGATTAGATGCTGAATTGTTTCTGGATCTCTGTTAAAACACTGATAGGTAAACTTTGAGATTTCACATTGAAATATAAAACTATTTTGTGGTTGGAGGTGGTGGGTCATCTATTTATGTTTTTTTTTTTTTTTTTTGCATTGCTGCACCCTTTCTATTATACAGTGCTCTTACCCACCCCTCTGTGTCCCCTTACATTGGTTATTAGGCAGCATTTACTCTGCTCATTTGCGCACATTGTTGATTTATGTTTTTGGACGCTAGTCGGACAGCTGCCCCAGCAAAAAATTTTTTTTTTTTTTTTTACGTTCATGCTGTCAAATTAAGCCTTGTTACGACTTTACAGATTTAAACGATAAAACATTGGAGGGTGCTAATAGTTCATGTTTTCTCTTTCGGTTATACTTTTTCAATATCATGGTCTGTTTTTTCCGGGCAAACCTATTTTTGGCGGTGGAGAAATGCAACTAAAATTACTTTCAGACACGGAGCCTTTTACAGGAACCCGAGAAGGAAGGCGCCTAACGTGATTGCTATCAAAAGTCATTCCCTCGGGCAGCGCCCCGCCCTTTGAACATCGCACCGTTTAGCCCCACTGTGCACTTCAAACACACCTGCCCGCCTCTGAGAGGTTTTCCCAGTATGAAGAGAGGGGCGGGGCCAGGAGAGGGGCGGGGCACTGAGCCCCACTGCCTAACCAACCGTGGGAGTGAGAGAGGATAAAGTGGGCAGAGCCAAGTACGGGGGCGGGGTTTAGATTCTGGTGCTTTCTAAAAGCTACATCTCCCCCAATCACACCTAGGGTGTTTTAATACCCATGGCTGGGCTTCAGCTGTACAGACACACCACAAACGTTCTAGAAACCCACTCAGTGCAAGGGTTTCCAGTTCAGATTGCCTTCTGTCATGTGTACAGCATTTTTTTAAAGACATCCGCATCTGTGACTCAGGAGAAAGTGTAGAGATAGCAGTGTGTGTTGGTGGGCTGACAAATGCTGTAGCAGTCAGGCTCCTTCTTTGCCTCCATTCAGGGCCAGCTTTAGTGCTGGTGGTGCCTCGTGTGACAATGTTTGTTGTCCCTCTACACCCAAGTGACCTTCTCCATGGATTCCCTCACTACCACCCTCCAACAGTGCCCTCTCAAGTCTCCATAATACTTTTAACATATATTTATTTTGTTCTATAGTGCTACTCATACCAGTGTAGGGTGTCGGAGCACTTTACATCACCCACAAATTACACAGAGACAATGAATCGTGTATAAATCAGGGTATAGGAAATGTTACACAAGACAGAGGACTATAAGGTGTACGAGTCACATGTCTTCTAAACAGGTAGACAGTATAGTTTAGGAAAGCTTGGGCTGAAGAAGCATAAAATCAGAGTTAAAACATAACACAATGGTTGAGAGTTGTATTTACTGATAAGAATCGCATTCTAACCAAAGGAAAACGTTTTGCAACATTAGAGTAATGAAAGTCTGGTGGTAAAAAAATTGTTACGCCCTCACCTATACCTTGCAGTTTTCATGCAGCTCTTTGATGACAGTTCATAGGTCACGATTCTATATTAAGATTTTAACTCACAAACTGCAAGTAACAAACAGATGTCTTTGACAAACGCAGTAACCCACTGAACTATTAACATTATATGCACTTTATCTGCATAATATACGTGCTTTGCAGCAGGCATTTAACCCTCTGCGCTATTTCCTTATGAATGAAAAGCGTAGACAACACTTTAATCTCTCTGCAGCTGGATCATTAATCAGCAGAGTTATCTTGACATTTTTATAGTTCCCTGAAAGTTGCATGAGGCAAGGAACACCCGGTGTGGTGGCACTGGTCGCACCACCCTAAAGTCGGCCCTGCCTCCACTGTACGTGCACTGGCAAAGATATTCAGTTTAAAATCACCTGGAAAATGTTAATTCAATATGGCACAAGTGGAGCTTGTTATTGATTTATTTGGACATTTCATAGCAGTTTTACATTAAGCTAGGTAAAGAGTTCTCCCTGACAGCGTAAGCAGGCAAAGGCCAGACGGTCCGGGGAAGAGTAACTCCGAAGGGTGATCAAAGTACCCAAGTTTAATTCAAGTTGAGGTATTGCTCGAATAAGTGTGCATTTTGGTTCTTCCTGAAGATGATAAAAGGGCTTAAGATCCTGGATAAGAGACTTCCAAGCTGATTGCCCTGGAGAAGGATTATAGACTGGCAGAGAAAGTTTTCAACTTGGGTACTTCCAAAAGAAATGTGCCTTTACTTCTCAGTCCTCCAGAGACTCAAGAAAAGGTCACACATTTCACAGGTAAGATGGTTTCTTGTTGTGTGCCCATGAGGCCTTGTCGACAAGGCAGCATCATTTTGACTTGACTCTGGCACTATCAGAACCTAATCGGAAGACATGGCCATACTTGTATGTAGAGTGTATATGACTAGGTGCAAAGTGAAGAACATATTACTGTCAGAATATCAGAACTAAACATATCGTGTGGACAGAATATCATGTCAAAAATATCGAGGACCAAAATATTAAGAAGGTAAGTGCAAATAGGTAAGTATAGATTTACTATTCTCAAGTCCACATCTGAGTACCTTGAAGATATATATTGTCAGGGTATACATATGTGGAGTTATATATAGTAAATGTTTATTCACCTATAGAACTTTATCCTTATGAAATTTTTGTCCTTGATATTCTTGACACAATATTTTGTCCCAGAATATTTTTGGTTTTGATATTCTTATTAGACATGGTGAAGAACAACTTTGAGAAGGTGATCATTCCGGTGGTCAATGGATGAATGTACTCAATAAAGGAACTGCATCCTTCCTGCGGTCAATGGATGAATGTACAAGTTGAATAAACTACATCTTACTTAGCACCAACCATGAATGAATCCACACGGCTGCATAGTGAGTCAGGTTCATTTATGGGCACATGCTTTTTCGAATGCACAGGTAGCCTTATTATGGACCAATGCAGTGTTTAATTCCTTACTCATGGATAGTTGTTATACCTGAGCAACAGCATCACAAGCAGCATCTCATGGATTATCTGGACTAGTTACTCTTACTCCAGATGTGTTGGTGTGTCCAAAATGCGGCAGGCTACAAGGAAAAGATCATAACAGTATGAGAGGTTACAGTAAACAAAGAAGCTCAAGCAGAGGGTGACAGGATTTTGAAACCCAAAAAACGGGGATATTCCACAAACTGAGAAGCAGGACTACGGTTTTGCATCGACCAAAGGGCCCTAGAATGGCTTACCTCACAGTGCTCAACAACACTGAAAATGTGGTACTACGGGAATCAAATGCATCTTTTGAAACATCATCCGTGTTAACTAAATTGCATTCTGCTACGTCCGCCTAACCTTTTCTGCACAGTTACACATGAAAACATGTCTCCCTGTGCGTGCAGCAGACCCCATATGAAAACCGCTACATGCTACAATTAGCAAATTTTGCCGGCACAAGTGATGAAAAACCAGGACATTCCTAGCAAATACTGGATGCATGGTCAGTCTCCTCTTACATGAAATACATGCCTTTGATCTGTGCAGTACTATATGGTTCAGGCGCATGTTGTGACATCCAAGTCACTCATTTTGTGAACCAGTTTAGGGCTTAGCCAATAATGCTTACGGTATAAGGAGTGTGGCACAGGGCGTTGGGATGTACAGTATCAAACCCAGCTGAGAGAGCTAATGACTTTCCTTTGGAATAGCTTCTCCATGATTTGCGATTTGTCATTTCTGTACTGCGTCGTGGCTGAATTCCTGATTGGTAGTTGTGTAAAAGCTTATGTTTATCAATATGATTCTGTGGATAACTTATAACTATCCTCTCCAGTATTTTACTGAAAAATGATATCAAGGATATCAATCCTCAGTTTTGATTTTTTCGGGTCATCCCCAGCAGTATCCGCAGAAGATGGTCAGTTATTTTCCCTCATAATTAGTGACTGTGTGAGTTTCACTTGTTGCTGGTAATGTGTCATCGGGATAATTCACTTTCTGCACTCTATGAGGAGGACTGCAGATACATTTGCAGCTCTTATTATACCGACAGAGCACTCAGACTTTGCATCCACGCAACATGAAGATTCTCCATCATTTACAAAGGGGTGTGTTTCCATGTAAATGAGAGAATGATTTTGACAATGCGCATGTGCCATATTACAGATGATGGAACACAGCAAAGATGGTGTTAGGAGGTGCACAAACTGTGTTTCACCTAGGAAGCAGTGCACAGATAGGGGCACGTTTATGAGAGGCTTGCGCTGCTGATGTGTCACTTTTAGTGTCGCAACGGTGCTGCAAACATCTCAACCATATCTATAAGGCCACACACTTGTGTGGCCTTCTTTGTATGGCCTCGTGGACATGGAGTAAGGCAAGGCAGTGTAAATCACTGTGTTGCCTTAATCTGTGCCAGGGAGGCGTTGCAGTGAGTTTTCCCATGCTACACCCAGGGATTTTGATGCATCCCATATTTACAAGGGCTTGTAAACCTGGGTATGCGTCAAAACCTTACCCCTCCCCAGAGGAAGCGCAGCGAGGAGAAATATCTTCATTTCTCCTCATTTTTTCCTCTTTTAATGATATCTTCATTTTTCCTCGTTTTTGTCTCTTTTAAAGAGTGCTGCATTCTGCAGCACACATCGGAGAAAAAAGCTTCCCAGGACAGTTTTTGTGCAGGAAGGTACCCACTTATGCACCAAAACAATCCTGCAGACAACACAGAGACCCTTCCACAAGGGTGCCTGCATTGGCGCTAAGCAGCCAAAAACAGCTCCAGCACAGATGGAGTGGACAGGAATGTGCTGTATCACATAGATACAGCGCAATCTTGCCCTTTCCTTTTGACGCAGGGCAGCAAACAAGGTAACTTGCTGCATTGCCCTGCACCAAATTCTCCTAAAGTTTGGCCCTTAATGTGTACACAGATGGCATTTATATAAAGGAGAATAGAGAGTCCAGGAACACCCCTAGTCCTCTAATGAGGTTTCCTGACACCTGCAAAGGTCACACCAGTTCCACCTGCACTACAAGACAGGGCACATGTCTGAACATCTGGTTCCATCTTTCACTGTAAGGTTCTCTCCAGCAGGTGCTTACTCAGAGAGTAAAAGTCAAAGCTGGAGACAGTACATTCTTTGAATTAAGTGGGCACATGACCTTGAACTGCAGTATATGCACCCAAAGTGCGAGTGGCTATTCTTAGACTTTGACTGTGTGTGCTAGGCACCCAGGAATCTGTAGTGGTATTACATAAGCTTCCTGAGTGCAAGGAGTTTAGCACCTACTTTGTGCACCTCAGGAGCACTTTGGTATTGCAGAAGGGGATGCAGATGTTTGTACTTCCACCTTCCGTTACATAGATCTCATGAGTGTAGATTTCAAGGGAGCCAGATGCAGGGTCAAACTAGAGAAGCAGAGATCACTTGCAACATCTGCAGTCACACCTACCTTGGTTGGGATGTCTGGGGATCCCTAGTACTCTCCCTAGTACTCTCTGTGCAGGGCACTCTGATTGTGCACAATATATACAGTGGAGCACAGTCAGTGGCCACACAAGGGTTCCCTTTTAGAAGGGGGAACAAGGTACCCAGGGACCCTGACGACATTCAAGTTCATTCGTCAGGGCCCGGCTTTAAACTGTTTCTCTAAACGCAAGTCAGGTCTCAACTTTTGGCCACAGCCTTTAGCAAAACTCTTTGAAACTTGCCTTGGTTCTGAAATCCTCCCAGACTCATGGAGAGGATCTATTCTCCACCCTATTTTTAAAAAGGAAGACAGGGCTAATCCTAAGAACTATCGGACAAATGCCCTAAAATGTAGAAGCAAAACAATTTGTGAAAATTCTGTTGGATTAATTAAAATCATGGGTGGAGGAATCCAATTTCCCACCTATGTTCCAGGCCGGCTTTATACAAGGCAGCGCACCCTAGGAAATCCTAACTATTTTAAATATTCTAGCTCATTTACTCCAAAATCATTAGTAGGGAAGGTGCATAATCCAAATTTAAGATAAATGTAACATCGTTTTTTCAGAGTAGATCCAGTCTAAATCGGTCTCAGACCCCTTTATATTCTAAAGTGCTTGTTAAGTTTGGGCTGTTTTCATAATAGTGTCCATTTCTAATTCTCAGTGTGCCACTTTGATCACAGGAGTGTACCAGACCTAAGGTGGGCAGGATTATACCATAGGTCACGTTTACCTGACCTTACAAGAAAGTCTCTAACATGAGAAAGCCAAACATGTTTAAAATGACTTTCTGGGGTGGTCAGCACTTTCCATATTCCTTACTTTTGTCTTCCTTATACTGGTTGAGATAAAGTATTGTACCAACCTGTGCATTACTTTGTGCATGGAACTTGGGACAGGTCATAAACAGTCACATGGTAAGATGAAGGGTACTCAGACCTGATGGTACTGTCCCAGAGGAACCAGTCAAGCTAAGGAATGCTCTCACTTGAGTCTGGGTTGTTGGAGCCTCCTAGTCCAGAATAGTCTGGATCTTACAAGAGTCCCCCAAAGATTTTGCTTGCCTCATCTATAACAGAAATAGGTCTATAGTTAGCAGGATTACTCTTACTTTGCTTCCTTTCTTGTGAAATAGGATTATTATGGTTGATTGCAAGAAGGGAGCTGTTCTCACTGTGATGAGTGTGCCAGTGAACACCTTCTGCAAGACCCGCAACCTGAGCTAAAAACCTGTATGCTGGAGGTCCAGAGGTACTGCTGAGGGACCTGAGCCTTATTTGGCTTTAAGCTGCTGATTGGGACTTCTGCCTTGTGGCAGAGAATGAACATGGAATCTTTGTGGTCCCCATTCCCCACCACTTTCATTCCCTTCTTCTTCAGTGGGAATGCCATTCCTTCTTGAGGGAGTGGTTCAAAATGTAAGAGCCAGCCACGGGCAGAAGAGTGACATACAACATTTTTGTCTTTATCTTTGCATTCGAATGGCAATCACTCCCAAAAACTCTTTGTCTTTATCACGTGTGGTTTCCTTTACTTCCTCCCATATTTTCCACAGGAGTGCCTGCTACTTTTGAGCCCAAACATATTTTATAGTTCTTCCTTGCCTCTTTGAAAACAAATGTTCACCAGTGGGACTACAATTATGTATGGTTAGTAGCCATGAAATATTATGGTTCTTCTGCCAAATGAGAAGGGCAATTTCTGTGCACTGATCCTGGCTTGTTCTGTTTAAAGTTCATCCATTAAATTGGTGGAATTCAGAGTTATGTTTGAAATGTAGCAGAGCAAACATGATACAGTCCCAGATGCTTGTGTTGGTAAGGGGGCGCTCAATTAAATGAAATCAAGATAAATCCTTTTAATCCCTCTCCTCTTAGCGTTCTGAACACTGCTTAAGAAGTCCTACAAATGTTTATGTAAATAGGTTACATTATAGGACATTGAGGAACCCTGTAACAGAAGGGAGGAAACATTAAATGTTTGAAAATAGTAAAAAAATCTTTCTTTTCCATTATATGCTGGAGTTAAAAGAGAGGTGGCTTATGTCTGTGTATTTTGCAGGTCAGTCAGGGCCTAAGTACGCATGGCACTGATTAGTTAGTGTTTGTGCACCTTGGTAATCATTACATAAACAGACCTGCCACCTTGGCTTGAGAAAATACAAGAGCACTAAATTTAGCTGTCAATGACAACCCAAGGATAGATACAATGTATCAGGACTTTATTAGCAGACTACTGGGAACTGTAGTAGCCAATTCACTGGCTTTGAAATTCAATGCAAAATTATCATGGCCTTAAGCTTGTAATGTTGTATTGTCCTATATAAGTCTGCTGTCTTGTGTTATGTATGATTGACACTTAGCGTAACCTTCTCCTTATTTAATAGTTCATATAGAATTCATAGGCTGACTTGATGGATGGAAGTGGAGTCTTGTACTACAAATATTTGATACAACAGATGAGTTGTACCAATAAAAGAATTCACCACCTCACAACCTCTACAATAATTCCTCAACTGGTACCATGATGGTAAGGATTACTGACAACCAACTCCCACCCCATGGCCTACTTCCTCACCCTTCTCTGCCACTTGAACTGAGGTCTTTCCACATCCAGTCACCCCAGACCTTTTCAACGTCCATCATATTGACATGAATTGTAAAGTGCTCTGAAGCAAGCTGGCACCTTAGAGAGCTCGCGTACACATACACACATGCACACATAAATACAGAGAAACTACTGCCAAGGAAAAAGTGTGCCTGGCAGAGTAATTACCTGTGGCTGAAATTAATTCATGCATTCAATTCATCACTTTTTTGTATACCTTAGTATGTCACCCTAAGTGGGACCTGTGTGTCAAAACATGGGTCTGGTGTACACTGTGTCACTGGAACAAAGCTACATCTGACTGATGAGTCCTAACTAGGCAAAGCCGATCCTGGGTAGCTGGTTTTCCAGTTCAGGAAGGGCCTGGCCTGGGAGTTTGGGCTGAACTGTTTTCTTTGAAACAGCTTCCTGAACAGTAAAGTTTTGCAAACATCGTAACAAAAACAAGAATTGCCAAATGTCTTGCGGCCATACCACCTTGCCGCCAAGACCTGGAACTCCCTCCCCACCAACCTACGCAAGACCCAGGACCTCCTAACCTTCAGAAAGCACCTTAAAACATGGCTTTTTGAGCAGTAACCGCCCCCCCCCCCATCTTCCAGCGCCTTGAGACCCTACCGGGTGAGTAGCGCGCTTAAGAAATTATTTGATTGACTGATATCCCTGGACTGATTAGTTTTGCCTATGCTTGTTTATTCCAGTTGATCATAGTGAGACCAAATAAATGCATGAGTTTTACTGATGAGGAATGGAAAGCGGCAAAGGAGAATCTTGAAGCAATATGTAAGGCAAAATATGAGATGGCATTATTAGTAGAAAATGATTCTTCTGATAAAAGTCAGCCAGTGGATTCGCCATTTGAATTTAAAGATAAAAATATATTTGCGTGCCATAAGGAAAATCTAAAAATTAGCTGTACCAAGAGGAGAGCAAGTGATTTTCACTGGTGGCTGGACATAAATATTCGGGGTGAGAGAACAGTAAGGAGTTGCATACTTTGTTATTTAGTAGATAAAACACATTGTTTTCAATCGAGAGGCCTTGGTCGCCATAGGAGAGACTATTTTTGCAGTCCCTAAATATAGAATTGCTTTAATGGATTCCTTCTCTTTATAGCTTACGCTGGGGATATTAGCGATTATTAGCACAAGTGTTGCTGCTAAATGTTTGGCCAAGGTATTTTAAAGGACTAGTCGTGCCAGCTGTATTGGTTATTAATAATGTTCCATTTAAAACAAAGCAAATAAAGGAGTTTATGGTTACGCTAAAGACTGAATATTGCATGAGCTCATACCATCCCAGAAAGAATAGAACAGCAGAACGGATTATTATTGTAGTGAAAGAGTGATACAATGGTTGTGAAGCAGAAAGTATCTTGGATGAAGGAAGTTTTGAAAATGCTAATGTATGAGTGCTCACCTTTAAAATACCTTTGCATAAAATATAAACGTTCAGAGAAAATATAAGGGGCATTTTGATGGGCAAGGAAGTGGAGATGAGTCTCAGTTGAAGGTTAGACAAGGGGCAGCGGTGAAAAAAGTAGACGTAAGAGAAGGTGAGGTACAATAACGTGGTCCTTTGCAGATTGCAGATGTTTAATGGGGTGTGTTGGAAGGGTTACTTACATGCTTACTCACAAACCTGATTCACAAATCTTTTATTGAATGTAAGCATGTCTTACTCCAGGAAGCTCATGAGTAAGTAGCATTGTTGTCTGGAGAAAGGCACAGCTACCCACATAAAATTCTTGTGAATCAGACCTGGAAATTCAGGAGTAATTCACACCTAAAAACTAACAAGGAAATTATACACATGCACACAAAGAATAAAAAAACTGCACAGGGAAACAAAAACAATAAAACAAAGTCAGCGGTCAACATGACCTGCAGGCGAACAGAAAACATACTTAGCCCTCCAACAGAAGAAAAAGCGCCCAGAGTCAAAGGGAAGGCCAAAACCCAGGCTGGGGCAAATGCAGTTTGAGGGGCATATTTACAAGTCCCTTGCACCACCTTAGCACCACCATAGCGTAATTCTTTTGATGGTAAAGCAGCGCTAAGGTGGCTTTTCTGGGGCGCCATATTTGCAACCACTTGCGCCACATTATGCCTGGGGCAGGCATAATATATGCAAAGGGGGCGTTTCAACCTAGGGAGGCCTGAAAAAATGGCACAGTGAAATTTACAACATTTCAGCTTGCCATTTTTTCTTTCATTTTTAACGGCTGCTCATAGCAGGCGTTAACATGACACACCCATTATATTCAATGGGCCTCCCCGTGCTTTGCTGCACTAGCGTCAACGTTTTTGATGCTGGTGTAGCAAAGCACCACAATAGCGTCAACATTTTGATGCTATTGTGCTAATGACCACTATAGTGAGCTGTATTGTAAATACCAAGCAACCATGATGTCTGTCGTTAGGTGCTAGTGTGGGGGGGGGGGGGGGGGGGTGCAAAAAAGTGGTGCATCGTCTATGATGCGCCACTTTCTTGTAAATATGCCCCTAAATTTTGCTTTGAAATTTGCAAGGTTACGCTCCTACATGAAAAACTTACAAGAAGGAACAGAACAGTCTCTCAGACTGCCTAATATCAAGTATGCCCAAACTTTTTTTTGTTTAATTTTTTTTTAATAACGCATGTGCAATGGACATACGAAGTGCCTTTATCAAAACCTTCACCAAGTTGCAAGGTCCTTCCGGGTCGTGAAAGTTGATCACAACCCCTGGAGAGTAAAAAAATAAATTCTAGCATTCGCGCTAAGAATTTTTCAATTCTATTAAGGACACGGAGGCGAGGATTATGCTTCTCTTTCCATGCTTTATTTTAACAGCAGCCAATGAAAATCATGGAAAGTAAAAACTACATGACCCAACATCAGTCATATCACATGATCAACCTTGGAGGAGGAAGCCTATAAAGTGTTGCATCACACCCAGCCAGTCCTCTTTCTTTGTTCAAAATTCGCAACAGAAAAGTCAAAGTTTTAACGAAAATACGCAAACGAAAAATCCTGAGAACAGATGAACTGGCATCGACTTGACCGGAAGAAGAACGAAATCGCGGCAGTCCGCATTACTTCTCATCATTTCCTAGAAAAAATCCAGGCCATAAAAACTGAATAACATAATAAATACTTATATCCATTATTCAATAGGGAGGGATAGCACTGAAGTACAGTAACTTGCACACAAATCAAATAACATGAAACTTTACAATTATATATATCTATAATATACTGTGCGGCGGGATAATCCTCGCCTCCGTGTCCTTAATAGAATTGAAAAATTCTTAGCGCGAATGCTAGATTTTTTTTTATTCTATGTCAGGACCGGAGGCTCAGATTATGCTTGTTCAAAGCTGATTTACCACCACCGATGCTATATCAAGAATAGGTTTATAATAAAATGTTTTAAAAGTTGAACGCGAAGACCAATCTGCTGCCTTTAAAATGTCCTCTAAGCGAGAACCCAAACCTAAATACTTCGATGCCATAGCTCCTCTGGCCGAATGCGCACCAAACTTAGAAACATCAATGCCTGCTTCACTCAGCAACCAACGCTTCCATCTAGCGAGAGTGGCTGAGGAAACAGGATGATATGGTTTAACTAAGGAAATGAGTAATTGACCTCCCATATCAGAACGAAATTCTTCTGTACTCACCTCGTAAGCTTTAAGACATTGTACCACACAAAGCTTGGGATTGTCCACAAAACAGGGGTAAGATACGGACTTCAAATTGCATTTTGTTCTACGTGAAATGGAGAAAGATACTCCTTCAGGAGAAAACACTCTCCCAGCCAAATCAAGAGCTCTAACATCTGAAACTCTCTTACAAGATATCAAACACAATAACATGGTGAGTTTAGCTTATAATTGTTTCCTAGACAAAAATCTATTAGCAGGCCAAGATTCTAAAAATCGGAGGACAACATTAACATCCCAAGGGGACGAATAACGGGGCTGAGGGGGATTAGCTAACCTGATACCCCTCATTAATTTACATACAATAGGAGACTCCCCGATGGGTTTACTCTCCACTGGTAAATGACCTGCTGAAATAGTGGATCTATAATTATTAATAGAACGGTAAGCTAAGCCTGACGCTGCTAGGGAGGAAAGGAAATTCAAGACCACACAGTTACCTGCTAAAGAAGGATCTGCACTCCTAGAACTACACCAAGCACTCCATCGCTTCCACGCCGAAGCGTATCTTTTGTGAGTACTGGAGGACCAGGCACCCGCAATGAAGTCGGAAGACTCTTGCGAAAGCCCTGGGATGACCCATCTTTCCCTGAAAGACGCCATGCCATCAGGGATAGCTTGTCTGACAGGATCAACGGATGCGACAGACCCCGAGGGTCCTGGAGAAGATTCTCTCGGAAGGGAAGAAGGATCGGATGATCGCAACTCAGTTCCATAGCTACCGGAAACCACGCTTGAGATCTCCAAAGGGGCGTCACTAGAACTAGCTCCGCTTGTTGACGTCTGACCTGAGCCAAGACCCTAGGAATCATCAGGAAGGGAGGAAAAGCATAACCCAGTTCCAGAGACCAGTCCTGAAGGAACGCATCCGTCCTTGATGCCTCTGGATCTGGTCTCAAACTGAAAAAACGTTTCATCTGTCGATTGAGTCGAGATGCAAACAGATCAATCGAGAAGGGACCCCACTTTGCAGAAAGAGTTTGGAAAACTCTGGGGTGTAACCTCCAATCGCTGAAGTCTCTCAGGTGACGAGAGTTCCAATCGGCCACTAAGTTGCTGGCCCCTGGAAGGTATTCCGCCACAACTGAAATCCTGTGTTGAAGGCAAAAATGCCAGAATTCCTTGGCAATCTCCGCCAGAATGCGGGAACGAGTTCCCCCCAACTTGTTGACATATCTCACTGCTGAGATATTGTCCATGCAAAGCAAAATACAACAATTCGTTTTGACGGGGGAAAGACTCTTGATTGCAAAAGAGCCTGCTAGGAGTTCCAAACAATTTATGTGGAGACTCAACTCCGAGTTGGACCATCTGCCTTCTGTGGACACTGATCTGCACCGGGCTCCCCAACCCCACCGACTGGCGTCGGACTCTATCACTACATACGGGAGAGAGCTGAATATGGCTCTGCCGTTCCAGGCTTCCAAATGCTCGAGCCACCAAAGCATCTCTGCCCTGGCCTCCTCTGACAGGGGAATCTGGTCTGCATAACGAAGTCCCTTCTGAAGGTGAGAGATCTTTAAACGTTGAAGGGCTCGGTAATGCAAGGGACCCAGGAAGATCGCCTGAATCGAAGAAGAGAGCAGGCCCACCATGCGTGCAATCGCTCTCAAGGAAACAGTCTGTTTGGATAATAGACACCTCAATTCTCTCTTGATTGAACGTATCTTCCCTGAAGGAAGAATCAGAAGAGACTGCAGCGAGTCTATCTGGAATCCCAGGAAGTCTATCCGATGAGAGGGGACTAGAACCGATTTTTGGGCATTTATTATGAAACCCAGACCTTGTAGCAGAGACACTGACCATTCGAGATGATTTAACAGGAGGCCTCTATCCTGGGCCACGATAAGAATGTCGTCTAGGTATACAATTAACCTGACTCCTTGAGATCGAAGGAATTCCACTACTGGGCGCATAACCTTTGTGAAACACCAAGGGGCGGAGGATAGACCAAAAGGGGAGTACCTTGTACTCGTAATAATCGTCTCCCAACAAAACTGAAGAAACCTCCGATGGGGAGGAAAAATCGGAATGGTCAAGTAAGCGTCCTTTAGATCTAAGCGGACTAACCAGTCTCCTTCTTGGAGAACATCTCTCAGTAAATGGATACCTTCCATTTTGAAATGGCGATATAGTAAAAAAACGTTGAAGTCTTTTAAGTTGAGAACCAGGTGCGAGCCGCCCTCCTTCTTGTCTACCAGAAATACTGGGCTGACAAAACCTGACGGATGATGAGGAACTCTGATAATGGCACCCTTTTTGAGCAGAGACAAAATTTCTGCGGAAATAAGACTGTGTTCTTGAAGGGAAAAATATCCCTGTGTGGGAAGGCATGCCTGATAAGGGGATTCGTAAAATTCTAGCTTGAACCCCTGCACGGTCTCTAGGACCCAAGCATCCGATGAAATCAGACGCCAATTCCCCCCAAAATCACTTCTGAATTCAAGACCAAGCTCACCTGTGGCTCCCGACTCTTGGGAGAAAGATTGTTGACCTTTGGCTCTCCCTCTGCGGAATCTGCCTCGACCGTACCTAGGTTTTAATGGGTAGAAGGTAGCTGAGGAGGAATCGTATCCCTGATAACCCCCTCTTCTTTGTTGGAAGGAGCCACCATGGGGGCCTTGTTGATTGAAACGGCCGAAGGCACGCCCTCTGTAGCGTCCGGCCCCTCGAAAAAGTGGACGTAGCACTCTCCGGATGGATCCTTGTGCCTTGTCCAGACTGGCGTAGGTGGATACGAATTTAGACAGTTCCTTCATAAAAGGCGAACCAAAAAGTAAACCCTGGGCCACGGGTCCTGATTCTGAAACAGCGAGGTCTGCTAGTTTGGGATCCAATTTCATCAAAACCGATCTGCGTCGCTCAGACGAAATGGCGCAATTAGCATTGCCCAAGAAACATAGGGCTCTCTGAGCCCAGCCTACCAGAATATCAGGGTTAATAGGATCACCGGATTCCTTGGCCTGAAAGGCTAATTCGAGGATCTTGGTTAGAGGACCGGAAATGTCTAAGAGTTTATCTTGGCAGCCACGCCATGCGCAATCAATACCCTTCTTAGGATCCTTAGCAGATTTTTTGAGAAAAGTTACTAGGGTAGGATCTAACTCCAGAGTCTCTGTAACCTTGGATGGAAAATCAGGTCTGGGACACTCAGACCTTAATCTCGAACGAATATCTTTATCAAAACCATGCCTGATATGGGCTTCAACATAATCCGCCACCTCAGGGGGCGGTAGCCAAAGAGAGGATCTGGGGTGTACTATGTCCTCCGGTTCGAAAGTTAACACCTTAGGGGTGGGAACCTCCTGGTGATGAGCTTTCTTCTTGCGTTTACGAGGAGGCGTGTCCTCTTGTTCGGAGGAGGGCTCAGAGGAAGAAGACGATGAGGGTGGAACATCCTTACCCTTCTTATGTGAACCTGCATTGTAATCATGCTCTCTTGCCATATTCCTTATAAGGGATTGGAAATCCGCAGCATGCGGGTTAGACAGTTGCTTTTCGGATTGCGGGATTGT
The DNA here is from genome assembly GCF_031143425.1 of Pleurodeles waltl. NCBI lineage: Eukaryota > Metazoa > Chordata > Amphibia > Caudata > Salamandridae > Pleurodeles > Pleurodeles waltl. The sequence goes on along the minus strand of NC_090449.1, from coordinate 1,005,001,332 downwards.
CGCAAAAGAAGGGTCCTCCAAGGTAGATGCACTCCCTGGCGCTGCCCAAGCCTGTTGCTCGACCAGGCCCAAGAGGTGATGCTGGATGGGCTGAATGGCCTGAACTAAGGCCTGATTAACTGAGTGACGCACACCTGCGTCAAGAGCATAAACTAAGTCCTGGTCAAACGAGCCAGCAGTATCATCCATATAGTACAGTTCTTCGGCTGGGTCATCATAGCCAGCCATACTGAGTTACAGTAGAGATGAGCTCCAGAGGAGCAGTATAAGAAATAAAATAATAAATAATAAATCAGGGCAGGAATCACAAAAATTAAGAGTCTTTAAGATGTGGAGGGAGCTGCCCTGAAAGGGTTAAAACCCCTAAGCCAGGCCCAGCCTGAATCAAAATTGTTCCAACCCCAGTGTCCCAGCACTGGGGCGTAAATGGGAGCTAAGCCGGTGGAGGAATTTCACAGAGGGTCTTAAGAGCGTTGAAAAACGCTTTGAATTTACGAGGTAGCACCTCTAACAAAAGTTCCACAACAGAGGATGATATAGGCGCAGGAGCGCTGATCTCACACGAGGCAGCGCCTCATAAACGCCCTCGCGGGGAAGGATAAATCCAGGCCGCGCTCCGGAGCGAGCGTTTGATTCTGACCCCCTAGGGGATCTTAATTAAATAAGAGAGGCGCTCCGGGCGAGCGCGAGAGTACAGCAAAAGAAAGCGCTCCGAATTCAAGAGGACGAGGGCACAAGCTGAAGCGCTCCGATCGAGAAGAAAACGGAGGATCGGCAAATGCATGCGGGGGAAAAGGCTTCAAACGCGCGTCTAATCCAGTGGTGAAGTCGGGGAAGTAATTCAACGTGGGCCATAAAACGCGCTCACGCTGAGCGCAGATAGTAAAGGCAGGGAACAGGAGAAAGGGAAGAAAAACCTCACCGGCTTGATAAAGGACTGCGCTGGAAGCGCGAGTCCACGCTCCCTGCTCCCACTCCACTAGATGTGAAAGCGTTCCAAGGGACGCTTAAAGGGGAGGGGAAAAGCCTGCTCCAACACTCTTTAAATCTCCATACAGTTAAGTAAAAATAAATCACACTTATCTGGCTGCGAAGCAGCAAAGAAAGAGGAGTGGCTGGGTGTGATGCAACACTTTATAGGCTTCCTCCTCTATGGTTGATCATGTGATATGACTGATGTTGGGTCATGTAGTTTTTACTTTCCATGATTTTCATTGGCTGCTGTTAAAATAAAGCATGGAAAGAGAAGCATAATCTGAGCCTCCGGTCCTGACATAGAATAGAATGCCATACCATACAAGGAATGAACAACAGCTCAGAGAGGAACTGGAGGACTACTGATGAAAGAGAGAATTGTACCCAAAAGTAGGGTTAGTTGAAAATAATAGCACATCATAACGTTTTGGTTGTGTAATGGCTGACGCCCCAACGTTTTTCCATATTAATCATCGAATATATTTATACTGTTAGATGTCATCAGTCTCTAATACACACTGAATAAACAAAGCTCTAGCAAAATATTTTTTTAATATCTTTTTGCAATTTATTAAGATGGGAAAACATATTTCACGACTGCTTTGTACACATAAAATACTGCAATTTTCTGGTTACATGACTGTGTCTAAGTAGCCGCTTATCTTGAACTCCTGCTGAGGCGTCAGGAGGGTTCCCTATTTTAAGACCTGGCCATCCTTTCCTCGACTGGGTGTAGTGTAGCTGAGGTTTAATGCCTCCTTTGCCTTCAGTATCGTTTTCCCATCATTGTCTTCTCCGTGCACATTCTTTTCCAAAGTCATCCTCCCTAAGACTCTTCATCCTCCCTACACTGCTGGCCCAGATCTCTCACTTCATCACTGCCCCACGTCCTTTGGATGCGTTAATGTTTCGAATCTTAATCCCCGTGTCAAATGTGTCTGTTTCACCACGTGACATGAACAAAATGTCTAGAGCAGAGGTCTTCAAACTGGGGGGCGGGCCCCCCTAGGGAGGCCTCAAGTGATCCCGGGGGGGCCCAGACTCTGGACAAAATAAATATTATACAGATAACAGGCCTTTGTTTTAAGCAGAAGCATGTTATTGCAGTTTTAAAAAGGTAACAGTACTTAACTGCAATGTTTAAATAGGTTTAGACATATTTAAACATTGGCATGTTTATAAAATAATTGTGAAAAATTCTGAAGGGGGCCCAATTATTTTTATTTTTCAACGGGGGGGGGGGGCGCGGCATTAAAAAGTTTGGAGACCTCTGGTCTAGAGTCACTTGATGGAGGTCAGATAGCCAACCAGTGTTTGAAGCGGGGGCGCAGCTACCGATAGTGCAGCAGGTACAGTGGAACCATGGCACATGAATGCGCAGAGCTCACTGCACCCCAGTGACTGTTTGTGCTACTGTAACTGGATAGAGGGGGTGGGTCAATTTTGCGTGTTCCACTGGCCCTTGCTTCGCCACTGGTAGTAAGGCCCCCTCCATGTCATTGCAAATCTGCATTTAGTGTTTCTTTCTTGGTCATTAGTTGACCACGGAGACAAATTCTTGGGGCGCAACAATGTGACGGGTCACCTCTACCAGTCAACCACTCTGTCCGCCCGTTTTACACAGTAGAAGTCTGGTCTGTCCTTGCAGGGGTGTGGAGTTGGGGCGCGCGCACCCCCCCCCCCCCCCCCCCCCCCCCCGCCCACACCCTCCCTAGTGTCCGGGCTCAGGCTGCTGCAGAATCCAGGCCACACACACAGCCTTCAGCAGATGTGTGCTGCGCAGAGATGGGGCTCACTGAAAGCCTCGTACAAAGCAAAGTACTTCCCAGGTCACCAAGAGGGCGAAGTGCAGTAATACAGAGTGGCAACTGAGTACAATGGAGCCAACCAGGAAGGTGACTGAAAAGCAACTCCCTGCAATCTGGAGATCTCGCCAGTCGGTTGGGGAGTGGGGGACTTTGGTTCTTCTGATGCTTACGTTTTTACTCTAATGCCCTTGGGCTGTTTCAGTAATATCCAAACTACAGAAAAAAAACATTTTGTTGGGCTTTCCCGTTCAGATACATACAAAATGTAACGCTTCTAAAGTAATTGGTGAGAAATACATTTCTTATATGATCTCAATAGGCACATGAATATACAACCCATTATATTAAAATTGCATTGCACACAGTATACGATAGGCTGCTGCAAAATGTGCAAACAGATTTAGGGGCAGATTTCATGTTTTTATGCAACGCAACAACCACAGCTGCTGCGCTTCGTTTGCTCAAAAGACGGCAGAGAGCAGAGACATGGTGCGTTTGCTCGGTTTCTGCGCAGCAATGCACGAACTGGATGCGTTGCGCTACAAGCACGTTTTGCACCATAGTGCTAACGAGGGTGTGTGCTATCTAGCATAGGTTGCCATTCAAGTACAGAATACTATGTTGAGGAGCACCTAACAACTTTTCTCTCATTATATGTGTGTTGTACAGTACAGCAGACGAGCAATGTGGGAAATGTTTGGAGAAATAAAAACACTTCTCCTTTTAAATGCCTGTCTCAAAATAGGGTTATTTGTTGGCACAAGGCTCTGACTTTCATTGTTAGTAGATAGGGCATTGCGTCAAAAACCGTGGGTACTTTGCATTGGACCAACCATGTACTACCCACGGGGGGCCACCGTGACGCAAAGCAGGCCAAGCACTACTTTAGGACTGTTCCTAGGGGAAATACAGATTTGCGCTAGAAAGTAACTTTGTACATAGTGTTAGTAACTCTGCCCATTTCATGATGAAGATAAACCAATAAAGTATATTTCTTTTTAGTAATCTGCAACTAGACTGTGCTCTGTACAAAACTTTTTTAAGATTCAATTAGGAGGACACACCACAGAACTCAGCTAATAACACCCTTGCATTTAATCTCAAAGAGAACTAGTCCAGGTGAAGCCTCAATTTACCCCATTAATAAAGACATATACTGGCTCCCAGGGAGCCTTTAAATTGGATGATTGACCAATAAGGCACTCTGCTTTGCCCCTTGGAGCTTATTATGAAACAGGTCCCATATTTGCTTTCAAGTCGAAGCTATCCCTTCATTTTGGCTCTTCCGCCCTGCCGTCTTCAGATTTAGAACGACTCAGTTATGGGGTACTGTAAGCAGGGGTGTTTATTCTCTGTTGTTGTTACTTTATTTTGAATGCACCCCATCTTGAGTTGTGCAAAATAGATGACAATTCTATGTTGAACAAGATGGTTAAAACTAATCTATTGTTTTGGTTGATTTCATATATATATATATATATTTTTTTAGTTCAGCACCAAAATACGTTAGGACGTTTGTTGAACTGATAGGTAACGATTCAACTCAGTTCATATCTTGCATGTTTACGTTTTCAGTATATTTAGTGGGTGCCCTCCGGCATTAAATGCAGGGCCGCAGGCAATTTTAGCACAAATCTAGTGGAAAGGATGGTTTGTGACTCTTGTCCTTGGGTGATGGACCATTGCATCACTGTGTACTGCCTCTTAAAATAGTGATGTTCAGTAGTCTGACAGCAAAATGTTTGTTAAATCTTCCAATGCAAATGCATTGCACAACGAAAACACTACTTGGTGTACTTCTTGTCCCTTTGTTACTGTGTCATACTGGTAACTTTGTTGCCAGCATGGTTCCCTCTTGTGCCCATTCGGAATTGCCCCATTATCTGCCCAGGCCAGTCTAATTGCTGTACTTAGTGTAGACACTGAGGAATAAACATTGTAGAGAATCTCGTCAACAGAATTGTGGAGAAATATGTAAGAAATCTTACATTTTAAAATGCACATTGCTACTACAGAATTTAGGGCCATATGTACGAACACTTTTTCCCATAGACACAGAATGGGTAAAAACCTTTGCTACATCTGGCCCTTAGAAACATAATTTAGTAGATTTGACACTATGGGGGTCATTCAGACCTTGGCGGACGGCGGAGGCCGTCCGCCAAGGTACCGCCGACAAATGACCGCACCGCGGCGGCCATTCAAACATTTCCGCTGGGCCGGCGGGCGCTCTCCAAAAGAGCGCCCGCCGGCCCAGCGGAAATGCCCCTGCAACGTGGACGCCGGCTCAGAATTGAGCCGGCGTAGTTGCAGGGGTGCGACGGGTGCAGTTGCACCCGTCGCGTATTTCAGTGTCTGCAAAGCAGACACTGAAATACTTTGTGGGGCCCTCTTACGGGGGCCCCTGCAGTGCCCATGCCATTGGCATGGGCACTGCAGGGGCCCCCAGGGGCCCCACGGCACCCCCTACCGCCATCCTGTTCATGGCGGGTTTCCCGCCATGAACAGGATGGCGGTAGGGGGTGTCTGAATCCCCATGGCGGCGGAGCGCGAGGATTCAATGGGGCAGCGGTAAACCGGCGGGAGACCGCCGGTTTACCCTTTCTGACCGCGGCTGAACCGCCGCGGTCAGAATGCCCTTGGGAGCACCGCCAGCCTGTTGGCGGTGCTCCCGTGGTCGGTGACCCTGGCGGTCACCGGCCGCCAGGGTCAGAATGACCCCCGATGTGTTGTAGGCTTTAGAACAGAATTAAAAGCATGGTTGGTATAATAATATATGCTATTAAGAGGCACACATTCTGTTTCTGTTGGAGTAATTGCTTTGCAGGACATTTCCGATCTGCCACACATTCTGAATGTTCTGGAACTTGAAGGAATACTTCTGTAATTTGCATGCTAGAACAACATTTGTTGCAAAGGTATTTTAAGGTAGGTACCTTTTTTGCAAGGTCTGTAGGCCTAGTGGCTTCCTCTATGGGTGGGTGTGGCTCAATCTCATAGGAGGACTGCTCAATGTGGGGTGCTAATAACAATTATGTTATTTTTATTTAGAATACTGCAGATTCCTGCCGGAGTAAATAACAGGCGGTAAAATCGCCAGCTCACTGGTACTCACTTATTTAATCTCAGGAGGAATGAAAAATGCATTAGGGATAAAACCTGGGACTTGCCAGTCACACATTCCAAAATCGGGTGCGTTAACCCACCAAGTTCACGTGTGCAACCTCTAACAAGCATATGTTACAACATCCTGACAAGCAGAACGAAAAGGTACCTTTGGTCAGTAGTCATACAAGTGCGTCTTTCTGAAGATGAGATGAAATATATCTCATGATCTCACTGTCCTTTCAAATAATTAATTTTTGGAGAATTGGCAAAAGGGTTGTCATCTTGAAATAACTTTTTGAAAACTGGTTATCGAATGCTTTATACTGAAGCTGGTTTTTACTTGTCAAATCGCTCAGTTCTCTTTTTTTTAACGAAATCTATCAATAGCCTATAAACACTGTCAAATCCACTAACACCTGTTTCTTGTGAATGAATGAATGAACGAATTAAATCCTTTTTATAAAGCACAAACAGTTGGACCCAAAGGGAGAGTCCTGCCGCTATGTTAATCAGGTAGCTGCTAATAAACAAAATCTTTCCATAGAGAAAATTCTTCAAGCGCTTACTAAAGGCCAATTCAAGTTTTGTCTCCTGCAATTGCTTTGGCAAGGTATTCCAGAGCCTAGGGGGCCCTTACAGAAAAATATCTTTTGTCTAGTCTAACTTTGCAGACCCTAGGAATGCATAATAAATGCTGGTTAGAAGTCCAAAGGTGCCCTAGATGGAGTGTGCACTTTATCTCTCTCCTGAAGACAGTTAGGTCTTTTTTTATGAGGAGCCTTAAAGTGATCACTAAGGTTTTAGATGTGACCTTTTGCTTGATAGGGAGTCAGTGCGGAGCCCTCAGGCTATCACAGATTGACTGTCTTTTAGGGACATTCAGTATTAGCCGTACAGCTGCGTTTTGCACCAACAGTTTGTCGGGGGCTTCCAAGTACAGCACATTAGCATAATCAAGTCTAGCTATAATGGAGGAATGAACAATATCTTAGTGTGTGTACACTGGCAAGAATTTGATAGTTTTTTGTTTTTTAATTTTTAGATTCAAGCAACGCAAAGCAGGTTTCCGCCAGGGCTCTTATTTATGGCTTGAAGGATAAGCCCTTGGCAAATTTTATGCCTACATTTTTCACGACTTCTACCATGATTGGGAGATGCCCTAATCCTGCTGGCCACTCTTCTTACATTCAGAGGGGAAGGATCTCCAATGACCAAAATCTCTGACTGATCTGAATTCAATTTGAGGCAGCTTTTGTGCATTCAATTGGCTACTGCTGTAAGACATTCCTGAAACTTTGCTACTATACAGTCACCATTTGGTGGAGTACTAGCATCTATTGTCTGTCATCGGCATATGACACAATGCTCAAGCCTTAAGGATCCACATCCTGCACCAGAGGTGCCACAGAAATATTATAGCATAGGGATTAGCGCTGAGCCCTAGGACACACTGCATCTCATCTCCCTATTTGGAGAGATAAATGGAGATAAGAATGCCACTTGAACTCTATTCGATAAAAATGATTTGAGCCACTTCTGGAATGAATCTACAATTCTTGCCTATTCTAATCTCAAGAGAAGAGTCTCGTCGGACACTATATCAAAAACAGCTGACGGGTCAAGCAGGGTAATCACTGCTTTTTTCCCATGGTCGAGATTGGTTCTAATAATTTCAGTAACTTCTAACAGACATTATTCTGTGCCGAATCCAGAGCAAAAAACAGACTGGGAGGAATTGAGAATTCCCTTATTTTTAATAAACCTGATCAGCTGACTGTTGACTAGCTTTTCCAGTGTTCTTCTGAGTGCTAGAAGTAAGAAGATGGGTCTGTAACTGCTTAGGCAGCGTGGAACTGCATTTGCCTTTTTAAGTAGAGGCAGTAGTAAATCCCTTTCCAATGTGACAGATATGCCTCCTTCTTCCAACTAGAAGATGAACAGAAGGTTGGCTTCAGAGTTAATAGAAGGACCATCACCTGCTATAAGCTTAGAAGGACATGCATCCACCAGTGATCCTGAGCTTACTTTCGAAATGCTAATTGAAGAGTCTTCCATAGAAGTATTCTCAAATGCTATAAGCTTGACATCAGTGCCGGGAGACTTTCCCCATTTCATACCATCTTGACCTAACCTTCTCCCCTTATCCACCTCAAAATTAGCCTATATTTTATCTCCTTTTTCTTGCAAAAAATAGAGAGAGGTTATCACTCAAAGTTTGAGGCTGAAATGTATTGCTGTGGATACTAAGATTTAAAAATGACCTGACTATCTTAAAAAATGATCTAAAGGCATTATCTGCTGCTGCAATCTCCTCTGCAAAGGCATTAGCTTTTGCCTTGTTCATATTTCTGCAAAAAGATTTAAGAGCAGTTTTATAAGCCAATTTATCTTTCTCCAGATACGCCTATCTCCAGTGCCTTTCCCGTTGTTTGCCATTACTTTTCTCAGCTAACAGAACCAATAAAAACTGATTAGCTGAAGAGGTGCTTATTTTGCTGTACTTGATTCTAAAGGTGTCAACTTATCCAGTCTTTGCTTCAGGGCTGAATTAAAAGATGAAACCGCTTCAAACCCACCAGTTAGCTTGGGTTGTATCTTCTCACACAAATCCCCTAGCATACAATCTGTAATCAGATGCCAATGTCAGTTAGAATGAATTGGCTGGTTAACTTTAGGCCACTCTAATGGCATAGATGGGGAAAAGGGAACCAAATAATGATCTGACCAGGATAGTGGAAAAGTCTTTTGGATTTGACCAATATGTTTAAAATGTACAATTTATCACTCTATTTTCTTGCATTGGCCCTAAAGATAGCCCCACCCCAATGGCTGAAGTGTTAGCCCTGCCTCCATTGGTTGACCACTTAGACCCTCCCGAAATGTGAGTCTAGTTGCACCCCTGTTGGAGTGCATAGTATATTGTATCCAGTAGATTGTTACAAAACGTGTTTATTTGTGTACTGCCTAGCCTTTTTCCCAGACCCAGCACTGTTCAAACGAGCCTCCACCAACAAGGACCAAGGCTTACCTTTGCCCTGTGCATTGCTTTTTGTTGTATTGGTTGGAATGCGGTTTCTCTGGGCTTCCAGTAAACTCTCCAGTGTTGAAATGCAGTTTCCGGTTGTCAGATGTCTGTCACCTGAGCTCTTGGGCTATGAGTATTGAATGTGTTAACTCGTCAACAAAACTTCCTTCCTCCTTTAAGCAACTTTAGTGGCAATAGTTTCTAGTATTCAAGTTTGCCTCTTGGCCAGTTGAGTTTCCACTGCTGATTGGCATTACTGTAATACACCTCTTCCTTTTACTATATCTCCCATTCCCTCCCTCTTTTACAAAAGGCAAATGCTTCAGGTTGCTCTCCTCCCCCCCCCCAGCAAATTCAGGCCATTTCCTACTAAATGATCTGTCTCCTTCAGTCCAGCCCCATGCTTCCTTTCCAATCAGTTGAAGATATATCTTTTTAAAGAACACTACATCGCTATGCACTACTTGTCTATAAGCCAGCAACTTCTTCCATCACTCATTGACTTAAAGCTTGGCTTTGAGCCTGTACAAGAACCTGCTGCCTTTTGGCTTGATTTGCACTACAGAATTACCACATGGATATATAAACACCATACCACTGTCTGATAGTATGAAAAAATAACAACAACAGAAACAGCATGCAAATCAAAATAATGGCAAAAATATAAAGGACTAAAATACAGAAAAGAGAAGCACATATGGGGTAAGTATTGATTTATTATTCTTAGCTCCACATCTGCGTACCTTGAAGATATATATTGTATCAATGTACACACATACATACATGTGGAGTTAAGTATAGGAAACCAAGACTTACTTACATAAACATACCTTCACAGTATTTTGCCCTCAGTATTTTGTCACAGTATTCTGGATTCAACATTAAGGTGGAATACCATACGGTTCCGGTCTCTCCATTTGGCCAGTTACTCAACTATAAAAATCACATTCAAGTTTCTAGATTAACTTCAAGTGTTTCCTATGATGTTCCAATGGTTGATCATAGTTGGAAAATATTTGCACCAGGGAGATTGTGTCCCTGTCAACCATGGTCAGAAAGGTAAGTTGAGATGTGTTTTGTAGCAACCTACATCTTATTAGTTCTTTGAGGAACAGTTCTGAAGTGAGCTCTTCAGCATTTTCAGATAAATAATCGTCCAGAAGCATTTGTCGACATTCTCTGCCCTGTACTCTTTTCCTATCCATAAAATGCCTCAAACTATGCTGGCAGCACAGTTATTATTTTCTTCAACCCTTGCACTCTTACTGCCTTCAAAGCCAACCTCTTTGTAAATTTGGGTACATCAGTTATGAAAACGATGCCTGCTGCACAGAGAGTGTTATTTGTGTCCTAAATAATCGCTTCTGACAGCTTCATCGTGTCCTCTTCCAGCAATATCATCACTTCCTGTTCTGGGTTGCTCCCATCATTGGGGGGACATTGCTGTTCTACCACATAAGTTGTGCATACATACTGGTCCATTTGTTAGACTGGCCTGGTTTCGACAGTGTATTTCTTATCATTTTTGAAAAAAAATCTATGAACTCCTATAGTAGAGGATTGTGTCACAGGTCCTGCGGGTAGGCAAATTAACTACTGGCAGGTATTATATCTAATTCTCTCGCTGTATAGAGCAAGACACCCCATCTCGTCATGTCCATTTAACCAAGCCTCCACTCTAAGTGCCACACACTACAGCATTTCTCATCAGAGACTCTGGCCCCTCACACGCCATACGCACCTACAGTAGATCAATTTATCCCACCCTTGTTGCTCAGCTCTGTCCAACCGCTCACATCCTGGCAGATCAGAACGGTATATGGGAGCAGCAGATTTTCAAAGTAGAAAGTATGGTCAAAACCCTAATGTTCTGACTTCAATTTCTTTGGTTTATAGGACATTGGCTAGATACTCAGATCAGACTGGTCTCACAAAATAAATTGACTCTGCCACAAAAGCCAGGGATGCCATTTACACAGTGTCTCACCCCTTTCGCTGGTTTAAAGGGCAGACTCTTGACATTGGTGCTGCCTGTCCCTCTGCCCATGACCATCCTGCCGTCCACAGGTTGCCCCCTGCCCTTTACAACAGCCTTACAACAGATGGACTAATTAACGTATTGTTGAATGGCCTCCCAGTCTTCAGGCACGGGCCCCTACCTTGTGTTCTTGAAGGTCAAATTCAAAGGAGACAAGTGGCTTCTGCACCATGGTGCATGATTTCAATGGAGGATCGCAGTGTGAGGCCACAATGGCCCACTAGCAGATCAGTTCCACCTCCTCTAGAGCACCTGAGTCAAAAAGCTTCTGTTCAGGGAAGGTAAGGGGGTTAGACTTACATTTGCCTTGGTCTATCATCATATATTCTGGTCATCTAGTTGGATCCAGCTGAGAAGCATGTTGTCGGGGGAAACAGCATTCTCATACAATACCTTTATCATACATTCATTATCATGCACATCTTTCCCGCACATGCCTTTACAACGAAAACGTAAGCATTTCGCAGGTAAGTGTATTATATACACAAATATATACTCACACTTAATAAACAAAGGTTACAGGGACATTATAGTTAGGTTCTCAATTTACTCGCACAAAACCAGAAAATTCAGCATATAGTTATTTCGAGTAACTATAATTCACGCCCTAAGGTAACTATAACTAGCACCGTCTCCATGCACAGTTTTTTCTTCAATAATTTGACTGGTAATGTTTCATTTATATTTTTAATGATGCTATAGAAGTTGTCATGAGTGCTCTAATATCTAGAGTAATTAGCAGTGCATGGCGAGAGCGTGAGTTATAGTTACCTTAAGGCGCAAGTTATAGTGACTTGAAATAACAAACTATAACTGCTGAATTTCTATAGTTTTGTACGAGTAAACTCAGAACCTAACTATAAAGTTGCAGTAACCTTTGATTTTTAAGTGAATGTCTTACTTTTTAAAAATTCTACTTCCTAACTATAACGTTCCTGTAACCTAAGTACATGCGCGGCGGGAGTTGGCCAAAAGGCCTACAGCCAACACCCTATGAACACAACCACCCAACTCTCTGGGTGTGAATAGGTGTGACATGGTGTCTCTGGGTGAGAGAGTGTCTGGTGTGCGAGTGGATATGAGAGGGTCTATGTGGGTGTGAGTGTGTCTGGTTGTGAGAGGGTGTCTCTGGGTGTGAGCATGGACGTTAGTGTCTCTGTGAGTGGGTCTGAGAGTCTCTGTATGGGTCTGAGAGTGGATGCATGAGTATCTAAGTAGGGTTAGAGTGGGTGCATGAGAATCTGAGTGTGTGTGTGAGTGGGTGCATGAGAATCTGAGTGGGTTTGAGAGTGTGTGCATGAGCCTGGGTGGGTCTGTGAGTGTGTGCGTGAGCCTGAGTGGGTCTTTGAGTGTGTGCGTGAGCCTGAGTGGGTCTGTGAGTGTGTGCGTGAGCCTGAGTGGGTCTGTGAGTGTGTGCGTAAGCCTGAGTGGGTCTGTGAGTGTGTGCGTAAGCCTGAGTGGGTCTGTGAGTGTGTGCGTGAAGCTGAGTGGGTCTGGTGAGTAGGTGCTTGAGTCTGAGGGCATCTATGAGTGAATGACAGTGTATGAATGAGTCTGTGAATGTTTTTTCTTTTTAAAAAATTTCAGCGTTATTTGCGAATTTATCGTCACGTTACATGGGAGCCACACTGAGCATCGCAAAGTTTTCACAAATATCACACGTGGCAAATAAAACTCATAAATTGACCCTCAAGCCCCCCCCTACATCACACACGAGCAGTCGGGGTACTTCCATCCTGATCCCTTATATCACTTTTATTTTTATTTTTCAGCCCCGGGCTGTGTCCTGTAACCTGCGCTACTTTCTGCTCAGGTTGCGGCCCACCATTCACAGCATTCCTGGTGGCAACTGCATTCACAAATACACTGCGATCATCACAAATTCTTCACAACAGATCCGCGCCCTTGATATACAAACTTATTTTACCTTCAATATCCCAAAAACTACTAAACAGATTTACACCAAACAATAAAAAATACAATCTGCGGAACAAAATCTAGCTTTCTGCCAAATTTGGTGTAATTCCCTCTAGCGGTTCGGGCTGTAGTCCTGTAAGTGTATTTTGACTTGCCTACATCTTTGGTACCGTTTGACGAATCTTCATGAAATTTTCCAAAACAAATGTGTCCCGGTGATTCTTGTTGCGCACCAAACGTTTCGGGGTGATCCATTAAGCGGGGGACAAAAAAAAGGGGTGGTCAAAAATGTTGCGTTTCCCATGTTAATTAGTATAGGACCTTTAGACATGACTACAGCCTGAACAGCTGGAAGGAATGACACAAAGTTTGGCAGAAAGCTAGCTTTCGGTACACAGATTACGCTTTCGCTTATCTGATGTAAATCTGTTCATTAGTTTCTGAGATATTAAAGGAAAAATGAATTTGTATATATAGTGACACAGATCCTTTGTGAATTGATTGTGAGAAAGTGCGAATCTTCGCGAACGCATGCGTGAATAGAAGCACTGTAATTGGCAGGCCACAACCTGACTAGAAAGTTGCGGCCGCCATTTTATGTTATCAATCAATCAGGAATTTGTAAAGCGCACTACTCACCAGTGAGGGTCTCAAGGAGCCAAGTGGGGGGGGGGAATAGGGGAGAAGGGGGTTGGGGGTTGGGGAGGTGCTGCTACTGCTCGAACAGCCAGGTCTTGAGAAGTTTCCTGAAGGTAAGGAAATCTTTGGTCTGGCGCAGGTGGGTGGAAAGAGTGTTCCACGTTTTGGTGGTGAGGTGCGAGAATGATCTACTGCCGGTTGTAGTTCTGCAGACCCGTGGGACAGTTGCGAGGGTGAGGTCAGAGGAGCAGAGATGCCAGGTTGGGGTGCAGAAGGAGAGCCGTCTGTTGAGGTATTCTGGTCTGGTGTTGTGCACTGCTTTGTGAGCGTGGGTGAGGAGTTTGAAGGTGATCAGAGAGGGTTCCCGGTGCTGAAAATAGAAATAAGTGGTACCTCCACCCTGACCACAGGGGTGTGATATAGGGGTGTTCTATGGGTTTAAAATGATTTTTCTTCACCATACGCAATATTCTTAAATATTCTAAGATATTCTTGAATATGCAAAAAAAAGTTAAAGAAATGAATTCAGAGACTCATTCATACATTAATTCATTTGATCATACATGCACTCAGCGACTCATGCACCCACTCAGACCACTCTGACTCCTACACCCACTTTCAGACCCACTCAGACACTCACGTACCCACTCACAGACCACAGAGAGACAGGCCCTGTGGTCATTCTCCACTGCGCACATGCTGGCATGGGGTTGGGTGTTTATACGGGCTTGGATGCAGGGCCTACGACCAACTGGTTGGAATAACGTATAGTGATTAAAGTTACTTTACTGTCAAAAATAAAAATTAAAAAACTATAGAAATTCAATGAAATACCAAAGGTTAAAGGGACGTTATAGTTAGGTTCTGAATCTACTCGTACAAAATCATAGAAATTCAGCAGTTACAGTTAGTTATTTCAAGTAGCTATAACTCGTGCCCTAAGGTAACTATAACTCGCGCCATTGCCATGCACAGCTAATTACTCGACATATAATATCAGTGATGATCTTTTGTATGGCATCTTTGATATTATCACTGAAACATTTGCAGTAAAGTTATTGATAAGAAAACTGTGCATGGCAAGGGGGCAAGTTTTAGTTACATTAAGGTGCGAGTTATAGTTACTAGAAATAACTAACTGTAACTGCTGAATTTCTATGGTTTTGTACAAGTAAATTCAAAACCTAATTATAAAGTACCTTTAACCTTTGTTTTATTATTGAAAAAAAAAATATACATATATATACACATATATATATATATATATATATATATATATATTTATATATATATATGGATCATACCTGCAAAATGCTTAAAATGGGTGGTAAAAGGATATTTGTGGTAATGATCACGTTGTAAAGGCATGCGTTGTAATGTCATGTGTGGTTCCGTCACACAACCGTTGTCTGGATCGTGTGAGCAGAGCCAAGTGTTCCCCTTGCATATGTTTTACTTTGAAACGCAGCAGTTCCATCCCCCATGAAGTCTCCAATTATGAGATATTAAATGGCCTAAGCTCATACATCCCTTGAGTGCTACAGGCAAAGTGTGATTATCGCACCCCACTGTACACTCTCTTCCTTTACGCAGACCTGCTGTGCTCTTCCCTCACTCACCAAATGAAGGGACATGTTTATGAGAAAGTGGCACATGGGTCCCGATGCGCCACTCCTCGTGTCGCCTTTGCCCCACCTAAAACTATGGTTGCGCTGTATTTACAATACAGCTCCCCACGGCGGTTTTTACCACAAAAGCGTCAGAATTTTTGATGCTGTTGTGGCGCTTTGCTGCACTAGCGTCAAAAATATTGATGCGAGTGCAGCAAAGCAGGGGAAGGACCATAGATTTTAATGGGTACGTCATTTTAACCGCTCCCTTGAGCACGTGTTAAAAATGATGGAAAAAATGACACAGTAAAGTCTAGTAAATTTCACTGCACCATTTGTTCGGGCCTCCCTGCATCGGAATGTAACCCTTGCATACATTATGCCTGGCACAGGCAAAATGTGGCACAAGGGGTTGCAAAGTGGCGCAATGCATGCATTGCACCACTTTGTAAATCTGGCGAGGGGGGAAAGGCCACCTTTGCGTTGAAAAATGACGGTAGGGCGGTGCTAAGGCGGCACAAGGGGCTTGTAAATATGCCCCTAAGTTTGATAAAAGGTTGTGCCTCGTCGACTAGAATACAGTCATTTTAAATAATTCCCACAACAATACCTAATTTCTACTTTTGAACACTTTAATAATGATAAAGGTCTATTCAGACTAATTCCATGCTTTATTAACACCCAGCCCTAAACTGCCACCTTTCTATATGGTGTATCCTGGATTATTTACCTGGATGAAACTTAAGGCACATATTAAACTAGAAATAGGGCACCCAAAATAGTCACCACAGTACCGGACCTGTAAGTCTTAACATCGAGAGCAAAAAAAAAAAAAAAAAAACGTAAACACATTTTACACAAAGATCATATTCCAGTCAAACTTAGCAAAACATGTGATAATACTGACCCCTAACTTATCATTATCATGTCTTGTGTGTATGCCGACGTGACGTGTCATTGCACACTTCCATAGGCAGATACTTATTGGGAATCCGGAGAGAAAGCACAAATATTACTCTTGTGCATAGTTTTTATAGCAATTAGAAGGGAGATACAAATCAAAACTGATCTAGGCATATCTGCTTTGAAAGAGGAAGTGTAGAAACATTTTGTCTAGAAATGCGAAGCATGTCAACATTGAGTTTAGAGGCTGATCTGTGACAGCCTTGGCAGGCGTTTAGAAATGCTACCCAGCGTGTTCCACAACATTTTACAGGAATCAACGCCCTATACACTCAGATTTTGAACATAAGTAATTGTGCACCACGTACATTTTTTTTAGTTTTTTTTTTTTAGAAAACAACTGGCACGCCCACTGAGCTAGGAGCTCATATCATCACTTTGAAAACAAATTCTTTAATGACTGCAGTTGCCAAATATAGAAAGTAACCTGAAGCTGGCAATAGCACAATTGTGTGTTACAGGTCAAAATAAGCCAAAGAAGAAAAGTAATAAATCACACTGTAAACGACGTACAAAATTCTCGTTAATTAGTGGAGATAAATGTAGTGGTAATTATTTTAAAATTAAAAGTAATTTCAGGAATGCACTTTAAAAAACGTCATCAGGAAGTTTTGCAATTAACTACTGATAATAGACAACATACTGACTGATACTTAAAACCACATCGAATGGATCTTGGAAATATTGTTTTATAAGGGAAGTCCAGAATCTTTTGATATACCCACATTTGTATATACCTTCCACCATATGGCACGGCAATAAAAATGTACAGGTACAAAATAGTGACATACATTATATGTTATATTCATCGCATCAAAGAGTGATAGGCTACCTCAAGTACAAAGAACCTTTTCAAACTTACCCTACAAATATAGCATGACAATACATATTACATTCAAAATATCAAACAGTTGCAAGTTCCCCAAACTACACAAGAAACTTTAACAACCTGCTTTGCAAGTGTATCATGGGCAAGTAATAAAAGGGCAACATACCTACCAGGGGACTGCTTACTCCTCAGGCAAGTTGAGGGAACATCTACAGCATTGCCAGACTGTTTATATAAAACTTGTCAAACAAGATTGTAAGTCAGTTATAGGGGAACTTATAAATAGTATGAGCCCTTGAAAAGGCATTCATATAGGAGGTTCTGTAAAGTGGGTAATATCCGGTGGCGTTTGGGGTTGATTACTGGGGGTATAAGTAAAAGTAACTCAATCTAGGATCCTGAGGAGAATTAAGCTCAAAGACTAGCAAAGCGCTAGTTTTCAGACCAGTCTTCAGTAATATTGTGCAGAGGCAGATCTCAAGTCTAAATTTAGGATATCCAAAACATAAGATAGGAGTGTCCTATTTTGAGGATTTGGAATGTTGTTAGTTAAATATAGAGAGAGTATGTATATTCGATGTAATGTGAAATCAGCTGGAGAAAATGTTAGACCCTCACTGGTGGGGGTGGGGAGGTATATATTATTCTTCACTCTTGTTTCTAGGTACTTAAAAAACATAAGCATACCGCGTTCATCTTACACGTGGCTGTGAGCGATGAGCAATGGGCACAGGAGTGGAGAGGAGTAGTTCATTTTGCAATGTTCTTGTATGTGCTTTGCTGAAGTGGTGCAGGATCATCTGTCAACCGGCAGAAGGAACTGTTGGCTACGTTTGCATAAATATTTTTTTTTTAGTAAAGTTCCTCTTATTCAGATGAGCTTACACTGTGCCGCAAATACACAGCGATGCTGGCAGCCATCTTCAATGGTCTTCTGCTCCTTACTATGACTCAGCCCAGTTGCCAAGAAGAGGCAGGGATGGGGCTGCAATGAAGATACAGGCTGAGAGCTGATGAAGAATTCTATATCCCAAAATGGGAACACCATGGGAGTTGTCTGGTGGGAGCATGGCGTGGGGGTCAATCAGAAATATTTACTGTCCCTTACTACTAGATCTTTCATGGTAGTAAAGGAGAGTGAAAACTGGCCATTCGACAGCCAAGTGTACATTTTGTAGGAAATCAAATGGCCAGAACTCCGAAGGGCAGTACTCCATTGAATTGTCGAAGCAGTATGCCAGAGGATGAGCCACAGTATGCAGCGTACCTGACATCCTAAAAGTCCTTCTGCCTGTAAACCAGGGGAGCGGACCAAGGGTTTTGCACAGAGTACTGTGCAAAACTCTTAATCATGCTCTTAGAGGCTTTAGGCATCAGTTCATATTAAAAGAGAATGTTAATCCAATTAGATATCACGTACAGAATGTCTCTCCTCCGTACAAGTCTAAATTTAAAGGAACCTTAGATAAGCTGTGTAGCGTAGAAATAATTGAAGCAACTGAGTCTTCCGCTTGGGTTTTGTCAATAGTGATTTCAATCAAAATTTCAGGAGAGTTGAGATTATTCATTGATATGCACTCTTTAAACAAGGCAATAGATACTCACTTTTCAGTTTCCATATAATGGTCACAAATCTAGAGGGACCTACATTGATTGTTTTAGCTTGTGTGTACAACAAGAGTGATATAGAAGAAACATCTAAGCATTTAAAAACTTTTGGTGCATATGTCACTTTCCCTGGCTCCATAAAATTAACTGAAGCATGCACGGGGGGCTTTAAACGAGTGAGGGAGAGAGAAGGAAGAGAAAGTGATCAGAGAGGGAGAAAAGAGACGGAATGGGAGGATCAGGATCTCAACCAACACCAATGACACTATTGAGGCCGCCGAGCACTTACACTTCCAGATTCATGTCAACGCCAACACCACTCTCAGAGGAACCCTTGTCTACAGACCCCCAGGCCCCCGACCACAGTTCTGCGACGCCATCGCTGACACAATCAGTGCCCACGCCCTCGCCTCTACGGACTACATGCTCCTTGGTGACCTGAATTTTCACCTAGAGCACGCCAACAACAGAAACTCTTCAGCCTTGATCAAGAATCTCAGTCTCAAACAACTCGTCATGATGCCCACCCACTTAGCCGGCCACACGCTTGACCCCATCTTCTCCGCCAGCAGCCACATCACCTTCACCCATACCACCGAACTCCACTGGACCGACCACCGCTGTGTCAACTTCATCTTCCAGAAACCCAACGCTCACCACCACCCACAACAGATCCCTCGCCATAGCTGGAACAAGATCTCGGAAGACCAGCTGATTTCCACCCTCGCCCATGCCCCGCCACCCAGCACCAGCGACCCCAACACTGCCGCCTCCAACCTCAAACAGTGGTTAGACGACTGCGCCAACACCCTCGCCCCCCCTAGGAGACCACCCAACTACAGCACGAGCACAAAAGCTCTCTGGTTCACCGCAGACCATCAGGCCTACAAAAACGGGAGTGCTGGAAAATTGAGAAGATATGGCGCCACAAAAAAACAGAGAGCAACCATGCTGCCCTCAAGACAGCCATCCGCAAGCATCACCAGCTCATCCGGACTACCAAAAGATTCTACATTCTACAAAGACCGAATCAACAATAACGTGCACAACAGCAAAGAGCTCTTCAGCATCATCAAAGAACTCGCCAACCCCAAGTCCTGCTCCATCGACCCCCCCCTCGCAAGACCTCTGCGACTCCCTCAACACCTTTTTTCACAACAAGATCACGGACATCCATGGCAGCTTCACCTCCCCGATCCCCATGACCACCACTAACCCCAACACACCCAGCCACACCAACCTCCTGAGCACTTGGAGCCAAACCAACGACGAGGACACCACCAAGACCATGAGCACCATCCACTCCGGATCACCCGCCGACCCCTGCCCGCACTAGGTCTTCAACAAAGTCAGCCAAATCATTGCCCCCGAACTCTGTGCTATCATCAACAGCTCCTTCAAGGCTCCACCTTCCCAGAGAGCTGGAAACACGCGAAAGTCAATGCCCTGCTCAAAAAACCCAAGGCAGACCCCGAAGACCTCAAGAACTACCGGCCCATCTCCCTCCTTCCCTTCCCAGCGAATGTCCTCGAGAAGATAGTCAACAGCCAACTGTTCCGCTTCCTGGAGGACAATAGCACGCTAGACATCTCCCAATCCAGCTTCCGCCAGAACCACAGCGCCGAGACCACTCTCATCGCCGCAACCGATGACATCAGGATCATGCTCGACAAAGATAAAACCGCGGCCCTCATCCTCCTTGGCCTCTCGGCAGCCTTCGATACCGTCTGTCACCACACCCTCCGCACACGCCTCCACGACGCCAGGATCCACCACAAGGCCCTGGACTGGATCACATCCTTCCTCTCCGGTAGAACTCAGAGTCCGCCTCCCTCCGTTCCTGTCGAAAGCCACCAAGACCATCTGCGGAGTCACTCAAGGATCCTCTCTCAGCCCAACCCTTTTTAACGTCTACAGAGTGCCGCTTACCAACATCGTCCGATCTCACGGCCTCCACATCGTCTCCTATGTGGACGACACCCAACTGATCCTCTTACTCACTAAGGACCCCACCACCGCTAAAATCAATATCCACAACGGACAGCATGCCATCGCCAACTGTTTGGAGATAAGCCGCCTCAAACTGAACTCGGATAAGGCTGGAGATGCTCATCCTCGGCTCCAACCACTCAGCAGGGGACGACTCCTGGTGGCCAACCACCCTAGGAACCGCACCAACTCCCACCACCCATGCACGCAACCTTGGCTTCATACTAGACTCATCGCTCACCATGACCCAGCAAGTCAACTCCGTGACATCTTCATGTTTCAACACCCACCGCATGTTTCGCAAGACCTTCAGATGGATCCCCATCGAAACCAGAAGAATGGTCACCCACGCCCTCGTCAGCAGCAGACTGGCCTACGGCAACGCACTCTATGCGGGAACTACGGCCAAGCTCCAGAGGAAACTTCAATGTATTCGGAACACCTCCGCACGCCTCATTCTCAACATCCCACGCCTCGAACACATTTCAGCCCACCTCAGAGACCTACACTGGCTCCCCGTCAACAAGAGGATCACCTTCAAACTCCTCATCCACGCTCACAAGGTTCTCCACGACGCAGGCCCTGCCTACCTCAACAAGCGTCTCAGCTTCCACGCACCCACCCGCCAGATCCGCTCTGCCCGACCAACCTCGCCCTCGCCACCGTCCCCCCACATCCATCGTACCTCAACCGGCAGCAGATCCTTCTCCCACCTTGCCGCCAAAACCTGCAACTCCTTCCCCGTCAACCTATGTCTGACCCAGGACCTCCTGACCTTCAGGAAATGACTCAAGACCTGGCTATTCGAGCAGTAGCAACCCTCCATCCTCCTTTCCCCCCCAGCCTTGAAACCCTAACGGGTGAGTAGCGTGCTTAACAAGTGATTGATTGATATAAAGATAGATTGAGATCAAGCAAAGAGATTAAAGGAGGGGGTTGGTTTTAGCATTTTTTTGCAAGGGATACTACTGGTTTCCCAACATAGCCCTGTGTTACAGAACAGAAAAATAAAATTCGGACTTCCCAGTGCGGTATCCATTTTAGCAGGTGATAAAGGAAATGCAGTAGGGGGCAAGTGCACTAGCTTTTCAGTACAATATTTCAGTTTTAGGGACAGATCACAAAGAACATGAAGGATGTTTTTTATGCATTACCAAACAAATTGATACAGAATTTGGCAAAGTGCAAATTCGGATGTACTGCTATGGAGTATGCAGAATTTCAAAGGATTGTATCATACGAACGAGTAATCATTTTGAAGCAATTCTGGAGGTGCCTTTTCCTCAAAGAAAGGAACAATTGATCACATTTCTTTGTAACTGGCAAAATTCTATGCAAAATTGATTGATGGGTATGCTAGAAAGGTTAATCCACTTAGAATGTTAGGAAATAAATCCAGATTGGCATGGTATCAGGATTATGAGTGCACATTTACGTAACTGAAGAAAGAAGTAGAACCATATTTAAAATCTTCTTCAAAAAATAAATGAGTGTCTGGTAGAGGTGGATACAAGTATTTGTGGGATTGGTACAAGTTGATCCAGTGGAACTAAGATCAAAGAGGGTGGGGCTGTATGTCAACCTGTCACAGGAAGAATGAAGAACTGCAAGTTGGGCTGGACTGTTTGCTACGTTATTGACTCATCTGGAATAGGTTTCAGGCAGGAAAATGTCCATATGGATTACATTGCTCGATTACCATGTGTGAAAAAGCAGAACTTGATGGCTCAAGAAGAAGGATGTGAAATTGCCTTCACAAATGAAGATGTGGGTCTTGAGGAGTGAAAAGATATCCTCTGCAGTTTGAAGACAAATTGCATCATGAAACATATGGATCAAGTGATGAGTTTGTTATTTGAGTATATGGTCATGCATGGCCAGATGAATGGAAAATGTGTGGTGATCTAAAGGTTTGAAATACATGAGGAACTGGTGATAGAGCTGGTTAGAGGGCATACAGGTGGGCCCCCTTTTGTATAGAGCAAGACAAATTGTAGTCTGTATCATGGGTGACACCTAGGAATGTGGGGAAAACATGCTAAAGAGTATTCCTAGTGGCTTGGTATTCAGGGAAAAGTGGACAAATGGGTTCAGTACCGTATTGTGCATTAATGTAGCAATAAGACAGGCAATTCATATATAGTTGAGTCACAAATTATTGTATATTCAGAGGGACCATGGAGAAACTGGAAGTTTGATGTTATGAGGTCTTTTGCGGTGATCCCCAAAGGGGAAACCTTTATCATTGTGTTAGTATACTACTTTAGCAAATGGCCAAATGTGAGAATGGTTGAACTTACCCTCAGCAGAAATCATTGAATACCTAGAAAATGTATTTTGCTTGGAGAGTCCGTCTGAGTGTTAATTTAGTCTCCGACCATGGTCCCCAGTTTGTGAGTGTGATAATGCTGGAGCACCTTTTCGGGCGTGGTGTTACTCATAAGAAGATTGTTGTTTACCACCCTGATTGCTAGAAGGAAAGGTTCAATGGAGCAGTTAAGAAACTGATTCAAACAGCAGTAGAGTGTGGAATTTGTTGGAGGAAGGCTTTGCTGGCAATGTTTCTCATATACAGAATCATACCACATTTGTTGACAGGTCACCTTCCCTTTAGGTTGCTAAAATGTCAGAAACCAGACTCCAAATTGGTTCTGTGCTGACTCAAAGGCAAAAGTAGATGGCTGGCAGTCACAGATTACGAGATTGCGAGGGAAATAGTAAGAAATTACCTGAGGAAAATGCAGTAATACATGGATCACAAAACAGGGAGAGTTAACAAGGTGGAAATGAAGGTACGACAATGAGTACGAGTCAAGTCCCCACTCAGTGTTAGTAACGTTTTTTCAGGTTTTTTGGATGGTCAAGCCCAGTTAAGGTGATATAACTGTTTTGCCAAGGAAGTAACAGTTGAGGAAGGAAAGAGATAAGGTATGGAATTTTATTGATATCTTGCAATATCAGTATTACTGATGTTGCAGGTGAGTTTAAGATTTAACTCATCGTCGTCACACAGCCCCTTCATTTTCTTTACCTGGCTTCCTGGTATACAAGCCCCTGGACTACCCCAGTAGTTGCTATCCCCTAATTGTTCAATAGCACCATCCACCTTTTCTTGCAGTATGCCAATCTCACCGTTTTGGGTGAAATCAATGTTCATGCAGAAGTGTACCCGTGCCGCCCAGCTTATTCAGACCTTGGCCAGTTTGAATCTTACTCAACATGTCCAGTTTCCTACACATAGGAATGGGCATATGCTGGATCTAATCTTTTCAAATATCGCTAGTCTTCAGGTTAGCCACCCACAGCAGATTGCATGGTCTGATCAATTTTGTGTTCCTTTTACATTTTATGGAGCTTGCCATCAGATTAGGATGTCTGCCCCCAGAGATGACAAGAAGATGGCAGAATCTCTTGAAATAATTTCTTGCACATTCTCTTAGGTTGTCACTTCCTTCTCTCAGGGCTGGTAGACTCGGACAATAGTCTGTTTATTCAATGGATCAACAATTCCTTATACCTTTTAGCTCCTCTGAAAGTCTACATGGTGACAAGAATCAAGCCTTCTGCCTCCTGGTTCTCTCCTGCCCTAAGAGCAGAGAAAAATCTATGCAAAAAACTAGGACGGAATTGGAGAAAATTGTATGATCCCAAGGTGAAGCTCCTATATAAAGCAGCTGTTGGAACGTGCCACTGTTGGCATAGTTACTCCCCAAATTTTGCCTAATGTTGATGCCAACTTTGATTGAAAGTGTGCTGTGATCCTGCTAACCAGGCCCCAGCACCAGTGTTCTTTACCAAAATCTGTATCTTTGTTTCCACAACTGGCACACCCCTGGCACATAGGTAGGTCCCTTGTAAAAGGTACCCATGATACCAAGGACCCTGTGGCCAGGGAAGGTCCCCAAGGGCTGCAGCATGTACTGCGCCACTCTAGGGGACCCCTCACCAAGCAAATGTACAATGCCTTTGCAGCTTGTGTGTGCTGGTGGAAGGAAAAACGCAAAGGCGACATGGCACCCCTCTCAGAGTGCCATGCCCACAAACCACTGCCTGAGGCATAGGAAAGACACCCCTCTAGCAGGCCTTACAGCCCTAAGGCAGGGTGCACTGTACCACAGGTGAGGGCATATCTGCATGAGCAATATGCCCCCACAGTGTCTAAGTCCATTCTTAGACATTGTAAGTGCAGTGTAGCATTAAGTATATGGTCTGGGAGTTTGTCATTACAAACTCCACAGCTCCATAATGGCCTCACTGAATACTGGGAAGTTTGATATCAAACTTCTCAGCACAAACCCCCATTGATGCCAGTGTGGGATTTATTGAATAATGCACCCAGAGGGCATCTTAGAGATGCCCCTGTATGTTAGCCAAACTGCTAGTGAAGGACTGATAGGTCTGTGCCAGCCTGCCACTTTCAGACAAGTTGCTGACCACATGGGATGAGAGCCTTTGTGCTCTCGGTGGTCAGAAACAAAGCCTGTTTTGGGTGGGTAGGAACTGTAACACCTGGAGGTGAGACTCAAAGGCTCGAGCCTCAGGTTACAGTGCCCCAGGGCACTCCAACTAGTGGAGTTGCCTGCCCCCCCGGACAAAGCCCCACTTTTGGAGGCAAGTCCGGTGGGAAAATTCAGGAAAACAGGGAAGAGTGACCACCCCAGCTAGGACCACCCCTAAGCTGTCCAAAGCTGAGGTGACCACCCCCTCTCTACAGAGAGCTCCTTCTTAATTTTGAGGACAGGAACCAATAGGATTAGGGTTGTGCCCCCTTCCCTAAGGGGAGTGGGCACGTTAGGGTGTAGCCAACCTCAGAGACAGGAGCCATTAGCTACTGTCCTCTGAGCCTTGTAACGTCCCTAAATCCAGGATTTAAGGGTCTCCCTGATCCCCGCTCACTAGATTCCTGGCGACCTTACAAGAAGGACTGCTAAGCTGAAACCCCCAGCAGAGAAGAAGGAAGACAACAACTGACTTGGCCTCAGCCCTACAGGCCTGTCTCCTGCTTCAAAGAATCTGCACCAGCACAGCAATGGATTCAGTGGGACCAGCGACCTCTGCCAAGTTCCAGAGGACTGCCCTGTACCCAAAAGGCCCAAGAATTCCCATGAACAGCGGCCCTGTCCAAAGAAGAAACAACAACTAAGGACTCCACCCCCACTCCGAATGCGTGAGTCCTGACCACTCTGCACCGACGCCCACGGCCCATGTCTAGGTGGTGTAACCAACTAGAGGGTCCCCAAGCGATTGCGAGCAGGTGCCCACCCTGGGTTGACCTCTCCACCCCTCTGCGATGACACCTGCAGAAATAATCCCGAGGACCCCCCTGACCGCAAATGCTACGAATGAAGATATTTGACACATAAAGACATACTGCACCCACAGCCCCCAGACCTTGCAGAACCCGATCTCTGGTGCAGCAACGTTCAGCAGACAGCCCTCCTCCCTGTCCAGCCTGTAGTTTGCGCGAGATGACATCTTGGACCTTGTCTGCAGCCTCTGACTGACCCCGGGGTCCCCTCATAGAGAATCACTGGAGACCCGACACCTTGTTTACACCCTGCACCCGGCCACCCCAGCGCTGTTGAGGGTGTATGTTTGGTGCCTACTTGGTCCCCCCCCCCCCAACCTGTGCTCCTCTAAACCCCCAGGTCTGCCCTCCGAAGACATGGGTACTTACCTGCCTGCAGACCTGAAACTAAGTGCCCCCTAGTCTCCATAGGAGCCCATGTTAATTTTGCCTGCACTTTGACCTCTGCACCCAGCCGGCCCCCGTGTCGCTGGTGTTTGGGGTTAATTTGAACCCCAAAATGTGGACTCCTGAACCCCCGGAGACTGGAACTGTAAGTGTTGTATTTACCTGCAAATCGATCTAGCTTTTCTTCGCCCCCCCACCCCAGGAACGATTTCTGAATATTGAATTTTAAAACTGTTTATTGACAATATTTCAAAAACTGTATAACTTATCGATTTCAAACAAAGTACTATTGATAAATGTGTGAAGCACGAAATTATTGAAGTACTTACCTGCAACTTGAATCTTGTGGTTCTAAAAATAAAGAAAATATATTTTTGCTATATAAAAAACATTGGTCTGGAGTTAAGTCATTAAGTGTGTGCTTCTTCTATTGTCTGTGTGTGTACAACAAATACTGTGCACTACCCTCTGATAAGTCTAACTGCTCGACCACACTACCACAAAAGAGAGCATTAGTATTCTTTACTTTAACCTCTGTTAAGCCTCTGGGGAACCCGTGGGCTCTGTGCACACTATGGCCCTCATTAGGACATTGGCGGTAAGTGCCGCTTACTGCCGTGCTGACTGCCGCCAACATACCACGACCGCAAACCGCTACTTGTATTATGACCCACACATAGAAGTCCGCCACTATACAGACACACACACAAGTCCGCCAAACCAAAGGTCAGTGATAAAATGGCAGTACCAAAACCCACACCGTTATGCCAACAGAAATATGCCCACAGCATCATGACCCACGAATCACCGCGGCGGACATTCAACCGCGGTAATCCATTGGCAGTACAGACCGCCGCGCTCATAATACACATACACTAACAAAACACCACCACACTGGACAATGCAAACTACACACACCTGACATACATACACACACCACACACATATAAAACACCCACCCACACGACCCACAACCCTTTACGACCCAAAGAATTTGACAACTGAGAGAGGCAAGCCACTGAATCAGAGCCACAAAACACCATCACCCAGACACCATCCACTCACCTCACAGCACACACTTCAACACATCACCCCACACACCCTCACACACAGCACCCACACTACACCCATGGCACCACAAAGACACCCCCAGGTTCTCAGAGGAGGAGCTAAGGGTCATGGTGGAGGAAATCATCCAGGTAGAGCCACAGCTATTCGGATCACAGGTGCAGCAGACACCCATTGCTAGGAAGATGGAGCTATGACGGAGAGTCGTGGATGGGGTCAACGCCGTGGGACAGCACCCCAGAACAAGGGATGACATCAGGAAGAGGTGGAACGACCTACGGGGGAAGGTGCGTTCCGTGGTAGCAAGACACCAGGTAGCTGTGCAGAGGACTGGCGGTGGACCCCCACCTCCTCCCCCACAACTAACATGGGAGGAGCAAGTCTTAGCGATCATGCATCCTAAGGGCCTGACAGGAGTAGCAGGAGGACTGGACTCTGGTAAGTCAAATCTTTACTACTTTATCCCCCTCCACCTGCATGCCATCACAAACTCCTACCCCTACCCTCACCCCCATCACTCCACCACCTCACATATACCCCACCATCACAACCCACCCTTCCCAATAACAAGCCCTGCATGCTACACCAATGCATGGACCCCCATCACAGACCTGCTTGGACACCCATCACCACAGCATGTACACTAGTGACAATCACTTAGCCAACCAAATCACAACTCACACAAGCCAAAGCTGCCTTGGTAATAACAACCATAGAGGGAAACATATCCATGCACAAATGTCACATGTAGAAACAATAACACTGCATTTACATTACCACAGTACCCCCACACGACGTCACCAGAGAGGAGGTGCCAGCCACATCCAGTCCCCTCCCCCCCCCCAGAAGAGGCCCACAGTGATGACAGCAGCTCTGCAAGCCGGGATCAGGATAACCAACCTGGCCCATCAGGGACCTCTGGACATTCGGTGGCCCAGCCACATTCCCAAACCACCACAGAGTCTCCCCCTCAGGAAACACCACAGCACCCACCCAGCAGGCCCATCCCTCTGTCCCCAGGACACGTCAATCAGAAGTGTGTCCATCACTACAGGGACCCCAGGCAACCCCACAATCACAGGACGATCAGGGACCTGAGGTCAGTGACACGGTTCAGGGGACAGAGGCACAGGACAACAGGGAAGCTGGTAGGACTGCTGTGCGACAGGGGGAGGACAGGCCCAGGGTGCCGACTCTCCTGGGAGCATACCACCATTCCCAGAAGACGATGGGCCAGATACTGGCCAAGCTGCAGGAGACCCAGCGGCTGCAGGAGGGACAGTACCTGGGGATCAGGGAGGACCTGAGAGACATCCACACCACCCTGGTCACCACTGCAGGGGTGCTGGCAGACATGGCCAACACCATGAGGGAGGCAGTGGCACACCAACGGGCCCCTGACACTAGCCACACCGATGAACAGCCCTCCACCTCTGTTGATGCTAGTGGACAGGCGGCCCGCCACTGGAACAACAGGTCACCAGCACCCCACCCCCTGCAGAAGGAGAACCACCATGCAAAAGGTCCCTGCGATCCAGGCAGAAGCCAGATAAAATTGCCACGACCCCCGCCAGGAAATAAGACTCTCTGGAATGTCACCCTTGTGTCCCACTCTGTCACCCTGTCCTGCCGTTGCTCCACTTCCTATGCCCCCTCGGACAATGTACCTGTGATACAAATAGACTGGACTCTACCCTGGACATTCCTCCACCATCAACCCAGTCCACTGGAACTAATACAAGTATGGAGTCCGTCAATTGTTTGGAATATGTATTAGTTTAACAATCTGTAAACATTGCAATTAAAATGTACAGTTACATTTACATAGGTATGACCTGTAGTGGGCAGCAGTAAACACATCAGGAGCCAGGGTGGGGCACAGGTATCTGAAAATAGAGATGCCAAAGGGTACAGTAAGTGGCCATACAATTCTGAAATTCAGGCTGCCATGCACAATGTCCAACACAAAACTGCAATGGAAGGTGAAGTTACAGTGTCTTACCTGTGTGTCACTAGAAGTACTGTTGAATTATAGTAGTTCTGTTATCCACATCCTCTTCCTCTGCCTCCTCTTCATCACTGTCCACAGGCTCCACCGCTGCCATATACCCATCTCCAGCCTCATCATCCTGCAGAGAAGGCACCTGGCTTCTCAAGACCAGGTTGTGCAACATGCAACAATGATCTGGCACACTTTCTTGGGTGAGTAGTACAGGAATCCACCTATCAGATGGAGGCACCGGAATCTGGCCTTCAGGAGGCCAAAGGTGCACTCAATGATCCTCCTTGTTTGCCCATGTGCCTCATTGTAACGTTCCTCTGCCCTCGTCCTGGCAATCCTCACTGGGGTCAGTAGCCATGAAAGGTTGGGGTAACCAGAGTCACCTGAAAATATCGAGGGATACCTGTTAGCCAGACACTCACCCTTAGGGCCAACCCCACTCCCATATACCTACATCAACTGGGTGGGGACCATGGGCTCACCTTTTAGCCACACCCTGTGCCTCTGGAGTTGAGACATCACATGTGGGATGCTGCTATTCCTCAGGATAAAGGCATCATGCACAGAGCCAGGATACTTTGCATTGACATGGGGGATGTACTGGTTCGCCATACACCATCTGCACATTCAGAGAGTGAAAGCTCTTTCGATTTCTGAACACCTGTTCATTTCTCCGGGGTTGGACAAAGGAAATATGTGTACCATCAATAGCACCAATGATGTTGGGGATATGTCCCATTGCATAGAAGTCAGCCTTCACTGTGGCCAAATCATCCATCTGGGAAATACGATGTAGCTGCGCATGTGTTTCATCAAGGCAGACAAAACTCTGGTCAGCACGTTTGAGAACATAGGCTGTGACATCCCTGATGCCAAGGCCACTGTCGCTTGGAAGGAACCACTTGCCAAGAAATGGAGCACTGACAGGACCTGCACTACAGGGGGGATACCTGTGGGGTGGCGGATAGCTGAAATTAGGTCTGGCTCCAATTGGGCACACAGCTCTTGGATTGTGGCCCTATCAAGTCTGTAGGTAAGGATATTGTGCCTGTCCTCCATTGTCGCCAGGTCCACCAGGGGTCTGTACACGGGGGTATGTCTCCATCTCGTATTCATCCTCAGCGGTTGAACTCTAGGGTGAAAAACGGTGAGCAGATTGTCATATTCAAACATATACACAGATTTATATGCTTTTTTTTTCTTTTACAGAAACAGTATGTTAACGTGTAGGTCCGTTGGTGTGCCTATGTCTGCTGTGACGCAGTCAGGTGCCATGACCTGTGCCCCCATGAAATGGCAGCCGCCTGGCCTGTGAGGAGGGACAAGTGGAAATGAGGTAATTCAGATGGCGTTGTGCACCGTTGCGGGAGGCGGTCGACGATCGCCATGCAACACCTCATTGGTTATCAATATGGCCTACGGCTTCCAGGAGCCAATGGTGATGTACGCCGGCAGTGACAGTACGCACCGCCGCGGACGTGACTGACATTTTCTATCTGTTCACCCACTTGCTACCTGACCTTCAACAAGAGAGGACCTACACTGCAAGTGCTGCTGTGACCTTTGTCTGGAAGCGACCATGGCTCGAGTGTCTGTGGAAAGGGCCCCTGCCTTCACTTCGGAGGAGTTGGAGAGACTGGTGGATGGGGTCCTACCCCAGTACCATTTACTTTATGGTCCTCCAGACCAACAGGTGAGTACACTGTGAGCTGTGGGGCATGCATGTATGGAGTGCCTTGTGTAAGCCTCGTGAAGGGGGGGCTGAGGGGTCCTGGGCAGAGTGCTGCATGTATGGTGGTCAATGTATGTGCGTAAGGGGATGGGAAGGATATGTTGGGCCATGAGTATAACAGTCTGGACGGTGTGAATAATACCTTTTCTGCTGTATCGCGCCCATCAGATAAAGGGTATTTGGCGTGCCATCGCCAAGGAGGTGCAGACCCTAGGGGTCCTCGACAGGCGGAGCACCCACTGCCACAAACGGTGGGAGGACCTGCGGCGCTGGGCAAGGAAGGAGCAACTGGCGAAACAGCAATTATCTGCCTTACTGGAGGCAAATGGCCTTCTCCATGATTGCCATTCAGGCTTTCGGGCAGGCTATAGCACAGTTTTGGTTCTTCTGGAGGAGCAAGTTAGTAAGGGAGAACCTTGATAAAAATACACCAGTTCTTGTAGTGCTAGTAGACCTGTCGGCAGCATTCAACAAGGTATCCCATTCCATCCTCTTGAATAGGCCAAGTCAACATGGTATACGAGGCAAGGTTTTTTCCTGGTTGAAATCTTTTTTGCAAGACAGCAAAAGCATATATCCACCCTTTTTCTTCAGCATCTAAACCTTTGGTTTGTGGGGTACCTCAGGGATCGGCCTTGAGCCCACTTTTGTTTAATCTATACCTCGGCACACTGGCAGCCTTGTTTGAAACCTGGGGTGTGAAGGTAGTCTGATATGCAGATGATACTCAACTTCTATTCTCCTTTCAGGAATGTTCAGAGGTAGCCCTACAACACTTTAGTAAATGCCTCAAAAGAGTCGCTGCTTGGATGGAGTCAAACTGTCGTAAATGACATTCAGGAAAAAATATGGAAGTTCCTTACTTCAGCCAAAGTAGCACCCCTGTCGAACTCCTGGTGACCTGAAAAACTACCCCCACCCACCCTCAAAACCTACCTCCTCTTCAAGGAATCAAGGTGTTCTGTTTGACTCTGCCCTCTCACTTTCGGCTCAAATAAGACAGATTTCATTGGTCTGCTTCCTGAAACTGAAAACCTTAAGAAAGCTGCTGCTATTTGTCCCGGAAGAGACCCGTACAACGGTAGTCCATTCTATGGTAACTTCTCAATTGGACTACGTCAAGAGTCCCTACCTTGGACTGCCTGCTTGCCGGACACACAGACTTCAGATAAGTCAGAATGCAGCGCGAGACTGATTCAGCAAGTTCCTCTTCGTGAGCATGTGCCCCCCCCCATCCGAAGCAGCTGCATTGGAGCTCTTACGTTGGCTTTTAAAGTACTTGCTGGATCAGACCCTCAGTATTTGAGGACCAAATTGACACTCAAGAGAGAGCGCTGAGGTCCAACAAACTCCATTTGATGCAGGTTTTTTAAAGGTCAGTCGCAGAGGGACCTTCTTCACTGTATTATGACCAAGCTCAGGACCAGCCTCCCACCTAAGCTGCATAGGACTGAGCCAGTGGCCATTTTTAAAAGAGAGCTAAAACCCTGGCTGCTTGATGCAGGCTAATTGTCTGGGTGATGTGGTGGGATTTCTGTGTTTGCTTTGAGCACTGGGATACGTCTGGTGAAGCAGCTGCATGCTTAACAAATGCTATTTGATTTCTTTACTTATTGACTCAGTATGTAAATAACTTTCTCCAGTGACTTAATATCAAGATACATATCAAACATGGAGCAATAACAACTACACTCTTTAGTAAAGAAACAGCTAATAATAGCCTCCTTAATGCCCGGGGCCGCCACCCTACTATGCTAGGGAATACTATACTGTACGTGGAGTGGTTACGTGCCAAATGTAATTGCAGGACCTAAGCGGCATATGAAAGTGAGAAGGATTACTTTGTATGTACGATTAGTTCAAAGGGCTATTACAACAAAAACTCAATATAGCCGTTAGGAGAAGAGATGAAAGTCGATCACAGAACTCCTGTTGTGCAAATAGAGTAACATGAATCTAGAGTGCAGGGCTGTTGCCATATATAATAAATATGCTAACAAAATAAGGTTTAGCCTTACTAACCTTCACAAGATAGTCAAAAATAACTTACTTGAGGGTGAATTGAGAACAGATTCTTGATTACATATAAAGAAGCTACTTCCCTTAAGGATAGGACAGTGCACAGTTATGTTGGCAGACAGATGGAAACCACTTGGTTCACACAGAGAACGGGTTTCAGGAGATTTGGGGAACGTAAAGCCTGCAAATACAGTTACGATGTCAGTAGTTTTTCTAGATAATAGTGTCACCAAATTTGTAAACTGATTACATTGAATCGAACTGTTGTACCTATGAGTTGGAGAATACTTCAACATTTAAAATCAATTTATGACATATCCGGTGGCACATCACTTGCACCATATACATAAATGTAGATTTGAACTAGCTTGTTATTTTGGAAGTGACAGGGTGGCGAGGGCTGTAAGTGGTGGAGATCAGGAGAAAATACTCTAATAAAAGAAACCAAATCCAAATACATCCTGGAATTCAATACCAAACATCCAGCTGGCCTCACTGATGACCATGAACCAACTACCTTCTGGCTGAATTCGTGCACTCAATAACCATGGATGCCTTTTTATGTTTTTCTTTTGTCAGCTTTTCATTTGATAACTTTTCATGCTCCCCACGTAAATGGAACTAATTTATTATCTGACCTCTATGGCTATAAAGAACAAACCATATTTCATATGTATATTCACATAATTGCCTTTCAGGGTAGAAGGGTATTTCAATTTTCAAAAAGGATTATTTTTTCTAGTGTATTCTGGATTATTAAAAATAATGTGGGTATCTACACCTCTTGGTCCCTGTATTATCTGCATCCAAACTACAGTGGAAGAGAGGTTATTTAACCATTTGCATTGCTATGACACCTCTTAGCCTCACTAAAGTCTTAGTTGGAACTATTATTACATGATTTACGGTAGTCTGCTTGCATGGTAGTGTGGTTTTGGTACAAATTGATACTGTTGCCTAAAAATGAAATAATTTCTTGATACTGAGGGATGGTTCAAATGAAATACTAGTTATGTAATTTTTAATACAGCAACAATTAAGATTGTTTTTAGTGGGAAGGTATCATACCATATAATTATTCTTGTTAATAGTTTTAATAATATCAGTGTAATGATGAAGAGTTACACTTGTTATCATTATTAATAATACTATCATCATTATTATGTATAAAGGATTGTCTTTAGCTGCTTAATGGGATTTGGGTTAGTTGCACTTGCCAGAGGCTTTCTAGTCAAGAGGAGTTGTGTTCTCCACAAAATTAAATTGCTGGAAAATGCTTTTCCACGAGGGATCTTCCTTTACTTTGGAATCAAATGTACCTCACAGGTGGGTAAAGCCTTCTTATTGAATGTTTGCCAGTAGTTTTCAAAGCTCAGATTTCACAGAAACAAGGTCTTCGGAATGATTTCCTGTAATTCACAGTGCTGAGGTCACATGCAGGATATTTAGCTTCCCTAGACAAATAAAAAAAGTTAAGTGGCTGTAAAGGCAGCATTTCTTCTTTCTTTCACAGTGCTGGTGAAACTCCTTCACAATGATAGGGCTGCTCTCGGAGCATTCATCAGTGGCCCTGACGCGCTCCTCTTCGCAGGTCCATTCTGATAAACTAGGAATCTGACCCAGTGTGAGAAATTAACCAGTCTAAATGCAAAGCCCCATCAGCTAAAAGTGACACTGTCCCACATTGCGATTTATTATTTTGTAAACTTCCTCTATAGTGTCAATGTGACATTTTAGAATACATTTGTATATTTCTATGCACCGCGCTTTGCATTTACAAAATTTGACTAATAAGGATATTCATAGCTGCACAAAACACATTTTACATCCACACTGCCTCCAACAAAACACACATTTCTCAAGATTGACAGACATATCTGCAGTCCCAGGCAAAAAATAAACAGATGGCGCTCAAATGCCCCAAGTTTTCAAAGAGTACTAAATTCACTTAATAAGTCATGTAATACAAAAAAGCAAATATTGAGTTAAGTTGCTAAAAGATACTGCACATTTATGAATTATTCGACCTTTAGCCTGGTTGTTTATTTAAATGTACCCGAAATACCTAATGGCAATATAGGCTCATTGTACACAGTTACCAGTTAGGTATCCTTTTTCGTTCTCTCTGTATCTATAGGAATAATGTTTTTTATTTTGCTAATAACGTTGGTGCTGTTGATGAATCTTCACAAAACTTTGCAAAACAGCAAAGCTCTATACTGGAAAGTTTGAGTTATCCGTCAGGTGGGGGCTTGAGAAAATATGCATTTTCACCATGCAATTTCCATTAGGAATTTTAAGAAGCATTTTTAGAAAAAACAGCAAAACACCAAATTTGGTAGAAAGCTAGAACCCTACTCAGAAAGTGTGCTTTATGTTTTTGTAAATCTGTTCAGCCTTTTTCGGGAAATTAAGGTTAGCGAGATCCAGCAAGAAGGTCCTGCAGAGGCTCCTCAGTAGCACAAACACAAACATAGAGCATTCTGATTGACAGAGGTTTTTTTTTCCCCATCAGGCACTTTGGTACTGCGGGAAAGGCCCTGCAGTACCAAGCAATCTCAATGGTTGGCTGCAAAATCAACAGAAATGTTGTGGCCGCCGTTACAGGACACTGGGACTTTGCAATGGTACCCAGACCCCTTGACACATGTGGGAGAACCCCTCCACAGGGTCAAATTAAAAGAAAATATTGGGCCGTGGGTTCCACCACAGCTCTCCTGTGTTGTCCCACAGCAGTACAGTGGAACAGAGAAAAATAAATACAAAATGAGGGCTCGATGTCGGGGGGGGAAGAGACTGGGGGGTGCTCAACCATGTGGTTTGGCCAGCATTTGGCTGTTGGCAAGGCCTAGCGGCCAACCCCACACCTACCTGTGCATGGGAGGGGCTTAGCTGCCTGCTGGGGAAAGGGGTTGGGAGAGGGCCTGGCCACAGGCTGTTTGATCAATCGATGTTGTGTGGCAAGTAGTTCACAAGTGATCCTCAGTGCATGCAATATTATGTTTTATGAAGATTCAACGAGTGGCAATGTTATAGGGATCAGGAAACATTATTTTTGATTTACTAATAACTCTGGCCCCGTTTGATGGATCTGCTAGAAATTTGACAGGGACTTACCTTGTTTAAGCTTCTTTTAGTATTTTTAAATATGTGAAGCTCCACCAATGCATGGCCTTCTACTCCCCCACCAGACTTCTCTCCTCAACAGGCACTAGCCACCGTACCCCACATATGGAAGACCTCAGCTGGAGGAAGATCCTTCACCTACATTGCCCCTGTACCTCAGGCAGTCACCATCGCTATCTCAATTCAGGAAAGACCTTAAAACCTTCTTCAACTGGAGCACAGAGGACGAACCCCCTCAGCGCCTTGAGACCCTTATAAGTGAGTAGTTGCACTCTGTAAATCCTGATTTGATTGGAAGGGAGGAGGGAAAAAAGTGTACATTTTCAAATACCATTGGTACTGTATGATGAATCTGCACAAAATATAGCAGAAGCTTGGACATTTTTTTTTTTTTTTTTTTTTAAATAAAAGGGTTAAGGTTTTGTGCCAATCTATCAAAGGGCGTACAGATAAAACAGGGTGGGGAGAGTCAATAACATGTTGAATTGCTTATAACTTTTTTTACTGTTTGGCGACTCTGCATCATAGGTGGCAGGTTGTTAGCAAAGTACACCCTGTGCAGGTAATTCACATTTTGTGCAGATCAAATGGAGAAGGAGCCACATTATTGATTTACTAAATACGTTGGCACTGTCTGGCGGCTCGGCATGGCAATACATGCTAAAATGTAGCATGTTTAGCCTGCTCTTTTTCTCAATCGCATTTGCTAAAAAACTTGGCACTGTTTGATGAATCCACACAAAGGCCCATATTTATACTTTTTTTGCGCCGCATTTGCGCTGCTTTTTGACGCAAAAATGGCACTTACTGCTTTTGCATAAAAAAATGACGCAAATGCGGCGCTAAAATAGTATGAATATGGGCCAAAGTTTGGCAGACTTTTAGCACATTTAGCTTACTGTTGGTTATTTCATGTTTTGAACAGATTCATCAGTTTGAGAAAAGATGGATTGGAGGGCAATTTGAGCTTCTTTCACTAATAACTTTGGTGCTGTTCAATTAATCTGTATGAAATTTGGCAGCTAGCAAATTAAGCCTGGTGCAAGGCCAGTCAAGCCCTGCAACCAACTTCTGCTGCACACAGGGGATTTGGCTCAGGGCCTTGCCAAAGGCTGCACACATCACAGAATGGGTACATGACAGGTCATACTCAGCGTGTGTTGGTGAGTAGGATCTGGCCGAAGGCTGAAATGAACATTAGGGATGAGGAATGGCTGTGTGTAATTGAATAAGAGTTACTGAAAGGCTGAAAAGAGGGGGATGTAGATGTGAAATGGATCACAGAAGAGAGGATGCATTGGAAAAGCTATTATACGTATTTATTATATTGTGATTTGTACGACAAGCCTACTGCCTAGAACTGCTTCATAGCACATAGATTTAATTTCATCTGCCTCTACCCAAGTACAGCATTTGAAAGTGCACCCCATCACAAAATAAGAATTGTGTGTCAGTTGGCTTGGACATGGATATTGCAATATAGATTGAGTATTGATTACTCAACAGTGAGTGAGTAATGGAACGTGAAACACCTCTGGGCTGGAGACCGATACACATCAAGTATATCCTGAGTCTACACAGGGAGTGTGCGACATTCACAGGGATCTAGCGGAGGGAATTCAAAGTATAGTAGTTTATGAAACCTAGGGAAATTACATGATTCTTAAAACAGCTTAATAACAAAGTCTCACCTCCAGGTTAGCTTTCCCCAGGAACCCTAAAATGATGGTTTGAAAGTCTATGAATAATAGTTCTCATCCGAAGGCCCTGATGAATATTCTCTCTGGATGTAACCCCATATCCTCCACCATCACTTATCATCCACATGTTCAGCTGTGCAAAACATGACAGCAAAGCAGGCCTCCACCTGCACAGTGCCATGGGTTTCCAGCTATCCTTCAAATGGGGAAACTCAGGAGTACCTAAGACAGCAAGTCAAACCTATTTTTCAGTGGCGTTTGGCCTCAAAATCAATGCAATACATAGTTATGGTAATGTGTTTTATGACAGAGCTGCTTGACTGCCAACTCTACTTTCTTTCATTATGTAGTTAGAAACTACATCACATCAAGTATGCACAGACTTTAGCCACAACACTTAACACTGGTCTAACAATGAGACCCAGTGGCCCAGAAAGGTTTTGGTACTGCATACCCCAAGCCAAGGTACACTGAGGAACTCTCTACCTCATGTATGACTTATACACCAATCAACCTCTGTCCAATATTGCAACATTGGAATCACACAGACCTCTACAATCCACCATCCTTGAAACGCTGACCCAACTAGGTTCGCTACGACCCTTGCGGTTCTGGGTTGACTCAGAGAAAAGATTGCGTAACCTGCTGGGAGGTGTTGAGGTGTGGTTGATAATGGCTATGACATTCAGTGCTCTAGTGTGTGAATAGATGCGATGAATAAAGACATTTTATCAAGAGCTCAGTGTGTGGCACTGTCTTTACATGCTCCCGGGTCAGGGAGGACACTACAACTGGTGACAAAGTAGGGGGATACGTGCCCCAAGGAAAAGAAGCAGCTCTCCCTGAGTGAGCACAACGATCCAGTAGATTGCTCATATGTGCCACGTGAGCTCGGCTCATTCAGTAGTTAGGCAGAGTTGACACGTGGGAATCAGAGGGCCACTCCGGCCTTCATATGGCCCTTGAAGAGTGGAAAGCACTGAGGTGCAGAACGCTCAAAAAAATTACCAGAACCTGTGGCACGCCACAATACTGAGCCATTGTCTTTGCAAGCAAAACACTTAAGGCAGTGACAACCAGGTATGATGCAAAAAGTTAAACGAGACAGTGAGCCAATGCAAGAGTTAGAGTTATTACTTACCAAAAAGCAGGAGGGCCAGAACGTAATACTCTGCTCGCACCTTGCAACCTTGGCATAAGCACATGGCCTGTGCTTACAGAAGTTGCAAGTACCCCTGAAGCGCAGCTGTTGCCACCTGAACACCATATACTCTCAGCGATAGTAGAAAAGGGTGCAAAGTACAATGCAGCTGTTTCTGAAGCCACCACTGCGATTCAACACTGCCAAGAAACAGAACTTTGGTGCCAAGTGGATGGCATCAAGTACAAGCATTTCAGCATGCACAAAAATTGACGTCTTCAAGGAAGGAAAAAGTCTGTTTTTGATGTGGGTTTTTATATCCCCATGAGAGCAAATGTCCAGCCATAGGGCAGACGTGCAAAGTTTGCTGAAAATAAAACCACTTCACAATAGTATGTAAGGCAAAAGAGAAATCAAATGCTTCCCCGCAATAAGAGAAAATGGATGCCAGAAAGTTCCAGAAACATACTCGCCACACCCACAAGCAACATCAGTTACGATAAGTAGAAACCTGGCGAAGTTGTTCATCATCAACATCATCTGCCAGTGAAGAGGATGGAGGCATGATGATGTCAGCTACAGGATGCCAGGCACATACTGGATTGGCTGCGTATAAGGCAGAACCAATGCCAAAGACAAGTCGTCAAATGGAACAACCCAATTCACTTGGGCACTGCCCCATAATCACACTAAAGGTTAACGGCTGCCCCATGACCTTCACCATAGACAGTGGTGCATGAATTAACATCATGCCACTTGAGAAGTTCAACAACCTGTCTCCTGTGCCACGACTTAACCCATCAAATATGAGGGGAATACACATGGGCAGCTTCCAAACAGCTGTGAAGTCAAGGGTCATTCATGGTGATCATCTGATATAAATCAGTGCCCGTGCCAGAGATTATTCATGTACTTCCAGGAACTTCCACCTGTGCATGCCTGTTCAGCTTTGCTAATGCTGCTGACATGGGACTGATAACTCTCAACCACAACTTACACATTCAATCTGAAATTGTAAGTCAGTTTCCATCATTATTTCCTGGCCTTGGCTGGCTCAAGACAATGAAAGTGAGGCTTCACATTAAAGAAGAAATTTGCCTTGTTGCTCAGAGGCGCAACAGCATTGCCTTTCATTTACAGGACGCTGCTGAGAAAGAACTAAAACACTGCTGAAGCATGACATCATTGAGAATTCCAATGGTCCTAACACCATGGGTTTCACCCATAGTGGTGGTGCCCAAAAAGGACATTGGAGGTGCAGGGCGCATTTGTATTGACAAGCACCAGGCCAATCCAGAGAGAGATATTTCCTGGTCCACACATCACAGACATGATCATGCAGTTAAACAGCATGAAAGTCTTCTCTCGTCTTGACCTAAACAAAGGATATCACCAACTTGAGCTGGAATAAAACTGTAGGTACATTACCACTATTTCGACTCATGTTTGCTTAGATATAAAAGATTGCGCTTTTTAGTGTCATCAGCTATAGAAATATTTCAGGATGTTATATGTTGCATAATTCTACCAGTACCACATGCTTTTAACTACAGTGATGACATATTGGTGTTTGGAACAACACGGTAGGAGCATGACAAAGCTCATACACAGGTGTGCAAACTACTTGGTGATGCAGGTCTCACTCTGAATGTAGCCAAGTGAATTTCATAAAAACAAGCTTAACTTCTTTGGGCACACATTCTGTGAAGGGGAATGACTCCTGATCCAGATAAAGTGTAAGCACTACCAGCTACGTGTCCCTCACATAATGTCACCATGCTGTTCTCCTTCCTGGGCATGTCCAGTATTTGCTCAAGGTACATTTGTGACTTTGCTACAGTGAGTGACCCATTGAGAGAGTTGATAAAATGAGATGTTGCTTTTAAGTGGTCTGCAGAATGTGATCAGAGTTTCAAAAAGATAAAACGAGATTGAGAATGCAACTGAGATGGCTTATTTCAGCCCGTGTTACAGACTGAACTCACTGTAGACACTAGCCCAATAGGGTTGAGGGCGATCCTTGCTTAACATAACGGTCATCCAAATACACAGAAACACATCATGTCCTACACCAGTCAAAGTTTGTACAACACTGAATGAGCCTACTCTCAGCCGGAAAAGGGGAGTTTCGCCTGTTATCTGGGCCTGTGAGCATTTTCATATGTTTCTGCATGGAAAGCGCTTCACCATTGTCACAGACCACCAAGTGCTACTCACCGTCTTTGGAACCCTAAAGCCAAGATGCCCCCTCATTTTGAGAGGTGAGGGTTGCCACTGCACAAGTACGACTATATGATTGTGCACCCGCCAGGTAAAAGTCAGAACCTTGCTGATTACTCTTCACGAGTACCTCTACACAAACACAGCTCAACGTCTAAAACAGCTGAAGAGTACATTAATTTAATTGAAAGGTCCAGTACGCCGGCAGCCTTGTTCAATGAACAATTCACTGCTGCTACAAATGGTGACAAGAACATGCTCATTCTTAAAGACATCATTTCAACTCAGTCATGAAAAAAGAGTGTGTTTGACCTCTGGAAGAACATTTTGAATTTGAAAAGTTTAAAAATGAACCGTCTGTAACTAAGGAAGGTGTTTGTACTGAGAGTTTCAAGAATCGTGATACCTGAAAGCACCCAAAAGCGAGTCAGTGAGTTGGCTCATGAAGGACATTGTGGTATTGCCACTGTTAGTCCTGTGTGTGCAGTTTCACTGCCACTTCGACTTGGCATTTAAAAGTACGTGTAAAGTCGTAAAATCCCCTTTTCCTGCATATACGTCACCTCTAAGGTAGGCCCTTGGTAACCCATAGGGCAAGGTGCTATGTAGGTAAAAGACAGTGTATGGACAGATGTGTTTTATATGTCCTGATAGTGAAAAACTCCTAAATTCGTTTTCCACTACAGTGAGGACTGCTCCTTTCATAAAATAGCATTAGGACTGCCCTCATATCCTTTTTGAGTGGAAGATTCGGATCTGAAAGTGATAACCAGGTCATAATTAATATGGCCAGAATGGTAATAGAAAAACCTGCTTATTGGTGAGGTTAGATTTAATATTACTATTTTAGAAATGCCACTTTTAGAAAGTGAGCCTTTTTCTGCACTTAAAACCCTCTATGCCTTACAGCCTGTCTCCAATCAACGGCTGGTCTGTGCTGGATGACAGCTCCCTTGTGCATTCCACCCAGACAACTACAAACACAGGACACTCAGTCACATCTGTATACTGAATGGGTCTTCCTGGGCTGGAAGGGCAGAGGGCCTGACACATACATTTCAAAGGCCAGTGGCATGCCCTCACACAAAAGGACTAATAAACCCCCACTGGGACCCTGGCAGACAGGACTGGGCTGAAAGGGGAACTTGTGCACTTCAAAACCACTCTTTGAAGTCTCCCCCACTTCAAAGGCATTTTTGGGTATATAAACTGGGTGTCTGACCCCACCAACTCAGACACTTATTTAATTTTACATGTAGTAAATCACTGTAGAGTTGTTTCTAGCTCATGTTGTCCCAACCAATTTTAATAAGTTTCTTCTTAATTGGTGCAATCAGGAGCGGCTCGCAGCAAGCAGAAGAGGCGGGGCGGCACACAGGGGAGGTGACGAGGGGATTAAAATAAAATATTTTTTTTAAAAACACTTACCTTAACGCCGAGCGCCGCTTTGCTCTACCATCTCCTCGCTGCAGGCAGAGGTTCCCAGCCTGCCCTGTGGCCAATCCAGACGCTACTCAGAGCAGCGTCAGGATTGGCTGGGAGCGCCCAGTCAGGGTGCTCTCAGGCAGACTGGGAGCCTGTGCAGGCTCTCTCCAGCCCGCCAACTGTGTTGCTGGGCTGGAGAGAGCCTACTGCGCATGTGTGTTTGGCCGGCCGAAGACAGCCGGCCAGACATACATGCGAAGTGAGGGTGAATGCTGTGCACTGCCCCTCACTGCTTGCCACCCCCATGGTCCCACCCATTTAAAAGAAAACAATAAACTTTGTTTATGCTCCTGGAGGGGTGGGCGACACTCCTCTGCTCTAATGAAGGAGCAGCCCCTGGGTGCAATGGTGAACAGAGCCGAAGTGTGAACCAGGTCCTAGCGTTTTCTTGCATTTTTGAGCGTTTATTGCCATAATGATTTTTATTTTATTGTATTTTTTTACAGATAACGTGATTTTTAATTATTGTGGTGTAATTGCAGTGTTTTTTATTAATCTGCAATAAAGGATTACTTACTCAGTGAGGATTCAGTGATCTCACTTTGGTGATCGTTTCTTTCATACATTGGCTATCAGTGCGGAAATCCCCCTGACCAACAGAGCCAAGTGTACGGGGCCGATTATCATCAATGAAAATACAATTACAATGATTCTGACATGTGACCTTCCTCAAAGTTTGTTTCATTTGATCATATGATAAGATACGTCTGTAGCACTTGGAGAGGATGTAAACCAAAAAGGACCTTAATAATGTTGAATTATTTCTTAAAAAAGAAAAAAAAATGTTCAATTAAAGTTTAAGAAGCTGTGGCATTAAAGATCTATTTTGCAGCCACGAATCGTGTCTGTTCTTTGGTCTGTTTACTTATCCACCGAATCTCACTAACACCGCTGGCCAAGTTCCCTAATGTTTATTTACCCCATTCATGCAAGTCTTTCACATACAAAACTGTTATTCTGCTTTACCGTTTATTGTATTTGCCCTTTGGCATAAATATAATTAATTCTATTTCAAGATTTCTTTCTTGTTTGTACCTGCCCAGTACTCTGGTGGGTGAAGACACACATTTAAAACTTTCTACACACACGCATTAATGGCTGGTGTG
Source organism: Pleurodeles waltl (assembly GCF_031143425.1). Classification (NCBI taxonomy): domain Eukaryota; kingdom Metazoa; phylum Chordata; class Amphibia; order Caudata; family Salamandridae; genus Pleurodeles; species Pleurodeles waltl. Next base: position 1,004,957,529 of record NC_090449.1, on the reverse strand, counting down.
CAGGGCGGCTCGGGTTACCCTGGAGTCTCACAGCTCCGATCCCCTCCCTGCCTCGCAGCAGGACACGTCCTCGCACCGAGCTGGCACACAGGTGTGGTGTAGGAGTCAGAGGCCTGGCCTTGGGATCAGGTGTCATGGGATGGTTGTCCTCGTTACCGTACACTCAGAGCCGTCCTCGTTACCGTACACTCAGAGCCATCCTCGGTGACCACTTTTAACCCCCTGTGACCTTAATCTTCAACCTCTAAATGTAGACCTGGCCTAGGATGACTAAGTCCCACAAAGTAGAAATAATTATAGACGCTGTACAGAAGCAGAAGAATGTGTTATTTCTGCATCCATGCCAGCTTATGGCTAAACTAGGCCGAGGTGACCTTTCACCCGAAGCACTGCCATTAAACACATACTAAGCAAGTATTGGTAAAGTCAACAGGTCTCGCCTATGCAAGAGCTGTTGGCTTTGGCAATGTGTTTTGCCTTGTGTACATCAGTGTGGCTCCTGGTCAGCATGGCTAAACGTTAGTTGGGTGGAGTGTCGTAGAGTGGGGTAGTGAAGTGTTGCAGAGTGGAGTGGGGGGTAGACTGTGGAAGAGTTGAGGGGAGGACAGTAGAGATCAGTGACAGAGACTGTTGTGGCATGGGGTGGAATAGGGTGGAGAGGCCTGGACTGAGGTAGTGGGGTGGACTGGGGTAGGGCGGATTGGATTGGAGTGGAGTGGGGTGGTTGGGCTATTGGGGTGGACTAGACTAAAGTGATAGGACAGGGGTGGGGTGGATTGGATTCATGTGGTTTTGAGTGGGGTGAATTGGAGTGGGGTGGATTGTACTGGACTGGGCTGGATTGGAGGGGACTGGAGTGGGGGGGGGGTTGGAGAGGGGGGCTGTATGGATTGGAGAAGGGTGGACTGAACTGGGGTGGGATGGGGTGGATTGGGGTAGAATGGAGAAGGGTGGACTAGAGAGGAGTTAACTGGATTGAATTGGGGTGGGTGGACTGGAGTGGGGTGAATGACTGCAGTGGGGTGGATTGGATTGGGGTGGGCTGTACTGCGGTGGGGTGGAGTAGGGCACATTGCATTGAGGTGGGGTAGATTGGAGTGGGGTGAATTGGACTGGAGTGGGATGGATTGGGTGGACTGGATTGGGAAGGTTTGGAATGGATTTATTTCGTGGGATGGAGATTGTTTTAGATTGGAATGTGGCAGATTATTTGGGACTGGAGTGGGGCAGATTGTTTTCAATCGGAGTGGGGCAGACTGTTTTGGATTGGGATAGATTATTTCAGTTTGAAGTGCTGCAAATTGTCCTGGATTGGAGTGGGTCAGATTGGAGTGGATCGGGGTGAGGTGGACTGAATTAGAGTGAGGTGGTTTGAATTGGAATGGGGCAGTTTTTTTGGACTGCACTGGGGCAGACGGGAGTGGGGGGATTGTTTGGGATTGAAGTGGGACAGATTATTTTGGTGTGAATTGCAGCAGATTGTTCTGGATTGGAGTGGATCGGGGTGAGGTGGACTGAATTGGAGTGGGGTGGGTTTGGATTGGAGTGGGGCAGGTTTTTTTGGACTGCACAGGCGCAGACTGGTGTAGGGGGATTGTTTTGGATTGGGGTGGGCTAGATTGTTTTGGACTGAAGTGGGGCAGACTGTTTTGAATTGGAGTGGGACAGATTATTTCAGTCTGAAGTGGGGCAGATTGTTCTGGATTGGAGGGGTCAGATTTGGGTGGGTGCAGTGGAGTGGATCGGGGTGAGGTGGACTGAATTGGAGTGGGCCGGATTGGATTGGAGTGGTGCAGCTTGTTTTGGATTGGAGTGGTGCAGATTGGAGTGGGGCAGTTTGTTTTGGATTGGGGTGGGGCAGATTGATGTGGATTGAAGTGGGGTATATCGGAGTAGGGTGGGTTGAGAGGATTGGAGTGTGGTGGATTGGGATGGAGTGAGCTGGATTGGAGTGTGGCAGGCTGGACTGGAGCAGATTGTTTTGGATTGGAGTAGGGCAACTTGAAGTGGGGCAGATTGTTTTCGATTGGAATAGGGCAGATTTATTTGGTGTTGAGTGGGGTAGATTAGGGTAGATTGTTTTGGAATTAAGTGGGGCAGACTGTTTTGGAATGGATTGGGGCTGATTGTTTTGGATTGGGGTGGATGGAGCAGATTGTTGTGGATGGTTTTGTTTGGATCGCTGTACTGGAGACAAGCAGATTATTTTGGATTGGAATGGGGCAGATTGGAGAGGAGTGTGTTAGGAGGATTACAGCTTGGGGAACTGGAGTGGATTGAGGTGAGTGTTTGGATGGGAGTGGGGCAGACTGCACGATTAAGTGTTAAAGCATAATTTCGAAAATGACACATGAGAAAAAACAATGTTGCTTGCAATATTTAGAACAAGACAGCAGTCATCTTTTGAGAACAGTGTCCATGAGCAAAAACAAAACAAAACATGAGTGCAAAGTAAGAAAAGAAGATTTGGCAAAATAAAACAAAAAGTTAACCGTAGAAAATAAAACTGCAATTTTGTTTGTCCTGATGAGCATGTTTTTACCAGTCAAAAACCATCAGTTTGCAGGGCACGAGAAGTTAAAAAGAACAAAATAGTATCTCAAACACGTTGGAGCAGCAGATAGGCCCTAATTAAATTGCATCAATCAGTACTTGGTCTCTGCACCACTGACAAGAATGGAAATTATGAAATGCCAGCAGTCACCAATTACGAGGCTTTAAAGAAGAGTGCCAAGCAATCCAACAAATTATAAACTGCAGGCAGGCTCCAAGCCCTTTTCTGACTACAACAGCATATTGCAAGCGATATGCATGCGCTAGCGCATGCTAATGCAAGCTCGACCCTAAAGAGGTCTTGCTTTTGAGCTAGTTTCTCGAACTAGACAAAAAAGTGAACATGTACATTACTGAAAATGAGCAAAGAAACATGCGTTGGTGTCGCTGTTGATGACATCACTTAAAAATGTTCAGTGGGCACCATTTTTTTATACCAACTATGCACAATGCTACATAGGTGCCATGTTGCCAGCATTTCTCTAACACATTGAGTAGTACGGAACAGAATACATAACTTTTTTTTTGTTCCCAATGGCAAAGACATATGATGGCCATTTTTAGGTCGCAGCCTACCAGACAGCAGAGCTGTGTGGTTTGCTAAAGACATCTTGGGGACTTTCAGAAAGTTGACCTAGGAATGCATTCTGCCCGTCGTTTGCCATTGCTTGTGTGGTTTGTAACTCACATTTTCTTGCTTCCCATTTGCTGACTTCGTTTTAGCCTCCCCAGGTTCAATTTGTCGTGCCCAATGAGAAAGCTGTGCTCACTCAGTACTGCCACAAACTCCTTTTCTGTCAACAGGCCTTTAAATCTGGTTCTTATCTGTCACGTTTGCTGGGCATTCAAAGACTGAGGTCAAACGTCATTCTGTGTTTTTGTGGGAGCCTGGTTATTTTGTTTTGATTTCTTATTACTTCAAAATGACTATAGTTAGAATAAATGAGGCGAATCCAGTAACCCCTGCACCCGAGTATATAAATGTAACAGGAATATTTTATGGCTCCAAGGGAGAAGTGTAGCTCTTAACTTCGAGGGCTAACAAATCAATGACCACTATAACTTCATCAGGTTAAGCAATTATATACAATTTTTATTCAAATAGGATTTCGTAGAATAAAATCAAGAATCAAAATATCTTAAATTCTTTTTCAAATTCTTTTTCAAAATATTTAGGTGCTCCTAAAGTGACGGCACAGTGACCGTGATTAGTGTGTAAGAAAAAGTGGTGAAGTGTTATATACAATATCTGCAAAATTGTGGCTACAAATAATGGTCTTCAAAGAGACCACTTCAATCCAGGTGTTCAGAAGTCACTATTCATGTTGAACAATAATCCACAATGAATTACGTTGACGTTTCGACCCACGTACAAGAACAAAATCATTAGAGAGTCATCATCAGGACAAAAGTATTTATTGTAGGTAGCACCTAAAATAAACCCAAAAAAACCATTATCAGTTTCCTCATGTGTGAAGATAATATTTCAATAAGATTTGGTAAACCTCACCGCAAAGTTACTCACCCGAAAATACAACCGATATTCTCATGTTTCATATGACTTCTTTTAAAATGTTTCCTATTCACAACCGGAGACAAATTTATCCCCTGTTCAAAAGAAAAAGATATGTCAACCTTTAGTCTTCTCTAGGGACTAGGCCCCTTGCTTTTATATTACTTCAAAGTGACAGCATTTATAGAAAAGAAGAATGCAGCCTCTCAACGGAGCTCGCATGTGCCTTTTTAAAAAATACATATATTTTAGACCTAGCCATCTCAAACTGTACCTTTTTCTTCCTCTGCCCAAAACATTTGCCCGTTTTCTGCAAAATTATTTTTCTTCGAGTCCATTTAATTTGTGAAATTGCCTTTTTAGGCACAAAGTACAAAACTGCATTTCAGTCTCAGTGTTGGCCTAACATATGGTGATCTTGGGCAATTTGCACTGTTTATGGCCCATTCGTTGTTAAACACAGGATAAGATCTTTTCACAGAAAAGAGCAAGCCACATTGTAGCACAATTTAAGCAGTGCTTGGTTTTCACTTTGAAGTGTAAATCATATGCTTTATTTATGACATCAATGGCAACTCGTTTTGGAGAGTTGGAGAATTTTAAAGGTACTTCTTTATGAAAGCTTGTGTTAGTTTACCTAGAAAATTATTATGTATTCCATCTGTAACTGTGCCTTTTTCGGAAAACATACATTACTGGATATAAACAATTTCCTCGTGTTACTTTGCTTATAACTTACCATATGGCATTCCATACCAAGCATTGGCAAAGCCAATAGGTCTCGCATATGCGAGATCTATTGGCTTTGTCAATGATTTTTCGCCATATTATACAGCAGCGCTAGCTTCAGTGGAGCATAACTGAAAATAAAAAAGTGGTATAATGCGGACAATGTTGGCTGTGTCATGCAGCTTTTTTTTCATTATTTTCAAACATTTGCTACATAGCTAAAAAAACATTAGCAAAACCAATAAATTTCAGATAAGCGAGACCTACTGGCTTTGCAGATGCTTGTTGCTTCGAGTATTCTGGTTATGTTGGCTGTTTGTAAAGTGCATACTGATCCCTGAGGCCATATTAAGTGCTGTGGGAGGCCTAGTAGTTTTGTCACCAACACCAGTACAAATCATATTCTCATCTCTCATACACCTGCACCCACAGATAACTTTCATTGTAATTTGACCCCCAAGTTGAGTCATTAAATACAGTCCATTTGATTTGGTCAGTAGATTTCTCCTCTGCATATTCATGAATGTAGCATCTTGCAGGGAATAGTTCCTTGGCGGGCCTCCTTTTCACAAGCAGCTGCACAGATTTCTGCTTCTTGCAGTGTATAATTTGTGTGTCCTGTTCATACTGCATCGTTTTGGTGTCCTGCCTGCACAAAAAAAGAATCCTGTCTGCAACACAGGCACCCTTGCAGCATGGGACAAGGGTGCCTGCTTTGGTGCTGGGCAGGACATTGTAGGGAGAGAGAGAGAGGGAGAGAGGGAGAAGGAATGCTCCATCTAATGGTAAATGAGGCACATTCCTTTCCTCTAACTTTCACGCAGTGCAGAGAGCTGTCTTGCTGGTTTGCTTGACAGATTGATAAACCTTACCCCCAGTACTCTAAATTTCTTACTAGGAGTCAGTATAAGAAGTTTAGCAGCTTTTAGCAAACTCAAATTATCCAAAAGGTGCCTGATCCGAATTTATGCCATTAAATGTTTTTCTTAATTCGTAGCCGTGGGTTACATTATGCTACTGAGGGTCCAAATTTCTTCTCAACAGAAAACAGTTCCAGCCCCACGAGGTTTTAAACAATTATTTAAAAAGGGAAATCAAATCAATCTGGTTAGAAATGGGGACTCTAGTTGGCAGTGGTTTGCACCCTGTCCAAGTAGAGACCCTCACTCTAGTCAGGGTAAAGAAGCCACACAGCTGAGATAACCTCTGCTCACCCCATTGGTAACTTGGCATGAGCAGTCAGGCTTACCTCAGGGGCAATGTATAAAGTATTTGTGTACACATACACACACACGTACACATACACATACATGTACACACACACACACACACACACACACAAAACCCTGCCCCCCAAAAAATCCAACAGATACAAGCAAAGATACAGATTTTCAAAGCTTAAATCTTAGTAAAGAGCTTAGAAACACAATAGCTCCAACTCTGGCTATTATGGCATCTTGACGGAGTCGTTCCCAACAGTCCAACTCACTTGCCAGGGAGTGCGCGCCAGTCACGGAGTCGCAAGTACCCCCGCTACAGTACCTTGGAAAATGATGAGGAAACAAAGATGTTGCACAAAGTCAGGGAGGTGAAGCATTACTGGAGCCTGTGTGGCACCAGTTCCTTACTGCAACCTGGGAGATGAGGCATTGCCTCCTTACTGCTAGGCAGGGGAGGTGAGGTGTTGGTTCCTTACAGTTGCAGGGGAGGTGATGTGGCACAGGCGGCGAGGCATCGGTTCCTTACGATCCAGCCGGGTCGATGAATCCAGCAGGTCAAGACACAAGGTGTTGGCTTCGCGGTGTCATTATCACACCACGGGACCATACGTGCTGCAGCGGAGTCTGATGTCAAGGATGTCAGTTAGACAGCACTCAGGACTCACACTGTGATGGGACTTTGGGGGCACTGCAGCGGTGCCGGGCCTGTGGCATCAGTCCCAGTTGTTGCACTCAGCGGGGACCACGGCTCCGGTGCAGACAGCGGCGCAGATTCGAACAGTGGAGCCAGTGCTCTAGAGTTGATGTATTTGTTTCTTCTTGGATACATCAGAACTCACTCCCAAGGACCCAGGAATGAAATGGATTTGGCACCATTTGGCAATTCATGACTCTCACTAAGAGAACCCAGGTGCTGGCAGATAAAGTATTTGATGTCCCTGAGACTTCTTAACAGGAGGCAAGCTCAATCCAAGCCCTTGGAGAACTTTTGGAAGTAGTATGTAGAAAGCAAAGTCCAGTCCTTTCACTTTGAGGACAGAAGCAGCAAGCAGTATGTAGAAAGCAAAGTGCAGTCCATTCACTCAGAGGACAGAAGCAGCAGACTAGCACAGCAAAGCAACAGGCAGAGTTGCCAGTCCCGCCTACAGCATCCAGCTCTTCTTCCTTGCAGAACGTCCTCAGTTCAGAAGGATTCTAACTATGTGGGGTCAAAGGTCCAGTACTTATACTCATTTCTGTCTTTGAAATAGGCAAACTTCAAAGAAAAGTATTTATAGTGTACAAGCTCCTACCTTTCCTGCCATGGCAACAGACACACTCCAGGGAGTTGGAGACTGCTTTGTGTATGGACAGACCCAGCCCTATTCAGGTGCAAGTGTCAGCTACTTCCACCATTGTAGCCCAGGAGGACCCATCAGGATATGCACAGCACACCTCAGCTCCCTTTGTTTGACTTTCTAGAGTGAATTCACAAACAGCTCAACTGCCATCCTGACCCAGACGTGTATTCAGCAGACAGGCAGAGGCACAATGGTTAAGCAAGTAAAATTCCCACTTTCTAAAAGTGGCATTTTAAAACTCACAATTCAAAAACCAACTTCACCAAAAGATGTATTATGAAATTGTGAGTTCAGGCACCCCAACCTCCATATCTCTATTTGCTCCCAATGGGAAACTACACTTTAAAGATATTTCAAGGCAATCCCCATGTTACCCAATGGGAGAGACACGCCTTGCAATAGTGAAAAACGAATTTAGCAGTATTTCACTATCAGGACAAGTAAAATACACCAGGGCATGTCCTACCTTTTAAATACGCTGCACCCTGCCCATGAGGCTGCCTTAGGTCTCCCTTAGGAGTGACTTACATGTAGTAAAAGGGAAGGTTTGGTCCTGGCAAGTGGGTACACTTGCCAAGTGGAACTGGCATTTTAAAACTGAACACACGGACACTGCAATGGCAGGTCTGATACATGTTTAAAGAGCTACTCATGTGGGTGGCACAATTAGTGCTGCAGGCCCACTAGTAGCATTTGATTTACAGGTCTTGGGCACACCTGATGCACTATACTAGGGACTTACAGGTAATTAAATATGCCAATTATGGATAAACCAATCACCAATACCATTTAGCTAGAGAGCTCCTCCACTGGCCAGAAGTGGTAAAGTGTCCAGAGTCCTAAAGCTAGCAAACAACTAAATCCGGCACAGGATCAAAAACAGGAGGTCAGAGCCGAAAGTTTGGGGATAACCCTGCACAAAGAGCCATTTCCAAATCTGTAAGCACCAGAGTGGCAAAGAACTAGATCATAACTTGAACCAAAATACCTTTATCAAACAAAAATCATTGATTACAAAACTCATTAAAATCAAGCAATGCATTATATGCTACATCTAGAAAGCAGTAAAAGTCCTTGTCTATCACATTGAGAGAGATCCCTTCCACTAGGGGTGGATAGATGACAAGAATGAGTAGATATTGGGAGCTACAGCATAAAATATATCGTACATATGTGTAACAGTCATAAAGGTGATTTTGCAAGACTGCATGCACATTTCGGCACTCCCAAAACCATAATGCTGTTTCTCAGGGTAAAGATATAACACAGATTTCACGTCTAGAGGACAGGTCATAGGGGCATGGGTAGGCGGTCAAGGAAAGAGCACAGGAGCCATAAATGGTGCAATAGAAATGTTTACATATGTGGTGACACGGCAAGATGGACGCCGCGCAAACTGAGGCCGTTTGCCCCGCCCACCCCGAATGTCGTCAGACTGCAGACCGCAGAGCGGCTGAGGGAAAGCCATTCCGCTGTGTATCGCTCATCCCCCCGGCCATCCTTCGCAATCGGAGCCATTTTTGACGGCGGATTTGGCCAGTAGGTCGGCCACCCTTTGGAGGGCAACGAGGATCTGGATTCGACAGGGCCCAGCAGCGACAGAGCAAGCATCAGCTGCATCGTGGATTGAGTGAGCCCTCTTCCCCCGGTAACCGGCTTCAGCGCTACCCCCGCATGGCTTTATCATTAAAGAAAACACAAACAAGTAAGAGGAGGAAGCAAGGGGGGTCATAGCTGGACTTGTAGTGCCTAATAAAACACCAGGTTTACTAGTGGATGAGAGAAGTATAACAAGACATTTAGTACTGTCACCATAACCTTTTTTGTTCTTCTTTCTGCGGTTATCTTTGTGAAACCAGCTGCAGGCGAACTCTTCAGGGCAGGGTATGCTCCCCTCAGCGTTAATGTCTACAAAAACTTTAAAACAAGTATTCTGGATAATTGTGGTGGGGGAGCTCTAATGATATTTTCCATTCAGCTAAGTACAGCCGGTCATCCTCGCACGCCTTATCAGACCGCGAAGTCGGTTGTAAAGGGGGTATTACAGACTGCGATAACAGTAGCAGCAGATCTTGTAGAGCTGATGAAAACTCTTCCTAGTACCCTGAAAATCAATATGGCGCCGAAAGTTGCCCGGTATTCATGCGATAAAGCTGAGGGGGGCAAGACAACGTGGATAGGGAAGGATAAAGGAAATTCAACTGGGGCAGTCAGACGCCCTATCGCGACAATGGCCAAACTGAGCGGGAAAAACACAATTAGCGCTGTTAAAGACCTATGGAAGTTAGGGGAAAAGGCAAAATTCAGCCCACAATCATATCTTATCTCGCTACAGAAGCACAAGAAAATTACATTGAACATACTATGCTCCCTCCAGCAAATTGTCAGTCTGAGACAGAGGCGGTACCCTTGGGAATCAATAGGGAGGGAGCTCCCGCTGAAATTAATAAACCTCTCATAAGGGCTTCATAGAGCGACATTTTGGATAATGGTGTGGTGACAAAAAAGAAGGATGGATCCCCTATCAGAAGTATTGGACACTCAGCACAACGGTCTGAGAGCCTAGCTGAGAAAGGAGCAGCTGGGGACATGGACGATACAACTACTACAACCACTACATAGGGCACTGAGGGCTGGAAATACGTACCATCAAAATCGATGGCAGGAGATAAGGAAACTGAAAAGAGCTTAAAACCCCCGGACTGGGCCAAAGACGTCAGGGATACATTTTATTCTTTAACAGAGGAATCTGATATCACCAGTAGTGAGCATGACCTAAATGAAACCAGTAGTAGTATATCCTCCGAGATGGGGGATATATCTTCAAGTAAAGAACCTACAGTGACATCGTAGACATACAAAAGTGCGGTCTGGCCCCAGTGAGGGCGTCGAATCTTCTATGTTTGTTGACAGTAAAACACTCAAATGGGATTACTTAGGTATTAGACTAACAGATATACCCATTGCAAATGGTCAACAAATAGCTAGCAATAATTTGGAGGGAAATGCAGGCGGTTTGGCGAGCAGCACATGTATTGCTAGTGGTGAATCAGGGATGCTGCAATCAATATATAATTCAATTAAAGAACTTCAAGCAGAAGCAAGGGTAGAAAGTCGCTGCGCAAGGGTTGCCACAAAGCGCCTTCAAGGAACAGTCCGTAAAGTTGCAAAATCATGTACCGAAATTGAAGCTAAGCTGAACACAATAGGGGAAAGGACTGCGGCGGTTGAAGCTGATGTTGAGGCCCTAAGAGAACAGTGTGTGACACAAGAGGGGCAGCTGACTGATGTAATGTGGAAGTTAGAAGACCACGAAAATCGAAAGAGAAGAAATAACTTGCGTTTTTTTGCCATTAATGAAGGGGTGGAAGGGACCGATATTCGGGCCTATATGATTAAGCTTCTTCCGGGGGCATTTCCAGAGCTGGGTAATTGGGATTGGGTTACTGAAGTCCAGCGTGCTCATAGGGTCCCAGCAGTTCGATGAGAGGGAGGGCATCTAGCAGAACCCAAATACCCTAGCGTTGTCTTAGTCTTTTTTGGAAATTACCTGCTACGACAGGCCATATTTGATAAAGCACGTCCAAATGCCCCACGTAGTGTGGAAGGGAGTGGGTGGGCGGCACACACTTGCCCGACACCATCACTCAGGCCAGTGGTGGTCTGATTGCCCAACTTGGGGGCGGGGGGTGCTGGCTGGGAGAGGGAGGCCCCGACCAGACCAGGTGGGGATGGAGTGGGATTGGGGGGAGGGGTTTCGAGAAGGGGAGGGAAGAGGGGCACGGGAAGAGGGTGGGTGGGGAGGGAGGGGAAAAAAAAAGAAAAACGGGAAAGAAAGGGATAAAGAGATTTGTAAGAGTTTCAAGTGTAAGGGAGGAAACAGAGAATGGAAGAATACCCGAGATATTACTCAGTCAGGCAGGAAAGTAATTGTAGGGAGGAAAAAAAGAATAGAAAATGACTAGACTCCGAATAGCATCAATTAACATTTGATGATTAAATGATCCCCGAAAAAGGAGAAAAGTTACAGAAGACTTAAAAACTCTTAGGGCTGATATCTATTGCCTACAGGAGACTCATGTGGAACACAAGAATAGTAGAATTCTAGGGTCATTGGGTATGAGAATGATAGTCTGCTCAGAACAAGATGTTAAAACTAAAGGGGTGGCAATATTGGATCAGAGCAATAGACTGAAATTTGCTAGACAGAAGGCCGACAGGAATGGAAGGTGGGCGATTGCAGAATGTCATTATGGAAAAGGATGCTTTACTCTATGCTCTATATATGGGGTAGTTACTGACGACCCCGTTCTAATGGATTTTCTGGTAGTAGAGCTAGTAGGATGCCCCCCACATATCCTTTGCAGTGATTTTAATTTTAATGGCTCTTGGGATGGATTGCAGGATTTATTAGCAGCTGTAGCTAAGAAATATCAGGGGCGTAAGCCTCGAGTATTTAATGCAATGGTTGGACTTCAGAAAGAGCTAGGATTGGTGGATGCCTGGGTAAAGCTATGTGACCCAGATCCCGGATATACTTATTTTTCGGCCCCTCATACGAAGCTGGCCCGGCTCGACTTTTTTTTTTTACATCCCCTGAGCTGTTAGTGCATGCTAGTATGGAATTATTTCCACAGTTTATGTCAGATCATAACCCATTAGTATTGGACTTGGATTTAGATGCTCTTGAGCATAAGGTCAGGAGGTGGAACTTTGAAAGAGGGCTTCTTAAGGACCCTGAATACTGTGACCATATGAGAGGCTGGATAGCTGAATTCTTGGAGATTAATTAGGGTTCGGCCCCGTTAGAAATGGTCTGAGACACTTTAAAAGCAGGAGTACGGGGGGGAAACCCTTAGTTTTAGCCTTAGGAAACAAAAAAACACTCAAACTAAAATGAAGGACTTACACAATAAGCTCAGAGGTGTAGAGAGGCAATTGATTATAGCCATAGAAAGGGGGGAGTATATAAATAACATTCAGGAGCAGATCGCTATAGCAAAAGCAGCGATAAATGAGGCCACAGCAAAAAGAATAGCAGAAAAATATTTGATGCAACGCTCTGAAAGGTACGAGTTTGGAGAGAGATCCGGGCACCTGTTGGCTGTAAGAGCATATCATAAAATAGAAGCTGGGGTCATCAGAGAGATCAGGGACCAGCAATGACAAATAGTAGTAAATACGGATGGGATTAGGGAGGTGTTTCAGAGGTATTACACTGAGCTATATAACGCTACATCTACGTTTATAGAGTCAGAGATGCTGGAATTTCTAAGCTCTATCAAGATCAGTAAACTGTCAGATGAAGATTATCTGTATTTGGAGTGACATATTGATAGTTCAGAATTAGACAAGGCATTGAGCGATCTTGCCACTGGGAAAGCCTCCGGCACTTATGCGATCCCCCTAGAAACTTATAAAAGTTTTAAAACACTACTGTTGCCTCCGATGATGGAGTTATTCACTCAGGTGCAGAATGGCAGCAAAACCCCGCCATCTTGGGATATGGCCAACATAGTGGTCTTTCTGAAGAAAGGGAAGGCTCAGCAGAACCCAGGTTCATACCGGCCAATCACATTGATAAACAGTGATGTTAAAATCTACCCAAAAATACTTGCTGCTCGATTATGTTTGGTGATTAAGAAATTGGTAACACCTAGACAACATGGGTTTGTCCCGGGTAGAGACACTACCGAACATATTCGGAGAGTCATCACGCTCTTCGATGCTACAGAAGTCATGGAGGAACCTATGGCAGTCGCATTGCTAGATGCGGAGAAAGAGTTTGATCTGGTAAATTGGAAGTACTTGTGGCAGGTTATGGAAACTTACGGTTTTGGGAATAAATTTATCCTAGCAATAAAAGCTATATATAGGTCACCGGGGGTGAGAATACAGCTAATGGGAGGGCAATCTGAGTGTATTCAAGTGAGGCGGGGTACTAGACAGGGGTGTCCATGCTCCCACTGCTGATTGCTATTTATATATATATACCCTGGGAATAATATGATACCGTCAGTGTGAAAGTTTGGATGGGAAGCAAAAAAGTCTTAGCATATGCGGATGATATAGCCATTCTAACTCCTAACCCAGATCTAGCAATGAAAGAAATCGAAAAGTTGATGAGCAAATTTGGGTTGTTTTCTGGCTATCTGTTAAACAGAGCAAAAACACAATTGCTGATTAACCGATTTGTGAGTACTCAGGATAACCGGAGGGATGATCATGCAGTATATTTGGGTATCGACATTACCTCAAGAGTAGGAGAAATTGTCAATTTGAACTTGGACCCGATATTGGTGAAAGCCAAATATGATATGAATAGATGGAATAATTTACATATGACTATAATGGGAAGGTGTAATATGGTTAAAATGATTCTCCTCCCTAAATAACTGTATATTTTCTGCGCTATACCATTGCGTTTTACAAATTCTCATTTGAGGAGATGGATCGATTAGTTATGAAATTTATATGGACATATGGTAAGTGTAGAAGAGAGGGTAAATTTATGTCTCTACCTCGGGAAAAGGGGGGGTGGTCCCTACCAAATATGAAACTATATCAACTTGCAGCAGCTTTTCAGTATATGCGCCCACTATGGGGGAGGAAGATAGATAAGACTGAAGCAGACTATTGTCCAAACATCTATGAGCTGCTAGTAGAATCAATAGCGAATGGATGCCTGTTAACTCTTTTCATGAACCTGGGTACTACAAGAAAGTACTATATAAGGTACTAGAGGCGGCCTATAGATGTTGGCGATCATGGCGGAAGAAGAATGGGCTGGGAAGATTTAATCACTATACTATAATAAACAACAACCCGTCGCTCCCCTAAATATTTAAGTATAATCATGTGGTAAAATGGGTTTCTTTAGGCATAGAAAGGTTAGGAGACTTTTTTGACGATCTTGGGGTTAAGACGTTTAAGAGTCTTCAAGAACAATTTGGTCTTGAGCAAAGGGATTTTTTCAAATATTTACAGATACGAGATTTTCTGAGTAAAAAAACAGGGGGGGGGGGTGCAGGGATTTATAAGCAATCTTTTGCTCAAGGATATGTTGGGAAAACCTAATATAACAATTAAATTAATTTACTCATCACTGGTGGCAGAGCAGTCCGATGATTTGGAGAAGTATAGTGAGAAGTGGAAGGGTAAGCTGGCAGATGGAAGTACTAATTTCTTTAAATCGTTAGAATTGGGACATACCATGTTAATTTCTTCCTCATTACAAGCACAACATTATAAGATGGTGTTCGACTTGTATCACACACCAGCTCATCTCGTCAAATGGGGTGGATCACAAGGGACAAACTGCCCAAGATGTGGTTTTTTTGGAGCAGACATCGTTCATATGTTTGCCACTTGCGGGGAATTGATGGCATTTAAGGAAGGCATTCAACTTGTGCTAAAAGGAGTAGTGGGATATGAATTGGATCTTACCCCTGAGATTATGGTCTTGGGGGTTGCTGAGGAAACGAGGGAATGCCACAGAGCTTTTATTTTTCTGGCCATGTCGGTTTATCGGTTATGCATTTCCTCTGCATGGTCGGATCCGCGACCTCCATCGTGGCAGCAGTGGTTGGGTAAATTATTGTCCGTGTATCATCTAGAAGTTGCACTGTCTGAACGGAAGGGGAGATTGGCCAAGAGAAAAGGGAAAGTAATATGGGTACAATTTCAAGAATGGATCCTGGCCCATTAATGGACGGATAGGTTAAAATTCTGCCCTTCTGACAGAGTGGAAATTCTGTTTTTGTTCAACTGGATTTGTAGCCACCTTTGATGTCTCATGTTATGTGCAAATCAGTGTATGATTGTAACTATTTCTCTTTCTTTTCCGAATTAAAAAAAAATATTTGAAAAAAAATAAAATAATGTTTACATATGCAAGTAACAGCAATACCATCTATCAAGGTGTTTCCAAAATATCAGAATATCATTGGCAATATAAAAAAACAGACTATCATTGCTGTCCTGTGTGCTGCACAGAAAGAGGGATCCAGCCCTGATGCGCGTGATCAAATTTCACACATGTAGCAAAAAGGAACCTCAGTGCTGAACGGCAAAGCCAGCAAGGTAGGTGCATAGACTGAAACCACACTTAAATGCAAACTTTATGAATTTACTTGTGAAAACTAATCATTTCATACGCTTCTGATCAAATCACCAAGTCTAACCATAATATGGTAATCCTGTGCCATTCAAAATGCTGAAGTCTCCTCCTAAGATACTCCTCAAATAATATTTTAGCTTGATAAATTGAAATGGAAAATTAAGCCACAGTGAGAATAAAAAAAAATTCTAGCTTCCACGTCAAGAATTTTCAATTCTATTAAGGACACAGAGGCGAGGATTATGCTTCTCTCTCTTTACTGCAAGAAAAACAGCAGCCAATCAAAACTTCAATAACCAAAAAACTAAATTTCCCATGAAACCAGGAAGTCCAATGTCCACCAATCACAGGGCTGACCCCTGTATATCAGTCTCCGATAACACAGTCCTTCCTCTTTCTTTGCAATAAAACCAAACAAGTACTTGACTCCTTGGAACTGGAATCTCCTCAAATGAACCGAAAACTCTGGAGATGTCTGTGGAGGGCTCAGTAGTACAGAGGACTCGGACTCGGATGTCAGGGGCCCTAGATGGGGATAAGCACAGATTTATTATTGACGGCTCCCGTGAGTCTACGAGCTGACGAGCTCTGGTGATGCACCTGTTCGCCTACTGAGTGGTACAAAAACCTGTGAAGACGTTCGGCGGCACTTCAAGCAACCCCTTCAGATATATTTTCTCTCTGCTGATGACGGCCGAAAGCCAGAAACACGTGTCCAGAGATACGGCACTTGCTGCACCTACTTAAGGTGAAAGACTTTTTGAAAAATGTCTCTATCTTTAAATCAAATGACTGCATTTACCATGATGCATAGGGGCTATTTTATGCTTGACGGCTCCCGTGAGCCTACGAGCTGACGAGCTCTGGTGATGCACCTGTTCGCCTACTGAGTGGTACAAAAACCTGTGAAGACGTTCGGCGGCACTTCAAGCAACCCCTTCAGATATATTTTCTCTCTGCTGATGACGGCCGAAAGCCAGAAACACGTGTCCAGAGATACGGCACTTGCTGCACCTACTTAAGGTGAAAGACTTTTTGAAAAATGTCTCTATCTTTAAATCAAATGACTGCATTTACCATGATGCATAGGGGCTATTTTATGCTGGAGTGTGAGGCAGTGTGCTCCCCTTTTTTTGTGTGTCTAATTGACGGCTCCCGTGAGCCTACGAGCTGACGAGCTCTGGTGATGCACCTGTTCGCCTACTGAGTGGTACAAAAACCTGTGAAGACGTTCGGCGGCACTTCAAGCAACCCCTTCAGATATATTTTCTCTCTGCTGATGACGGCCGAAAGCCAGAAACACGTGTCCAGAGATACGGCACTTGCTGCACCTACTTAAGGTGAAAGACTTTTTGAAAAATGTCTCTATCTTTAAATCAAATGACTGCATTTACCATGATGCATAGGGGCTATTTTATGCTGGAGTGTGAGGCAGTGTGCTCCCCTTTTTTTGTGTGTCTAATTGACGGCTCCCGTGAGCCTACGAGCTGACGAGCTCTGGTGATGCACCTGTTCGCCTACTGAGTGGTACAAAAACCTGTGAAGACGTTCGGCGGCACTTCAAGCAACCCCTTCAGATATATTTTCTCTCTGCTGATGACGGCCGAAAGCCAGAAACACGTGTCCAGAGATACGGCACTTGCTGCACCTACTTAAGGTGAAAGACTTTTTGAAAAATGTCTCTATCTTTAAATCAAATGACTGCATTTACCATGATGCATAGGGGCTATTTTATGCTGGAGTGTGAGGCAGTGTGCTCCCCTTTTTTTGTGTGTCTAATTGACGGCTCCCGTGAGCCTACGAGCTGACGAGCTCTGGTGATGCACCTGTTCGCCTACTGAGTGGTACAAAAACCTGTGAAGACGTTCGGCGGCACTTCAAGCAACCCCTTCAGATATATTTTCTCTCTGCTGATGACGGCCGAAAGCCAGAAACACGTGTCCAGAGATACAGCACTTGCTGCACCTACTTAAGGTGAAAGACTTTTTGAAAAATGTCTCTATCTTTAAATCAAATGACTGCATTTACCATGATGCATAGGGGCTATTTTATGCTGGAGTGTGAGGCAGTGTGCTCCCCTTTTTTTGTGTGTCTAATTGACGGCTCCCGTGAGCCTACGAGCTGACGAGCTCTGGTGATGCACCTGTTCGCCTACTGAGTGGTACAAAAACCTGTGAAGACGTTCGGCGGCACTTCAAGCAACCCCTTCAGATATATTTTCTCTCTGCTGATGACGGCCGAAAGCCAGAAACACGTGTCCAGAGATACGGCACTTGCTGCACCTACTTAAGGTGAAAGACTTTTTGAAAAATGTCTCTATCTTTAAATCAAATGACTGCATTTACCATGATGCATAGGGGCTATTTTATGCTGGAGTGTGAGGCAGTGTGCTCCCCTTTTTTTGTGTGTCTAATTGACGGCTCCCGTGAGCCTACGAGCTGACGAGCTCTGGTGATGCACCTGTTCGCCTACTGAGTGGTACAAAAACCTGTGAAGACGTTCGGCGGCACTTCAAGCAACCCCTTCAGATATATTTTCTCTCTGCTGATGACGGCCGAAAGCCAGAAACACGTGTCCAGAGATACGGCACTTGCTGCACCTACTTAAGGTGAAAGACTTTTTGAAAAATGTCTCTATCTTTAAATCAAATGACTGCATTTACCATGATGCATAGGGGCTATTTTATGCTGGAGTGTGAGGCAGTGTGCTCCCCTTTTTTTGTGTGTCTAATTGACGGCTCCCGTGAGCCTACGAGCTGACGAGCTCTGGTGATGCACCTGTTCGCCTACTGAGTGGTACAAAAACCTGTGAAGACGTTCGGCGGCACTTCAAGCAACCCCTTCAGATATATTTTCTCTCTGCTGATGACGGCCGAAAGCCAGAAACACGTGTCCAGAGATACGGCACTTGCTGCACCTACTTAAGGTGAAAGACTTTTTGAAAAATGTCTCTATCTTTAAATCAAATGACTGCATTTACCATGATGCATAGGGGCTATTTTATGCTGGAGTGTGAGGCAGTGTGCTCCCCTTTTTTTGTGTGTCTAACAGATTTATTTATTATAGTGAGAAGATTGTAATACTTATAATGAATGCAGTTCTTTCCGATTTATCTTTCTTAATGGAGGTTTTCTTGCGAAGGTTTAGTTGGTTCTTATCAGTCTTTAATGTTCTTTCTTTTCCCTTTAGGTGGCGTTCTTTGGACTGAGTCTTCGTGGTTCCCGTGGAGTCTCGGAAAAAAACGAGAGGATATGGCCAGGTAAGTGGGGAGGTATTTATATATCTCTGTGATATGTTAGTATAGGTGTGGGAGGTTGAGGGTAGGAAGTACAGAAGGCAGTGAATTAACTGGGTGTAGGCAAAAAGGGGGAGCGGGTTATTATAGTAGCCAAATTAGGTTGGTGACAGGGTGAGAATAGGGTCAGTGGTTCCCCGGTCCCCAGCACTCAACACAACCTGCCCCTTTTCCTTTACGCACTCCCCAGTGTCCCTTCTTCTTCCTACCCCTCCCTTATCCCCCTTGTGTCGATTTCTCTTGAATATAGCCCGTACCTTGTTCAGCCACGACCCTCCTGGGTCGTGGCAGGGTTCGTCTTCTCCTCGAGGTCCTTCTCCGGCTCCGCTGTTCGGGCTGGGCGTCTTCTCCTCGTCACTCGCTCCACTGGTCTCTTCTTTCTGTGGCGTTTCTTCCTCGGCGTTCTGTGGACCACGTCCGGTGTCTCTCCCTTTTCCGAAGTCCGTCTTTTTCCGTTGTTCGGCAACCCGGAAATCCGGTGCCGACAGGACGTTCCGCCCCCACGCATCTCCTTGGTGACGCTGAACGGGGACGGAGGAGGTGCGCGATCAGTGCCATTCTAGGGCCTCGGTAGGCGAGGTGGACGACACCCGCCTACACACCCCATCCCAAGAACGGGACTGGTATAGGACCGTAGAATCCGGGCAGCAGGAGAGAAAATCAGCGGGGCACTGGCTGGACCCAGGGATGTGGCGGACCTGAAAAGTAAAGGGCTGGAGTTCAAGGAACCAGCGCAACACCCTGGAATTAGTGTCCTTATGGGAGGCTAACCAAGTTAATGGGGCATGATCAGTATACAGGACGAAAGGCCGACCCAGGAGATAATACTGTAGACACTCAATCGCCCATTTTATGGCAAGGCATTCCTTCTCAATAGTGGGGTAGTGAGTTTCCCTCGGTAACAGCTTACGACTAATATATACGACGGGATGGTCATGCCCCTGATCGTCGGGCTGTGCTAGGACTGCTCCCAGGCCGACATTGGAAGCGTCTGTGAAAAGGTGGAAGGGTCTGGAAAAATCAGGAAATCGCAACACTGGTTCGGTTGAGAGAGCCTCCTTGAGAACCCGAAAGCCTTGAAGTTGAGAGGGAGAAAAAGAAGGAAGGGTGGCAGGATATTGCTTCTTTAACAAATCGGTGAGGGGGGCAGTAATGGTGGAATATTGTGGAATGAATCTACGATAATATCCCACCAACCCCAGAAAAGAACGAAGTTCCTTTTTGGTTCTGTCCAGGTCATACTAAAAATGACAATATCGTCAAGATAGGCTGCAGTGAACTCTTGGAAGGGCCGTAGGAGTCGGTCCATTAAGCATTGGAATGTAGCGGGTGCACTGTGAAGCCCAAAAGGAAGGACAGTGAAATGGTATAAACCAGAAGGGGTTGCGAACGCCGTCTTTTCTTTGTCTTTTGGGGCTAAGGGAATCTGCCAATATACTTTCGTTAGATCAATGGTGGACATGAAACGTGCATTTTCTATCTTTTCTAGGACCTCGTCTACCCGGGGAATGGGATAGGTATCGAAGAGTGATATCTCATTGAGCTTTCTGAAGTCAATACAAAACCGGACAGAGCCATCCGGTTTCGGAACCAAGACAACTGGGGAGCACCACGGACTCGTGGAGGGTTCGATGATTTTCAAAGATAACATTTTCGTTATCTCCCCTTCTATAAGAATTTTTCTCGCTTCGGGAATTCGGTAGGGCCTCAGGTTCGGCCCTCGGGTGTCCGAATATGATGGTGGACCAGAGACGTTCGGCCGGGGAGTTCGGAAAAAAACTCAGAATGTTTTTGTATTAACTCGAGTAATTGACGTTTTTCATTTTCAGGTAGGGAATCATTGACACAGGGGTTTATTTGTTTCTCTGGTTGGAGGGTGGGACATAGGTCTAGCCCTAATGAGTTGGTCGGTGTTACTAGGTAGCCAGTAGCAGGAAGACCACTATTGTTCTCAGGATTTTCCAATTTTTTAAATAAATTAATGTGATAGATTTGAGTCTGTTTAGGGTGATCGTTTAGTTCAATAAGGTAAGTAACAGGGGTAACTGCTTTTATTACCCGATACGGTCCTTGCCATTTCGCCAGTAACTTATGTTCAGAGGTAGGTCGCATGATCAGTACCTGATCGTTGGGTTGAAAAACCCGTAATTTGGTGCCTTGATCATAATAGCTCTTTTGAGTTTCTTGTGCTTTTTCCAAATGGTGTCGTACATCCTCCCAGACTGTCTGGAGTTGTGCTTTTAATTTGTGGATATAATCTAAGAGGGGTCTCTCTTCATTATTCTCTTCCTCCCACATTTCTGCCGCCATGTCTAGTCAATTTCGGGGTTGTCTTCCGAATACTAGTTCAAACGGGCTATGCCCAGTAGAGGACTGCTCATGTGTCCGTATTGCATAAAGCACTAGGGGTAGTTTCTGGTCCCAATCTTTTCCCGAGTCGCTTACTATCTTCCGCAAGAGAGTTTTAATGGTGCGGTTATACCGGTCCACTAAACCATCTGTTGGAGGATGATATACTGCCGTTTTTATTTGGGTAATTCCTAGAGTTTTACAGATCTGTTTCATGAGCCCAGATATGAAGGGTGCCCCTTGATCGGTAAGAATTTCTTCTGGGAAACCAACCCTTGAAAAAAATGTTATCATTGCTTGTGCAACGGCTTTGGTAGTGATACTAGTAAGAGGGATCGCCTCAGGGTATCTGCTGGCATAGTCTACCAGAACGAGGATATGGGTATGGCCCTTAGCAGATGGTAAAAGAGGACCGACCAAGTCCATGCCTACTCTTCTAAAAGGAGTATCGATAATCGGTAGGGGATGTAACGGGGCTCTCCTAACTGCTCCTGGTTCAACTAGTTGACATTTAGGGCATTGGGCACAGTATTTACGAATATGGGCATAGACTCCCGGCCAGTAAAAACGTCTCAATAAGTATTCCTCTGTTTTTTCTCGGCCATAATGACCTCCTCCTGGTTGATTATGGGCTAGGAATAATACCTGAGTCCGGTAAGGCTCAGGGACTACTAGTTGTTTCTTCTCGCCGTTTACCGTCGTGGAAACTCTATATAGAAGGTCCCTATGGACTATTAAGTGTGGACCTACCTCTCCGGTAGAGTCACTTTTGACACTTCTCCAGGCATGTTCAAGGGTGGGATCCTCTCGTTGACTTATTCTAAATGAAACTGGGGCGCTGCTTATATTGGCCACTGTTTTCTCTGGGTTCTCCCGTCTTTGATTTAAAGCATATTTTCGTTTTTCTTCCCTCTTTTCTTTTCGGGTTAGTTTTCTCCGTTCTGGGGGACCGTAAATGGGAGTATTACCAAACGGGGCGTCTACCCACCAATCATCGATAGGGTCGGACTTCCGTAATTGATCTAAGAGGTCATGAAATCTCAAATAGTCAGTCCCAATGACGCAATCTTCTATTAAATTATCCATGAGTCCCATGGGAAGGAAGTCATGATAGGTGTCCCACTCCACTTCCACCAACTCAAGGGTCCCCATGGATACAGCATATCGTCACCCACTGATTTGTAGCTGGATTTACAGATTTGACTACATCTCGGTGTATAACTGATTGACTACACCCGGAGTCAATCAAGGCCGTGACCAATTGTCCATTTATTCGCAGGGTGTGTTTGAATGACTTATCTCCCTTTCCTATACACAGCACTCTCCCTCGAGTAACCCCTATCTCCATTGGTTCAACTCCCTCATGTTTCTTCGGACATCCTCGGGCTATGTGGTCCCATTCACCACAACTGAAACATTGGGGTTGTTGCATGGGGTTTCGTTCTGCACTCCGGGAGGTACCGGGCTCCTCAAGGGTTCGTCTGGTTGTATATTGAGGAGGAGCCATGGGCATTTTACTCATAGGTCTGGAAACTTGGCTTTTAATATCCACCGACCTGTGGTAGGCACAAGCTAGGTCGACGGCTAGTTCGGTGTCAATTTTAGGGTGCTGTCTTATCCAATTCCGGGTGCTCCCAGGGAGGGAATCCAGATATTGCTCCAAAATGATGGCCTTAATGACGTCTTCGCGGTTGGTCCCCAAGGGCCCCAACCACTTCAGTCCTAACTCCTTCACTCGGTAGTAAAATGTACGTGGATCTTCATTATGACCCCATTTTACTTTGCGGAACTTCATCCGATAGTATTCAGTATCATGTCCCACTCTCTCAAGAATACTCTTCTTAATGTCGGAATAAGGGGTAGTGCCACCGGGATTTGCAGCCTGGTAGGCGGACTGGAGGGTGCCTGTTAAGAGGGGGGGCGATGTATTGGCCCCATCGGTTTTCAGGCCATTGGGCTGATGAGGCCACTCTTTCAAAGTTCGTAAAAAAAAAAAAAAAGAGTTGGGATCCTCACCCTCTTGATATTTTTGTAGTACCGAGCTAGGCACATTCGGATGTACTGTGCTGGAAGCAATGGTATCGGTCAATTTTTGAAGGGCGGTTTCGTGTACCAGTTGATTATTGGCCATTATAGTGGCCTGACTTTTCAGGGCGGCTTGGAGGGCCTCTCGGTCTTCTCTGGCCTCCCTCTGTTGTGCCTCCCATACCAATTGGAGGTGGCGTTGACCCTCCGCCAGTTGTTTTATCATGTCTTCGAGTGTAGGCTTCTCCCCTCCATGCTCACAACACCTCTGTACCGCCCGGGGACAATATCCCACTTCTGACACCACTGTGGAGGGCTCAGTGGTACAGAGGACTCGGACTCGGATGTCAGGGGCCCTAGATGGGCATAAGCACAGATTTATTTATTATAGTGAGAAGATTGTAATAATTATAATGAATGCAGTTCTTTCCGATTTATCTTTCTTAATGGAGGTTTTCTTGCGAAGGTTTAGTTGGTTCTTATCAGTCTTTAATGTTCTTTCTTTTCCCTTTAGGTGGCGTTCTTTGGACTGAGTCTTCTTGGTTCCAGTGGAGTCTCGGAAAAAAACGAGAGGATATGGCCAGGTAAGTGGGGAGGTATTTATATATCTCTGTGATATGTTAGTATAGGTGTGGGAGGTTGAGGGTAGGAAGTACAGAAGGCAGTGAATTAACTGGGTGTAGGCAAAAAGGGGGAGCGGGTTATTATAGTAGCCAGATTAGGTTGGTGACAGGGTGAGAATAGGGTCAGTGGTTCCCCGGTCCCCAGCACTTAACACAACCTGCCCCTTTTCCTTTACGCCCTCCCCAGTGTCCCTTCTTCCTCCTACCCCTCCCTTATCCCCCTTGTGTCGATTTTCCTTGAATATTGCCCGTACCTTGTTCAGCCACGACCTTCCTGGGTCGTGGCAGGGTTCGTCTTCTCCTCGAGGTCCTTCTCTGGCTCCGCTGTTCGTGCTGGGCATCTTCTCCTCGTCACTCGCTCCACTGGTCTCTTCTTTCCGTGGCGTTTCTTCCTCGGCGTTCTGTGGACCACGTCCGGCGTCTCTCCCTTTTCCAAAGTCCGTCTTTTTCCATTGTTCGGCAACCCGGAAATCCGGTGCCGACAGGACGTTCCGCCCCCACGCGTCTCCTTGGTGACGCTGAACGGGGACGGAGGAGGTGCGCGATCGCACCATTCTAGGGCCTCGGTAGGCGAGGTGGACGACACCCGCCTACAATGTCATTGACTATCCTCCTGATGAATACCAATCCTCAACTCGGCTTTTGTCTCCGTAACACAGCTCACGCACCTTTGTTTTCCGTCCCTAAGAATAAAGAAATAAGCAAATAATAGCCTTCTCTTGAAATAATATAATGGGGGGGGGTGCGTAATCATTTAATCATAATGCATAGCATAAATTCAACCAGATCATTCATTTCAGTCTTTCTTTTCCCCCGGGTGGGATAATCCTCGCCTCCGTATCCTCAATAGAATTGAAAATTCTTGACGCGTAAGCTAGAAAGTTTTTTATTCTATGTCAGGACCGGAGGCTTGGGATTATGCTAGTTCAAAGCTGATCCACAACTGTTGAAACCATATCTACAATCGGTTTATGATAGAATATTTTAAATGTGGAATCTGATGACCAATCAGCCGCGCTCATAATGTCCTCTAAACGAGAACCAACAGAGAGCGCCTTAGAGGCCAAAGCTCCTAACTGAATGCACTCCAAACATAGAAACATCTATGCCAGCTTCCTCTAAAATCCATCAAACCCAACGTGCCAAAGTAGCAACAGAGACAAGGCCAAAAGGTTTCTGTAGAGAAATTAACAGTTGTTCTTGCAAATCTCTACGAACCTCACGAGTACATTCCTCCTAAGCTTTTAAACATTTCACAACACACAATTTTTGATGGTGAGGAAAAGCTGGATAAGAAACAAGTCTGGAAGCTGACTTTGTACGATCGGAAATAGTAAAAGAGACCCCCGAAGGGCTAAATACTCTTACCTGCTATATCCAGTGCCCGCACATCTGACATTCTTCGACAGGGCAAAAGACACAGTAAAATGGTTAATTTTACTGAAAGCTGTTTGCGAGAAAGATCCTCATTGCATGGCCATGATTTCAAAAACCTTAAAACTACATCCACATCCCAAAGAGAAGAATACTTAAGTTGAGGTGGCTTAACCATTCGGATCCCACGCAGGAGTTTAGAAACTAACGGATGTTCCCACCACAGGTTTCCCTTCTATATGGGGGTGACCCGCCGAGATCACCGATCTGAAATTGTTGCTGGTTCTGTAGGCTAAACCCTGAGCGGCTAAGTCGGAAAGAAAATTGACAATCATAGGAATGGAGGTCCCCATGGGATCAACACTTTGTTCACCACACCAACACTCCCATCTTTTCCAGGAAGACTGTTATTGTGTGTGAGTGGAAGGAGCCCAAGATTGGGACAAGAAAAACATTGCTTTGCCCGAAACTCCAGCCACTTGCCAATGTCTCCGGAAATTCTCCACGCCATGAGGGACAACTGCTCCATCCATATCAGAGGATGTGGAAACCCCACTGTGTCCAATAGCAGTCGAGGGTCCAGCGGGATTGCAATTGGATAAGAACATGACATTGACATCACCACTGGAAACCATGGTTGCGCTTTCCAAATAGGAGTCACTACAATTAATTCCGCTTTCGGTCTCCTCACCTGAGAGAGTACTCTCTGAATCATGACAAAGGGAGGGAACGCATAAAGCATCCCTGTCTCCCAAGACTGCAGAAAAGCGTCTGTCCCCGACGCCAAAGGATCCGGTCTCCAACTGAAAAACCACGTCAGTTGAGCATTGAGCCTTGAGGCAAAGAGATCTATCATACAAGGACCCCACTGAAGGTTCAACTTGTTGAAAATTTGAGGATTCAGTTTCCAATCACTGCCATCCCTGTGAAAATGGGAATTCCAGCCTACAATCAGATTGGCTCAACGCGGAATATATTCTGCAGTCACTGAAATGTGATGTTGCAGGTAAAATTGCCAAAACTCTTTCACGATTTCCACTAGAACTCGGGACCTGGTCCCTCCCATGCGATTGATATATTGCACAGCTGAAACGTTGTCCATCCGGAGAAGGATGCAACATTTTGCTTGACGAGGAGATAGGGAGCGAATTGCAAATGCTCCCGCCAATAATTCCAGGTAGTAGATATGAAGACTCAACTCCTCTTGAGACCAACGGCCTCCTGTCTGGACTGGGCCACAACGAGCACCCCAACCCCAGCCCTAACCGCTGGTGTCCGACTCTATAATCCCTTCCGGGCTTGATGCAAAGATGGCTCTGCCGTTCCATGCATCCATGTGTGCTAACCACCAATTGATCTCTGCTCTGACTTCGCTCGACAGAACAAATCTGTTCCGCGTAAGATAAGCCTTTGCGAAGATGCAAAATCTTCAGCTGTTGTAAGGCTCAATAATGTAGAGGTCCTGGAAAATCCATTTGGATGGATGAAGCCAAAAGAACAACTAAACGTGCAAGGGTCTTCAATGATAAAGTCTGAGAGGCAAGGGCTGTCCTCAACTCTTTCTTGATGGAACTCCTCTTTGTCAGAGGCAACAACAATTGGGCTTTGATGGAATCTACCTGAAAGCCTAAGAATTCTATGACTCTCGATGGAGTCATCACCAACTTGTCTGAGTTGATAAGGAATCCTAGGTCCTGAAGAAGTTGAACTGTCCAAGAGAGATGAAGAAGGACCAACTCTTCCGATTGAGCCATGATCAGGATATCGTCCAGATAAATAATGAGACGGACCCCTCATTCTCTGAGAAGTTGAACCACTGGTCTTAAGAGTTTGGTAAAACACCATGGGGTGGACGAAAGACCGAAGGGAAGGACGGCAAATTCGTACCAATGCTGTCACCAACAGAATTGAAGATATTGGCAGTGTGGTTTGAATATAGGCACTGTCAGATAAGCATCCTTGAGATCTAACTGCACTAAGAAGTCCCCTTCGTGATGAAGATATCTCAAGAGATGGATGCCTTCCATCTTGAAATGATGGTAAACTACCCATGAATTGAAATCTCTGAGATTGAGAACAAGACGAGATCCACCTCTTTTTTTTTTTTTTAACCAGAAAAATAAAGCTGACGAACCCTGTAGGATGTTGGCTCGAATGGAAGATAGTGCGTTTCCGCAGAAGAAGCACTATCTCGTTGTCCATGAACGAGCTTTCTGTTTGGGGGAAAAAAGAATGGGACGCGGAAGAGACCTCTGATGAGGAGGGGCGTAAAACTCTAGTCTGTATCCCCGCACTGTCTGAAGAACCCACAGGTCCTGAGAGGTACATTCAAAGGCTACTACATGATCTTTCAAACTTCCTCCCAGAAACACTTCAAAAAAAGAAATAATTCTCACCTGTGGAAGTTCTGTCGGAGGAGTTGAAGCACCTCTTCTGTTGTGGAAACCATGACCTCTACAGGCTCTCGTTGGGTAGAACCCCGATCTGGAGTAATAACCTCGGCCCTGTTGGTTATAGCCTCCGGAGGTTTGGTTGTATCCACGGCCTGACGCTCGACCTCTGTGGTGTCCGGCCTAAGAAAAAGGCCTCCGTTAAACATCTTCCTCAAAGAGAACTGAGCCTTGTCTAACGCAGAGAAAGTGGCAACATACTTCCCTAAATCCTTGACGAATTTGTCGCCAAAGAGTAAACCAATCGCTAAGGAACCAGCGTCATTGGGAGCCAGTTCCACTAGCTTAGGATCAATCCGCATCAAAAAAAGAACATCTCCGTTCTGTAGACATAGCATAGTTTGCGTTGCACAATAAACATGGCTCGTTGAGCACATTCCAGAACTGTCTAAGGATCCAAGGGAGAATTAGATTATTTGGCTTGCACAGCCAATTCCAGGATCTTCGTGATTGGACCCAAGATATCCAATAATTTATCCTGGCAACCTTTCCATGCTCGGTCCAACCCTTTCTTAGGGTCTTTGGAAAATCTCGTTATAAACGTCGCCATGTTTGGGTCTAAATCAGGAGTATCTACCACTTTGGCTAGTAATGAAGGACGGGGACACTCAGAGCGTAAGGTGTTTCGCACATCCCGGTCAAAACCCTTTCTGATGTGATCTTGCACATAAAGTGGCACTTCTGCACATGGAATCCATTCCGTGGATCGGTGATGGATTATGCTCTCTGGATCAAAGGAAAGAGTGCGAGAAGAAGGACCACTCTCTTGAACATTATGCGATATGCGCTTGCGTTTCCCGGTTGGTTTAGGTACGTCTTGATCTAGATCTGAACCGGAGGAACAAGAGGCAGAGGAAGGGAGACCTTCCGTCAGGGTGGACCAATCCAAACCCATCTCAGGTATCTCCAAACTAGGAAAGGACCAATACTCATGATCCTTTATCATGGACGCAGCCATGTGTGCCAAAATATCCACAGAGGACGTGGGTCTCTTCGAGGCTCCCCGGGCAAAGCCCGTTTCCGAAGGCTGGTCTTGCTAAGAGCCAGAATCAAGAAGAGAGCGACCTCTCCATTCACACTGACCAAAGGATTTTAATGCGTTAATAAGAGCCTGATTCATGGAGTCCTGGACAGGATAGCCCAGTGCTTCCACTAACCTTTCCTCCATATGATGTTCATCATTTTCTTCAGGTTGACCATGATAGTATTCATCCTCCTCTGCATAGTACACCATGATTAGGGGATGTATGAAGGAGTTCAAATGGGGGGGGGGCCGCAGGGATATGTTATACAAAATGCTTTACGAAATTGTATATAAATATCACAGCCAGCAGTAAATGTGGAGGGAGCCCCTGCAAATTCCCTAAGGCAAAGCCTTGAAATGTTTAAAGCGCACCGTCGGGCGTTTGAGAGCTCAAGAAATCACTGAAGCGTGTGGAAAACGCTATAAATAGAACTCGTTTCTGCCGAGCGTGTGCTGCGTTCACCTTGCTCCTAACAGAGAATGGGAGATCGAGGAGAGCACATGCGTGCCGTGATCATAAAAAGAGGACTAGGAGTCCGCTTGACTCCTAAGCTGTAATGCGGGCAACGCCCGCCGTATGTGAATGGAACAGGAACCGCCACTTACAAGGGGGTACAATAAATAAAGGCCGCGAAGACACGATCACAAAGAAGCGAACGCAGCTAATTAGAAAACAGAGCACCACGATGCGTGTAGAGCTCGCTCCACGCTGTGAATTGAAAGTATAGACTTTACAAATAGAGTTATTAAGATCAGTATAAGAAAAATGACTTATCTGTGGGCTGCAGCAGCAAAGAAAGTGGAAGGACTGTTATCGGAGATTGATATACAGAGGTCAGCCCTGTGATTGGTGGACATTGGACTTCCTGGTTTCATGGAAAATGTAATTTTTTGGTTATTGAAGTTTTGATTGACTGCTGTTTTTCTTGCAGTAAAGAAAGAAGCATAATCAGAAGCCTCCGGTCCTGACATAGAATTGGTTGGTTCTCATGATACCTATGTGTGCCACATAACACTAATATTGGTATGTGGAGAGGTCAGTATCTTGTATTGAATTACGCCAGATCAAACTCTCCATATCAGAAGGACAGCACACAATGAGACCATGGCCTTCAATAACGAAATGAGTGAATTCTGGGTAAAATAGACTTACAGTAACG
The DNA here is from genome assembly GCF_031143425.1 of Pleurodeles waltl. Taxonomy (NCBI): domain Eukaryota; kingdom Metazoa; phylum Chordata; class Amphibia; order Caudata; family Salamandridae; genus Pleurodeles; species Pleurodeles waltl. The sequence goes on along the minus strand of NC_090449.1, from coordinate 1,004,927,756 downwards.
CACATACCAATGACCTGCAAAGGGAACCTGCTGGAGTGCAGGTACCAGGAGTGTAAACATCAGCAATGGGCCAACAAAGACTGACAACTTGACTTGCTGCTGACATGGACAGTGGTGAAACAAGGATGCTATCGGTCCTCAAGCAAGGAAGATGGGCACCCTAACTGTTTCAGGGGTCTTATTTAATTCTTGGTGGTAAAATTATTCTGTCGCAACAGCAACAGAGTACCCTTACTGTCTAGAATGCAGTCCTCTTGACACAATTACATTTGGGTAGACCTTGGTTTAATAATGGCAGAGACTACTTAATCTCTGCCGCCAGGAAATCCCCTCTAACTGCCCTGGGAGGTAAGGTCTGTGGGAGGCAGAACTCTAACTCCACCCACCTAATTTAGGTGGGTGTAATTAGAGGTCACTTCTAACTGCCTGTCACCGTAAAAAAACAAAAAACAACAGGTGGTAAGGAGCAATGAAAACTGCTAAATGCTCCCCCTCTCCATGAGAGCGGACTTGCATGGCAAGGGAGGAGGGGCATTTAATTTTTTTAGCTTCAAAAGAAAATCTGACTTTGGGATCACAAAGTACAAATACTGAGGTGTTGTTTTTTTAATTTGCCCTTAAATTGGAATATGCACTTATAGGATCTTTCACGCATGATGGATACATTTTGCATCAAGTTGGCAAGTTTGTCCTGCTCAGATGAGCATACCACTATAAAATGTTTAATGCCAAGGTAGTATCAATGTTTTTTTTTTATTTTTTTTTAAATAGTTAGGTTTTTTTGTAATAAATACATCAAATCAAAAACACTAGACAAACATCAAATGAATTACAGCATAAATTAATTGTCTAGATAGATATACCATACCAGTATCAAATAAATCATAACATACATTCATCGTATGGATCGAAATATCAAATAATCCCTCATATTACCTCAAATATGATGAAATCTATCAGTTGATCCTCGGACTTTAGCTATATGGAGTTCCAATTCATCTACTTCAATAATTTCCTTCCATCATTCCTTATACTTGGGCACAGAATCCGATTTCCATTTTCTTGCAATCGTCAACCTTCCAATGGTTGAAGCGTAAAAGACCAAATCTGCTACACCTGTACCAAACAAAATCATTTAAGGAGTGAATGACAATGCTATATGTTGTATAACAGCTATTTGCAACACAATCGAAGACCAGAATTCCTTAAGTTTCTGACATGTAACAAACGTGAATATTGTCAGCCGCTGCCATTGAGCAGTGTGGGCAATAGTGCGGTGTATTATACCACTTGCATAGTTTAGAGGAACCTATATAAAAGTCAAATACAGCGAGCTAAACCTGGCCTTGCAGTCTGGTGGATGTAATAACCCCGTAGAAGTGAGCACAACTACTAGCCAGCTCTTGCTTTGTAATAAGCTCATCTAAATTTGTAGAGCACTTGCTAGCCCATAGCCCTAAATCACTTTGAAAATGTTGAAGTAAGCATCTATAACCATCAGAGATATTTCATTGACGATTACTAAAAGTCTGTTGTGCAAATTCAGACTGGACCAAAGAAGTTATTATACTAATGTTTTTGCTGAGTAAAGAAGTTCTGATCTGCAAGTATTTGAAAACATACTTGCAATGTAATGGAAATTCCACCTGTAAATCTAGAAATGATTTAACCCGTGGTCATCTTCCAAATCGCATAATCAGGTAAATATGGATTGTTCAACAACAGAGTATGTGCACACAATGGCGGAATTTCCAAGAACCTCCTAACATCTCCCCAGGCCTTGTCAAGGGCTTCAGTAGTCTTCATTCTCACGTTCTTGAAGAATATCTTGCTGTTAAATTTGCCCCTATTATTTAAGGGATTTTTTGTAGTAGAAATGTCATAAAGCCAATTATCTGGATGAAAGTCGTATGGCAGTCAGATACAATTAGCCATGCTAGCCCAATAATACAAACGCTAATCCTTATTTATAGGGAGTTTTAAAAATGTTGTATGGCTCTCTGTTCTTTCTTCCCTTTCCAAATAAATTTGGTTACTATTAAATGAAATATTTTTACGGAATGTACAATGGTAATGCCTGATGAAATATAACATTTTTAGGAGAATATTCATTTGAACTAGATTAATTCAACCAGTTAGGGAAATAGGCAAATGCATCTATCCGCCAGTGATCTCCTCATGCCACTGCATACCTGTGCCGCTTTGGGTATGAGTGACAGGTCAGCTTTGGAGTCAATTCTCATTAGTCGTATACTGTGGCTGCCCTTCCCTTCCAGCAGAGAGGGGCTGAAGGGGCCCGCTGACAACTTGCTTACATGTTGGCTTATGGGGTTCAGAGGTCAGATGGCTGAACAACTTGGCAAAACTTTACTTCACTTGTAATTGTTATAGCTATATATAGTTGTGTAACTTGAAATATAGTAAGTGGCTCATGCCAGGAGTGTTCAGTTTTCTGGTTGGCAAGGTTCTGAAGCTTGTCAATTGGAGACTGGCGCTGTACAGATGAGCGGACATCTAATGCTGAGCTGAATAACTTTCTCCAATAAAAATTATAATTCACCTAAAGAGGATATAGCCTTCCTAACACTGGCAATGAGGAGACCAGAACCAAACTTGAGTGGGGACAAGAACACAAGGAACCACATTGAATCATGGAGGAAACAGAACAAAGAGGAAACAAAACATACGGAAGACACGAAGGAAACCGAACATATTGGCAAGAGATCCGAACTGACATTTTATCTAGTATGAACACTGTATTATTTCCACTAGTTATTGTGGTACCACTTACTCTAGAGGGAGGGCACAAGAGAGTGGCACGAGAGGCCAGGGCACAAGCTGTGACCCACACCTGGAGGCGTTGTATAGGCATCCCTTGAGCTGTCTTTTATGAGGCTGGAGGCGGTGAAGCACTAACTCAAGTAAATTGCGCGTCTTCCTTCAGCATAAGCGGGTCGCGAGTGCACTCTGCAACGATGCTGAAGTTTAGCTTGGTAACATCATCACGCTTCATGTCGGGCACCACCATTTTAATTACCAAGGAAGAAGGACTGCAGTCACGTCATAATGCTCGACGTTAAGCGCCATTTTGGACTGGAGAGATACGAAATAACTCTTAGTATAAAGAAGATTTCTGCAACCTAGGAAATCATTAGGTATTATGACGAGCATCATCTTTAATAAAGCTTAACTCACAGCCTAATAAGTGCAGCTGGAACTTGATAATATTACGAATTTAGGCAAATGGGAAGGCACGTACCTCAATTCATGCAGCTACTATTGGAGACAAGTAAAATATTTACAGTGATATATTTTTAACCCACTTTAGATCAAAAATGTCTGTCAGTAATAGGTCACAGCCCCCTACCTTTTCAGTCAGAAAAAGGAGAACCCATACTTCCTTGGAAAAGGTGGAGGAAACTCTTTGATTCTTACTAAGTGGGCCAAGGTGGGGAGAAATTTTCAGCGCCCAGGAAACAAGCAGTTTTAATACATAACCTGGGAATTGAAGGTCGCAATATTTATGAAAGCATGGATGAAATACCAATTGGAAATGGTGAAGGAAAACCTCTTGATGTTTTGGAAATGTCTATGAGGTTGTTATAACAGTATTTTGGCCCTCGTCTAAATGAAGTACTGGAAAGAAATGCTTTACTAGGGTGCAAGAACCTAAAGATAAAGTGAGAAACTATATTACATCCTTAACAACCCTAGTTCGCACCTGCCAATCTGGGGAGCTGACGGAATCCCTAATACGAGATCAATTGAGGTGCACTAACAGAAGCAGCGTACAAGAAAAACTGTTGTCTAGGAATCTGTCACATAAAGAAGCCATTAAACTGGTTGAAAATACAACATGATGGATAAAAGAAATGAAAATTTGTATTGCAACACCGAACACGTCTACACAAAGCGGCATACATGAACTATCAGAACAAGAAATATGCCAGAGTAGTGAAGAGAATATTTTAAAAGTGCACTTGCAGCTAAAATTAAGGCATCCGATGGCACAAATAAGCTGAAAGGCTACAGATGTGGAATTTTGGGGCATCTAGTTAGTAGTGTGAACTGTTATGCGAGAAATCCAAAATGCAAAAAAATTTGGTCTTATAGGGCATTGTGCAAGGGTTTGCAAGTCTGCTGAAAAAGAGCGTATGACAGAGAATGTGGAGAATGCAACAGATGGTATTAGAATAGTAGTATTGAATGTGAAGAGGGATAGTGGACAAGTTGATGCTGAAGCAGTAATTATGACAAAATGTGAGGTTGGTACTGGGGGAGAGAAATTTGTAGTATTGGCAGATTCTGGCTCTCCATTCACCATGATTGGGAATGAATTGTGGGACAAAAAAATTCCTAATAAAAGGTTACTTTATCCAGATATTAACCCGATTAGCTATGGAGGTACACACATTGATGTGGTGGGTTATGTTGTAAATCGAATTGAGTACAAAGGTAATAAGACCATTGGGAAGATCTATGTTGCTAAAAGAGGAGATAACGCCCATGTCTCTTTGGTGTCTCCAACCCAGGAGATTATTTTGAACCTAATGCACAAAAACCATGTGACCAGGTCATGCTTATTGATGAATGTGGTAATGGAGGAGACTTTTACAAGGAATTTCCCGAAGTGTTCAAGAATGGAGGAAATTCTATCAGAATGTGTGTGGACTTGAGAGGCCTCAAAAATGAATTTGGGTAGAACACCAGCTACTCCCCAATATCTCAGAATCCATTACTATGTTGAAAGGGGGAAATATTTAATGTACTAGTCCTCTAATTAGCTTATCAGCTGGTGCGATTGCATCATGACTAAGTATTTGAACTCCTTTGTAACACCGCTGGGAGCATACTGATTTCTGAGGATGCCATTTGGGCTGGCCACTGCTGCAGCTCATTTTCTAAAGAATAATGAAAATCGTCACGAGTAATGTAACTAATGTTCAATTTTTCCAGGATGACATTCTCATCTATGGGAAGAATGTGAATGAACACAATGACACATTAAGGATGGTATTCAAAATACTAGTAGACAGGGGACTTACAGTAGAGAAACAAAAATGGAAGACTGGTGCAACATCAGTAACATATCTAGGTCATGTTATATCAGGTGAAGTTATTCAACTGAAAATTGAATTACCCAATAGCATTGAAAATGCCTCAACTCCATGTGATAAGGAACAAATTAGATCATTCTGAGGGCTCCCATAGTTCCATTCCAAGAACACCAAGGCCTTTGTAAGTGTGGTGGCGCTCATAAGAATGCTGCTAAACAAAGGTGTTCACTTTGAATGGTCAAAGGAGTGTGAAGAAGCATTTCAAAAGGCGAAGAAGGAAATCAGTGAAATGCCCGCCCTGGGTCACTTCGACATCAGAAAGATGACCATTTTGACCATGAACACTAGTCTTAAAAGTTTGGGTGCAGTTCTTACACAGACGGTGAATGGTGTTGAAAAGGTAGAAGCATTTGCATCAAGAGCACTCAGGAAGGGAGAAGAACATGATTCATGTATGGAGAGAGAGAGGCTTTGACCATTGCATGGGCAAGTGAACCATTTTACATTTTATTTGGGGGGCATTCCCTTTTGGTGAGGAAAGATCATCATCCTCTGATTCAACTCTTTTCATGTAGCCACAGTGATAGGTTGACTCCAAGAATTCAACTTTGGAGTGAAGGGTTGGAAGAGTTTAATTTTCAAGTACAGTACATTCCTGGCTCGACTAACAAAGCAGCTGATTGCTTATCACGACTGCCAGTAGTTAGTGGTGATGAAATGGAGATTGGTGAGACTAATTGTGCGAATTAGTTGAAGGAGCTTACTATTGCAAAGGTGGAGTGGGAAAGCAGCAAGGTGGAGGAGGAGCTGTTTCCCACAGTTAGAACATTTGTGGTCAAGGTTTGGCCTAATTATAAGAAGTTGGATCCGCAACAAACTATTTTTGGCAGTGAAAGATGAATTTTTGATTTACCAGGGTGACCTCATAAGGGGAGAAAGGGTTGATCCTCCTAAGAGCTTGAAAGGAAAAAATAATCAACTTAGCTCATGAACAACATCTTGGCAGGAGTCTTACAAAGGCCCAAATTAGAGAGAGGTATTGGTGGCGAGCATGGATCATCAAGTGGAAGAAGTGTCAAAGAATGTCATTCATGTGCCTCTAATGATAAGTCTAGAGTTATCTATTCCGTTCCTGTCACCAACTGCGGTACCAGATGAGCCTTGGACCAAATTGGGTTTAGACCTCATTAGCCCTTTTGAGTTATTACCAGCATCAGAAAGATTTGTCTTGCTATTGGTAGACTATATCTCAAACTGGATCTCCAACAGATGTGTAAGCACAGTGACCACCAGAGCAGTTTTGGAGTTTCTTAAAAATGAGTTTGCTTGTGAGGGAGCACCAAAATATTTGGTCACTGACAATGGGGTACAGTTTACTTCATATGAGATGCAGGAGTTTTTAAATGAGTTTGGTATTATTCAAAGGACAGCTCCGAATGCACCACAGGCTAATGGTCTTGCAGAGCGCTCAAATAGAGTTGCGTAAGCGGGTGTCCAGAGAGCTTCGATGTACAGACTTCCACTCAAAGAAGGATTGAGGGACATGTGGTGGGCACATTGTACTACTCCGAATTGTGTGAGACAGAAATCTCCTTTCCAACTGTTGGGGAACAGAGTAGCCACTTCTAAGTTGAACCTGCAGTGGTTACCCTTTAAGAGAGCTTATGAGCATGACAGGAAGGAAATGGGGATCAAAATCAGATCTTACCAACAAAAGTATAAACTCCGATATGACAAAAAAGAATTTAGTAAAGAACAAAAAGTGGAACATAGGAGACCTGCCTGGTTTTGGTAAAGAAGGCAAGAGGGGAAAGGAAAAGGGTGACTGAATTTATGTGACCTTTTGCCATTATCTTCACTAACAGAAATGTTGTAACAGTGCACACAGGTTGTAAGTGGAGTATGTCCAGATAAGTGAAATACCGTGATGGTGATCCAAACTTGACGTCTTTAAACTAAGGATTGAACTAGCAGAGTTCTTTCGTAAAATCAGGCTGAGAACCTTTTTTCTCCAGAACCCCAAACCCAACGTTGAACGAGAAAAGAACACTGGGCTACGTCCCAAATCTAAATTCCCCCCCACCTCCCACCTAATGCCACCCGAAGTATTGGCATTTGAAAAATCAGTGAGTAGTAAAATTGACTATCTACAGAACACACAAAGGGAGATCTTCCACAACATCAGCACTGAAGAACTCACAGCCCTCCATAATCTTAGCAATGACTCCTCCATCACGATCAAACCCGCTGATAAAGGCGGGGCCATAGTGATAATGCCCACGGCAATGTACAATGCTGAATGCTTACGTCTACTAAACAATGACCATCACTATAAGAGACTATCAAGGGACCCAGCGGAAGAGGTCAGGGAAGAGATCACTTTCCTGATCGATAAAGGCATGAATAGCGGTTGGATCACCAAGCATGAGGCCTCCTTCCTCACTCAACCCGATCCAAAAACTCTGTATTTTTATATCCTGCCCAAAATCCATAAGAATAAGCATCCACCCCCGGGGAGACCAATAGTCTCCGGGGTCGGCTCTATCCTGGAACCATTGTCCCAATTCTGCGACTGGTTCCTTCAACCATTCGTGAAACAGATCTCCACATACCTCAAAGACACGACAGATGTGCTTGCGCTACTAAACACTCTTGAATTCGACAAAGAAAAAGAACATCTCATGACCTTGGATGTGGAATCACTATATACCAATATTCCACAGGAGGCCACCTTGGAAGTGGTCAACAACCTACTAAACAGGGGTGTCTGGAACTACATCACCCCGCCAGAATTCATCCTTGACCTAGCCCATCTGGCCCTTACCAGAAATTTCTTTGAATTTGATAAAAAACGTTTTCCTACAGATCCAGGGCACCTCGATGGGGAGTACCTTTGCCCCGAGCCTAGCATGCCTGTATGTGGACCACTTCGAGAAAGAAATGGTCCTCACCGAAGAAAACCCATATGTCAACCATATCAGGTTATGGAAAAGATACATCGATGATATCTTGATCATCTGGAAAGGCACAAAGGAAGAAGCAACCACCTTTATCACCTGGCTAAACACCCTTAATCCCTTCTTGAGATTCACGGCCACACTTGGTGACCCTGCGGTCTCCTTTCTCGACTTACTAATAACTGAAAGAAACGGCTTACTCACAACAGAGGTATGCTACAAACCCAGTGACCGAAACACTCTCCTTCAGTTTCAGAGTTTCCATCCACGCTCTCTCAGGGAAAACCTCCCAGTGGGCCAGTTCCTCCGCCGGAACTGTACCGAATTGACGGACTACAAGAAACATGCACAGCAACTCACCGACAAACTTCGAGCAAGAGGATACCCTGACCACCTATTGAGGAGAGCTGACAAGCGTGCCCGTGTGAGTCCCAGGGAGACGCTCCTGCAGTCTAGGAGCAGAACCAATAAGGGAGACCCACTGATATGTGTGACCACTTTCAACCCAGCGTCCAATATGATCAAAAAAATAATAAACGAAGACTGGAAAATCATCACCTCTGGGGGTCTTCCCTTTCAGGTTCCTAGGAATGCCTACAGAAAGGCAACAAGTATCCGGGATATGATCGTACATACCCGCCCACGGGTAAGCCCCACCACAAACAGACAAAAGACCCTCTGGGATCTTCCTCCCCCCAAAAGGACACTTCCCATGCGGCAGCTGCAGTGTGTGCGCCTTTACCAAAAAGACCCTTACATTAGACTTGGGATTACGAACACCCTGGGAACTTAGACAATTAACGAACTGTAACAGTAAAAATGTGGTGTACATGATCACATGCCCCTGTGACAAAAAGTACATTGGGATGACGATAAGAAGAGTGGGCACACGCATCTGCGAGCATAGGAGCACCATCCGGTGCAAAAGAGATGCCACAAGACTCACAGAGCATTACATCTCTAACAATCACCATCCCGATCACATGCAGTGGGTGATACTGGACCAACTGAAACCGACGACAACCAATGCCAAACAGAAACTCCTACTATACGAAAAGAGATGGATATGGAGGCTGCGAACGGACACTATAGGTTTGAATGATAACATTCAATGGTCAGCCTTAGGTTGACTACCAGATACCAATATGGTCTTCTCTCTATATTGAGAGACCCCGCACAATCCCCCCCTAGCACCCATCCTGCCTCAGTTAACTTCATTGACGATCCCTTTTTCCATGCGTCCTGATATATACCATGATGGTAATCACGACCTGATATCCTTTCTGTCCTTCTCTCAGTAAAGCATCCCTGTCCTCCTGATACGTCCCTTCCTCCCCTGATAGTATCACTATTGTTACATTCCCCTTCTTCACACTTTCCTTCTCTCTTTTTTTTGTTTCCCCCCCTCCCCTCTCCTTCTCCCCCTTCTTGCTCTTTTTCTGTTCCCTTCCCGTTTGCACCTACCATTCCAGTCTCCTCTAGTTTTTCTCTCACGCCTCTCCCCGCACCCTTATGGCCTAATACCCCTTTTTTCTCACCTCTTTCCTCCCTTTCATGTTTGCCTCTTTCTTGTGTCTCCCTTATTCTTCTCCTCTTTATTCCTTGACTCTCCTTCTCTTACTCTCCCTCCCTCTTTCTTTCTTTTTCTTTTCCCTTCTTTTCTCTCTTGCTCTGTTTCTTTTGGTCTCTCCGTCCTTCTTTTTGGCTCTCCCCCCTTTTTTTCCTTCTGTCGGCTTTGTTTTCTCTGTCCCACTCTCTCCTGTTTTCCTTCTTTCCCCTTTTCGTTCCCTTCCCTCTCCCCGCTTCCTCCCCCCTCCCCCGCCACCCCTTCTTTTTTTCCGCCTTTTTTCCATCCTTCCCGGTCATCCCCGCCGGATGACCGGGCGCCCTCTACGGGACTCCATTTCCCAGAGTCCCTGAGCGTGTGACGACGCGCCGCGCTGAGCACACCGCGTCATCACAGGACGCTCCACTACGCGATCCTGCCATCGCATGGAGGAAGCACCTCGCTCCTCCACGCCACGTCCGGGCGCGGCCTACCCCGCGGGACTCCATCCCCCAGGGGTCCCACGGCCGGGCGCGTCACTCCGGGCCCTGGAGGGCCGCCCCCAGTCCCCGACCCGGCACAAACCCTACAGAGGGTACGGGCGGCCTATGGGCGGGCCGGGAAACAAAAGACGAATCAGTATGCCTGGCTTTAACGACATCAGGCACACCTGATCCACCTTGTAATTGGGGTTCGACTCCGCCCCCTGCCTCACACCGATTGGCTATCGGCTACCATAAGTACCAGGCCAGCCATCTAGTCAGTACCAGAGCGGCCTGGCTCCGGCATGTAGGTACCCCCCCATGGTATTCCCTTTGGAGTGGTAAGTCTGGGCCCTCGGGCCCACTTGATTCTTTATCTTCCTCCCTTCTGCCACCTGCCTCCAGTTTCCCACTTTGATCCCTCCTCCCCCTCCTCTCCCCTTTCTCATTGCATATCTTTTTCCTTTCCTTTTCCTCCTTTTTTCTCTCTTTTTCTTTTTCCTTCTTTCTGCACTTTTCTCAAACTTGGCTTGTCCTTGCTTTTCTCCTGCCTCCCTCCGCCTCCCCTGTTCCTCTATATATAACAATTTTTTCCCCCGTGTGCTGGTTTCTTTTCTTTTTTCCTCTCGCCTACTGGGTTCTACCTATTTCTGTTGCTTTACTTTCTTGTCCTCTACGTTTAACCCTTAATCTCCTTAGAGTGTGACTACAAGGAAAAAAAACCCCGGCACTAGCCAGACCAGAGGCAAATCGCCCCCAACTACGGGGTAAGTCACGTTTGCATGTGTGTGTGAATTTCTTCCATACACTATCACTTGTGCTGTGTTGTGTGCAGTGGTTTGCCACTTTTTCACTTGTAATAATCTGTGGTTTATTTATCAGCTATTTTAGACCTACCCCACCGTGAACTACCTGTTCAGGTAGGCCATATATATTTTTTTCACCTTGAGCACTTCACTGATTGCGTGTGCTCCGACCCTGACTAATGCCCCTGACCCACCTTCACTTAGTGAGGGCAGAAACATGTTGGTCATACGTATTCCTTTTTAGACTCTAAGAGACATTATCCTCTAACGAGCCTTCTGTTCCCCCATGTTCTTAACCTTACCAGCATACACCCTCATTAAAACTAGCAGTAGTAATTGGTGACTTGCTTGGTAATTTTATTTTTCACCCCATCTGGATCTCTTTAATTATCCAGTAAGTCTAATTTCAGCACTCCCTCTGGTTCTTTTAACCAAGAGGTTGAGTCCGCCCAAGTAGTATCATCTTACTTGGGTGGGGCTAGGTGGTCAAATGATGAAGCAAGACACTATTATGTGTGTGAGACCACCTAGTCCGTAAGGGAACTCCCCCTTCCACTAGTAGAACTACATAGCACCCCCTTACTTGGACATTTTCCCACCATGACTTCCCCACTTCAGAATCTAAAGCGATCCTAACGGTGCACTGAGGGAATCGATCCAGACCCACCCTCAGTTCCTACTACCCCACACCTTTAGTGATGATATAGTTTCCTTTGGGAGGTGGTGTGGGTTAGCAACACTCCCAGTGCTCTCCTTTTGTGTGTTATTAGTTAGCGCAGCAGCCAGCTGTGAGAGTCTTGTTATATAAGCCTTAACCCTGTGACACACGTACAGGAGTTTTAGAAGCCCCCTGTTACACTTCTTGAGTATGGCAGAAGGGCTTGCCTTTAGCGAGGAGGAGCTTCAGGCTATCCTCGCCGCACCTTCACTCCTAGGAGATTCTTCACTTTCTTAGACAATAGCCCAATTAGGGGATTGGGACACATTGATTGAATTAAAAAGGACACAAGTAAAAACAATATTACACGGGGCTGTCCTAACGGAGTACCTGAGATAAAATGCAGCTCCAAACGGTTTGATCATTACCACTGAACCACGCATCTTCCTAGAAGATAAAGAATTTAGGAAGGACTGGTCACTGATAGCCTGGAAGTGCACACGTGATTGGTTAATCTTAATCATTAAGACAGCCTCCAGACTATCGGATGCCCTGGTGATCCAAATAAAAGCAGCAGAAAGTAACCTAAAAACTGGTCTTACAGCCGCGGCATTCAAAAAGAAACTAGAGGAAACAAACAAAACAATCGGTGAGTTCAAAGATTACTTGACTCACCGAAAAATTGCAAAATTCCAGAAAGACCTGGATAGGTTCTCCTTAGAGAGAGTACATCCCTACTCAAGGGAAGACTTTGCAGCTCAATCCTCTTTGCCATCCGATACATCCTCTGGGGGCTATTCCAGCTCGGACTCCGACACCAGTCGGACCCAACCAACACGGCCAAGGCGGAGTAGGAGGGGGAATATCCGGAATAATTGGCCTGCACCATTTATAGGCCCGCCACCCCCGCTGCTCAATATGCCTCCTTGGGCCTGGTCCTCGCCCTATGGGCCACCTAACTAATTCCAAACCCCTCTGTATCCCCAACCACAAACGACCTGGTCTTATCCCAATGTTCCTTTTTTTGGGAGAGGCCCCGGACGGGGAAGGGGTGGGAAAAAGGGAGTCAGTTGGAACCTAAAGGAAGGACCAACAGACGACGAATCCCCCAGTACAAGCAGAACATAAAGAAGGGGTCCACCACCGTTGTTAACCTAAGCTCAAAAGTATTAAATAATAGCGAGCTTCAAGCCCTAGAGAAAGGTCTGGGCTTCGTCCCTACCCCGAAACTTGACGTCTTTAAACTAAGGTTTGAACTAGCAGAGTTCTTTCGTAAAATCAGGCTGAGAACCTTTTTTCTCCAGAACCCCGAACCCAACGTTGAACGAGAAAAGAACACTGGGCTACGTCCCAAATCTAAATTCACCCCCACCTCCCACCTAATGCCACCCGAAGTATTGGCATTTGAAAAATCGGTGAGTAAGAAAATCGACTATCTACAGAACACACAAAGGGAGATCTTCCACAACATCAGCACTGAAGAACTCACAGCCCTCCATAATCTTAGCAATGACTCCTCCATCACGATCAAACCCGCCGATAAAGGCGGGGCCATAGTGATAATGCCTACGGCAATGTACAATGCTGAATGCTTACGTCTACTAAACAATGACCATCACTATAAGAGACTATCAAGGGACCCAACGGAAGAGGTCAGGGAAGAGATCACTTTCCTGATCGATAAAGGCATGAATAGCGGTTGGATCACCAAGCATGAGGCCTCCTTCCTCACTCAACCCGATCCAAAAACTCTGTATTTTTATATCCTGCCCAAAATCCATAAGAATAAGCATCCACCACCGGGGAGACCAATAGTCTCCGGGGTCAGCTCTATCCTGGAACCATTGTCCCAATTCTGCGACTGGTTCCTTCAACCATTCGTGAAACAGATCCCCACATACCTCAAAGACACAACAGATGTGCTTGCGCTACTAAACACTCTTGAATTCGACAAAGAAAAAGAACATCTCATGACCTTGGATGTGGAATAACTATATACAAATATTCCACAGGAGGCCACCTTGGAAGTGGTCAACGACCTACTAAACAGGGGTGCCTGGAACTACATCACCCCGCCAGAATTCATCCTTGACCTAGCCCATCTGGCCCTTACCAGAAATTTCTTTGAATTTGATAAAAACTTTTTCCTACAGATCCAGGGCACCTCGAGGGGGAGTACCTTCGCCCCGAGCCTAGCATGCCTGTATGTGGACCACTTCGAGAAAGAAATGGTCCTCACCGAAGAAAACCCATATGTCAACCATATCAGGTTATGGAAAAGATACATCAATGATATCTTGATCATCTGGAGAGGCACAAAGGAAGAAGCAACCACCTTTATCACCTGGCTTAACACCCTTAATCCCTTCTTGAGATTCACGGCCACACTTGGTGACCCTGCGGTCTCCTTTCTCGACTTACTAATAACTGAAAGAAACGGCTTACTCACAACAGAGGTATACTACAAACCCACTGACCGAAACACTCTCCTTCAGTTTCAGAGTTTCCATCCACGCTCTCTCAGGGAAAACCTCCCAGTGGGCCAGTTCCTCCGCCTCCGGCGGAACTGTACCGAATTGACGGACTACAAGAAACATGCACAGCAACTCACCGACAAACTTCGAGCAAGAGGATACCCTGACCACCTATTGAGGAGAGCTGACAAGCGTGCCCGTGTGAGTCCCATGGAGATGCTCCTGCAGTCTAGGAGCAGAACCAATAAGGGAGACCCACTGATATGTGTGACCACTTTCAACCCAGCGTCCAATATGATCAAAAAAATAATAAACGAAGACTGGAAAATCCTCACCTCTGGGGGTCTTCCCTTTCAGGTTTCTATGAACGCCTACAGAAAGGCAACAAGTATCTGGGATATTATCGTACATACCCGCCCACGGGTAAGCCCCACCACAAACAGACAAAAGACCCTCTGGGATCTTCCTCCCCCAAAAGGACACTTCCCATGCGGCAGTGTGTGCGCCTTTACCAAAAAGACCTTTACATTAGAATTGGGATTACGAACACCCTGGGAACTTAGACAATTAACGAACTGTAACAGTAAAAATGTGGTGTACATGATCACATGCCCCTGTGACAAAAAGTACATTGGGATGATGACAAGAAGAGTGGGCACACGCATCTGCGAGCATAGGAGCACCATCCGGTGCAAAAGAGATGCCACAAGACTCACAGAGCATTACATCTCTAACAATCACCATCCCGATCACATGCAGTGGGTGATACTGGACCAACTGAAGCCGACGACAACCAATGCCAAACAGAAACTCTTACTATACGAACAGAGATGGATATGGAGGCTGCGAACAGACACTATAGGATTGAATGATAACATTCAATGGTCAGCCTTAGGTTGACTACCAGATACAAATATGGTCTTCTCTCTATATTGAGAGACCCCGCACAATCCCCCCCTAGCACCCATCCTGCCTCAGTCAACTTCATTGACGATCCCTTTTTCCATGCGTCCTGATATATACCATGATGGTAATCACGACCTGATATCCTTTCTGTCCTTCTCTCAGTAAAGCATCCCTGTCCTCCTGAGAAGTCCCTTCCTCCCCTGATAGTATCACTATTGTTACATTCCCCTTCTTCACACTTTCCTTCTCTCTTTTTTTGTTTCCCTCCCCCTCCCCCTCTCCTTCTCCCCCTTCTTGCTCTTTTTCTGTTCTCTTCCCGTTTGCACCTACCATTCCAGTCTCCTCTAGTTTTTCTCTCACGCCTCTCCCCGCACCCTTATGGCCTAATACCCCTTTTTTCTCTCCTCTTTCCTCCCTTTCATGTTTGCCTGTTTCTTGTGTCTCCCTTATTCTTCTCCTCTTTATTCCTTGACTCTCCTCTTACTCTCCCTCCCTCCCTCTTTCTTTCTTTTTCTTTTCCCTTCTTTTCTCTCTTGCTCTGTTTCTTTTGGTCTCTCCGTCCTTCTTTTTGGCTCTCCCCCCTTTTTTTCCTTCTGTCGGCTTTGTTTTCTCCGTCCCACTCTCTCCTGTTTTCCTTCTTTCCCCTTTTCGTTCCCTTCCCTCTCTCCCCTCCCTCCCCCCTACCCCGCCACCCCTCCACCCCTTCTTTTTTTCCACCTTTTTTCCGTCCTTCCCGGTCATCCCCGCCAGATGACCGGGCGCCCTCTACGGGACTCCATTTCCCAGAGTCCCTGAGCGTGTGACGACGCGCCGCGCTGACCGCGCCGCGTCATCACAGGACGCTCCACTACGCGATCCTGCTATCGCATGGAGGAAGCACCTTGCTCCTCCACGCCACGTCCGGGCGTGGCCTACCCTGCGGGACTCCATCCCCCAGGGGTCCCGCGGCCGGGCGCGTCACTCCGGTCCCTGGAGGGCCGCCCCCAGTCCCCGACCCGGCACAAACCCTACAGAGGGTACGGCCGGCCTATGGGCGGGCCAGGAAACAAAAGACGAATCAGTATGCCTGGCTTTAACTACGCCAGGCACACCTGATGCACCTTGTAATTGGGGTTCGACTCCGCCCCCTGCCTCACATCGATTGGCTATCGGCTACCATAAGTACCAGGCCAGCCATCTAGTCAGTACCAGAGTGGCCTGGCTCAGGCATGTAGGTACCCCCCCATGGTATTCCCTTTGGAGTGGTAAGTCTGGGCCCTCGGGCCCCCTTGATTCTTTATCTTCCTCCCTTCTGCCACCTGCCTCCAGTTTCCCACTTTGATCCCTCCACCCCCTCCTCTCCCCTTTCTCATTGCATATCTTTTTCCTTTCCTTTTCCTCCTTTTTTCTCTCTTTTTCTTTTTCCTTCTTTCTGCACTTTTCTCAAACTTGGCTTGTCCTTGCTTTTCTCCTGCCTCCCTCCGCCTCCCCTGTTCCCCTATATATAATATTTTTTTTCCCCGTGTGCTGGTTTCTTTTCTTGTTTCCTCTCTCCTACTGGGTTCTACCTCTTTCTGTTGCTTTACTTTCTTGTCCTCTACGTTTAACCCTTAATCTCCTTAGAGTGTGACTACAAGGAAAAACCCCCACGGCACTAGCCAGACCAGAGGCAAATCGCCCCCAACTACGGGGTAAGTCACGTTTGCATGTGTGTGTGAATTTCTTCCATACACTATCACTTGTGCTGTGTTGTGTGCAGTGGTTTGCCACTTTTTCACTTGTAATAATCTGTGGTTTATTTATCAGCTATTTTAGACCTATCCCACCGTGAACTACCTGTTCAGGTAGGCCATATATATTTTTTTTACCTTGAGCACTTCACTTATTGCGTGTGCTCTGACCCTGACGAATGCCCCTGACCCACCAGCACTTAGTGAGGGCAGAAACATGTTGGTCATACGTATTCCTTTTTAGACTCTAAGAGACATTATCCTCTAACGAGCCTTCTGTTCCCCCATGTTCTTAACCTTACCAGCATACACCCTCATTAAAACTAGCAGTAGTAATTGGTGACTTGCTTGGTAATTTTATTTTTCACCCCATCTGGATCTCTTTAATTATCCAGTAAGTCTAATTTCAGCACTCCCTCTGGTTCTTTTAACCAAGAGGTTGAGTCCGCCCAAGTAGTATCATCTTACTTGGGTGGGGCTAGGTGGTCAAATGATGAAGCAAGACACTATTATGTGTGTGAGACCACCTAGTCCGTAAGGGAACTCCCCCTTCCACTAGTAGAACTACATAGCACCCCCTTACTTGGACATTTTCCCACCATGACTTCCCCACTTCAGAATCTAAAGCGATCCTAACACGGTGCACTGAGGGAATCGATCCAGACCCACCCTCAGTTCCTACTACCCCACACCTTTAGTGATGATATAGTTTCCTTTGGGAGGTGGTGTGGGTTAGCAACACTCCCAGTGCTCTCCTTTTGTGTGTTATATGTGATCCAAAGATTACTACCAAATTTGACAATGAAGAAAGGTTATGTAAGAAGGACATTTCAGATGATGTGCCTGTGAAAATGTCTCCTGCTAGATCCAGAACAGCACCAGAACAATTTTAAGACTATGCTATGAAGTAGTGCTCTCACAAGATTATGGTGTGATTATAGTGGTCAGACTGTAGGGTACAATTCTGTTTCATTACGTAAGAGATGTTTGTTATATGTTTGGTTAATTCAGTGTTTTGATAATTCCTTCTGAGAAAATGTACATAAAGTTAATCATACACCACAGCTGCTAGGCATCTGTTTATCTTTATTATGTTGCCATGTGCTCAACAAACCTCTTGAACTTTGATGATTGACCTTGTGCTCGCAGCCTTGGGCTGCAATCTGCTTATTGCTGCCATTTACTTTTCCCAATTACAGTTCAGAGAATTGTCGTGCTTAATCAGCAACTGCCAGAACAAGTTTGTACAGGTCATTGCCACCTCCTGCCAGCTGCATCTGTACCTTCTCCCACCACACGTGTATCCCTGAAATGTTCTGAAGACCGCAGAGGACCTTGAATACGATAGGGGTGGAGTTGTCCTCTGACTAAGCAGTTTTGTGTGTATATAAGGTTGGGTGCCCCAGAGTGAAGGGGCAGCCTCCGTAAGATAGTCACTTGACTGTCCTGGGACTCTGTATTAGCTTGAGCTATAATCCATGTAATAAACTTCTTTTTATTCCTCCAGTTGGTGACTCCGTCTGATTTGTGAACTCTCTGCTAAACTGACCCTGAGGACAAGGGTGTCACTCCACCGCTGGGAAGAAGACCCTGGGTGGGGGTCTAATCTTTCCTGGTTCCTCAGTTGGCGCCCGAACAGGGACCCGAGTCAGGCATCCAGGGGTCCGACCAGGTGACGGAGGACTCACAATTGGATTTCCAAGGGAGGCGCCCCACACCAGATTCTGAGCTTCGTTCTCTGTCGTGGACCTGCGGATCTCCACTGTGTGTCTTCCAGCCGGCTCGACTTCTCCTGGCGCTGTCTGAATTCGGGTCTCTGTTTTCCATGAACTACTGGAGTCCCCAACTGTTGGACTATAACAGAAGTGTCAGGTAAGGACGGAGTTGAAAGATTCCTGTCTAAAAATAGGTCAGTGAGTATTGTACGGTTTCTATCGCTCTTTGCAAAGTTCGATGTCAGTGGTAAGACTGACCTCAGTTGTCATTTAAGTATGTAGGAAGCAAAAGGCATATTTGCCACTCATTTGGTGTATTCAAACCACTGGTGTAAGAATATGTATATCTTTTTTTAAATACTGGAAGAATGCCAGCGTTCAGTTGTTGCAGGAAATTGTGTTGTTGTCTTTGCAGTAGGGACTCCCGCCTGGAGGAAACATGCCCCGCTCCTCCGGCCGGGACTCCGAATCATGATATATATGTTAAATATGGCATAGGTCCGATTATCTGGTCTGATATATGGAGAAAAAGAACCAAAGGTAGTTCTGATTTGCAATGGCCCATTCACGGGACATTTGATAAAGCTAAATTAGACTATTTACAGGAACGTTTGTTTGTGACAAAAAGTAGACCAGGGATGTTTGATTCACTACGGACTTGGCAGAAATAAGCAGACCAAAGACGTAGGAAGGCAGAGAAAGAATTACAGAGACATAAGACCAGGACGGTGACTGAAAAGGTATACGACTCTGACGTAGCTGAACATCAACAGAAAATTTTAGAACATGACCAAAGGCTTCACTTACAAACTGATAAGTGTTACCCTTCCAGGACAGTAGTGGATAAGCCACAAGAGGAAGACCCCCTTTTAAACGATATGTTAGATAAACCCCGGTTATGTACTCCACCAATATATCCTACACTACATCCTCAACCTGCACCAGGTGACCCTATTGTGCCACCCCCGGTTGGATCTCAGGGGAGTGCTCTGCCACCCACCACCACCCCTCCTGTCACCAGACCTATAGAGGATACCTCCCGCCCGACTGTACCCACCCCTCGACTGGCCCCCGTTTGGCCCTCCCCTGACTCCTGTTTAGACACCACACATACCCCCCATCCCATGACCCCGCGAAAGCGCACCCTGCGCGGACACTTGTTCTCTAATTCACAAGAGAAAGATGTCATTGAAGAAATGACACAGAGGTGGATGACTAATTGGAATGACTATGGGGTCAGGGACATTGTCCACACTATGAAACAATGGGATAGTTTAGTTCAGTTACATGCAGCCACCCTTATGTGCAACATTATAATACAAGAATATGAGGATGATGGTTCCTCAGCTCCCGCGGGACTGGTGGACCTCCCAAAACGCACCTCTACTGGGCTGCCGTTTGGTTCTGGTCTACATGATTATGTTGTTACTCTTCTTGTATATAGGGACCGCCTGTGTACATGTAGCCCTTCTATAAGGGCATCCATGTTTCCCATGAGAGAGGTTCCGCCGGTTTGGCGAGAACCAGTGACGGATGACGCTGGCCAAGTTATTACCACAGGGCATTTTCAACAAATGTGGGTACACACCCCATGGAAAAGATCTGAAACATATACCCTAAAAGCTGCCTTACCTGACCCCCGTAAGAACCCTGCAGGATATTATAAAGAATTGCAACAAATTCTTGAATCATGTACTATGAAGTTGTCCAATATTGACATGTTAATGGCAGCAGTAGTCCCGCAGGAAGTATGGTCAAAAATACGGAGGCACAACCATGCTGAACTAGGGGGCACGTGGGACCAATTGCAAGCAGCAGAAAGAGACAGGGTTGAGGGAGCGAAACCAGACCCACTTATATTGGCTCTCCCACTGCGTATTTTGGATTTAATGAAGACCATACTTGCACCACACAGGATAAATTGGCCGCCTGTAAACAGAAAAAGGACAAGGGTGTTTCAGACTTTTATACAAGGTTTGAGGGTGTATTTTCTGATTACAGCGGCCAAGACATGACTACTGAAGGGGGTATAAGACTCTTTGTTGACAAATTCATGGACAATTTATTACCAGACAAAGGGAAAATTGAAATTGTGCGAAAGTACGTGGCCAGTCTCTACTGCCACTGGAATACGGACAATGGCCCAATATTATGAGAACAGGGAGATAGAAGAACAAGAAAAGAACGAGAAAAAAAACTAAGGAGTTGAAAACAGAGGTGTTATTTCAGCAGGCCTACCCTCAGCCCCGTCAACAGCAGTCCAGATCAAGGTCACAAGGACCTCCCAATGACAGAAGGCAGTCCCAACGCCCTCCCCGTTCTTCCCTCTCCTACAATCAGTGCGCCTATTGCAAGCAGGGGGGCCACTGGAAGAATGACTGCCCCAATAAGGACAACACCACAGGCCGCCCCATGCCCCCACTGCAACAGGACTACAGACCACGCAGTAGGTCTGGTCCTGCAGACAGACCCCGCCAGTAGGCCCCTCCACGGTCCCACAGTACCCCCCACCCGAATTATTTTGATGCTTCATCCCAGCGTCAATATTTTAATGACAACTATGATGCGTATGAAGGTCAGGGATCCTCCTTTGACTAGGGCAGCCTTCGACAGAGGGGGGTGGGACCAGTTTCTATTCCTGTTAGGCAGAATGGCCCTCACGTTGAGGTACAATTAGACGGTACTCCACATGATTTTTTGGTAGATACTGGGGCCACCAAAAGTTCTGTTAAACAGGAAGAGGTCCCTCTGTCTGGCAATATTAACGTCTCTATGGGTTTTTCTGGTGTTCCGGTGGCTAACCTCGTCTCCCAGCCGCTGCATGTTGCTATAGGTCCTTACACCATTAGCTCCCCTCTCATTCTTACTTCGGCCTGTAGTGAGAATTTATTGGGTTTGGACCTATTAAAGAAATTGTATGCCACCATTTATTGCACTCCGGATGGAGTTCATGTTACTCTAGGTCCAAATATTTCCCCGTCACAATTTTTGTCAAAACCACTTCCACCCGAACTTCGAGATTTGCCAGACATTTTATGAGCCACACATAAGGACGATGTTGGATGTTTGGACATACCACCGTATGTCATACGCTTGAAAGCGAATGCCAAATTGCCTCGTCTTCCCCAATACAAATTATCCCAACACATTGAACAACAACTCAATAATATTTTGACCCAGTTGATTGATTTGGGTGTCATTGAAGAAACGCGTGGTAATGATTGTAACAGTCCTGTCCTTCCTGTTCATAAAAAATTATCTGATGGCACCGCGTCTCTAGGACTCCGATTTATTATTGATTTACGGGCGGTCAATAAGATTGTAATACCCCAGTTCCCTGTTGTTCCTGACATTACGACATTATTAACAATGATACCTGCCTCTGCTACTAGGTTCTCTGTTATCGATCTTAAGAATGCATTCTTTAGCATTCCCATTCATCCAGACAGTAGACACATCTTTGGGTTTTCACTGGGTGGTCGCAGTTTCCGGTTCTGTCGCGCTCCACAAGGCTATACTGAATCGCCTAGCATTTTTAGCCAGGCCCTCAAGGGTCAATTAGATTCCCTTGTTTTTCCTTGCTCCTCCACGCTGGTTCAATATGTGGATGACCTTTTAATAGCATCCACTTCAGAACAAAATTGTAAAACAGATACTGTAGCCTTATTGAACCATCTTGCACACCAATCACCATAAGGTCTCCCTCTCCAAATTGCAGTATTGTAGACAGGAGGTTATATACCTAGTACACCTCCTGTCTAAGGAGGGACGTACGTTAACGGCTGAGAGAATACAAGCTATACGAGACATACCGGTTCCAAGGACACAGAGAGACGTTAGGGCCTTTATAGGTATTACCTCCTTCTGTCGTCAATGGATTCCTAATTATTCTCTTTTGATAAAACCGTTTTTGCATTTCACCCACAAAGATTGTCCTAAAAAGATTGAATGGAATGATGATTTTCAGTCTGGTTTTGATGAATTGAAAAATACACTCTGCACAGCACCTGTACGGGGTATGCCTGATTATCGTAAAGATTTTCAGTTATTTGTGAGCGAGAGAAATGGATGTTCACTATCAGTGTTAACCCAAGAACATGGCGGCAAACAACGCCCCTGTGCTTATTTTTCAGCCCTACTGGATCCAGTGGCCCGTGCACTCCCGAGCTGTCTACGGGCAGTAGCCGCTGCAGCGGTCGCAATGCGCCTGTCGGCCGGGATAGTCATGGATTCAACCCTTACCCTGTTGGTCCCACACACTGTTGACGCACTATTAAACAAAACAAAAACACAGCATCTTACTAATGCACAATTAACTACTTATGAACTGACACTTTTAGCTAGTCATATAACATTAAAAAGGTGCAACACGCTCAATCCTGCCACTTTATTGCCAATTACTAAAAAA
Organism: Pleurodeles waltl; assembly: GCF_031143425.1. Lineage (NCBI taxonomy): Eukaryota > Metazoa > Chordata > Amphibia > Caudata > Salamandridae > Pleurodeles > Pleurodeles waltl. Next base: position 1,004,905,038 of record NC_090449.1, on the reverse strand, counting down.
AAACGGAAGATTCTTATGATGACATACATGACTGCATTCTCCGGACGGAGGATGAAACAAAAGGGAGAGTGGACTTACAAGACACTCCACTGAGAGACCCTGATGGCATATTATACGTAGAAGGCTCATGCATCAAGCTACCCGATGGCACTACCTCTGCAGCCTATGCAGTTACAACAGCTACCACTGTAGTTGAAACAGCTAGAATACCACATAACTCTGCTCAGGCCGCAGAATTAATAGCTCTAACACGAGCCTGTGAGTTAAGTAAAGGACTTAATGTGAATGTTTACATGGACAGTCAGTATGCATTTGGCGTAGCACACAATTTTGGACGCTTGTGGGCAGAACAAGGATTCCTCACTTCACATGGGACACGTATTCAACATGGGACCCTTATAACTAACTTACTTTCTGCCCTGGCGTTGCCCAAAACAATGGCTATCATGAAGTGTAGTGCACACAAAAAGGTGACAGATGAAACTGGACAGGGCAACGCCCTGGCCGATCAGACAGCAAAAGATACAGCATTTGGAAAGACAGGACACATGTATGTGGTAGATAGTACAGAGAAGGTTCGTCCCCATGAAATATTTGGGAACACAGTAGAGAGTGTCAGGAAGATACAGGATGAGGCAACTGAACAGGAGAGAAAGGAATGGGAAGAAGGGAAGGCCAAGATAGATGAAAATACGCTGTGCTGGACAGATCTGTCACAGAGGGAAAGATGGATGTTACCCGATGCATTCGTTCTGCCAGTAGTGACTATTGCCCATGGTCCTGCACACGTTAGTGCGAAAAGCATCTGTGATTTGCTTGATCCGGTTTGGTCTAATAAAAATATCAGAAGAGTAGCTGACCAACTGGTTCAATCCTGTATGATTTGTTTACAACATAACATAGGGAAGGGTGCCTCAGTCCCCGCTGGGCATTTTCCCCCACCAACGTATCCCTTTGAAGTACTACAAATGGATTATATTGAGATGGAAAGGTGTAATAACTTGAAATATGTCCTAGTTGTGGTCTGTATGTTTAGTAAGTGGGTAGAAGCTTACCCTACTAAAGATAATACTGCCCTTACCACCGCAAAGGTACTTCTGAAGGAGTTCTTCCCACGGTTTGGGGTCCCAAGGTGTGTCTGGTCAGATAATGGGAGTCATTTTGTAGGGCAGGTGATGAAAAGGGTGTGTGAAGGGTTGGGCCTCCGCCAGAAGTTTCATGCAGCTAACCACCCCTAGTCAGCAGGACTAGTTGAAAAATATAATGGCACACTTAAATTGAAGATGTCAAAAATATGCGCAGAACGCGGTATACGGTGGCCGGACGAGTTGCCCCTGGCTTTAATGTCCGTCAGGATGACGCCTCACTCTAGATCAGGGTTGTCACCCCATGAGATAGTGATGGGTAGGCCAGCAAATGTCTGGGGGGTCCCTCGACCTCACAAGTACTCAGAACTAGAACATCCTGTTTTGATGGACTATTTAAATGAACTCACTAATTCTTTGTGTTCTATTCACCAACAGATGCGTGAAGCACTCCCATCTGTATCCACTGATCCAGGTCACAAGATACTACCTGGAGACTGGGTCCTCACACAGAATTTCCAGCGGAAAAAGAGTCTCGAACCTCAATGGAAAGGTCCGCAACAGGTCCTTCTTGCTACTCGAACAGCAGTTAAAGTCGAGGGAGCTAAGAATTGGATACATGCATCCCACTGTAAGAAAGGACCCCTACTCGTACCCTCTGATGAAATAAAAAGTGGTGACCACCCGACGACTGAGGACCATTTCAGCAACACTACGCGGAGTGATAAAAAACAGAACAGCAGTGTGCTGCAGGAGGTTCCCTCAGATTTAGGTCACACTGTACCATACCACAATCCACAAGATACGATTTCCGCCCACGAAAATAAGAAAATGAAGAATGAACTGATTGCTTGTCCCCTGTATTAAGTCTGACGATAGCTGCAGGGCTGTGATTTTGACTGTCGGGCGGACCAGAGTGTGTCAATAGGACTGCTGGAATCACCCCACAGTGAAGCAACCACCTAGGTTGGACTGAACTGCTAGTGGGACAAGCAATAAAGAGAAATGGGTGTTATAGAAGAAGACAAGAGGAAAAAGAAGAAAATAAGTAATTTAAAAAGACTATTAGGCCCACATATTGCTTGTCTCACCATAACAATACTATTTTTGGTACTTCTTTCCTGCATTGGGTGGGTAATACATGATTCTGACTCAGAGGTCTCACCAACTACGCCACTGCCTCCAGAACTCAGCCATGTTTCCTTACCACCCCATGAGGAAGGACGACGTAAGGAATATGAAAACAATACCTTCATATCTATGTTACATCAACATCAGCTGGCTGTAAATAGAACAAATTGTTGGATATGTGGCTTGCTACCGAGTTCTGTGCAAAGAAGGTTGCCATATATTGCATTCCCTTTTTCTTTTGATGGCTCCTGCAGCGCCTGGTATGAACTATCAGCCATTTGGGCTACCTCAATGGATGCTACTAATTCCGGACTATTGGTCACCGACCTATACCGGTTATGCTGGCCCACTGGAACGAGAGTTTATGGAACAAAGGAAGAAAAGTCAGAATATGCTGACCGACGAAATAGGTCTACTGACATATATTTTTTATCCTTTAATACCACACCCCGGATTGGCCGAAGATGTTTTGTAACACAGGTCAAGGCTCCACTTTGTTTTCAGAAAAGTGGTAATAGAAGTGTAGGTGTCAGTAACTGTAATGCTACAGTAATATTGAATGGAACTAATTGGCCTACCATGATACCATCACAAAACTCATATTTTGTTTGTGGTAATAATGCCTACACCTCCTTGGTACCCACCTGGACCGGCACGCGTTACATTGCTTGGTTACTACCACCAAATTACACAGCTGGCTCTCAACACCACAGGACTCGGAGAGGGGTAATATCTGCAGAAGATACCTCAGCACAAGAAGCATTGGACTACTTTAAAGGAATCCTTCCATTTTGGGGCCCTATGATGAACAGTAGGGATATCAGACATCTCACACGAGTCGTGGAAGCAACAATAAATGAAACAGCAGGAGCTCTGAGTAACATCACTGCAGAGCTCGCTGCTGACCACCTTGTTACTCTTCAAAACAGAATGGTTCTTGACATTATCTTGGCAGACCGTGGTGGAGTTTGTACTTTGATCGGATCGAGCTGGTACATTTATATACCAGACAATGCCCCTTCAGTGTATAAAGCTATTCAAAGGTTGCATATGATAGCTTCCACAATACACCAAGACGAAGGAACATGGTCCTTGACCGACTGGTTTTGGGGCTTGATTTCCCAATGGGGCTGGGAGATACTAATATTCCTTTTTGTGCTTGCTGCTGTATTCCTCACCTGTTGTCTTTGTGTACAGTGCCTACCTGCTTTGTGCGGATGCTGTATGGCATCCTTTGCCCCCTGGCCTGTTCGCCCTCCTCAACACACGGCTATGCTGTCCCTTGAGCAGGAGACAAAAGACCTTATGTCCATTAACATAGACACTGAATGACGTTCAAATTTGCCTCACAATGGCAAAAGGAGGGATTGAGAAAATGTACATAAAGTTAATCATACACCATAGCTGCTAGGCATCTGTTTATCTTTATTATGTCGCCATGTGCTCGACAAACCTCTTGAACTTTGATGATTGACCTTGTGCTCGCAGCCTTGGGCTGCAATCTGCTTATCACTGCCATTTACTTTTTCCAATTACAGTTCAGAGAATTGTCGTGCTTAATCAGTAACTGCCAGAACAAGTTTGTACAGGTCGTTGCCACCTCCTGCCAGCTGCATCTGTACCTTCTCCCACCACACGTGTATCCCTGAAATATTCTGAAGACCGCAGAGGACCTTGAATACGATAGGGGTGGAGTTGTCCTCTGACTAAGCAGTTTTGTGTGTATATAAGGTTGGGTGCCCCAGAGTGAAGGGGCAGCCTCCATAGCATAGTCACTTTACTGTCCTGGGACACTGTATTAGCTCGAGCTATAATCCATGTAATAAACTTCTCTTTATTCCTCCACTTGGTGACTCAGTCTGATTTGTGAACTCTCTGCTAAACTGACCCTGAGGACAAGGGTGTCCCTCCACCGCTGGGAAGAGGACCCTGGGTGGGGGTCTAATCTTTCCTGGTTCCTCACTTCTATTATTGTTCTTAATATAAAGTTAACAATGTGAAGAACATGTCTTACAATTTATGTATGGGGCATGTGTTTAGTCGTGCAATTGTTCTAGGTATATATAGTTGTATCTCTTTAAATAGAATAAGTGATTCATGTGAGGAATGTTCATAGTCTTCTGGTTCGCAAGGTACTGAAGCTTGTAAGTTGAAGACTGGGGGTTGTACTGATGAGCGGACATCTGAATGCTGAACTGAACAACTTTCTCCAATAAACATTATAATTCAACTAAAGCGGACATAACCTTCTTAACAATGATAATATATTCTACATCTTCCCAGCCTTGTAATGCCTCGCACTGCTAATTGTTTTGTTCTTTGCTACTTGTTGCTTGAAAAAGTTAGAAAAAACAACAACCAAAACGTTACTGCCATAAGCGGATCACCGGTGAATAGCCCAATTAGTTGAGCACAATGGCTGCTGTTAAATCTAGGGTCAACAACTCAAGAAATCTCGGGATGCTAAAAACAGAGCCTCAACAATTATTTTTTTTAATTATGTTATGGCAGAGACAGGTGTAGTCACGAAAAATATAAGGTCAGTCCAACAGGGTTAGAGGCAGCATCTGTGATTGTGCATGGGGTGTCTGATTCCGGTCACGTTGGCACTGGTATGTTTGCCGAGGGGGGTCACAGCAATCCTGAGAATGACCACAAGACACATGGAGAGGAGAATCCCTCAGATAACGCAAATCTAAGATTAAGTGTTGGGGGAAGCTCATGTGAACAGCCCATCTCTGGCTAACTCCCCTGATGTGCGAAATGTCTGCTCTAGAACTGCTGCCATAATATACAAATATGATCAAAGCCCACATGCCCACCCCAAGCCTCAGCTACTCCCTCAGTTAAGGTTCTTCATGATACTATCTTCATTAAATAGCAAAGAGAACACCCTGTTGGGTTTGCTAGAGCTCAGGCCCACTATTTAATGAGACAACAAGCTGCCCCAATTTCCTCTGCTGCTCCAAAGACCTTTAATGGGACATATATGGTAGAAGCAGTGGAACTCTGAGTGAAATCTCCTGAACCAGAAAATTCACTTATTAGCAAACCTTTATCCATATCAGATGATGGTGTATCTAATTTACAGAATAAGCTGCCACTCCAGATTTCCAATATACCGGGCAGGGAGAGCTAATGCCTTCATCTGGGCCAGCTCAGGTAAATGCTGTGGACTCTCACTCATGTAGATTCAACAGAAGTGCTCAGTCCCTACTCACAAGGTGCAGCTTACCAAACATTATGAATCACTTTCCGGAGAAGATAGAGAGTGGTTATTCAAGCACTCAAAGAGCGCTGCACATCCTGGCTGAGGCTAGGGCCCAGGAAGTTAATGCTTTAAGACCCAATCAAAAGGAAGGATGTCTGAACTCAAAACATTTGGTAAGCTGTCCTTCCAAAGCATTAAACTCAGAGTTGCCCAGAGACGGGGCAGCCAAACAGCACTTCAATCTTTGACTCATCTAACATGGGTCCTAAAGAGGGAGAAAGGGCAGTTATGGGGGCACAATGTGCTACACCTTTAGACCCTCTGTGTACCTCCCTATACATCCGAAGCAGAGGAATCTGAGAACTCTACCCACTCCTTGACTTCAACATTTATTAAGACCATGCTCAAAACTATACTAAAGGATGTTCACCTGGTTAAAAGTAAAAGTAATCAATTCGCCCAGGCCGCTACATTTGAGAACCTGACACACAAAGTACTGTCTATTGAGCAACAAATTATTGAATTTGTGGATATCAATTAAACAACTGAAACCAAGATACAAACTCTGGTGGAGGTATCATCTCAGGTGGAAAGGAAGCAAGAGGTTATGGGAGAATAACTCTTTAAGGTAAATGTTAGGACCTTGAGAAATGATCCCGCAGATCCAATCGGCAAAGTTGGGGAGTACCAGAAGGAGTAGAGATAGCAGGAGGCATCAATAGCAAAGAGGCAACTATGACTAAATGTCTTGGAAAGCTCATTTCTACTCATGTCTTGTGTAACTCTAGAAGCAGTGAACAAGGAACTAATGATGTACTTTCCATTGGGTGAGCGTTGTGGAAGTGAGGGGAGGAGCGAGGGGTGAAGGGAATTTGGGACAAAACCAAAAAAAGAGAGTAAACAAGCATCCAAAGTTTGGAAATAAGACAACATGTGTTAGAGAATATATGAGCAGTAAAAGACTAGAGAAGAGAAATGGTTAACATTTTGCCACAGAGCATTCATGGCTTAAAAAGTGGGAGGAAGGTCATGTTTTTTTTCTGAAGCCTGGCATATGAAACCTGATATATTGACCCTGAAGGAGACCCACCTCACAAAAAAGGAGGTCGCAATTCACAATATATCTAAATGCCGTAGAGAGTACACTAAACCTACAATTTATTAAATAGTAAGTGCCACATACTGTTCAGGTCAGAGGGGAATTTCTATTGTAATTTTCAATAAGACACTCAGAGTTATTCAGTCTAAAATGAACCAAGAGGGTAGGTGGGCAATAGGGGAAAATAGTCGAACATGAAAGTAACAGTCACTTTATTTTAGCTAATTTATATGCACCCAATAATCAGAATCCCCAGTTTTTCACCGATTTGATGCTAGAATTAAGCAACATTAATATGTCTGTTACCATAATTGCTGATTTTTACTATATTCTGAGCCCTGTCCTTAAAACTAATGAAACCTCCCATACAGCACATGAATAGAACTAGGGCTAGCATAACTGATATGATGCATGCTTTGAAAGTAGTTGATATTAGGAGGGCGCAAAATCCAGACTCTCAGGGGTATACCTTTTTTCCAGAACCCATAGACAATATTCCTGGATAGACATTTCTTGGTTAGTTCTCTAATTGCATCCTCCTGTAAAGCTGAAATTTTACATCTTTTACATTCCGATCACTCAACTATTGTGCCGCAATGGGAAGACAATTGCCTTACTAATACAAACTTGTGCTGCTGCTTTTTTCCTAAATATATATTAGATCATTCTGATTATATTCAATATCCACAAACACAGGAATTCATATCAATGAATCAAAGGGTCAAGCTCATCCCTTTGTGGTTTGGGATACCATGAAATCCTTAATCAGAGGCATATTACAATCTTTCATTACCCAGATCTCAAAAGCAGGTAGTGAAGAAGAGTTTTTACCTAGGGGACTACTAAACAGTTTGATTCAACTCCATATTGCACAGATTATTTCTCTCTCTGAGGTGGAACAAGAAACCCAACTTAAAATGATGGGTTTACGAGATCATGTCACTGCATTATTAACCACCTGGATTAACAGAAAAGCCTTTCAAATGCAAGCTCTGGTATGTGAAAAAAACCAAAGAGTCAGGGAAGCTGCTGGCATGTTTTAGCCGGCTAGACATGTCAAAAACTACGATCACACAGACAAAGAATACATCAGGAGGGGGAGTTCTCTACTCAACATCCTAAGATTTTGTCTGTTTTTACCACATATTATTCTGCATTATATCAAGAGGAGATAGAGGGCAGTCTCGCAGACATTTGGGATTTTTCGAGTCCACCCTAGATGTCCCCAAACTAAACACTGGAGATAATAATATGCTTAATGCCAAGCTTTCAGCCAAAGAGGCTGCAGATATTGTTTCCAATCTGTCATTAGGTAAAGCCCCCAGGACGAAATTATGATCCATCCGAAATATATAAGACTTTGGCATCCATAATTACCCCATTACTGTTAGAGGTGCTAGGAGAAATCCATAACACAAGCTTCACTCCTTCCTCTTTGAATGACGCCATAATAGCAATATTAAGAAAAAAAAAAGATCAAGATCCTGTTGTGTAGCTCTTAACATCCTATATCACTTCCTAACACCGATTCTAAGATGCTTACAAAGCTTTTGGCTAATTGGATCAAGGGGATTATTTCTCAGTTGACATCACCTGAACAACACTTTTTCATTCCTTGCAAGGACACAAAGTCATACAAATCTTAATATGACATTGCTAAGTCAGGCTGAATCTCTTCAAGAACCATTAAATATCATCCTATTTGATGCTGAGAAAGCATTCAATATGGTGTCTTAGAGGTTTCTTTGAGAACTATGAAAGCAATGTAATATTAGCCCATTTTCATTAAGCTGATTCAAGCTATAAAAGCTATGTATCAAGCCACTAAGGCTTGTAATAATCTTCAGCGGGCGGTAACTCCATTTATCTGCATTACGTGAGGCACTCGACAAGGCTGCCTGCTGTCTACTGCCTTGTATGCTTTACATATGGAACCGTACATCACGCTTTTATGAAAGAACATTCCCAGCAATCCGAACTTACTCCTGGCTTTACCTCTGGCCGTTTATGCAGATGTATTAATATTCTCACACTGCCCTGACCCAACAATCAATATGGTGGAACAAACAGCCGTAGAGCTTGGTAATATTTCCGGCTATCAGTTGAATGCTCATAAAACTCAACTTCTCGGTGGGTGGGGCCACTCGTCACGATCCCTGAGTGACAGCTAGAGCCAGGTACCCAGGTCTTACCATTGCTCCTAGTATCAAACTTTGCTATGAATATAACTATATCACACAACTACAACAGATTAAGGCATTTTTGGCCAATTGATGTTGTATTGCTCAGTGGTATTCAGTCACAAGGACAGGAATATTAGACCGAATTGAATACAAGGCAATGCGTTAATTTTCCTATGTCAGCCCAGTTACTCACAATGCCTCCCAAGACTGAAACTGGGAATTAAGTCAGTCTCAGTAACCGCATAAAATAACTTTGTAATTTACTTCCATCACCTTTCCAACAGCTCTGTAGACTCATCATAAGCCACATTAATTTGGGAGGTATTTGGCAAAATGGCCAAGGAGGTAGAAAATACCTACAGTCATACTTTAGAAGGTGTCTTTTTAGGGGCTTCTAGGCGCTATCAAATCTTTCATTTAAGATAGCATGCATAAAGTAAGTATCCAGGCAGATATAAGGAAAGTACTAAAACTGAAAATTAGGCATTTTAAATTGAAATGCTGTGAATATCCCTGTCCTCAGCCATACTTATGAGTGGGGCTTGAGCTGCACATAAGCAGAGTATTTAAGAAATGTCCATTTCATTAACTCGAGCTGCTACAGCATACATGCCACTGGAAAAGGCAAAGGGATTCATCAAAGACCGTTTCTTTAAGCGCCGCACAGACAATACTCATGAAACACAATCATAATGATTTCTCCCGTAGGGCAGAGGAGCGTCGCTCCTCTGCCTAACATGCCCCCAAGGAATGAAAAATAAAATAGTAATAAAGTTTATTTATTACCATTTTATTTTCCAAACTCCTGTCCTAAACCGAGTTTTAGGACAGGGCTGGGCCAGCTGTGCATTTAAATTAAAAGTGCCCCGGTCTTTTTGGCCAGCAGTCTTGGGACAGCCAGCCAGACATGTGCACTTTAAACTTCTCTAACCCAGCTGTCCTAAGACAGCGGAGTGAGAGAAAGTACAGGCCTCCAGTGCTCTTGTGAGCGCTGAGAGAGGCCGCTCCCTCAAATCCTGGATACCAGCATGAAAGCAATGCCAGGATTGCTTCAGGGAATTTGCTGGAGCCAGAGAGAATGGAGCGAGGAAGATGTCGTGCAGCAAGCAAATTAAGTCTATTTTTTTACTTTTTATTTACACCACTCACCTTGCATGCATGCACGCATCAACAGCATATTTGCCCACCCCCGCACTCTGCCTACATGCCAGCCACTGCTGCACATAGTTTCGGTTTTCATGAGGGACAACTGCCCCATCCATATCAGAGTATGTGGAGACCCCACTGGGTCCAATAGCAGTCGAGGGGTCAGCGGGATCACAATTGGATAAGCACATGACATTGACATCACACTGGAAACCATGGTTGCACTTTCCAAATAGGAGTCACCAAAATGAATTCCGATTTCTGTCTCCTCACTTGAGAGAGCACTCTCTGAATCATGAAAAAGGGAGGGAATGCATAAAGCATCCCCGTCTCCCAAGACTGCAGAAAAGCGTCCACCCGACGCCAAAGGATCTGCTCTCCAACTGAAAAACCACATCAGTTGAGCATTGAGCCTCGAGGCAAAGAGATCTATCACACAAGCACCCCACTGAAGGTTCAACTTGTTGAAGATTTGAGGATTCAGTTTCCAATCGCTGCCATCCCTGAGAAAATGGGAATTCCAGTCTGCAATCAAATTGGCTCGACCCAGAATATATTCTGCAGTCACTGAAATGTGATGTTGCAGGTAAAATTGCCATAACGCTTTCACAATTTCCACTAGAACTTGGGACCTGGTCCATCCCATGCGAATGATATATTGCACAGCTGAAATGTTGTCCATCCGGAGAAGGATGCAACATTTCACTTGAGGAGGAGATAGGGAGCGAATTGCAAATGCTCTCGACAATAATTCCAGGCAGTTGATATGAAGACTCAGCTCCTCTTGAGACCAACGGCCTCTTGTCTGGACTGGGCCACAACGAGCACCCCAGCCCCAGCCCCAACCGCTGGTGTCTGACTCTATAATCACTTCTGGGCTTGATGCAAAGATGGCTCTGCTGTTCCATGCATCCATGTGTGATAACCACCAATCGATCTCTGCTCTGGCTTCGCTCGACAGAACAATCTGTTCCACATAAGATAAGCTTTTGCGAAGATGCAAAATCTTCAGCCATTGTAAGGCTCGATAATGAAGAGGTCCTGGAAGAATTGCTTGGATAAATGAAGCCAAAAGACCCACTAAACATGCAAGGGTCTTCAATGATATAGTCTGAGAGGCAAGGGCTCTCCTTAACTCTTTCTTGATGGAACTCCTCTTTGTCAGAGGCAACAACAATTGGGCTTTGATGGAATCTAACTGAAAGCCTAAGAATTCTATGAGACTTGATGGAGTCATCACCGACTTGTCTGAGTTGCTAAGGAATCCTAGGTCCTGAAAAAGTTGGACTGTCCAAAAGAGATGAAGGAGGACAGACTCTTCCGATTGAGCACTGATCAGGATATCGTCCAGATAAATAATGGTACGGAACCATCTTACTCTGAGAAGTTGAACCACTGGTCTTAAGAGTTTGGTAAAACACCATGGGGTGGACGAAAGACCGTAGGGAATACGACAAATTCGTACAAATGCTCTTGCCAGCAGAATTGAAGATATTGGTAGTGTGTTTGAATATAGGGACTGTCAGATAAGCGTCCTTGAGATCTAACAGCACTAAGAAGTCCCCTTCTTGAAGAAAATCGCTCAAGAATGGATGCCTTCCGTCTTGAAATTATGGTAAACTACCCATGAACTGAAATCTCTGAGATTGAGAACAAGACTAGATCCGCCTCCTTTTTTCTGAACCAGAAAAATAAAGCTGACGAACCATGTAGGATGTTGGCTCGCCCGGAAGATAGCGCGTTTCTGCAGAAGAAGCGCTATCTTGTTGACCATGAAGGAGCTTTCTGTTTGTTTTTTGATGATTTGTGTTTTGATAATTCCTTCCTTTATTGTTGTTAATATAAAGTTAAATTGTAAGACATGTTCTTCACATTGTTATGTATGGGGTATGTGTTCAGTCATGTGCAATTGTTCTAGGTATATATAGTTGTATTTCTTTAAATAGAATAAGTGATTCATATGAGGAATGTTCATAGTCTTCTGGTTCACAAGGTACTGAAGCTTGTATGTTGGAGACTGGGGGCTGTACTGATGAGCGGACATCTGAATGCTGAACTGAACAACTTTCTCCAATAAAAATTATAATTCAACTAAAGAGGACATAACCTTCTTAACAATGATAATATAATATACGCAACATGGTGTCGGCGTAATGGTGAGACCCACAAGCCACACCCACCGGAACTAAGTGCTGTACCTCCCCGCTGCCGCTTCCCTCGCCACGGCGGCTGGCGCAGAGAGAAATCGCCTGTGGACAACGCCGCAGAATCGTAGCTGTACCGGCCGCTACCGCCGCGGCTGCATTGCACGGAGTGGCAGCCGCCCTCCTCTTCACGGTAGCCGGCGGCCACCGTGACAAGAGTTGTCCCTCGGCGCCGGTGCAAGCCCGTTTTCGTGGCCTGCAATCCCCGCTCCTCGCGATTACGCAATCCCGGCAGTCATTGTAGCTACAGACTGCCCCCCGGAGAAAATCCAGCTGCGCAACCATAACGAGGACCCCCTCCCCCCACGGTAGGGAGCGACGATCCAAGGCAGCATTGGAGACAAGCTGAAGAGCTCCCATACCGGTAAGGGGGGGGGGGGGGGAAAAGTACAACAATCAACAATTAAAAAAAAAAAAAAAAACTCTGTCAAAGCACGAGGGCGCTATCCTGAACCAGTGAATCTTAGACTTTGTGGCTGTTCAAGAAAGTAGGGAAATAAATTTCACTCTGAATTCTTATTCGAGGAGGAGGAAGGAACTGAGAAACCGGGGGTACCTTTTGTTGATTATTTATGGAAGTGCATTAAGCATATGGAAGCCAATTGATACTTCAAATACGGAGAAACAATATTAACTAGCAGTCTCTGAATGTGCTAGCTTCATCCTGCTCTTCCCTTTTATCGCCAGGAAAATAGAGGAGAGGGGCTGAAGGGGGGGGGGGGGGGGGAAAGGGAGTTGAAGGAAAGGAATTTTCTTCTCTCCTGTAGGGGGGATAAGAAGAGGAGTCTTGGGAGGTGTCAATGCTCCCAGCTATGCATAGTAATACATCTTGGCATCTATCCACTCCCCCATGGTCACCGAGGAGTGTGATTGAACAAACAATATTGGATACATTAGCGGCTGCGGCGAGTATAATAAGATTTATCAGACTGTTACCTCATACAATAAGTATGGCGCCCAAAACTATCAGGAACTATGGAGACAAAAGTGTGGGCGCTAGAACAACACGTATTGGTAGAGATAAGAGAGAGACAGTTGGGTTAAGCAAGCGCTTGGCGTCAATGACTGGTAAAGCGGTTGGGAAGAACACGTCAGGACTGATGAAAGATGCCAAGACTAGCGACAGCACTACCCCCCACTGGAAATTAAGATGAAAAGTAAAAATCAATCTGCCATTACGGCTTTCCTTGCAGGCGGAGTGCAAGACAGCTCTTCTAAATATATAACTCCCTCCCCTGAAAGTAATGTGCCAGGAAAAGAGCCCACTCCTCTATGTATTAGCGATAAGGAGCCATGTATTGGAAATAAAGATCTCTCTGCTAAATGTACACAATACATAGAGAACCCGTTAGACATTCAAGATATTAACAGGGAAATAAGAGAGAAGGTGCATGGCCCCTCCGGAAATGGGCAGTTCCAAATACAAAAAGTGGATCGAAGTGAGCAGTGGGGTGATCAAAGTAGGAAGAAACTATAAGCACAACAGGACCTACAGTAGAAAACGACGACCCCACCAATCTTATAGAGGGCCCCAAAAAGCAGGATAAAAACTCCCTACTCACGGACTGGGGCAAAGATAGCAGTGACAAGTTTTATTCCTTGACCGAAGAGTCCGATCTCAGCAGCGCCGATCGTAGTCTTTGATGAGTCTGATGAGAGTGAATCATATGAGGCTGGCAACAATTCTCTAAACTGTGAATTTACAGTACGGCAGATTCGACAACGGAAATCCGCTAAACTACGCTCTGACTCTCAAGAGTGTCATGAAAATGCGGCATCAATGAGCGGTAGGACCCTAAGGTGGGATTACTCAGGCATTAGCTTAGCAGATACCCGAACTACGGGCAACCAGGCCCCCGCCAACGACAGAAAGGAAAGTGATATGGGAGCCTCTGCTGGGGATAGTGACAATTTGGCTAATACCCATGTGAATTGCACAGAGGCAGGGATCCTGCAGTCAATATATAACTCAATTAAAGAGCTACAAACTGAAACCAGGATCGAAAGCCGGCGCGCAAGGATTGCTACAAAGAAGCTGCAGGGGTCGGTCCGTAAAGTAGCTAAATCATGTATGGAAATTGAAGCTAAGCTATGCTCTATGGAAGATCGGATAGTGGCAGTCGAGGAGGATATGGATACTCTTAAAGAGCAGAGCGCTGCGAGAGACGGGCAAATGACAGATGTGATGTGGAAAATGGAAGATTTGGAAAACAGACAAAGAAGGAACAATCTACGTTTTCTGGGTAGGAAACAATATACAAGGCATATATGGCTAACCTTTTGAGTGGGGCCTTTCCAGAACTGGGGGACCGGGATTGGGGTAATGAGCTGCAGCGGGTTCACAGGTTCCCGATAATTCGCCGGAATGGGGTCAACGGGCAGACTCTAAACACCCAAGAGCGATTTTGGTATATTTTGGGAACTATTTAGTAAGACAGGAGATATCGGACAAAACTCCCCCTAATGCCCCACGCTCTGTTGACGGGGTTACTTTCTTTACCCGCCCCGATTTTTGTCACGCCACAGTGGAGTGGAGGTGGCGGCTCTGACAGCTTATTAAGCCATTCTTTGAGAAAGGAGGGGAAGCTTATCTGTTGGCCCCTGCCAGGCTTAAAATAGTAATGAACGGAAAAGTAAAAGTCTTTACTTCAGAAATCAAGGCAACAGAATACCTGATGGAGGCCAAACAATAGAGTAAAGAATTACTGGGAATCACAGGGAGGGTGGCACTTAGTGTACCGGTGGGTGGGTGGGCCGATGTATACACAACTCCAACATTCAGGCCATCAGGGGTCTGATTGCTCAACAGGGTGGGGGGCCAGTATCAGGGGGGGGGAGGGAGGAGGTCGGGGAGGGGTAAGGGGATACTGGTCCTGGGTGGGGGAAGGGGGGACGGGACGGGGAAAGCAGGAGGGGGTGGGGGGGAGGGATAGGGGTGAATCATGGGAAGAAAAAGGAAAGGAAACGATTAATGGAGGTGAGAGATAGGGGGAGAAGAAGTGGAAAAGGAAAGAAAGAGAATTCAAGAGACGGTGCAGTCAAATATGTAAACCTGAGGGATCACAAAGAGAAAAGATTTGAAATTACAAAAAGAAAGGGTTATGGCTAGACTTAGAATTGTGTCAATTAATATATGTGGACTGAATGATCCTCGTAAAAGAAGGAGAGTGGCCGAAGAATTAAAAAAATTTAAGGCAGATATTTTCTGCCTACAAGAAACACATGTGGAATACAAAAACTCTGGGGTCTTCGGCTTGCTTGGTATGAAGGCAATTGCTTGGTCAAAACAAGAAGCTAGAACTAAAGGGGTGGCGATTCTAGACCGGACTAATAAATTAAAATGTATTCGGCAGAAGGCAGATACAGGTGGAAGATGGGTAATAGTAGAATGTAGTTGCGGTCATAGTAGCTTTACATTATGTTCCATATATGGGGTAGTTACGGACGATCCAATAGTAATTGATACCCTCGCTATCGAGTTAACAGGATGGGCCCCTCCCTATATTATATGTGGTGATTTTAACTTTAATGGATCGTGGGAGGGACTACAGGATCTATTAACACCCACAACTGAGAAATACCAGGGGCGTAAACCTCGGGTATATAAGGCAATGGGCGCTATTCAGCAAGAATTAGGGTTAGTGGATGCCTGGGTAAAGCTGCGTTAGCCTGACCCCGGATATACTTATTATTCGGCCCCTCATACGAAATTAGCACGACTTGATTATTTTTTAATCTCTCCTGTATTTCTAAAACAAGCCAGGATTGAGCTATATTCACGGATGGTGTCAGATCATAATCCTTTAGTCCTGGATGTAGAGCTGGATGGGTTAGAACCAAAAGTTAGCAGATGGACATTTGAAAGGGGACTTCTAAAAGACCCAGAATACTGTGAGCATATGAGTAAGTGGATAACTGAGTTTTTGGGGTTAAATCAGGGGTCAGCCTCAGCAGAGATAGTCTGGGATACTCTGAAAGCAGGTATTCGTGGAGAAACATTAAGTTTTAGTATTAAAAGGCAGAAGGATGCTCGAGGGAGAATAATAGAGTCCCAAGCAAAGCTGCGGTTTGCAGAGAGACAACTGGCTATAGCTATAGAAACTGGAGTAGATATAAGGAGAGCGCAGGAAGAAGTTGCCATAGTAAAAGCGGCAGTAAATGAGGTCACAGCCCAAAGAATAGCAGAGAAATATTTGACACAGCGTGCACAAGGGTTTGAGTTTGGAGAAAAAGTTGGGCGGCTGCTAGCAATACGGACAACCCAGAAAACAGCAGCTGGGGTTATTAGGGAGATATCAGACTGGCAAGGACAGATAATATCAGAAGTGGGTGGAATCAGAAAGGTGTTCCATGGATATTATCAGGAACTTTATGATGAAACATCAGTATATTCGGATGAAGATATTTTAGAGTTCTTATACCCCATTAAGATGGAGAAACTAGATAAGAGCGACAAGTCATGCCTGGAAGAGCAGATAGATATTTCAGAAATAGAAATGGCAACGAGCAACCTGCCCACAGGGAAAGCTACTGGTCCTGATTCGATCCCCTTAGAATTTTATAAAACTTTTAAACCATTGTTGCTTCCGGTTATGTTAGAGCTGTATACTCAGGTACAGAATGGAGGGAAAATCCCCCCATCTTGGGATCTGGCTAATATAGTGGCGTTTCAGAAGAAGGGAAAACCCCCGCTAAATCCAGCCTCATATCGCCCAATCACATTAATAAATAGTGATGCTAAAATATATTCAAAGATCTTGGCAGCTCGATTATCGCTGGTGATTAAGAAGCTGGTTTCTCCGTGGCAGCATGGGTTTGTCCCAGGAAGAGATACAACTAATCATATTCAGAGAGTTTTAGCACTTTTTGACTCTACGGAAGTAGCAAAAGAACCTATGGCGGCTGCATTTTTGGATGCAGAGAAGGCATTCGATCGGGTGAATTGGAAGTATCTGTGGTACGTTATGGAGTATTATGGGCTAGGGAAGTAATTTATTATAGCAGTAAGGGCTTTATATAGATCCCCGACTGTTAGAATACAACTAATGGGAGGACAATCTGAGAGTATTTCGATGAGGAGAGGTACCAGGCAGGGATGCCCATGCTCTCCCCTCCTGTTTGCTTTGTATATAGACCCTCTGCTGAGACAGTTGGAAGAAAACAGTAAGATTCTACCAATCCATAGGCAGGGATGGGATACCAAAGTCTTAGCATATGCAGATGATATAGCCATACTTACCCCCTCTCCTGATTTAGTACTGAGAGAGATTGAAGTGGTGACGAAAAAATTCGGAAGGTTTTCCGGATACCTGTTAAATGGAGCTAAAACACAGCTGTTGGCTAATCAATACACAAATACTAAAGACACACGGAAGGTGGATAATGCAGTATATTTAGGTATTAATATTACACCAAAGGTAGATGAAGTTGTCAATTTAAATATAGATCCTATACTTGCAGAAGTTAGAGAAGATATGTGCAGATGGAATAACCTGCATTTAACTATTGTAGGGCGATGCAATATGGTAAAGATGATCTTCCTTCCGAAGCTGTTGTATCTATTTCGCGCTATACCACTGAACTTTACCAACTTAAAATTTAAAGAGATTGATAGAGTAATCATGAGATTTATATGGGCATATGGTAAGTGTAGGAGATCAAGCAAATTTATGTCTCTTCCTCGGGAAAGGGGTGGGTGGTCTTTACCGAATATAAAATTATATCAAATGGCAGCAGCTTTCCAGTACATGCGCCCGTTATGGGGGCCTAATAAAGGAGGAGTTATAGAAGCGGATCGCCCCAATATATATGAGTTGCAGATAGGAGCAGTAGCCAATGGGTGCTTGGTAACATATCACGAGCCTGGACATTATAAGAAAACTAGGCATAAGGTTTTGGGAGCGGCTCATAAGTGCTGCAGATTATGGTACAAAAAGAAAGGATTTGGTAGGTACAATTATTATACCATGATCGAGAAAAATCCACTGGTCCCTGAAATATTTCATGATAAATATATGGCAAACTGGTCCACCTTAGGTATAACCAGGCTAGGAAACTTTTTTGATAACTCTGGGGTAAAGTCGTTTCGAGGTCTTCAGGAACAGTATGGTCTAGAGAAAAGGGACTTCTTCAAATATCTACAGATAAGGGATTTTTTAGGGAAAAAAACAGGGGGGACCCAGGGATTCCAAAGCAACCAACTGCTGAATGATATTCTGGCTAATCCCAGTATAACTATTAGGTCAATTTATCCTTCCTTATTGGTAGAACAAACAGATGATCTAGAAAAGACTAAGGAGAGGTGGAGCAAGAAGCTGGCAGATGGGAGTAATAATTTTATGAGGTCACTGGAGTTGGGATATACTATTCTATTATCATCTTCCCTGCAAGCGCAACACTACAAGACTATGTTTGATCTGTATCATACACCAGCACACCTCGCCAAATGGGGATGTGTGTCAGGAATAAACTGTCCAAGATGTGGGATGTATGGTTCAGACATCATACATATGATGGCTACATGCGGGGAATTAAAGGCCTCAAGGGAAGGCATTCAATCCGTTTTGAAGGAGGTTTTGGGATATGATTTTGCCCTTACACCTGAGATCATGGTCTTTGGGACTGATGGCGAAATAGCTGGATCACATAGAGCGTTTATCTTTGTAGCTATGGCGGTGTTTCGAATTTGTATATCAACAGCATGGCCGGATTTACGACCCCCGTCCTGGCACCAATGGTTGCTAGACTGCTGTCTGTATACCATTTGGAGATGGCATTGTATGAACGGAAGGGGAAACAGGCTAGGGAAAAAGGGAAGGCAATATGGGGTCCATTTCAGGCCTGGATACAGGTCCATAGTGATCGGGGCCACCCCCTTCTGAATTAATGGGTTCCATCTTTAGATAGGATTGGAGGGGTGGTTAGGTTTTGTATTATGCATGATTTAACTGGGTGATGTTTTCCTTTTATCTTTTCCACTCTATGTCCTGAAAAACATTTTTTTTTTTAGTCTTCAATGTAAAATGACCCAAGAATATATGTGTTATATGTTTCCTTCCAATAATAATAAAAAATAAAAATAAAAAAAAAGATAATATAATATACATCTTCCCAGCCTTGTAATGCCTCGCACTGCTAATTGTTTTGGTCTTTGCTACTTGTTGCTTGAAAAAGTTAGAAAAAAACAACAACCAAAAAGTTACTGCCACAAGCGGATCACTGGTGAATAGCCCAATTAGTTGAGCACAATGGCTGGTGTTAAATCTAGGGTCAACAACTCAAGAAATCTAGGGATGCTAAAAACAGAGGCTCAACAATTTTTTTTAATTAACTTATGGCAGAGGCAGGTGTAGTCACGAAAAATATAAGGTCAGTCCAACAGGGTTAGAGGCAGCATCTGTGACTGTGCATGGGGTGTCTGATTCCGGTCACGTTGGCACTGGTATGTTTGCCGAAGGGGGTCACAGCAATCCTGAGAATGACCACAAGACACATGGAGAGGAGAATCCCTTAAATAACGCAAATCTAAGATTAAGTGTTGGGGGAAGCTTATGTGAACAGCCCATCTCTGGCTAACTCCCCTGATGTGTGAAATGTCTGCTCTAGCACTGCTGCCATAATATACAAATATGATCAAAGCCCACATGCCCACCCCCAAGCCTCAACTACTCCCTCAGTTAAGGTTCTTCATGATACTATCTTCATTAAATAGCAAAGAGAACACCCTGTTGGGTTTGCTAGAGCTCAGGCCCACTATTTAATGAGACAACAAGCTGCCCCAATTTCATCTGCTGCTTCAAAGAACTTTAATGGGACTTATATGGTAGAAGTGGTGGAACTCTGAGTGAAATCTCCTGAACCAGAAACTTCACTTACTAGCAACCCTTTATCCATATCAGATGATGGTGTATCTATTTTACAGAATAAGCTGTCACTCCATATTTCCAATATACTGGGCAGGGAGAGCTAATGCCTTCATCTAGGTCAACTCAGGTAAATGCTGTGGACCCTCACTCATGTAGATTTAACAGAAGTGCTCAGTCCCTACTGACAAGGCGCAGCTTACCAAACATTATGAATCACTTTCTGGAGAAGATAGAGAGTGGTTATTCAAGCACTCAAAGAGCGCTGCACATCCTGGCTGAGGCTAGGGCCCAGGAAGTTAATGCCCTAAGAACCAATCAAAAGGAAGGACGTCTGAACTCAACTTATGGTAAGCTGTGCTTCCAAAGCATTTAACTCAGAGTTACCCAGAGACTGGGCAGCCAAACAGCCATTCAATCTTTGACTCGTCTGACATGGCTCCTAAAGAGGGAGAAAAGGCAGTTATGGGGTCAGATTTGGGGGCACAATGTGCGACACCTTTAGACCCTCTGTGTGCCTCCCTATACATCTCAAGCAGAGGAATCTGAGAACTCTGCACACTCCCTGACTTCATCATTTATTAAGACCATGCTCAAAACTATACTAAAGGATGTTCACCTGGTTAAAAGTAATCAATTCGCACAGGCCGCTAAATTTGAGAACCTGACATACAAAGTACTGTCTATTGAGCAACAAATTATTGAATTTGTGGATATTAATAAAACAACTGAAACCAAGATACAGACTCTGGAGGATGTATCATCTGAGGTGGAAAGGAAGCAAGAGGTTATGGGAGAATAACTCCTTAAGGCAAATGTTAGGACCTTGAGGACCGATCCTGCAGATCCAATTGGCAAATTAAGAGTACCGAAAGGGGTAGAGATAGCAGGAGGCATCAATAGCAAAGAGGCAACTATGATTAAATGTCTTGGAAAGCTCATTTCTACTCATGTCTTGTGTAACTCTAGAGGCAGTGAACAAGGAACTAATGATGTACTTTCCATTGGGTGAGCGTTGGAAGGGAAGTGAGGGGAGGAGAGAGGGGGTGAAGGGAATTTGGGACAAAACCAAAAAAAGAGAGTAAACAAGCATCCAAAGTTTGGAAATAAGGCAACATGTGTTAGAGAATATATGAGCAGTAAAAGACTAGAGAAGAGAAATGGTTAACATTTTGCCATGAAACATTCAGGGCTTAAAAAGTGGGAGGAAGAAGGTCATGTTTTTTTCTGAAGCCTGGCATATGAAACCTGATATATTGACCCTGCAGGAGACCCGCCTCACAAAAAAGGAGGTCGCAATTCACAATATATCTAAATGCTGTAGAGAGTACACTAAACCTACAATTTATTAAATAGTAAGTGCCACATACTATTCAGGTCAGAGGGGAATTTCTATAATAATTTTCAATAAGACACTCAGAGTTATTCGGTCTAAAATGAACCGAGAGGGTAGGTGGGTAATAGGGGAAAATAGCCGTACATGGAAGTAACAGTCACTTTATTTTGGCTAATTTATGTGCACCCAATAATCAGAACCCCCCGTTTTTCACCGATATGATGCTAGAATTAAGCAATATTAATATGTCTGTTATCATAATTGGTGATTTTAACTATATTCTGAGCCCTGTCCTTAAAACTATTGAAACCTCCCTTGCAGCACACATGAATACAACTAGGGCTAGCATAACTGATATGATGCAAGCTTTGAAAGTAGTTGATATAAGGAGGGCGCAAAATCCAGACTCTCAGGGGTATACCTTCTTTCCAGAACACGCACACAATATTCCTGGATAGACTTTTCTTGGTTAGTTCTCTAATTGCATCCTCCTGTAAAGCTGAAATTTTACATCTTTTACATTCCGATCACTCAACTATTGTGCCGCAATGGGAAAACAATTGCCTTACTAATACAAACTTGTGCTGCTGCTTTTTTCCTAAATATATATTAGATCATTCTGATTATATTCAATATCCACACACACAAACACAGGAATTCATATCAATTATTCAAACAGTCAGCTCATCCCTTTGTGGTTTGGGATGCCATGAAATCATTTATCAGAGGCATATTACAATCTTTCATTACCCAGATCTCAAAAGCAGGTAGTGAAGAGATTTTAGCCAGGGGACCACTAAAAAGTTTGATTCAACTCCATATTGCATAGATTATTTCTCTCTCTGAGGCGGAACAAGAAACACACCTAAAAATTATGGGTTTACAAGACCATGTCACTGCATTATTAACCACCTGGATTAAGAGAAAAGCCTTTCAAATGCAAGCTCTGGTCTGTGAAAAAAAACAAAGTCTGGGAAGGTGCTGGCATGTTTTAGCCGGCTAGACACGTCAAAAACTATAATCACACAGACAAAGAATACATCAGGAGGGGGAGTTCTCTTCTCAACATCCCGAGATTTTGTCTGTTTTTACCACGTATTATTCTGCATTATATCAAGAGGAGATAGAGGGCAGTCTCGCAGACATTTGGGATTTTTTGAGTCCCCCTAGATGTCCTCAAACTAAACACTGGAGATAATAATATGCTGAATGCCAAGCTTTCAGCCAAAGAGGTTGCAGATATTGTTTCCAATTTACCATTAGGTAAAGCCCCCAGGACCAGATTATAATCCATCTGAAATATATAAGACTTTGGCATCCATAATTACCCCATTGCTGTTAGAGGTGCTAGGAGAAATCCACAATACAGGATTCACTCCTTCCTCTTTGAATGACGCCATAATAGCAATATTTAAAAAAAATAAAAATAAAATACCCTGTTGAGTGTAGCTCTTAACATCCTATATCACTTCCTAACACCGACTCTAAGATGCTTACAGAGCTTTTGGCTAATTGGATCAAGGGGGTTATTTCTCAGTTAACATCACCTGAACAACACTGTTTCATTCCTGGCAAGGACACAAAGTCATACAAATCTTAGTATTACATTGCTAAATCAGGCTGAATCTCTTCAAGAACCATTAAATATCATCCTATTTGATGCTGAGAAAGCATTCAATATGGTGTCTTAGAAGTTTCTTTGAGAACTATGCGAGCGATTTAATATTAGCCCAATTTCATTAATCTGATTCAAGTTATAAAGCTATATATCAAGCCACTAAGGCTTGTAATAATCTTCAGCGGGCGCTAACTCCATTTATCTGCATTACGCGAGGCACTCGACAAGGCTGCCTGCTGTCTACTGCCTTGTATGCTTCACATATGGAGCCGTACATCACGCTTTTATGATAGAACATTCCCAGCAATCCGAACTTACTCCTGGCTTCACCTCTGGCCGTTTATGCAGATGTATTAATATTCTCACACTGCCCTGACCCAAAAATCAATATGGTCGAACAAACAGCCGTAGAGTTTGGTAATATTTCCGGCTATAAGTTGAATGCTCATAGAACGCAACTTATCTCGGTGGTGGGGCCACTCGTCACGATCCCTGAGTGACAGCTAGAGCCAGGTACCCAGGTCTTACCACTGCTCCTAGTATCAAACTTTGCTATGAATATAACTATATCACACAACTACAACAGATTAAGGCATTTTTTGGCCAATTGATGTTGTATTGCTCAGTAGTATTCAGTCACAAGGACAGATTAGACCAAATTGAATACAAGGCAATGCGTTAATTGTTCTATGTCAGCCCAGTTACTCACAATGCCTCCCAAGACTGAAACTGGGAATTAAGTCAGTCTCAGTAACAGCATAAAAGAACTTTGTAATTTACTTCCATCACCTTTTCAACAGCTCTGTAGACTCATCATTAGCCACATTAATTTCGAAGGTATTTGGCAAAATGGCCAAGGAGGTAGAAAATACCTACAGTCATACTTTAGAAGGTGTCTTTTTAGGGCTCCTAGGCGCTATCAAATCTTTCATTAAAGATAGCATGCATAAAGTAAGTATCCAGGCAGATATAAGGAAAGTACTAAAACTGAAAGTTAGGCATTTTAAATTGAAATGCTATGAGTATCCCTGTCCTCAGCCATATTTATGAGTGGGGCTTGAGCTGCACATAAGCAGAGTATTTAAGAGATGTCCATTTCATTAAGTTGAGCTGCTACAGTACACGAGCCACTGGAAAAGGCAAAGATATTCATCAAGGATCGTTTCTTTATGCGCCGCACAGACAATACTTATGAAACACATAATCATAATGGTTTCTCCATTAGGGCAGAGGAGCGTCGCTCCTCTGCCTAAAATGCCCACAAGGAATGAAAAATAAAATAGTAATAAACTTTATTTATTGCCATTTTATTTTCCAAACTCCTGTCCTAAACCGCGTTTCAGGACAGGGCGGGGCCAGCTGTGCATTTAAGTTAAAAGTGCCCAGGTCTTTTTGGCCAGCCAGGCGTGCACTTTAAACTTCTCTAACCCAGCTGCCTAAAGACAGCGGAGTTAGAGAGAGTACAGGCCTCCAGTGCTCTTGTGAGCGCTGAGAGAGGCCGCTCCCTCCAATCTTGGATATCAGCATGAAAGCAGTGCCAGGATTGCTTCAGGGAATTTGCTGGAGCCAGAGAGAAGAGCGAGGAAGATGTCGTGCAGCAAGCAAATTAAGTGTTTTTTTCTCTTTTTATTTACACCACTCACCTTGCATGCATACACCAACAGCATCCGCACTCTGCCTACATGCCAGCCACTGCTGCACATATTTCGTTTTTCGTGCACACATTTACAATTCTCTTTTTAAGAGATCACGAAAAACACTGTGAGAAGACGCAATCTTGCTATGTTTATGTGGTAGTTCGCCTCAAATGGTTAATCAAAACGTGCAGTTCATGGCTGCCGTGACGAAACTGTTGACGTAATAAGACATCTTAATTATATTGTGGGGCAGGCAGACAGGAGGAACACATTTTTATTAGCGCCTGTAACCCTGTTTTTTTATGGGATTGTTGTGCATGTTTTTATGATAGATACATAGATAGATAGATAGATAGATAGATAGATAGATAGATAGATAGATAGATAGATAAAGTTAGATAAGCTAGATAGATAGATCTTTTATAAAGCTTAAACCAGTCCCAAGGGCATTGGAGCACTTTACACGAGCATCAGATTAGGCAACACAAGGTCAGATTTCTTGTGCTTCTAGGCACGGGTGATTAACTGATTTGCCCAGAATCACAGGTTGTTGAGTGATGCCGGGACTGGAAACTGTTTTCCCAGTTCCAAGTCGGCAGCTCCCACGTTAGGCCACATCTCCTTGTGCTCCTTATGCAATGCATAAAGATAATTTATGAAATGCCAAGCTGTGGCGCTTTGGTAAGTGCAAGGATCGTCACATCGCCTTGGATGTGGTGAACGTCCTGGCCCCACTCGAATGCTCACTCAGTGTCTTTGCTTGATGCTTAACGGGTCTTATTAGGACTGTTTCGGAAGTACTTCTTGAAGGATACTGCTAAAGCGGTCCATTCCTTTTGTTGTTCGGCTCTATTTCATTGTTTTGTATTGTTTGTTATTCAGCACTCTTCTTGCTCTCTTGTAAAGCGCTCTAATAATCATTTTAACTAACAAAGAGATCACCAACAAAACTTTAGTAGAAGTACAAATTTAATTACTTACGGAGCGTAATTCCCCGTCACAGAAAGTTAATGGACACGAGGAAATAAATTATTAGTCATTTAGTGCCCTCTTGTGGCATTACTCAATACAAGCTTCAAAAAAACTAGAGACCGTGCGCCAACATACGTGTGGTTTTATTTGAATAGCATTTAAAGCAAGAAACTATTTGAGGTGCACCGCTTTATAATCTTGTAAAGCGATTACTGATATTTGCTTCCTTGGGACTGGATTTGCGCCCTACTGCAAACATGTAACTCAAAATCTTATCTGAAACACTCTTTAAGAGGTTCCCCCAAATCTGCTCATAATGTAAGGCGCGAGGTGAGGTTTTGTGCACGCGTGGAAGTAATTTGCGTAATTCTACACAGCGCAATCACGCAGAATTACCTAGGAATTCCACAGAATGACCTGAGAAGACTTGATGGACGTGAGGCTGCATTTTACGCTAAGAAATACCTCTAAATGCAACAGAACACACATAGCAAGTGTGAGCAGCCGCTGCGCAATCTAAATGTAGTCTTGGGGAACAATTTCCCCCCAACTCACATTTAGCACTATTTTCTTAGCATCAGATGCACTCTTGCATCCAAAATGAACATGAGGATGTATTTTGCCTCAAGAAATGCCACTAAATGCAGCAGACCACAAACGGGGATGTGCTCTTTCAGTAGATCCTCTCCAATCCCTCCCCCCCAAATTAAGTGAAGAGTAATTGTTGGTAATTCCTCATCAAAGATAAACGCAGAATTACAAAAATGACTCAGGTTACTCCGGGGCAATTGAAATTCTGCCCAGGCCTATTGTCGTCATTGAATTCTACAGCGAAAGTTCCACTATTGTACAGCGTTAAGTGTACAGAAACAGAATTGTGTAAAATTAGAGACATCAAGTCTCTAAACATGAGGATTTTCATTACATGGAGCTATATACCCAGATACTGCACGTTAGGTCACTGTTTAGACCGTACAGGAGATGTGCAGAGCACTGAAAGATTCCTAATGTACAAGTTACTTACCTTCGGTAACGAAATATCTGGTAGAGACATATTCTAGTTGCAGATTCCTTACCTTAGAATTTTCACCCAGGCGTCAGACTGGATCCAGAGATTTTTCTTCGAGCAATACCCTTGTGCGTCGGTAGGTGGAGTCGGTCGACTCCACAGACGTCGTAGTCGCCGTGATGACGTTGGGAGTAGTACATCAGTTTCTTTTCACAACTTTCCACGCCAGAGCCGCTAGGAAAACTGAGATTGGTGCGTCAGAGCTAAGGATCTGAAGAACAAGTTATTTACCTTCGGTAACGCTTTTTCTGGTGGATACAATAGCTATCTGTGGATTCCTAACCTTATGAATTCGTCCTTGGGCCAGCATCTGACGGAATGTCTTCCCAGCTCTCCACGTCGGCGAGGACATCACAATTGCACGGCTCCACGTGACTCCGTCTGACGTCACCATGCCAATAAGAGGTCCTCGCCGGCGTGCTGACGTCAGTTTCACCCATTTTTACGTGCCTTTGAGGCAAACAGGTGAGAACCGACCCACAATAACACCAATAGATGTATACATACAAAAAACCTTCATGATGCTACATAATCAACAAATACGAGAAAAACATCCAAATATACATACAGGGAGTGCAGAATTATTAGGCAAGTTGTATTTTTGAGGATTAATTTTATTATTGAACAACAACCATGTTCTCAATGAACCCAAAAAACTCATTAATATCAAAGCTGAATATTTTTGGAAGTAGTTTTTAGTTTGTTTTTAGTTTTAGCTATGTTAGGGGGATATCTGTGTGTGCAGGTGACTATTACTGTGCATAATTATTAGGCAACTTAACAAAAAAAAAATATATACCCATTTCAATTATTTATTATTACCAGTGAAACCAATATAACATCTCAACATTCACAAATATACATTTCTGACATTCAAAAACAAAACAAAAACAAATCAGTGACCAATATAGCCACCTTTCTTTGCAAGGACACTCAAAAGCCTGCCATCCATGGATTCTGTCAGTGTTTTGATCTGTTCACCATCAACATTGCGTGCAGCAGCAACCACAGCCTCCCAGACACTGTTCAGAGAGGTGTACTGTTTTCCCTCCTTGTAAATCTCACATTTGATGATGGACCACAGGTTCTCAATGGGGTTCAGATCAGGTGAACAAGGAGGCCATGTCATTAGATTTCCTTCTTTTATACCCTTTCTTGCCAGCCACGCTGTGGAGTACTTGGACGCGTGTGATGGAGCATTGTCCTGCATGAAAATCATGTTTTTCTTGAAGGATGCAGACTTCTTCCTGTACCACTGCTTGAAGAAGGGGTCTTCCAGGAACTGGCAGTAGGACTGGGAGTTGAGCTTGACTCCATCCTCAACCCGAAAAGGCCCCACAAGCTCATCTTTGATGATACCAGCCCAAACCAGTACTCCACCTCCACCTTGCTGGCGTCTGAGTCGGACTGGAGCTCTCTGCCCTTTACCAATCCAGCCACGGGCCCATCCATCTGGCCCATCAAGACTCACTCTCATTTCATCAGTCCATAAAACCTTAGAAAAATCAGTCTTGAGATATTTATTGGCCCAGTCTTGACGTTTCAGCTTGTGTGTCTTGTTCAGTGGTGGTCGTCTTTCAGCCTTTCTTACCTTGGCCATGTCTCTGAGTATTGCACACCTTGTGCTTTTGGGCACTCCAGTGATGTTGCAGCTCTGAAATATGGCCAAACTGGTGGCAAGTGGCATCGTGGCAGCTGCACGCTTGACTTTTCTCAGTTCATGGGCAGTTATTTTGCGCCTTGGTTTTTCCACACGCTTCTTGCGACCCTGTTGACTATTTTGAATGAAACGCTTGATTGTTCGATGATCACGCTTCAGAAGCTTTGCAATTTTAAGAGTGCTGCATCCCTCTGCAAGATATCTCACTATTTTTGACTTTTCTGAGCCTGTCAAGTCCTTCTTTTGACCCATTTTGCCAAAGGAAAGGAAGTTGCCTAATAATTATGCACACCTGATATAGGGTGTTGATGTCATTAGACCACACCCCTTCTCATTACAGAGATGCACATCACCTAATATGCTTAATTGGTAGTAGGCTTTCGAGCCTATACAGCTTGGAGTAAGACAACATGCATAAAGAGGATGATGTGGTCAAAATACTCATTTGCCTAATAATTCTGCACTCCCTGTATGTATATATAATATTTATATATACAAATACCACATATCCTAGTGCAAACAGGCAGGCAACGGGGAGGAGGTTGGGACTGTGAGGAATCCACAGGTAGCTATTGTATCCACCAGAAAAAGCATTGCCAAAGGTAACTTGTTCTTCTGATGGATACAACTACCTGTGGATTCCTCACCTAATGAATAGAGTCCCAAAGCAGTACCACACTCGGAGAAGGGTGCCTGCCCGATTACAATAAGAAATCCTGTAATACAGAACACGCAAAATGTCCGTCCCTCCTAACCTCCGAATCCAAACCGTAATGTTTTGCGAAGGTATGGTGGGACGCCCAAGTTGCCGCTTTACAAATGTCCACCACTTGTACACCCCTTGCTAGGGCCTAAGTGGCTGACTTAGCCCTGGTGGAATGGGCTCTGATACCCTCTGGGGGAACTTTCTTTGCCAACGAGTAGCAAACCTTGATACAAAGAACGACCCACCTGGAGATTGTTCGTTCATGGACTGCTCTGCCCTTTCGCTGTCCAACATATCCCATGAACAGCTGATCCTCTAGCTGAAAGTCTTTTGTCCTCTCAATATAAAAACTGAGAGCCCTTCTGGGGTCCAATCGATGGAGTCTCTCTTCCTCATTTGAGGGATGAGGAGGAGGGTAGAAAGATGGAAGGGTAATCGTTTGCCCCATATGAAAAGGAGTGACAACTTTTGGCAGGAAAGCCGCCCTGGTTTTCAGTACCACTTTATCAGGGAAAAACAAGGTAAAGGGGGATTTTGCAGAAAGAGCTTGAAGCTCTCATACCCGCCTAGCCGAGGTTATTGCAACTAGAAAAACAGTCTTAAGAACTTAAAACCTTAACGAACAAAAGTGCATGGGCTCAAAAGGCAAACCCATCAAGTAAGTTAAAACTAGATTTAGATCCCACTGAGGCATATGAAAAGGCGTGGGTGGAAACATATTAAGCAAACCCTTTAGAAACCTAATTACAATAGGTGACTTAAACCGAGAGGGCTGATCTGGGAGGCAAAGAAAAGCGGATAGGGCAGCCAAATACCCCTTAACTGTAGTCACCCTACAACCATTCTTTGCTAGTTCTAAACCGAATAATAAAATATCAGAAAGGTGGGCCTTCAAGGGATCAATCTGTCTCTCTCAACACCAAACCACAAATTTTGCCCACCTACCGGCATAAATGGTCTTAGTGGAGTGTTGCCTTGGCGATAAAATATCATCCACTACATCCGGTGGGAGAGAAAAGGAACTCAGGTTGCCCATTCAATCTCCAGGCATGAAGGTGCAGGCTCTGGAGGTGAGGGTGTAGAACCTGCCCCTGCGACTGCGAGAGGAGGTCTGCCCTGTGAGGGAGACGGAGCGGTGGGCACAGTGAGAGTTGGAGAAGGTCCATGTACCACACCCTTCTTGGCCAATCCGGAGCTATTAAGATGACTTGGGCCCGGACTTGGTGAATCTTCCTCAGATCCCGAGGAATCAAGGGTATGGGGGGGGGAAACGCATAAAACAACTTGCCACACCAGGACATCTGAAACGCGCCCCCCAACGCTCCTTGCACCGGATACTGGAGGCTGCCGAATGTCGGGCAGTGCGCATTCTCCCGAGTGGCAAACCGATCTACCGGAGGAGATCCCCACATCTGAAAGATGTAAAGGACCAGGTCTGGATGGAGACGCCACTCGTGATCGGCCGAGAAGTGCCAACAGACTGCCCGCATGTACATTCAAAACTCCGGCCAAATGATTTGCCATCAAGCACATCTGATGGTCCTGAGCCCAGGACCAGAGCCGCAGAGCCTCTCTGCAGAGAAGGTACAACCCTACTCCTCCCCGCTTGTTGATGTACCACATCGAGGTAGTGTCCGTCAGGACTTGAACCGACCGACCACAAAGGGAAGGGAGGAAGGCCTTGAGAGCCAGACGTATCGCCCGCAATCCTAACAGATTGATGTGAAACATCTGTTCCGCTGGAGACCAATGACCTTTGATCTCCAGGTCCCCCAGATGAGCTCCCCACCCTAGAGTGGAAGCATCCGTTATAACCGTTGTCACCGGTGGTGGTAGTGAAAACGGCCTTCCTCGAGAAAGATTCTTGTCCACAGCCCACCATTGGAGATCCACTGCAGCGTCCCTGGAGATCTTTACCAATTCCTCGAGATCTCCTCTGTGTTGAGACCACTGCCAACGGAGACACCACTGAAGAGCCCTCATATGCCAGCGTGCATGAGTGACCAACAGAATGCAAGAAGCAACAGACCGAGCAGGCGAAAGACCTTGAGGACCGGAACAACCGCTCCCTTTCGAAACATTGAAAATCAACACCTGAATGTCCTGAATCCTCTGAGGCGGAGGGTAGGCTCGATTCAATGTTGTGTCCAGTACTGCCCCTATGAACAGGAGGCGTTGAGAGGGCTCCAGGTGAGATTTGGGCACATTTACCGAAAAGCCCAGATCGAACAACAACTGGGTTGTCATCTGCAGGTGATGCAGCACGAGCTCTGGAGACTTGGCTTTGATCAACCAATCGTCCAGGTAAGGGAATACAGCTATTCCCTTCCTCCTGAGACTTGCCGCAATCACTGCCATCACCTTCGTGAAGACTCGAGGTGCGGAAGTAAGCCCAAACGGAAGGACCGCAAATTGGTAGTGTTGCGATCCCACCACAAACAGGAGATACTTCCTGTGTGACTTGAGTATAGGGATATGAAAGTACGCATCCTGCAAGTCGACAGACACCATCCAATATTCTTCGCCCAATGCCAGAAGTATCTGTGCTAGAGTCAGCATTTTGAATTTCTCCTGCTTGAGGAACCAATTCAAAATCCTCAGGTCCAGGATTGGTCTCAAACGACCGTCCTTCTTGGGGATCAGGAAATATCTTAAATAACAGCCCTGACCCCTTTCTTGCTCTGGAACCAACTCCACTGCACCTTTTGACAACATGGTCTGAACCGCCTGTTGCACAACAGGAGATGGTCTTCTGAGCAAAATGAGGGACGGGGAGGGATGGGAGGAGGAAACTCCTGAAAAGGGAGAGCATATCTCCTTCTCACAATATTCAGTACCCATGAGTCCAATGTAATCGACTCCCACGCGCAAAGAAAAAGACGTAGCCTTCCCCCCTACAGGAGAGGTATGGTCGATAAAGTGGGGAAAACTAGGACTGCTTCCCTTGCTGTTGTCCTCCAGAGGAAGAGGTTGACGAAGGGTGCTGCTGGGCGTCCCCAGGAGCTCTAGCCCTCCCCTGCCCTCTAGAGGATCGATATGGAGGACTGGCAGGCTGCTGGACTGAAGACTGGGGCCTTCGAAAAGCTGCCCCACGACCGAACCCCCTAAACCTGCGAAAGGATCTAAAAAGGGTAGCAGAAGTGGCTTGCAACCCTAAGGACTTCACCGTGGCCCGGCTGTCCTTAAAATGTTCCAGGGCAGAATCTGCTTTCTCGCCAAACAGCCTTTCTCCATCAATGGGCAAGTCTAATAATGTGGTCTGCACATCAGCTGAGAAACCCGAAGACCTTAGCCAAGCGTGCCTTCTGGTAGCAATAGATGTTCCCATTGACCTGGCCATCGAGTCTGTGGAGTCCAGCCAGACTGAATAATCTGTTTTGCCGCAGCCTGTACATCAGAAAGGAGCGCCCCAAATGGTCTTTGAACCTCCTGAGGCAGATCTACAACCATAGCCTTTGCCGAATCCATGAGGGCGTGGACATACCTGCCCAGCACACAGGTAGCGTTCGCTGCCTTGAGAGCCATGCTGCAAGATGAAAAGATATTTTTTGCAGATTGCTCCATCCGCTTGGATTCCCTGTCAGATGGGTTCACAGAGAAAGATACAGGAGCAGACTTTGTGGAGCAAGAGGCCTGAACTACCAGACTCTCCGGGGTTGGATGGCGTGACAAAAACCCTGGATCACCAGGCACTCCTCTATGCCTCCTAGCCACAGCTCTATTAACTGCTGGAGACGAAACCAGCTTTCTCCACAGGTCTAAGATGGGTTCCGTTAACGCCTCATTGAAAGACAGCAAAGGGTCAGAAGAAGTCGTAGAGGGATGCAGCACTTCAGTTAACAAGTTGGTCTTTATCTCCGCTGCAGACAAAGGCAGTTCCAAAAAGTCAGCAGCCTTTCTAAACACAGAGTGAAATGTTGTCGCCTCTTGTGTGAACTTCCCTAGTGAAGATAAGTCCCATTCCGGGGAAGTATCCAGCCCAAGCCCTCATACTCTCCCCAAGAGCTCGACAATTTCACCTTCCTCCAGCTGTCGCCGGTATTCCTCCTCTTCCAGGAGACGCAAGGCCTTCCTGCGTGATCTCAAATGAGACTCCAACCTCGGTGTCGACATTGAATTCGCTGACGCCGAAGACACCACCTTCAAATTCCGACAAGGCACTGGAGAGAATGGTTGACTCCGAGACCCATCACTCGGACCAGGCGTTGGCGCGGACTCCAACGGCACCTCCACCGGAGCCGTCCGACGCGGCGACTGTAAAGGCCCAGTTGGCGACGCCATAGACAAAGCACCCTGAGGTGAAATCATCGGTGTCGCTCCAGTACCTTCAGCATGGCAAAATGGCATTAACGGCGCAGTCTTGTATGGAGCCGGGGAGCCCAAACCAAACACCAATGGCCCCATGGGACCAGCCGGTGCACCAACACCAGGGGCCACTGTCTGAAAGACCGCATACATGGCATTTAAAAATGCCACCGGATCCGCTCCCGGAGCCGGGAAGGCAGGATACCGCTGGTCTTGCTCCTGTTGCTGTCCAACTAACTCCTGTGGAGCCGGAGAGAATCGAGGACTATGAGAAGCCACCTCACAGACTGACGGCGCCGGAGAAGCCTCCGGACTCTGGGGCTCCGAGTCACCATCAGGCTTACTTCCCACTTATCATGGCGCCAACGAGATGGGGATCTTGATCTCGAACAACTCCCAGCCGAAAGGCGCTGAGAGTCGTGATGGCGCCGCTTCTAATGCTTCTTCGAAGAAGCGTGGGAAGAGGATCTCTTATGGCCTCTATGACCCTTTTTAGCTTTTGCCAAAAAGAGCTTGGCCTCCCTCTCCTTCAATGCCTTAGGGTTCATGCTCTGGCATGACACAGACTCCTCGACGTCATGCTCAGAGCTAAGGCACCAAAGACAATCTTCATGTGGGTCTGTGACCGACATCCAACCACGGCGCACTCTGCATGGCTTAAACCCAGATTTCATTGGGGGGACTTTGTAACCACAAGAGCTACAGTAGATACACCAACCGAAGCTAGCCAGGAAAAAAACGTTAGCGTCGAAGGCACGGAAAAAAGGAAACTGACGTCAGCACACTGGCCAGGACCTCTTATTGGCATGGTGACGTCAGAAGGAGTCACGTTGAACCGTGCAATTGTGACGATCTAGTCGACGTGGAGAGCTGGGAAGAAGACTTTCCATCAGATGCTGGCGCAAGGACGAATTCATAAGGTGAGGAATCCACAGGTAGTTGTATCCATCAGAAAGAGGGAATCCTTGTCCCGAGAAATCAGTTGGCCAGTGGGGAGGATGGGTGCGCGGTAAGGAATCCGCAACTAGAATATGTCTACCAGATATTTCGTTACGGAAAGGTAAGAAAATTGTACATCTGATAGAGACTTCTAGTTTCAGATTCCTTAACTTAGAATAGATATCCAAGCAATGCCATCCTCAGTGGTGGGGTGCGATCCAAGATCATACTAGTAAGTCCTGCAGGACCGAACGACCAAAGTAGCTGTCTCCACAGACCTGACTATCCAGGCAGTAATGCTCAGCAAACGTGTGCAGGGATGCCCACGTAGCTGCCTGACAGATATCCAAGACAGGAACTCAGCGTGCTAACACAGTGGAAGCAGCAGTTGCTCTGGTAGAATGAGCATGCAATCCTTCAGGAGGTTGCTTTTTAGCCAAAGCGTAGCACAGTTTGATGCAAAGAAGCACCCATCGAGAGATGGTACGCTTTTGCACTGCCTCCTTGGCATGGTTACCCCCTGACTTTTTGCCTTTGCTGATGCCAAGATATGATTTGAAAGTGTGCTGAGGGCTGCTAACCAGGCCCCAGCACCAGTGTTCTTTCCCTAAAACTGTACCTTTGTTTTCACAATTGGCACACCCTGGCATCCAGGTAAGTCCCTTGTAACTGGTACCCCTGGTACCAAGGGCCCTGATACCAGGGAAGGTCTCTAAGGGCTGCAGCATGTCTTATGCCATCCTGGGGACCCCTCACTCAGCACAGACACACTGCTTACCAGCTTGTGTGTGCTGGTGGGGAGAAAATGACTAAGTCGACATGGCACTCCCCTCAGGGTGCCGTGCCAACCTCACACTGCCCATGGCATAGATAAGTCACCCCTATAGCAGGCCTTAAGGCAGGTTGCACTATACCATAGGTGAGGGCATAGGTGCATGAGCACTATGCCCCTACAGGGTCTAAGCAAAACCTTAGACATTGTAAGTGCAGGGTAGCCATAAGAGTATATGGTCTGGGAGTCTGTCATACACAAACTCCACAGCACCATAATGGCTACACTGAAAACTGGGAAGTTTGGTATCAAACTTCTCAGCACAATAAATGCACACTGATGCCAGTGTACATGTTATTGTGAAATACACCCCAGAGGCATCTTAGAGATGGCCCCTGAAAACATACCAGTGTGGGCTGACTAGTTTTACCAGCCTGCCACACACCAGACATGTTGCTGGCCACATGGGGAGAGTGCCTTTGTCACTCTGTGGCCAGGAACAAAGCCTGTACTGGGTGGAGGTACTTCTCACCTCCCCCTGCAGGAGCTGTAACACCTGGCGGTGAGCCTCAAAGGCTCACCCCCTTTGTTACAGCGCCACAGGGCATTCCAGCTAGTGGAGATGCCCGCCCCCTCCGGCCACGGCCCCACTTTTGGCAGCAAGGCCGGAGGAGATAATGAGAAAAACAAGGAGGAGTCACTGACCAGTCAGGACAACCCCTAAGGTGCCCTGAGCTGAGGTGACTCTGACTTTTAGAAATCCCCCAATAGGATTAGGGATTTCCCCCCCTCCCCTCAGGGAGGAGGCACAAAGGGTGTAGCCACCCTCAGGGCTAGTAGCCATTGGCTACTAACCCCCAGACCTAAACACACCCCTAAATTGAGTATTTAGGGGCTCCCAGAAGCGAAGAAGATAGATTCCTGCAACCTAAGACAAAGGATTGCTGACCTGAAGCCCTGCAGAGAAGACGGAGACACCAACTGCTTTGGCCCCAGCCCTACCGGCCTGTGTCCCCACTTCAAGAGAAACTGCAACAGCGACGCGCTCCCCAGGGTCCAGCGACCTCTGAAGCCTCAGAGGACTACCCTGCATCTAAAAGGACCAAGAACTCCCGAGGACAGCGGCCCTGTTCCAAAGAAACCAAAACTTGCAACAAAGAAACAACTTTAAAAGGACTCCACTTTTCCCGCCGGAAGCGTGAGACTTTCCACTCTGCACCCGACGCCCCCGGCTCGACCTGCGGAGAAACAACACTACAAGGAGGACTCCCCGGCCACTGCGAGCCCGTGAGTAGCCAGAGTTGACCCCCACCCCGAGGCCCCACAGCAACACCTGCAGAGGGAATCCAGAGGCTCCCCCTGACCGCGACTGCCTGCTTCAAAGAACCAGACGCCTGGTAAAGACACTGCACCCGCAGCCCCCAGGACTTGAAGGATTCGACCTCCAGTGCAGGAGCGACCCCCAGGTAGCCCTCTCCCTTGCCCAGGTGGTGGTTACCCCGAGGAGCCCCCCACCCCTTGCCTGCCTGCTTCGCTGAAGAGACCCCTGGGTCTCCCATTGAAACCTATTGCAAACCCGACGCCTGTTTGCACTCTGCACCCGGCCGCCCCCGTGCCGCTGAGGGTGTACTTTTTGTGCTGACGTGTGTCCCCCCGGTGCCCTACAAAACCCCCCTGGTCTGCCCTCCGAAGTCGCGGGTACTTACCTGCTGGCAGACTGGAACCGGGGCACCCCCTTCTCCATTGAAGTCTATGCGTTTTTGGCACCACTTTGACCTCTGCACCTGACTGGCCCCAAGCTGCTGGTGTGGTAACTTTGGGGTTGCCCTGAACCCCCAACGGTGGGCTACCTTGGACCCAACTTTGAACCCTGTAGTTGGTTTACCTACCTGCAAAACTAACAAATACTTACCTCCCCCCAGGAACTGTTGAAATGTGCTCAGTGTCTAGTTTTAAAATAGCTTATTGCCATTTTTGCCAAAACTGTACATGCTATTTTGCCGATTCAAAGTTTCTATGATACCTACATGAAGTACCTTTCATTTGAAGTACTGATAGTTTATTTTAAGAACCACAGGTTCAAGATTTACAAAGAAAATATATTTTTCTATATAAAAACCCATTGGCCTGGAATTGTCTCTGAGTGTGTGTTCCTCATTTATTGCCTGTGTGTGTACAACAAATGCTTAACACTACCCTCTGATAAGCCTACTGCTCGACCACACTACCACAAAATAGAGCATTAGAATTATCTCTTTTTGCCACTATCTTACCTCTAAGGGGAACCCTTGGACTCTGTGCATGCTATTTATTACTTTGAAATAGTATATACAGAGCCAACTTCCTACATTGGTGGATCAGCGGTGGGGTACAAGACTTTGCATTTGCTGGACTACTCAGCCAATACCTGATCACACGACTAAATTCCAAAAATTGTCATTAGAAACTGATTTTTGAAATTTGAGCTATTTTTCTAATTTTTTAAAAGTCATGCTAGGGCCTTGTGTTAGTCCCTGTTAGCATTTCTTTTAGAGTTTAAAAGTTTTGTAAAAGCTTGAATTAAGTTCTAGAGATAGTTTTAGATTCTTAAAAAGTATTCCAACTTTTAGAAACAAAATGTCTACTACAGAAGAGATAGTGATGGAACTCAACCTCACCCCTTACCTGCATCTTAGGATGTCAGAGTTAAGGTCTTTCTGTAAAATCAAAAAGATAAAAACTGGTTCAAACACTACCAAAGTGCAGCTTGGCAGAGTTTGCTAAAAACAACCCCTCTGATGATGGCCTCACAGAGGGGGACACTAGTGAGTGGGAGGAACTCCCACCTCCAGTCCTTGATAGGGAGACCAGGGTTTCTCCAACCCGGACTCCACATGTGATAGTCAGAGATGCTGCTTCTCTCACAGGAGAGTTCAGCAACTCTGGAAGCAATGAAGATGACCTCCTATTAGCCAGGATGGCCAGAAGATTGGCTTTTGAAAAACAGATCCTAGCCATAGAAAGGGAAAGACAAGAGATGGGCTTAGATCCCATCAAGGGTGGCAGCAACATAAATAGGGTCAGAAATTCTCCTGACATGCTAAAAATCCCTAAAGGGATTGTAACTAAATATGAAGATGGTGATGACCTCACCAAATGGTTCACAGCTTTTGAGAGGGCTTGTGCAACCAGAAAAGTAAACAAATCTCACTGGGGTGCTCTCCTTTGGGAAATGTTCACTGGAAAGTGTAGGGATAGACTCCTCACACTCTCTGGAAAAGATGCAGAATCCTATGACCTCATGAAGGCTACCCTGATTGTGGGCTTTGGATTCTCAACTGAGGAGTACAGGATTAGGTTCAGGGGGGCTCAAAAATCCTCGAGCCAGACCTGGGTTGATTTTGTTGACCTCTCAGTCAAAACACTGGATGGTTGGATTCATGGCAGGAGTGTAAATGATTATGATGGGCTGTACAATTTATTTGTGAAAGAACACCTGTTAAGTAATTGTTTCAATGATAAACTGCATCAGCATCTGGTAGACCTAGGACCAATTTCTCCCCAAGAATTGGGAAAGAAGACGGACCATTGGGTCAAGACTAGGGTGACCAAGACTTCCACAGGGGGTGACCAAAAGAAAGGGGTCACAAAGACTCCCCAGGGGAAGAGTGTTGAGACATCCAAGGGAAAAAGTAAAGAGTCTTCTACAGGGCCCCAAAAACCTGCTCAGGAGGGAGGGTCCAAAGCCTCTTCACAATTCAATTTTGGGTACAAGGGTAAAAACTTTGATCCCAAGAAGGCCTGGTGTCGTAGCTGTAATCAGCAGGGACACCAAACTGGAGACAAGGCCTGTCCAAAGAAAGGTTCCACTTCAAACTCTACTCCAATTAGCACTGGAATAGCCAGTCTCCAGCTGGGATCAACAGTGTGCCCAGAGCAAATCAGGGTTCACACTGAAGCTACATTAGTCTCTGTGGGTGGGGTGGATTTAGCCACACTGGCTGCCTGGCCCCCTAATATGCAAAAATACAGGCAGCAACTCTTAATTAATGGGATTAGTGTAGAAGGCCTGAGGGATACAGGTGCCAGTGTCACCATGGTGACAGAGAAATTGGTTTCCCCTGGTCAATGCCTGGCTGGACAAACTTATCCAGTCACCAACTCTGACAATCAGACTAAAGTACATCCCATGGCTATGGTAACTTTAGAGTGGGGAGAGGTCAATGGCCTGAAACAGGTGGTGGTCTCCTCAAATATCCCTGTAGACTGTTTTCGTGGAAATGACCTGGAGTTCTCAGCATGGGCTGAAGTAGAACTCAAAACCCATGCAGCCATGCTGGGTATCCCTGAACTGGTGTGTGTCAAGACAAGGGCACAGTACAAGGCTCAGGGTGAAAAAGTGGTGTTGGAGCATGGAATAATGGCCCAACCCTCCAGGAGGAAAGGAAAGAAGACTGGGGAACCAGCTTCAACACAACCCAAGAAAAAGAACCTCTCTTCCCAGGAAGAAGTTCTGCCCTCTGAGGGAACTGAGCCCATGGAGTTGGAACCTTATCAGGTTGAGCTCCTAGGCCCAGGGGGACCCACAAGGGAACAGTTGTGTAAGGGGCAAGAAACATGTCCCTCTCTTGAAGGCCTTAGGCAGCAAGCCGCTGAAGAGACCAAAGGAAAAATCACGGGAACACAGAGTCTATTGGGAAGATGGACTCCTCTACACTTAGGCAAGAGATCCCAAACCTGGTGCCACTAGGAGAGTGGTAGTGCCTCAGGAGTTTAGGAAGGTCATTCTGACCTTAACTCATGATATTCCGCTTGCTGGGCATTTGGGACAAACCAAGACTTGGAAAAGGTTAGTTAACCATTTCTATTGGCCCAACACATCCCAGAAGGTAAAGGAGTTTTGTGTCCCCTGTGCCACCTGTCAAGCCAGTGGTAAGACAGGTGGACACCCAAAGGCCCCCCTCATTCCACTTCCAGTGGTGGGGGTCCCCTTTGAAAGAGTGGGTGTGGACATAGTGGGTCCACTTGAACCTCCCACAGCCTCAGGGAACCAGTATATCCTAGTGGTAGTGGATACTGCCACTAGGTACCCTGAAGCAATTCCTCTTAGGTCCACTACTGCCCCTGCAGTAGCTAAAGCACTCATGGGCATCTTTACTAGAGTGGGATTTTCTAAGGAGGTGGTGTCTAACAGGGGTACCAACTTCATGTCAGCATACCTGAAGCATATGTGGAATGAGTGTGGGGTGACTTACAAATTCACCACACCATACCATACCATCCACAAACCAATGGTCTTGTAGAAAGATTTAACAAGACATTGAAAGGCATGATCATGGGGCTCCCTGAAAAGCTCAAAAGGAGATGGGATGTCCTCTTGCCATGTCTGCTTTTCGCCTACAGAGAGGTGCCTCAGAAGGGAGTAGGGTTTTCCCCCTTTGAACTTCTGTTTGGCCATCCTGTTAGGGGACCACTAGCTCTTGTAAAAGAAGGCTGGGAGAGACCTCTTCATGAGCCTAAACAAGATATAGTGGACTATGTACTAGGCCTACGTTCCAGGATGGCAGAGTACATGGAAAAGGCAAGCAAACACCTTGAGTCCAGCCAACAACTCCAGAAGATGTGGTATGACCAAAAGGCTGCTATGGTTGAGTTTCAGCCAGGGCAGAAAGTCTGGGTTCTGGAGCCTGTGGCTCCCAGGGCCTTTCAGGACAGATGGAGTGGCCCTTACCCAGTGCTGGAAAGAAAGTCAGGTCACCTACCTGGTAGACCTAGGAACTAGCAGGACCCCCAAAAGGGTGATCCATGTGAACCGCCTTAAACTCTTTCATGACAGGGCAGATGTGAATCTGTTGATGGTAACAGATGAGGACCAGGAAGCTGAGAGTGAACCTCTCCCTGACCTCCTCTCCACAGACCCTAAAGATGGCTCAGTAGATGGAGTGATCTATTCAGGCACCCTCTCTGGCCAACAGCAATCTGACTGTAGGAAAGTCTTACAATAGTTTGTAGAGCTCTTTTCCCTAGCCCCTGGTCAGACACACCTGTGTACCCATGATGTGGACACAGGGGACAGCATGCCTGTCAAAAACATCATTTTCAGACAGTCTGACCAAGTTAAGGAAAGCATCAAAGTGGAAGTCCACAAGATGTTGGAATTGGGAGTCACTGAGCACTCTGACAGCCCCTGGGCTAGCCCAGTGGTCTTAGTCCCCAAACCTCACACCAAGGATGGAAAGAGAGAGGTGAGGTTTTGTGTGGACTACAGAGGACTTAATTCTGTCACCAAGACAGATGCCCATCCCATTCCAAGGGCAGATGAATTAATTGACAAACTAGGTGCTGCCAGATACTTAAGTACCTTTGACTTGACAGCAGGGTACTGGCAAATCAAAATGGCACCAGGAGCAAAAGAAAAGACAGCATTCTCCACACCTGATGGGCATTATCAGTTTACTGTTATGCCCTTTGGATTAAAGAATGCCCCTGCCACCTTCCAAAGGTTGGTGAATCAAGTCCTTGCTGGCTTTAAGTCCTTTAGTGCAGCTTATCTTGACGATATTGCTGTCTTTAGCTCCAGCTGGCAGGATCACCTGGTCCACCTGAAGAAGGTTTTGAAGGCCCTGCAAGCAGCAGGCCTCTCTATCAAGGCATCCAAATGTCAGATAGGGCAGGGAACTGTGGTTTACTTGGGACACCTTGTAGGTGGAGGCCAAGTTCAGCCACTCCGACCCAAGATCCAGACTATTCTGGACTGGGTAGCTCCAAAAACCCAGACTCAAGTCAGGGCATTCCTTGGCTTGACTGGGTACTACAGGAGGTTTGTGAAGGGATATGGATCAATAGTGACATCCCTCACAGAACTTACCTCCAAGAAAATGCCCAAGAAGGTAAACTGGACTGTAGAATGCCAACAGG
Organism: Pleurodeles waltl; assembly: GCF_031143425.1. Taxonomy (NCBI): domain Eukaryota; kingdom Metazoa; phylum Chordata; class Amphibia; order Caudata; family Salamandridae; genus Pleurodeles; species Pleurodeles waltl. The sequence goes on along the minus strand of NC_090449.1, from coordinate 1,004,863,206 downwards.
CCTTTGACACCCTGAAACAAGCTATGTGCACAGCACCAGTTCTAAAAGCTCCAGATTACTCCAAGCAGTTCATTGTGCAGACTTATGCCTCTGAACATGGGATAGGGGCAGTTTTGTCCCAAACAAATGATGATGGCCTTGACCAGCCTGTTGCTTTCATTAGCAGGAGGTTACTCCACAGGGAGGAGCGTTGGAGTGCCATTAAGAGAGAGGCCTTTGCTGTGGTTTGGTCCCTGAAGAAGCTGAGACCATACCTCTTTGGCACTCACTTTGTAGTTCAAACTGACCACAAACCTCTCAGATGGCTAATGCAAATGAAAGGTGAAAATCCAAAACTGTTGAGGTGGTCCATCTCCCTACAGGGAATGGACTTTATAGTGGAACACAGACCTGGGACTGCCCATGCCAATGCAGATGGCCTTTCCAGGTTCTTCCACTTAGAATATGAAGACTCTCTTGGGAAAGGTTAGTCTCATCCTCTTTCGTTTGGGGAGGTGGGGGGGGGAGGCTTGTGTAAGGAAATGCCTCCTTGGGCCCCAGCACCAGTGTTCTTTCCCTAAAACTGTACCTTTGTTTTCACAATTGGCACACCCTGGCATCCAGGTAAGTCCCTTGTAACTGGTACCCCTGGTACCAAGGGCCCTGATGCCAGGGAAGGTCTCTAACGGCTGCAGCATGTCTTAAGCCACCCTGGGGACCCCTCACTCAGCACAGACACACTGCTTACCAGCTTGTGTGTGCTGGTGGGGATAAAATGACTAAGTCGACATGGAACTCCCCTCACCGTGCCGTGCCAACCTCACACTGCCCATGGCATAGATAAGCCACCCCTCTAGCAGGCCTTACATCCCTAAGGCAGGGTGCACTATACCATGGGTGCATGAGCACTATGCCCCTACAGTGTCTAAGCAAAACCTTAGACATTGTAAGTGCAGGGTAGCCATAAGAGTATATGGTCTGTGAGTCTGTCATACACAAACTCCACAGCACCATAATGGCTACACTGAAAACTGGGAAGTTTGGTATCAAACTTCTCAGCACAATAAATGCACACTGATGCCAGTGTACATTTTATTGTGAAATACACCCCAGAGGCATCTTAGAGATGCCCCCTGAAAACATACCTGACTTCCAGTGTGGGCTGACTAGTTTTACCAGCCTGCCACACACCAGCCATGTTGCTGGCCACATGGGGAGAGTGCCTTTGTCACTCTGTGACCAGGAACAAAGCCTATACTGGGTGGAGGTGCTTCTCACCTCCCCCTGCAGGAGCTGTAACACCTGGCGGTGAGCCTCAAAGGCTCACCCCCTTTGTTACAGCGTCACAGGGCATTCAAGCTAGTGGAGATGCCCGCCCCCTCCGGCCACGGCCCCACTTTTGGCAGCAAGACCGGAGGAGATAATAAGAAAAACAAGGAGTCACTGGCCAGTCAGGACAACCCCTAAGGTGCCCTGAGCTGAGGTGACTGACTTTTAGAAATCCTCCATCTTGCAGATGGAGGATTCCCCCAATAGGATTAGGGATGTGCCCCCCTCCCCTCAGGGAGGAGGCACAAAGAGGGTGTAGCCACCCTCAGGGCTAGTAGCCATTGGCTACTAACCCCCCAGACCTAAACACACCCCTAAATTGAGTATTTAGGGGCTCCCAGAAGCGAGGAAGATAGATTCCTGCAACCTAAGACGAAGAAGGACTGCTGACCTGAAGCCCTGCAGAGAAGACGGAGACACCAACTGCTTTGGCCCCAGCCCTACCGGCCTGTCTCCCCACTTCAAGAGAAACTGCAACAGCGACGCGCTCCCTAGGGTCCAGCGACCTCTGAAGCCTCAGAGGACTAACCTGCATCTAAAAGGACCAAGAACTCCAGAGGACAGCGGCCCTGTTCCAAAGAAACCAAAACTTGCAACAAAGAAACAACTTTAAAAGGACTCCACGTTTCCCGCCGGAAGCGTGAGACTTTCCACTCTGCACCCGACGCCCCCGGCTCGACCTGCGGAGAAACAACACTACAAGGAGGACTCCCCGGCCACTGCGAGCCCGTGAGTAGCCAGAGTTGACCCACCCTGACCCCCCCCACAGTGACACCTGCAGAGGGAATCCAGAGGCTCTCCCTGACCGCGACTGCCTGCTTCAAAAAACCCAACGCCTGGTAAATACACTGCACCCACAGCCCCCAGGACCTGAAGGATCCGACCTCCAGTGCAGGAGCGACCCCCAGGTGGCCCTCTCCCTTGCCCAGGTGGTGGCTACCCCGAGGAACCCCCCCCCCCCCTCTTTGCCTGCCTGCTTCGCTGAAGAGACCCCTGGGTCTCCCATTGAAACCTATTGCAAACCTGACACCTGTTTGCACTCTGCACCCGGCCGCCCCGTGCCGCTGAGGGTGTACTTTTTGTGCTGACTTGTGTCCCCCCCCGGTGCCCTACAAAACCCCCCTGGTCTGCCCTCCGAAGTTGCGGGTACTTACCTGCTGGCAGACTGGAACCAGGGCACCCCCTTCTCCATTGAAGTCTATGCGTTTTGGGCACCACTTTGACCTCTGCACCTGACCGGCCCTGTGCTGCTGGTGTGGTAACTTTGGAGTTGCCCTGAACCCCCAACTGTGGGCTACCTTGGATCCAACTTTGAACCCTGTAGGTGGTTTACTTATCTGCAAAACTAACAAATACTTACCTCCCCCAGGAACTGTTGAAATTTGCACTGTCACTAGTTTTAAAATAGCTTATTGCCATTTTTGCCAAAACTGTACATGCTATTTTGCTGATTCAATGTTTCTATGATACCTACGTGAAGTACCTTTCATTTGAAGTATTGATTGTAAATCTTGAAACTGTGGTTCTTAAAATAAACTAAGAAAATATATTTTTCTATATAAAAACCTATTGGCCTGGAATTGTCTGAGTGTGTGTTCCTCATTTATAGCCTGTGTGTATACAACAAATGCTTAACACTACCCTCTGATAAGCCTACTGCTCGACCACACTACCACAAAATAGAGCATTAGAATTATCTCTTTTTGACACTATCTTACCTCTAAGGAGAACCCTTGGACTCTGTGCATGCTATTTCTTACTTTGAAATAGTACATACAGAGCCAACTTCCTACAACTGCCTTCCCTTTCTTCACACCCACATAGCCAACAAAGAGTTGATCATCCACCCGGAAATCTTTAGTACGATTGAGGTAGAACGCCAATGCTCTTTTTGGGTCCAGACGGTGGAGTCTTTCCTCCTCATGGGAAGGATGTGGGGGTGCGTAGAATGTAGGCAAAGTGATGGACTGGCCTACATGAAATGGTGTAACCACCTTAGGAAGGAAGAACGCTCTAGTGTGTAACAGCACTTTGTCAGGGTGTACAGACAAGTAGGGAGGCTTTGAAGAAAGGGCCTGAAGCTCACTCACCCTGCGAGCAGAGGTGATAGCAACCAGAAAGACAGTTTTGAATGTGAGGAGCCGCAAGGGACAATTATGCATTGGCTCAAAGGGGGTACACATCAAGTAAGTAAGTACTAGTTTAAGATCCCACTGAGGCATGATAAACGGAGTGGGAGGAAATAAGTGGGTGAGCCCTTTTAAGAACCTACTCACAATAGGAGATTTAAAGAGCGAGGGCTGATCAGAAAGCCTAAGAAAGGCGGACATGGCAGACAAATACCCTTTAAGGGTTCCCAAAGCAGAGCCCTGCTGGGCTAAAGAAAGAATGAACGGAAGAACTTCTGACCGAGTGGCAGAAAGGGGGTCAACAGATTTGTTGGTACACCATGCCACAAATTTATTCCAACGACAGGCGTATACAGTTTTAGTCGATGGACGCCTGGCTGCCAAGATCACATTGCAGACTTCAGATGGAAGGGCAAATGCCGTCAAATGTTGCCGCTCAATCTCCACGATTGAAGGCGGAGGCTGGACAGGTTCGGGTTGAGAACCATCCCCTGCTGCTGCGACAGAAGATCCACCCGAAGAGGCAGCCTGGGTGGAGGATTGATTGACATGCTCAGTAGCTCTGGAAACCAGACTCTTTGAGCCCAGTCTGGAACCACTAAGATAACTTGGGCCCGGTCGCACTTGATTTTCTTGAGAACTCTGGGCAGAAGAGGGATAGGCGGGAAGGCGTAAAGGAGGCCAGAGCTCCACTCGAGACGAAAAGCGTCTCTGAGCGAGTGCCGCCTTGGAAACTACAACTCGCAAAACAGCTGACATTGTGCGTTCTCTGTGGAAGCAAACAAATCTCACCAAGGCTCTCCCCACTTGAGAAAGAGAGCTTGCGCCACCTCCGGATGGAGACGCCATTTGTGATCGAATGTGCGTCGGCAGCTGAGCTCGTCTGCTCTGGCATTGAGAGAGCCTGCCAGATGTTGAACCATCAGGGTAATGCCCTGATATTCCAACCATGTACAGAGGCATAGTGCCTCCTGATAAAGTGTCCTGGACCCTACCCCGCCTTGTTTTTTGGAGTACCACATGGCGGTAGTGTTGTCCATGAACACCTGCACCACTTTCCCTTTGTGAGAGGGAAGGAATGCTTTCAATGCAAGCCTGATCGCCCGGAGCTCCAGCATATTTATGTGGAGTCCCGACTCCGCCAGAGACCAGAGGCCTCTTTATCTCCACCTCCCCCATGTGGCTGCCCCAAACCAGAAGTGAGGCATCTGTCATGATAGAGAGATCTGGTTGGGAAGGGAAAGGGATCTGCCGTTGACCTAATCTGGATTTGAAAGCCACCACTGCAGGTCTTTCGCAGTCCCCTCTGAGATCTGGACCATGTCGGAGAGATTTCCCTGATGCTGGGCCCACTGTAACTTCAGGTCCCACTGCAGAGCCCACATATACCATCTGGCATGTGTTACTAGCAGGATGCAGGAGGCCATGAGGCCCAGCAGCCTCAGAATCAGTCTCACCGAAACCCAAGACCGAGGCTGAAAGATCGGAATCATAGCCTGAATGTCTTGGACTCGCTTGACGGGAGGATAAGCCCGAAATTGCACTGTGTCCAGAACAGCTCCAATGAAAGGGACCATCTGAGCGGGAGTCAGGTGTGACTGCGACACATTTATAGTGAACCCCAGCTGGTGCAGGAGGTTCGCCGTAGTCTGAAGGTGGGAGACGACTGTCTGGGGCGAAGGAGCCTTCAACAGTCAGTCATCGAGGTAGGGGAAGACTGAGACCCCTAACCTGCACAGATGAGCTGTAACCATCGCCATCACTTTCGTGAACACCAGAGGGGCGCTGGTAAGGCCGAAAGGGAGCACGGTAAACTGAAAGTGTTGTGACCTACCACAAATCGTAGGTAACGTCTGTGGGCAAGCAGGATGGGGATGTGGAAATAAGGGTCCTGCAAGTCCAACGCTACCATCCAGTCTCCTGGGTCCAAGGCAGAAAGAACCTGAGCCACGGTGGGCATTTTGAATTTTTCTTTCTTGAAGTAGTGTAGGTCCCGAAGGTCTAGGCTAGGACATAAACCCTTGACTTTCTTTGGTATCAGAAAGTAGCGGGAATAACAACCATAACCTACTTCTGGCACAGGGACCCTTTCTTTAGCTCCCTTGGCAAACAGAGCCGCGACTTCCTGGCGGAGAAGCACCAAATGATCCTCCAGAAGATGATAGAAGGATGGTGGCATGTGTGGTGGTGCAGATTCGAAAGGAAGGGAGTAGCCCTTTCGAATGATCTGCAAAACCCACCTGTCCGTGGTGATATGTTCCCAGCGGGGCATGTGATGGTGGATCCTGCCCCCCAACTGGGTGGGAGTGAGGGGACGGACTAGGAAGGTTTGGAGGCTGCAGCGGGGGCAGAGGTGGACTGGACAGACCTCTGGTTCCCTGTCCCATGGCCACATGGGATTCCGAGTCCCCAGCCACGCATAGGCTATCCAGCGTGCATGGCACAGTGGCTGGGTAGAGGACGCGACAGGGCGCCTTTTCCGTGTCCACGAAAGGGACGAAAAGCGGACTGTGGTGGACGTGTGGAGGAGGAAAGATCAAGGGACGAGCTGTAGCCCGGGAATCCTTTAATCTCTCCAAGGCCGAGTCCGCTTTGTCTCCGAAGAGATTGGTGCCATCAAAGGGCATGTCCATGAGTGACTGTTGGACATCCCCCCGAGAAGCCAGAAGTGCGTAACCAGGCGTGGCACCGTAAGGCCACTGCCATCACAACCGATCTGCCCAGAGAGTCAGTCGTATCCAGCCCACAACGGAGAGTGAACTTGGCCCATCTTTCCCATCTTTCACTGCTTGGGAGACGATAGCACGGGCCTTCTCCAGTACCTGCGGCAGGACCTGCGCAACCGTATCCCACAGGGAGTGGGTATAACGGCCCAAAAGACAATCGGTGTTCACAGACCGCAGTGCAAGGCTGGTGGAAGAAAACAACTTCTTGCCAAACTGTTCCAGCCTTTTGGATTCCCTATCCGGGTGTGCGGAAGGGAACACGCCAGAAGAAGAGGAAGCCTGGATTACAAGACTCTCAGACGTAGGGTGTTGGGACAGGAATTTTGGGTCATTCGGCGTGGGCCGATGGCGGCGAGCGATAGTCCTGTTCACAGGAGCCCCTGTGTTGGGTTTGGACCATGTACCCAAAAAGGACATTGGTGAGGGCCTTATTGAATGGAAGAAGGGGTTCTGAAGTAGAAGCCCCAGGCTGAAGCACCTCTGTCAGGAGATTAGAGCTGACTTCCACAGTAGGTAGCTCAAGGCCGACGACCTCAGCTGCCCTACTGACCACCATCCTGTAAGTAGCTCCCTCTGCCGTAGCCACAGTAGGAGACAGCACGCCAGCATCAGGAGAAGTATCCAGACCACTGGCTCCACCCAAATCCTGTGCCCAGTCCATATCAGGGTCATCCTGGTAATCAGAAGGGTCCAGGGAATCCTCAAATTCCTCCCCATATTCGTACCCATAGGAAAAAGGGTCCGAATCCGACCTCGGGCGCATAGGGCCCACGAAGCTGATGTCGTCGGGGATAAGAATTGGGTCGACCTCGATAGTGGGCACTACCGATGTCGGGAGCGTCGACAATCGACCCGGGGCAGGTCTTGAAGGTGCGACCGGCGTCGGTGCGGATCCGCGCACGGATCCGGAGGCGACCTCAGTGGCCGGGCCGAAGCTGCCAGCACAGAACCCGAAAGCCCCTCAGCCAAACCCCTTGGGCCCAAAGGTGCTGTATCGGGGCCACCCAAAGATGAGGCGCATGGCCTCGTAAAATTCCTTTCGTTGGGCGGGGTTGCTCCGGCAAACTCGGGGAAGCGCGGAGTCGACCCAGATGCAGGCTCTGAGGATGGAGGCCTAGTGCATGGTCCGCGTCGCGTCAGCCGAGCGACGGAGTGAAGTCTGAGAGCGATGGAACTTCTTCGATGACTTCTTCTTGCCTTGACCCGAGGATTTAGAAGAAGACGTGTGGTGATGACTCTGCGACTGATCTCGAGACCTTCCCCTCGAGCGAGACCGGGACCTACGGGGAGTCAAGTGCCGGGCCGCCATTAGCTTTAGGGACCACTCCCTCAAAGCTTTCGGGTGCATGGCCTGACACTCTGAGCACGACTTTGGGTCATGGTCGCGCTCGAGGCACCACAGACAAACGCAATGAGGATCCGTCACTGACAACGTCCGATGGCAGTCCTCACAAGGCTTGAACCCTGTCTTCGGGGACATCTCCACGCACCAAAGTCGTGCACAAAAAACTTCGACAAAACTGTCGAATTCGGCCAAAAAAAAAAAACAGGGTAGCTCTCTCCGGATCAGCGTGTGGCGTGGAAAGAAAAGAACTGACGTCACTGCACGAGGGCAGTGTCTATGTACTACTCCCAAAGTCATCACAGCGACCACGACGTCTGCGGAGTCGACCGATGCCACCTACCGGCACGCAAGGGTATTGCTCGAAGAAAAATCATCCTGGTCCAGTCTGACGTCTGGGGGAAAATTCTAAGGTAAGGAATCTGCAACTAGAAGTCTCCATCAGATAACGTTTTTTATGATACTTCTATATGCAGCACTAATGTCGGAAAATAATTGGAAGCAAAATATATTTTCTGAGACACTGAAAATTTTATCTGTGAACGTTAATTTTCTTTTAATGCATTAGTTCACAAATTGTTTTTATGACAGACGTGTTTCGTGAGCCACCTTGCTTTATCAAGGCTAGGAAGCATAAGCTAGAATATAAAATATACATAACTGCGTCAACCAATATATATATATATATATATTACACTTTAATCTTCTTTATGTGATTCATTTCAAACGTTTTCAATGTATTAAAAACACTTTCTTAGTAGTCGCGCCTGCTGCCTTTATCATTATTTTCGTGTATGATTGCGCCATTTTACATAAAAAATAAAAAAAAGAGTGCAACGTTCAAGATTACATTTAAGCCAATATCAGTTAAAGCTTACAGTGGTAAGAAAAAACCTCACACATTTCAATTAGTTTTACATAATACTGTTAAATCATTTTCTATTCCTTTTAATGGGTGCAGAAAGTAGCGTAATTTCTGATCCATATTAAGGCCTACAATGAGGGAATTTAAAGATTCTCTCAAAATTGCTTCTTCTCTTATTTAAAATCCACTGTTCCACACAACAGTGTATATTTTGCCGGTCTGACCAGAACTACCAATATGGCGTCCTATTCCTTACGGCGATCAATCACACCCTTTGGCTATGAATTCAGGTGCCAACCGGAGACGCGATCGGGTCTGGCAGCGATCAGAACGCACGATACACCACACAGACAATGTAGCTCGCGTTCGACTCAATTTGATTTAGTTTTAACAATACGATTGTTTAAAATAATATAGCGTCCTGTTTATTTTCCTCCTTCAGGACTAATGGTCATTATAGTCTACAAGACACCCAATAACAAGAATTGCGCTGAGGAAGCTTTCTTTTTTTTGTTTAAATTACGCTGAGAAAGCTTTATTTTTTTTTGTTTAAATTACATGGCAGCTTATATTGTCTACATCTAAGTATGTGTTTATTGCGAGTATTAACAATGTCAGTATGAGTAGGAACACCCTGCTTTCCAGGGAACATTTCCGAAAAAATGGCAATGCGATATTTTACATCAGCAACGATTTAAATGTTTTTGAAGTGTGGTGGATCAAAGATAGCTCGGGCTAAAGAAGCCAAAACTTGACACAAAAGGGAGAAAATGATTTAGTGATCGTAATTACAACGATATGGAATAGATGTGATATTTTATCTTTGCTACTGGAAGCTTTAAGTAACATCGGATTAAATGGAATTTTGAACATCGCCCTCAGATTTCACCCAATGCAAATGTGAGAACGAAGTACAGAAATATGTACAAATATATACAGAAATTGTGATAAGCGAAGATAGGCTTCTAATACTAAAATAGCTACTTTTCTAATACAATAAAAAGGTTTGCAATGTATTTAGGATATGGATACGATTAAAATTTGTAACGTATTCCATAATGGTTGATGCAACTGTGCACATTTTCTATTCTGCCTTGTGTTTTCTATCTTGATAAATCTAGATGTCTCGCAAAACAGTGTCAACTACAACTTTCTATGATTATGAAACCAATTAAGTAAAACGAGAACAGGAACTACAGACTTTAAAAATAGGAAATAGCCACTTATAAGTATTATAGGCACTTCAGATCATAAAATTCAATTTCTTCCCTCTCTATTATTTTCCCAGATAACTCCATGAATACACAGCCTGAAAGTGATTTTTTAAAATTATGAAAGTAAAATGAAATGGTGCACACTTACATAGATTAGCCCTTGAGGCTATCTTTTGGAACCTGCATACAGTAGGTGCGCGTTCCCCTTTAGGAAGCTTTCCAACCAGCCAATAGATATGCAGTTTATACATCGGATCCAGGCACCTGCCAACTGGCCTACGTTTTATTTTGTATGCATAAGTGACAAAATCTTCTTTCTTGTGAGAAATTGGCATAAACCCTAGAAACGGATTCTAGGGTGTTAAGTGCCATTTTGTAATTTGTCTAGCTGGGATTCAGGTCTGTGGTGTTCTTAACCCATGTTATTGTAAGAAAGCAATTCAATACCCAGTTTTTTTGAAGGGACATTACATTCAGTCTAAGATAGACTACATTTCTCCTAATAATCACGAGCATTTTCAAATACTCTTGTAATGATTAATGCAGAATAATTCAAATGGATGTAAAAGATGTGTGGAATGTCTGTGGCCCACTGAGAGCCAACCAAGTAAAGTTGTGTGATTTTGCACGCCAATTATTTTTAGTAATCCGAAAACAAAAAGGGCCTGCAGCATTAAAGTGGATTAAAAAAAAAAAAAAGAGTACTGTCATACTTCTGTTCATTCCAACAGTCCCCTAGTAGACCTTCAGGATGAAAAAAATATAATTTGTTTTTCAAAATGGTCATGTTTTTTCATATTGTATGAAATGTTCTGAAGGCTAGTAAACTATTGTTTATGGAGAAAGTCCCATTAATGGTGATGCAGAAGTTAAGCAAAAAAGTTGTGGTGTGCACACAGTTGTGGAGCAAATTTCCTAGTCAGTATGGTACAGAGAATAAGACATTAATCACTGCAGTAGAAACGTATTTCCCTATTAGGTTTGTTGGTTTACAGTTCCAAGTTGACACTGCTTGCAGATGATCTCAGACACCGTACCTGCTTGTTTTACCAGCAGTAGGTAGGTGCATGCTAGTTGTTTGTTCAGTGTGCTATATGTTCACTGCTCTCACACTAATTTTCCACATAGCTTTCAGAAACACATTCTCATGGATGAGATACCAGAGGACTGCACCAACTGACTTTGCGCAGGGTCTCTGAAATAGGGTTTACCGAAATAAATAAATAAAAAACAGACGTAACCCCTGAACTACCAAAAGTGGTTTATATTCCAGAAACAGAGTTGCATTTTATATTGAACAGACATCCATCTGTATAACGACCTCTATGAAGAACAAATTCTATGTTTTGACTCTAAAATATACCATAATTAGCTAGTTGACACATTTGAGGCTGGAACCCTTTCAAATCAGAATTGTACCCCCGCCGATCTGTTGGCAATCTGATGTGACCACAATAAGCGTCCTGTTTACATCTGCACATGTCACTTTACGATCCTCACTGTGGATTGGGCCCGCGTGGCCAGCTGAAAATATTGACTGTTTATTGTTAATGATGTTTTTATCTTTGTATGTATAACCTTTCTAACAAAAACAAAAATCAATCACAGTGATGTGTTGTTGTGCAATGGTTCTAAGTATGAATTATTTTATGGTTTTATACCAAATATAGATTGTTTTGACTTTTGAAGCCCTGGGCTCTGTACAAAGTGCTGCCATCTTTAAAGGAGAAATTGTTTCATTTTGATAACTCAGAAATAGTGCTAAGCGCAAACCACTATATTATAATAATTAGGGCTCCCGGTTTTATAGTATTTATGTTTTTAACATTTCCTTCTGTATGTATCCATATGTATTTTTTGACCATCTAATTGGCATTTATCCATATTTATTTTGTGTTTTGAGAATAAATGAAGCCATGAAATGGTATATTTCCACATTTACTTAACTGATAAACATACACGCACACTTTGCTGCCTCGTTTTAGCAAATTCAAGAGCCAAATTTAGCGAAACATTACACCCACAGGTAAATATCAGTATTATAATACAAATATATGTAAACATATAACTTTATTTAGATAAATTTCAACCTGTTTTTAACTTCCTATGATGTCTATCTGCTAAGCTGTTCCAGAAATCATGAAAGACAGCATGGCGATTCACCCACTAGAAGCATAATTTTCTGTATTTTTCTGCTTATAGTAAACACAGTCAGCAAATCACATTTGTTTTGTGTCTGTATCTATCTGTAAATATCTGAAAAACTGAAAACTGGGAACCTTAATAATAATATCTCTCTGACAACACTTTCCAACTTTACTACCACAAAATAACCTATTTATTAACACTTGTTTCAGTGGGGTTGCTTTTTATTTATAAGGTCAATTCACAATCATTCACAGAATCTATAAAATGTCCATTCTAACTGGAAAACATCAGTGGGATGAATGTATTTTCACTTGCCAGTAGTCTGTGCTTAGCTGAGGGGAGGCAATATTTCTCAGATCACAGCTGCAAGTCTGCTACACTTCGCTTGTTCTTGTTTTCGCATGTTTGTGAATGAAAACGAGTGGTTTCCAGCACCTATAATAATGGATTAGATTTCTGAAAAAGGCAGATTTTTTTTTTTTTACCAACAAAAATATTTACCAGTAGAGTTGACGTTAGTTGACTTGTTGCCGAGATGTTAGGAGGAATTGTAATTAAATGCAAAGATAACATTTCCCAATCTTCACTTTAAAGAACATGTTGTCTGTGCCTAGTTGCCAGGGAGATGCTGAAGAATTATAAGGGTCGACATGCAACCTTACTTACAAGGTGCTCTAAACAAATGATATTTGAATGAGTGTAACCTGCAACTTGTAAACTGTCCTTAGAAAAACATACTACTTATATATTGTAACTTTTCTTATATATAACAAAACAACTTACTGAGCCACACTGTATTGAGTGACCAAAATATAAAATGCAAAAATAAATGCGTAATTAAAAAAAAAACAATAAAAAAAAAAAAACAAAAAAAAAAAAAAAAGGCTTTTGTTTCATATTCTATAAGAATAAGATCCATATTGGCAACTTTTGTATTGTTGAGAGCAGCCTATCACTTTAATGAAAGGTAGTATTGCAAGGAAAACGTTACTTAGCTGTAACAATCCGTTTGCTGTTTGTAGTGCTGTAGATTCACATGCTGTGCATGCTCCTGCCAGCTAGTGTTGGGTTCACAAAAACGCAACTTGTTTTTCTTTGGAAAAGTGCTTTTGGTTTTGAGATGTCTAGTGATTGCATCCAAAACCCACAATGCACAACTACAGCCTCCTTTGCAGATTGTTTTTTTGCCCTCAGAGTGGTGAGATGAGTGCTCAGAAAAGGTAATACTTCAGATCCTAGCGGAGGTAGAAAAGATAGGCAAGTATCTCCTGTTTCGTATCCGGGGAAGGACAAATTGTTATTGGTGAGTAACACTGTCATTTTACAGCGTGTGCTGCTGTTGATCACACGCTGTACAAAGACTAAAAGGCCATCTTCCACTCTCTAAGCAGTGGCGTATGAGAACAGTAAGGAGATGCCAATTTACACAGTAAAAAACTTGGCAAATTATTTAAGTGAGGATCAAGTAGCAGACATGGATAAGTCTGCTAATGGTAGGTTGCCTAGGAAACCACTCCGGTTCCCTTTTGTGAAAGGAACATGTTTTACCAGTAACATGCAGTGTTCGCTTATCTTGAGTAGAACAAACCTGAATGATTCTGACAACTCTTGTTTCAATTCCAGCTTTAATGGCTGGATTGCCAAGATGTGGTGGTGCGAAGGAAAGAAAGAGTTGCTTAATTTCCTGACTGCATGAATATGGTCTACATAAAACATGATGGATCTTCTAACATCTAAAATGTGTAAAGACCTCTTGGCAATGGATTGCGATTTGGGGAAAAATAATGGCAAGTCAACAGACTGAGAAGTCACTTTTGGTGTAAAATGGGGATGCGTGCACAACACTACCCTATCTTTAGGAATTTGCATAACCACGTCATGAAACGAAAAATCCTGAAGTATACCGTCTATGAAGGGAAGTCATGGTGCCAAAAAACATCACTGTCCAAGAGAAGAATTGAAGTTGACAAGAATAGAGTAGTTTAAAAGGTGATTCCATGCGCATAGTAAGGACCATATTCAATGTCCCAAACAGGCGCTGGAGCTATGCTGAGAGGAATTATTTTTTTAAGCTGCTGCATAAAAGCTTTAATAACCGGAATACGAAAAAACAGATTGGCTTGATCAGGTTTGAAGATATGCTGCAATTGCGGTCATATCATCCTACATCGATTGGTATAGCAATTTAGCATTGTTGCAAGTACATGCTGAAATGTGACCCAGAGAGAGTCAAAGTTTAAAGTATTGCAGTAGGTGGCAAAAACATTCCATTTGGTAATATAATATGCTCGGATAGTCTCTTTCCTAGCTTTTACAGTTTACACTTATTCATTTCAGAGTTGCAACTAGGCATACTGTCTGGAGTGGGTGCAGCAAGACCCTTCGATGCTGTCTAAGCAGACCTGGACATAAAGTGTTTGGTGAGGATGTATGGTCATCCCCAAGAGAAAGATGTTGAAGTGCCCATGTTAGTGCAATAAAACGGAGTTTCACTAATGATCATCACTTTTTCTGCACCACAAATGCGATCAGTGGCTAAGTGGGGAACCCATATGCAATAACTCCGAACAGTTTATCCATAGCGCTTTCCCCAGACTGGATTGTTGATTTCTGAAAGTGAAGTTTTGGTATGCTGCTTTGATGTGGATTGCGAACAGGTCTATTTTCTAGGTCCTTCAACAGCAAAAGTCTTGATATGATATGAGAGATAACCTTCTATTTAGTGTCTCATTGTGGTGTCCACTTAGGAGTTTGCAACAGTCATTATCCATTCTTGGAAGATTCTCTGGCCGCAAGTGTATATGATGCTGTACTGAAAAATTCCATAGTGCCTAGGCATGCTGTAAAGTTGTGATGAGCATGTGCTTCTATCTCACTGTAGTACATGGAAGGTCATGTTGTCTTTTATAGGACCACCTTGTTGTGAAGCCTTGTCTGAAAAGCTTTAAATATAGGCTGAACTGCTCTCCACTAACACACTAATGTGTGAGAGAGCCCCGAGGGGACCATTGGCTTTGAATTTTAGACCACGTCATATGGGTTACCGAACTTGGAGGGATGCATCTGTTGTAATTGTCACCTGCAACTGTGGGTCTAGGAATGATATGGCCTGTGCCAGTGGGACCCTCAGATCCTCAGATGACTTGACATTATCATGTTTTGAACTGCTAGAGGTTAAATTGGTGAAAGCTTCAAAGCTGACGGGTCTACGCATCCACTAATGTATGATCTCAGTGATGCAGTGGATGTGCAGCAAAGCATTGAAGTGAATGGGGACATGGAGTTGTTGTGTTTTTGCTGATTAACAATTACCGACTCATTGAATTATCAGCCCACAGAATTAGGAGAACCCCCCTCCCCCGTCCACTCTCCCCTCCCACACACGCCAATATAAGAAGCTTAAACTCTTGGCACAATGATCGATATAGAACTTAATATGCATAAGTAAATAAATAGGGTTTCAGCTTCCTTTTTTGTGTATTTATGTAATTAAGATGCTGCTTAAAGTGCTTTCACTGTTACAAAAACAAACTCACAAAAATAAATTACTGTAATGCCCTGTATGTGGGGCTACTGACAAAAGCTATAGCATGACTGCAGAGTTCAACATTGGGCTGCAAGACTCCTGTCACCTGCAAAGCATTACGGCCGTGCCACACCTATACTGAAAATGCCACACTGGTTGCCTATTGGCAAGAGAATATTTCTCAAAACCACAAGAATGCTACATAAACCCTATTAAATTCATCAAACCTATTACAATCAGGGCTGTGAAATTCTGTCAGAGAAATTTCAGATCTATCTCATGCACAGGCCTTTAGGTCAGCAAAGGTTCTCCTGTTAACAGTTCGAGTACTCATTGCTCAAGAGGGCAGTAGGGTTTTTTCTTTCTTGGCTCCTAAGTTGTGGAATGTTCCCCTCATCCAGCTGAGGGGTGAAGCTAATCATTTACATTTCATATAGACCGGAAGACATGGTTGTTTCAGTAAACAGGTTATGCGTTTTAACAATATGGTGCCAGGACACACTTGTTTGGCTCACTGTTTCTAGGGTCAGACTGGGACACAAAATTGGCCAGGGCACCAAAATAAAAGTGGCCCTATTAGCAAATAAAATAACTAAAAACAATTGGTTCACATTTGCAAATCAGGTCAGTTTTGAACTTGTACAGACACTCTGAATGTGTATTTTTCAAGGTACACGGATCTACAGGTATTTGAGTTTGCTGCAGGCGATGGTTGTGATAATATCAAATAAATCAACGGTAAAACGCAGCCTACTCGGCCATAAAACAGGTCCACACATGGCTAAAAAAACGCCCCACATACTTATCTGTCAGGCATGCCCATCGGGCACTGCCTGATTGCCCTACAGGCCAATCCAACCCTGACTGCTGCACATTATAAATCTCTCTCATCGCCACCACCACCACTACCACAATTTGTGCTGAACCCTGACCTCTACCACCAATCCCAGTAGTTTGTGCCCATTGTTTGACTAGAAATCCCAGCAGTGGGCACGTGTGTAATCTATCACTAATTCAACATTTCAATTATGGTTCTCTGTTAGATAGAGATGGACGAGACACTGAAGGCTGGAGCCAGATGTCCCACTCTTGCTAAGCCAAAAGTCAGTTTGGAGCCACAAGCCAAACACAACAGAGGCCAAAAGCTGTACAGCTTGACTCCTGCATCACCAGTGATGCAAATGCATCAGCAGTGCTGCATAGCATCTTGATCTCCATCACTAGTAATGCATGAAAATGTAACTCCTTTATTAAAACATTTAAAAATATTTGGAGATATACATTTTGCTTAACATGTTATTAGGCCACTGTTCCATGCTTTACTTGGCATTTTTGCCCATTGTTGAGTGTGTTTTGGCACTTTGAAGTGCTGATGATGCAGAGGGAAATTTATGATTTTTGTTGATGGGTGATGCTTCAAATGTGCTGAAAAGGCATTTGGTGAGTATTTTGGACACTACAATTGCTCCTATATAGTTTTTTTTATATGATTTGGTAATATTAACATTTTTGACCTACATAAGGGGGAGCAGGCTGAAATTTTACCCGACTTGGAGTTCCATGAAGTTGGACACAAATGTGGCTCTGTCCACCCGAACTTAAAAATGAAAATCTTTAACTTCATTTGTAAAACTATTCATTTAGTTTCATTCATTATGTGCTTATCATGTCATTAGGCCAATTAAACACCCTTTTCATTTAATTTTAGTCCATTTTTGAGCATCTTTGATCCCTTTGATTCAAAGATTATGCATTGGGACTTAGTCGATTTTTTGAGTTTCACACATTAAAAGTGTTGCAATGGTTTGGGGGAATTACTTGGAACACTGAAATTGCACCTATATAGTAATCAGAACACTACAGATACACCCATATAGTTTTTAAATGAATATACATTTAAACCATTGTTGACTTCCATAGAGGATGTAAGGCTGAAATTTTACCCAACTCAGAGTTCCATGACCTCGGGTAGGAAAAGTGACTGTCTCCCTGAACTAAAAAATGAAAATGTTCACCCTTGTAGGTAAACACAACCAATTTGTGTGTTTAGTATGCAAACAGTCCAATGTAACATACTTTTCTTTATTGTCCTCAATCTGAGCTTTTTTAGTGCTTATGAGCACTTTGAAGCACTTGCGATGTATTGAGACTAGGAAAAAATGTTATGTTCAGGAATACCTCAAAAGTGTTACAAATCCATTTTAGGGGTACTTAGGACACTGCAATTTCAACTATATAGTAGTCAGAACACTGCAAATGCATTTATGTCGTTTGTAAATGAATAAACATTTATTACATTTTTGACTTCCCTTGAGGCTGACATTTTACCCAACTCAGAGCTCCATGGCCTCCGAAAGAAAAAGTGACTTTGTTTTTACCCATAAGAGTGACAATTTTAATTTTTAGGTTCAGGGGGACAACCATTCAGTGCATTTAGCATGCTCATAGGCCACTGTAGCATACTTTTCTGTTCATTTTCCTCCATTTTTGAGCTTTTTTAGTGTTTAGGAGCACTTTGAAGCACTTGTGATGTATTGGGACTCGGAAATGTTTTTTGACTTACAGAGGGAGTTGGGTGTCAGGCTGAAATTTTAGCCAATCGGAACACTATGGCCTCGGTAGAAAAAGTGCCTTTGTCCCACTTGAAGAAAAACACCTAAAAAAGTCACAAATAAGAGTCAAATGGCTAACTGGAGGCTAGAAATGGGTCCTAGACACCACTGCCATGTCAAATGAGTTATAATATAGGGTATTGGGGCCAACAGGACCCACAAACAGTCATGAGGGTTGATAAAAGAAATTTGTGAAACTCGCTAACAGTGAGCAGTTCTAGCGAGTTTTGCTAATTCTTGAAAGAGCTCAGGCTTGATATCAGACTCACTTTTTGAGTGCACTGGACCTAAATACATGTTAGAAAGCTCAGATCTGATGCTCTGAAGGGGTTTATGTACCTTTTGGGCTATTAGCCAAGGGAAAAACCTGAAATCTTACGTGACTTGGAGCTCCATAGACTCGGTGGAAGAAGTGCTTTGTTCCCTTAAACCTGAACACATCAAAATGTCCAAAATATTACTAAAAACAGGTGCCTGGAGGCTATAAGTGGGTCCTAGACACCCCTGCCATGTCAGCTGAGTTATAATATGGGGTTTTGATGTCCACTGGTACCAACAGTCATGAGGATTGATAACGAAAATTAGCAGAACTCACAAACAGTGAGCCGTTCTAGTGAGTTTTGCTAATTTTTCAAATAGCTCAGGCTGGATATCAGACTCACTTTTCTGAGTGTCCAGTACCTAAATACACTTGTTAGAAAGCTTAAATCTGGTTGCTTTCATGGGGTTTATGCACATTTTGGAGTATATGAAGTTTTTTTCACCTCCAGCCAAGGGAAAAACTTGAAGTCTAACCCGACTTTGAGTTCCATAGCCCTGGGAAGAAGAAATTACTTTGTCCCACTTGAACACAAACACTTCAAAATATCACAAAGAAGAGTCAAATAGGTACCTGGAGGCTAGAAATGGGTCAGACACCCCTGTCATGTCATGTGAGTTATAATGTGGGGTCTTGGGGTCCACAGGGGCGTTTGTTAGAAAGCTCAGATCTGATGCTTATACACAAGACAAGTAAGGGGGTGCATAGCTAGAACTAGGACAAAGAAAGCAAGCATACAGTAAACCCGCATACAGCTATGATAGGATTATAAAGCCAGAACAGAAACACAAGGCAAGAAATCTGCATGTACAAGACAGGACAGGGTGTGTGCAGCCAGACTTAGGATAAGGGAAGCAAGGAGATGGGAGATCTGCACACCACTAGGAGAGAGCAGAAGTATGCAGCCAGAACAGGAACACAAGGCAAGGACTCTGCATAGACAGGACAGGGTGTGTGCAGCCAGAGCTAGGATAAGGGAAGCAAGGAGATGGGAAATCTGCACACAACTAGGACAGGACCGGTGCAAGCAATCAACCAGGTGCAAGGAATCCTGGAACCACCAACGAAAGGAAGGCTGACTGGCAGCCTGGAAGGGGTAGGATCAGGGAAACCAGGAGTAGGAAACCCAAACCACCACCTGTACCATCTAGGGAGGGTCTAAAAACTGTGAGCACTACAAAAACTATAATGTATCAGAGAGGTGCTGCGGAAGCCTCAACCAGAATATATTCTAGAGCGGAGAATGCAAGGTGCGGTAGACAGTTCTAACACATTGCTGTGTCAAGGCAGAACCCCACAGGTGCCTCATGAGGGCCACCTGATGTCAGCATGGCAAAATCCTAACAATGAGGTCCTATTGTCCAAAACTAGAAATGTGACTGGACTCTGAGCTCTATGGCCACAATGGAATAAAAAAAAAAAGTTACTTTAAACCCAAACATTGCAAAATTTCACAAATAGGAGTCAAACAGGTTCCTGGAGGCTAGAAATGGGTCCTAGACTCTCATGTCATGTCATCCGAGGTATTCTATGAGGTCCTATGTCCACAGGGACCCACAAACAGTCATGAGCACTGATGCTGAAAATTAACAAAACGTACCAGAAACCTAATTCCTGCCATGTTTTCTTAAGTTTTCAAATAGCTCAGAATGGATATCGGACTCACTTTGGGTACACAGGACCTAAATACACTTGTCAATGCTCCAGGCACGGCCTAATGCGAGCTGATGTGAACCTTTGCTTTAAAAGGACTCTCACCCACCAAGCTACTGTTTGCTGGCATGCTTCATCATCGATGCTTGACTACAAGCGCCAAGAGACCAATGGTATTTGTGTGCTATATGTGTTAACATAACATAACAAGGGAACACAGTTTAATCCAAGAAGATAAGTTAGGGAGGGTGAACGAAAAAGTTAATTAACATTACTTTTGAAGTACCACAGTCCCAATTTATTCTGGGGTCTGGACAGCAAGGTTAAAGAACTCAATTGAATATTCTTGGCGTTACTGTAGCTCCTAATATCCAATGGTCAAAAATGTTTTAGCTGGAAAAGAGTATCCAGCTTTCATCATGACCAGCCTGGCTCCTGCAGCTCACAAAAGAAATTTTAAAAATCAAATGCATATTATTTGTATCATGTATCAATCAAGGAGGAGTGGGGTAGGGGAAACTCAAGAATTCAAGGAGTTTGCAAGGAAGCCAAAGTCATTTTCCCAAATAATCACAAGAAGAACCTAAAAGTCTGTCTCTGTTAATGCTCAAGTGAGGGCCTAATGAGGACAAAGGCAAGCCTGTCCTTTACAATGACTCTCACCCACCAAACTGGTGGCACGCTTCATCATAGAGTTCCCCAATATAAACTTATTGGGGACGTCCTGCAACACTTGACTACAAGGGAGGGGTATTTAATCCAAGAAGATAAGTGACAAAGGGGATCAAAAAAGTGAATTAAAATTGCTTTCGAAGTACACACATTCCTGATTTATTCTGGGGTTCTCATAAACAAGGTTAAACGTTGGGGGGAGACAGATGGCAAAGAACCACAATCAATCTGCCATTCTGGCCTACATAAATCCACCAATCCCCCAAGGTGATCATAAGTGCCTCAAGACCCCAATGGTACTCCCCATGGTACCTAGTTACCAAATTCCGTCAACTATTACGCACTCATGATCACGTGCACTACACAAAGATAAAAGTATTGACTCCTGTGAGTGAATACTGTCTGTATGTTTGTATTGAGTGCGAATAGTGTCTGTCCCTGGCTGGAGCACTGACTGGGACATACTCTATTTTTTATTCTACTTAGCATTGGTATTGTGCATTTTCTGATATTCAAAAAAAGCAGAATGTAAATTATATCATCTGTATTGTGTACACTGCACATGGCACTCATGAAACACTGCATAGCATGATAATATAAAAAACACATTGTGTTACGTGTACTGTGATATAGGTTTTGACTAAATTTCCATGATAGTTCTCAATGGATATCACTCATATTTGGAGTACACAGTACTTGAATTTACTTGCACTAAAGGTCAGGTCTGATACTAAAAAGGGGTTTAGAAGACCTTGATAATTGGTCAAGCAAATGCCTAACCTGCATGCAAAAGTTATAAAGGGTATTCAGCCGTGGCATGCTTCATCACTGGACCCCTCACACAGAAAGAATTTTCTTCTGGGTTGGCTCAGCCAGGCACCTGGGAGCTCTTGATGTAGTAGGGAATGAACAATTATTATTATCAATCTAGGGTGTAACCATAATGAATTGATTGAATGAGGGCCACCCTGATAATGTTAACAACCCCTTCAATGCATCAGGAGCTGAGGTTTTTAACCTTTTTTTGCTCATGTATCTAACCAAACTAAGGGCCTCATCACGAGTCTGGCGGTCACTTGACCGCCAGACTTGCGGATGGCGAGCGGTCCGAGCACCATATTTTGACAATGGTGGTCATGCCGCGGTGGGACCTCCAGCAGTTGCGGTGGTCCTGATCCACCAGGGCAGCGCTGTAAGCAGCCATCCGCCAGCAATGCCCTGAGATTACGAGCTTGTTTTCTGCCAGCCTTTTCATGGCCGTAGCACTGCCATGAAAAGTCTGGCAGAGAACGGTTACAGGGGGCCCCCTGCACTGCTCATGCACTTGGCAGTGCAGGGATCCCGATGGCCAGCACCCTCGGCGGCAACCTCCCTGTCGAAAGTTTGGAGGATGGCCTAAACCGTCCGCCAAACTCGTAATTAATCCCTAAGTCTTCTCCTTCTGCCATAAATGATTTTCTTGAGACTCTATAATCAAATAACAGCTCTTCCTCAACATTAATATCTCTTAAAGCAGTAAAAATAATTACATGTTGCATACTGCCAAATACTAGTAATGTTACGTGATTAGGGTTAATGTTGCACATTTTCCTTGAATGATTTATCAACGTCCTATTGTTTCCTTCTTTGGGTGGCACACACAGGGCACTGTTTTTGCATCAACACACCATTTTGTATCGGAGGGTTCCTTAAAGAAGAATACGTATCCCATCTCTTCTTCTTGCGACTCCTGCATCATATGATTCCCTTGCTCTGCTGTGATTACCATCCTGTGTTAATCTCAAATGATCTCTCCTTTTTAGAAGACTTGTGCAGAAATGATTTTCTTTCCCTTTATGGCATCAGTTGTAACGTGGAGCCCTCTCCATGACTAATGTTCCACCAAAGAATCTATTTGTTAATTGCCGATGTCCCATTCAGTGATTGCTGTAGGAATCCAGCCATCAATGATGTCTTGTACGCCTGGCAGGTTCTTGCTACAACCCATTTTCTTGTAGAAATGGCTAATCTGATGTTCTGTTGGCTGTCATCTTGTAAAGTGCTCTGCAGTAAAAAAGGCAGTACTTCAGTGTCATTTAACATTATATATTTTTAAATCATAGATACACGCTGTTTATAAAATTCTACTTAAAAGTGACAGACACTTACTCTCCACTTCTTCCTTCCTCAATGCTTGTTGCATGATTCTACAACAGCAATATCAGGACTGTGCATGCTGCCCAGCCAGTGCAACCTTCTTTTTCAGTGGTTGCCCATTCAGTGTCACAGGAAATTCTTCCAGCATTATTTTAAGAGCTGATGCATCATCAATTTTAGGGTAAAAGTACACTGCTGCAATCCTTGATTTTTGTTTTGAGTGACAATTTTGCCTGTAAAATGCAAATATCGTTTTAAAATAATGTTAAGGAAAACATACACATTTTGGTGAAAACAAAACACAAATTAATTATAATTTAGTGTTCGCTCCCTAAATTTATAGTTTGTTTAGATTTTTACTGCCAGCCAATCAAAATACATTGCACCTTCCGCCCTATAAGTCGAGAACCATTAGAGTCATAATTCAAAATGCTCAGTATTCTGTGCATTTTACGCGTTTATGTGCCAATTTTCACGATTCCGGCTGATTGATTAGTTCCTCCAAAATAGTTTATAAAGTTAGTTTGTTTTCAGTTTTACTGCCAGCCAATCAAAATACATCACACCTTTGAACCTATTAGTCGAGAACCATGATAGATAGAGCCACAATTTAAAAAGCCTGTATTGCTGAGATTATTCCACTTTTATGAGCCAATTTTCATGCTTCTGGCTTATTGATTAGTGCATCAAATTAATTGCTAAATGTATAGTTCATTTTGATTTTTAATGCAGGCCAATCAAAATACATCTCACGTTTTGCCATATAAGTCTGGAACCGTGATATGTAGATACAATTTAAAATGCACCACATAGCTGACTTCACGCTGCTTTTATTTGCCAAGTGTCATTTTTGGGGCTCAGTGATTAGTACCCAAAGTTAATTTCTTAATTTATAGTTCACTTTGAGTTTTACTACCAGCCAATCAAAATACATCGCACCTTTTGCACTATAAGTCCGGAAACGTTATAGATAGACAATTAAAAATGCACCATATTGCTGAAATTATTACACTTTCATGTGCAAATTGCCATTCTTATGCCTCATTGATTAGTACTCCAAATTAATTTTTAAAGTTAGTTTGTTTTGAGTTTTACTGCCAGCCAATCAAAATACATTGCACCTTTTGCCATATAAGTTGGGAACATGATAGAGACACAATTTAAAATGCACAACATAGCGGGCTTCACGCCACCCATATCTGCCAATTTCTATGCTTCTGGCCCATTGATTAGTGCCCCAAATCATGTTTTGAATGTATAGTTCATTTTGCTTTTCAGCAGCTCGACTTCAAAATCATAAGTCAAGAAACGTGATAGCTAGAGAAACAATTCAAAGAGCTTAACATTGGCGAGATCAGCCAGCCACACTGCCATGCTTCTTGGCACATAGAGAATCATAGATAAATATTATTCCATTTCAATAACAAATGTGAATTTTTTCGCCTTATCCCTCCTCAAAAAGTAAATTATTTACATTTTGGAAGTAAAACAAAGCATATGTTAACAATATGAAACAATATGTTATAACTATTTAATAAATAGAGAGGTAATATTAATGACCGAAAGAGAACACCCTCTACACAAAACATGACTTGGAAACTGCTACTTAAAATGCTTTCAACTGTTATTACACTACAGCATAAACTTACCCCATTGAAGAATCCGCGATTGAAGACTGGGAAGCGGCAATCTGGGTAGTACTAAATAGTTCTGAACTCCTGTTCAAACTCAACAATGCTGCAGAAGCACTGGATGTCAGAGCAGAGGGAGACTGGTATTTATGCAGACAGTCAGGTGGGAGGGGCAATTCTTCCAGTGAATCTATAGGCTGTGCATTTCTGCAGTGTTGGAGATGGGGGATAGAAGCTTAAGGGTGGCGGTTCACTCCAAATGCAAGCCCTAGAAGACAGAGCAGTTCCGGATATTTATGTTATTTTTTTTCTAATGTAAATATTCTACTGCAATAAAGGTTTCTATTTCTATTAATGCTGCTTACACGCAAGTGGGAAAGACATTTTATTTTCTTATTCAAAATAGAGAACATTACATTTTACAACATAACTAAGGAACCGTAATAGATAAAAAGATAATTTGAAATGCAGAATATTGAAAATGTCAATCCACTCTAAATGTGCTAATTGTCTTGCCCCTGGCTTATTCTTAAGTAGGTCAAATTCATTTTTGAATTTATAGTTTGTTTTGAGATTTACTGCCAGCCAATCAAAATACATTGCACCTTTTGCACTATAAGCTGGGAACCATGACAGATGGAGGCAATGTAAAATGCACCAACCATATAGCTGGGATCATGCTGCCCTCTAGGTCCCACTTTCATGTTTCTGGCTCCTTGATAAGTGCCCCAAAGTACGTTTTGAATGTCTAGTTTGTATTGCTTTTCAGCAGCTATGACTTCAAAGTCATAAGTCATAAGTCAGGAACCGTGATAGATAGAGAGATCATTCAAAGTGCAAAATATTTGCAAGATCAGCCTGCTGCCACACTGTGCCAATTGCCATGCCTCTGGCATATTATGTGGCCTTGCTACAACTATTAGCTCGTTTACCACAATATTGTTGCTAAAGCTTAATTGGGTTGTCTGCAGGTGGCTGCTGTTGGCCTTCCTTCAGCCAGGTGCTAACTGCTGGCCATCTCAGCACCTGAGCACCCTGAGTGAGACAACAGGACATTTCAGACTTGATGCGTCCATCGTCATAACCATAAGAGAGGCAAAGCACTCTCCAAAGCTCAACCTGGCTTTCAAAATATAAATGTTTTGCAGCCATGTAGGTTTCAGTAATGCTTACATCCATTTAATTATTTCTATGGCTTTATACCTAGACTTTGACTCTGTGACAGATTACGAGGCTGGCGATCCGAGGACGCCAGCCTTGTGGTGGCTATCGGACTGCTGCGGCAGTCCAACTGCCATATTACAAGGTTGGCAGGCAGACCCGCCAACCTCCCGCTGTCCCTGCCAGGATCTCAGATCCTGACAGGCTGGCGGCAATGCAGGTGCAACTCAGCCAGGGCGGCTTTGAACTCAGCGCCGCCCTGCTAATTACCACCTTGTTCTCGGACAGCCTTTTCATGGCGATTCAACCACCATGAAAAGGCTGGCGAAGAACAAGTGCCAGGGGGCCTGTGGCATGGGCAGTGGAGGCCCCCCCCTGCTCAGCACCCTCTGTGCAGACAGTACAAATATCGCGGGTGCTGGTGCCCCCTGTGTGCGGTCAGCATTACCGCCGGCTCTATTATGAGCCAGCGACAATGCTACCGCCCCATCCTCACTGGGCTGACCGGCAGAAACCTTGGTTTCCACCGGTTAGCCCAGTGGGAAAGACAAAATGGTGCTGGCGATGAGGTCGACCGCATGGCAGCAAGCACCAAGTCGGGAGTTTGGTGGACGGGTGTTTTTTTTTTTTTTAATGCCAAACTCTTAATCAGCCCCTCTGTTTCTATAGTTTGTTTTGCTTTTTAGCTGGTTGCAGACCAAAATACATTGCACCTTTTTCCCTATAAGTCAAGAACTATTATAGGTAGAGTCACATCTGAAAATGCACCATATTGCTAAGATATTCCACCTTCACGTTCCACTTTTCTCACTTCTGGCTAATTGATTAGTGCCCCACATACATTTTTTTATTTATAGTTTCTTTTGAGTTTTTACTGCCAGGCAATCAAAATACATCGCACCTCCCGTCCTATTAGTCGAGAACCGTTATAGAGTCATAATTCAAAATGCTCAGTATACTGTGCTTATTTTGCATTATGTGCTAATTTTCACGATTCTGGCTGATTGATTAGTACCCCCAAATTAATTTATAAAGTTATAGTTTATTTTGAGTTTTACTGCCAGCCATTCAAAATACATCACTCCTTCCAACCTATAAGTCGGAAACCGTGATAGATAGAGCCACAATTTAAAAAGCCTGTATTGCTGACATTATTCCGCCTTTAGTAGCCAATTTTCATGATTCTGGCTAGTTGATTAGTGCACAAATTAACTGCTAAATGTATAGTTCATTTTGATCTTTACTGCCAGCCCATCAAAATACATCACACGTTTTGCCATACAAGTCCGGAACCATGAAAGATAGATACAATTTAAAAGGCACCACATAGCCGACTTCACGCTGCCCACATGTGCCAATATTCATGCTTCTGGCTCATTGATTGGTGCCCCAAATTAATGTTAAATTTATAGTTTGTTTTGAGTTTTACTACCAGCCATTCAAAATACATCGTACCTTTCACCCTATAAGTCAGGAACCATGATAGACAGATAGCTGGGATCACACCACCCCTATATGCCAATTGCCATGCTTCTGCCTCATTGATAAGTGCCCCAAATTAGGTTTTGAATGTATAGTTTGTTTTACTTTTCAGTAGCGATGACTTCAAGTCATAAGTTAGGAACTGTGATAGAGAAATAATTCAAAGTGTATAATACTGGCGAGATCAGCTTGCCACGCTGAGACAATTTCCATGCCTCTGGCATATTTTGTACCCTTGCTACAACTTTTAGCTTAATTACCACAATATTGTTTTAAAACCTAAAGGGGTGTGTCTGCAGTAGGGCCATCTCAATTCAGACTTGATGCTTGGGAGTTGTTCTTTCTCTGTTCCTCTCCTTGTTTCCTCATCCCTCCCCTCTTTCCATATTAATGGAATGTTCCTTACTGTTGAGGTAAATGTATATGCATGTGCTGTCTTTGCAATGTTTGATATTTTAATACATTAAACTAATTTATTAGTGCCCAAAATTAATTGCTAGATGTATAGTTCATTTAGATTTTTACTGCCAGCCAATCAAAATACATTGTACCTCTTGCCATATACATCGAGAACCGTGATAGTCACAATTCGAACCGTACTGTATTGCTTATATTAACACACTTTCCTGTTCCTATTTTCACACTTCTGGCTAATTGATTAGTGCCCCAAATACATTTCTAAAGTTATAGTTTGTTTAGATTTTTACTGCCAACCAATCAAAATACATCACGCATTTTGCCCTATAAGTACAGTAAAAGAGTCACACCGTATGGCTACCATTAATCTGCTTATATCAGCCAATTTTCATGCTGTTGGCTAATTGATTAATGCCCCAAATTAATTGCTAAATGTATAGTTCATTTTCATTTTTACTGCCAGCCAATCAAAATACATTGCACCTTTTGCCATATCAGTCGGGGACCATGAAAAATAGAGAAAATTAAAAAAAATGCGCCACGTAGGTGGGATCACCCCACCCCTATGTTCCAATTTTTAGCTTCTGGCTAATTGATTAGTCCCCCAAATTAATTTTAAAATGTCTAGTTAGTTTTGAGTTTTACTGCCAGTCAATCAAAATACAGCTGAGATTACTACGCTTTTATTTGCCACGTGTCATGCTTGTTGCTCACTGACTGGTACCCCAAATTAATTTTCAAATTTATAGTTCACTTTGAGTTTCACGGTCAGCCAATCAAAATACATCGTACCTTTTGACACATAAGTCGGGAACAATGATAGAGACACAATTTAAAATGCACCACATAGCTTGCTTCACGCCACCCATATGTGCCAATTTCTATGCTTCTGGCTCATTGATTAGTGCCCCAAATCATGTTTTGAATGTACAGCTCATTTTGCTTTTCAGCAGATATGACTTCAAAATCATAAGTCAGGAAATGTGATGGCTAGAGAAACAATTAAAAGTGTATAATATTGGCGAGATCAGCCTGCCATATTGCCAACTGCCATGCCTCTTGGCACATAGTCATAAATATTATTCCATTTCAACTACAAATTTGAATTTTTTTGCTTTATCACTCCTCAAAAAGTAAATTATTTTTATGTTGGAAGTAAAATAAAGCATATTTTAACAATATGTTATAACTATTTAATGAATAAAGAGGTAATATTAAAGAAAGGGAACACCATTTACATAAAACATGACTTGGAAACTGCTGGTTAAAATGCTTCCAATTGTCATTACACTACAACATAAAAACTTACCCCAATGAAGAATGCATGCTTAAAGACTAGGAAGTGGCTATCTGGGCAGCACTAAACAGTTCTGAACTCCGTGCGCTCAACAGAGCTGCAGAACCACTCGATGTTAGTGGGGAGGGAGCCTGGTGTTTATGCAGTCAGCTGGGAGGGGCACTTCTTCCAGTGATTCCATTGGCTGCACCTGTCTGCAGTGTAGGAGAAGGGGCATAGTAGCTTGAGGGGGAAGTTCACACCAAAATCAGGCCCTAGCAAACAGAGCAGTTTCAGATACTTAAGCTATTCTTTTTTTATAAAGTAAATATTCCACTGCAACAAAG
This sequence comes from Pleurodeles waltl, assembly GCF_031143425.1. Lineage (NCBI taxonomy): Eukaryota > Metazoa > Chordata > Amphibia > Caudata > Salamandridae > Pleurodeles > Pleurodeles waltl. The sequence goes on along the minus strand of NC_090449.1, from coordinate 1,004,834,242 downwards.
CTTTCTATTAAAGCTACTTACATTTAAGTGGGAAAAGACATTTTAATTTCTAATTCATAATAGAGATCAGTGCATTTTACAACATAACTAAGGAACCGTAATAGATAAAAAGATAATTTGAAATGTAGAATATTGAAAAAGTCAATCCATTCTAAATGTGCAAATTTTCATGCTTATTTTTAAGTAGATCAAATTCATTTTTTAATGTATAGTTTGTTTTGAGTTTTACTGCCAGCCAATCAAAATACATTGCACCTTTTGCACTATAAGTTGGGAACCATGATAGAGAAAATTTAAAATGCACCCACCATAGAGCTGGGATCACGCTGCCCCTGGGTGCCAATTTTCATACTTCTGGCTTATTGATAAGTGTCCTAAATTATATTTTGAATGTTTAGCCCGTTTTGCTTTTCAGCAGCTATGACTTCAAAGTCATTAGTCAGGAACCATGATAAATAGAGAATTAATTCAAAGTGCAAAATAATGGCAAGATCAGCCTGCCAGGTTTACACACTGTGCCAGTTCCCATGCCTCTGACATATTTTGTGGCCTTGCTACAACTTTTAGCTTGTTTACCCCAATATTGTTTCAAAAGTTTAAGGGGTGTCTGCAGGTGGCTGCTGCTGTCCTTCCTTCAGCCATGTGTTATCTGCTGGCCATCTCAGCTCCTGAGCACCCTGAGTGAGACATCAGGAGATTTCAGACTTGATGCTCCCATCAGCATAACCAGCAAAGAAGTAGAGCACTCTCCAAAGCTCAACCTGGCTTTCAAAATGTAAAGTTTTGCAGCCATGTAGGTTTCAGTAGATCTATTTAGTTATTTCTACGGCTTTATACTTCGATTTTGACTCTGGGCTAGATTACGAAGCTTGTGGGTCCGAAGATCGCCGGCCGTGCAGTGGCTCTTGGACCGCTGCAGCTGTGGTGGTCCGACTGCCATATTACGAGGTTGGCGGGCAGGCCCGCCAGGATCCCGGATCCTGACGGGCTGACGGGCTGACGGCGGTGCAAGTTGCAATCAGCCAGCGTGGCACTGAACTCAGCGCCACCTTGTTGATTACTACCTTGTTCTACGCCAGCCTTTTTCATGGCGATTCAACCGCCATGAAAAGGCTGGTGGAGAACAAGTGCAGGGGGCCCTGGGGGAGCCTGCACTCCCCATGTCTGTGGCATGGGCAGTGCAGGGGCCCACCTGCATAGCACCTTCGAAATGGGCACTGCATGCTGTGCAGACAGTGCACATTTCGGGGGTACTGGTGCCCCCTGCGTACGGCAGCCTTACAGCCTGTTCTATTATGAGCCAGTGACAATTCTGCAACCCCATTCCAACTGGCTGACCGGCAGAAAACTTGGTTTACGTCGGTCAGCCCAGTGGGAAAGTCATAATGGGGCAGGGTGGGAGATAGACCGCATGGCGGCAACCACCCCGTCAGGAGTTTGGCAGATGGGTGTTTCTCTCCACCAATCTCCTAATCAGCCCCTATGTTTCTTTAGTATGTTTTGCTTTTTAGCTAGTTGCAGATCAAAATACATCGCCTCTTGACCAATAAGTCAAGAACCATTATAGAGACGCAATTCAAAATGCACCGTATTGCTGAGATAATTGGCACATGGAAGTGGAATATTCATGCTTCTGGCTAAATGATTAGTGCCCCAAATACATTTGTAAAGTTGTAGTATGTTTTAATTTTTTACTGCCAGCAAATAAAAAATACCTTGAACTCTGCCCTATACGTTGGGAACTTTGATAGACACATAATTTAAAATGCACCATATTGCTGAGATTATTCTGCTTTTCTGTGCTAGTTGTCACACGACTGGCTAAATTGATTGGTGTCCCACATACATTTTTAAATGTACAGTTTGTTTTGATTTTTACTGCCAGCCAATCAAAATTCATTGCACCTCCTGCCCTACAAGTCAAGAACCGGTATAGACAGGGCCATAATTCAAAATGCTCAGAATTGCTGGGCTTATTCCATGTTTATGTGCCAATTTGAATGATTCTGGCTGATTGATTAGTACCCCAAATTCGTTTATAAAGTTATAGTTTGTTTTCAGTTTTACTACCAGCCAATCAAATTACATAACATCTTTCAACCTACAAGTCAGGAACCGTGATAGATAGAGCTACAATTTAAAATATCCGTATTGCTGATATTATTCCGCTTTGATGAGCCAATTTTCATGCTTCTGGTTAATTGATTAGTGCTCAAAATTAATTGCTAAATGTTTAGTTCGTTTTGATTTTTACTGCCAGCAAATCAAAATACACCTCACCTTTTGCCATATAAACCTGGAACCGTGATAGAGATACAATTTAAACTGCACTACATAGCTGGGATCACGCCACCCCTATGTGCCAAAAGCCATGCGTCTGGCTCGTAGATTATTGCCCGAAATTATTTTTAAAAGTATAGTTTGTTTTGAATTTCACTGCCAGATTTTCTGACAATTTTTTATGCTTCTGGCTAATTGATCAGTACCCCAAATTAATTTTTGAAGTTATTTGTTTTTAGTTTAGCTGCAAGTCAATCAAAATATGTTGCACCTTCACGCTACAAGTCAGGAACTGTGATAGAGACACAGTTTAAAATGCACTATATTGCTGAGATTATGCTTACATGTGCCAATTTTCAAGCTTCTTGCTAATGGATTAGTGTCCGTATATTTTGTTTTGATTTTTACCGCCAGCCAATCAAAATATATCGCACCTTTTGCCATTTTAGCCAGGAACCATGATAGACACAATTTAAAATACACCACGTATACAGCATCCATTTTAGGACATCCTCATTCCTCACTCCTCATCCCTACTTCTCATCCATCATCCCTACTTCTCATCCATCATACATCATCCCTACTTCTCAGCCATCATACATCATCCCTACTCCTCATTCATCATCCCTACTCCTCATTCATCATCCCTACTTCTCATCCATCATCCCTACTTCTCATCCATCATCCCTACTTCTCATCCATCATACATCATCCCTACTTCTCATCCATCATCCCTTCTTCTCATCCATCATTCATCATCCCTACTTCTCATCCATCATACATCATCCCTATTCCTCATTCATCATCCCTACTTCTCTTCCATCATCCCTACTTCTCATCCATCATACATCATCCCTACTTCTCATTTTCATCCCTACTTCTCATCCATCATACATCATCCCTACTTCTCATCCATCATCCCTACCTCTCGTCCATCAGCCCTACTTCTCAATCAACATCCCTACTTCTCGTCCCTCATCCCTGCTTATCCTTACTTCTCTTCCATCCTCCCTACTCCTCATCCATCATCCTTACTTCTCACCCATCATCCCTACTTCTGTTCCATCATCCCTACTTCTAATCCATCATACATCATCCCTACTTCTCATCTATCATCCCTACTTCTCTTCCATCATCCCTAACTTCTCATCCATTTTAGGACATCCTCATTCCTCACTCCTCATCCCTACTTCTCATCCATCATCCCTACTTCTCATCCATCATACATCATCCCTACCTCTCATCTATCATCCCTACTTCTCTTCCATCATCCCTACTTCTCTTCCATCATCCCTACTTCTCTTCCATCATCCCTACTTCTCTTCCATCATCCCTACTTCTCTTCCATCATCCCTACTTCTCTTCCATCATCCCTAACTTCTCATCCATTTTAGGACATCCTCATTCCCCACTCCTCATCCCTACTTCTCATCCATCATACATCATCCTTACTTCTCATCCATCATCCCTACTCCTCATCCATCATCCCTACTCCTCATTCCTCATCCCTCAGTCATACCAGCACATTTTCAGTTTTGGGAAACACACCTTCACACTGATTGGTTGGCAACAGCCAATCAGAGTAAAGAGAGAGAACAGCGTTCTCATTGCCTGTACTGGATTAAGACGAGGAGAGAAGGAAATACAATTGTGTGTATGTTTCTAGTAAATTCAAGGCTGTCCAGCATTTCATTTTAATCAAGTCAGTGGTTAACAATCTGTGAGCTGTGGCTCTCCCCTAGCAGTCAAAACTAGCCAGGGGTGGCTCACACATTTTGTGAACAAATGCATGCATACGTCGATCTCTGCTGCGGACGGAGATCATTGAGTTAAATAACATTGTGGAAGGAATATTGGTATCAGCAGTTCGCAAGGGGAATTGCCAATAATGAAGGCTTGCTCGATTTCGAGCACTAAAACAAAATCGTTTAATCTGCATTCCCTTTATTTTCTATTTTATGATTCACACGTAAATAATGAAAACTAGTTAGGTGGATTTCAGCACTGTGGCCTATTTAGTAAATCCTGCAGTGCCCTCTAGTGACTTTAAAGCATAGTCCTTGGGAGTTTTACTTTTCTGAGCTGCTAATTCGGAACACGAGCTCAAGGTAAATTCAAATAAAAGCAGAGGCGTAGCAAAGGTGTCATTGGCCCTAATGCAAACAAGGTAATGGGTCCCGTTTTTCTCCTCGGTGGTTATTAAAAATAACCATGATTGCGGTACAGTCCACCTAGTATTCCTGTGCACCAGCTGCACGCGCTGCACTAATGCATCTTCTTAGAGGCTCCGAGGTCCTTTTGATTTTAATGATTTTAATCATGTGGACAAATAAGGAGGTGCCTTTTAAATATGTTTTTTTTAGAATTTGCTCTGTGTTTTTCATGTGATAATTTTCCACTTTGAAACTATTGAGACATTTGCAAACCACTGACCCAAAGATAACAAATATAGGCCCATATTTATACTTTTTTGCGCCACATTTGTGGCATTTTTTGATGCAAATTCGGCGCCAAAAAAAGTATCAATATGGGCCTATATTTGTTATCTTTGGGTCAGTGGTTTGCAAATGTCTCAATAGTTTCAAAGTGGAAAATTATCACATGAAAAACACAGAGCAAATTCTAAAAAAACATATTTAAAAGGCACCTCCTTATTTGTCCACATGATTAAAATCATTAAAATCAAAAGGACCTCGGAGCCTCTAAGAAGATGCATTAGTGCAGCGCGTGCAGCTGGTGCACAGGAATACTAGGTGGACTGTACCGCAATCATGGTTATTTTTAATAACCACTGAGGAGAAAAACGGGACCCATTACCTTGTTTGCATTAGGGCCAATGACACCTTTGCTACGCCTCTGCTTTTATTTGAATTTACCTTGAGCTCGTGTTCTGAATTAGCAGCTCAGAAAAGTAAAACTCCCAAGGACTATGCTTCAAAGTCACTAGAGGGTGCTGCAGGATTTACTAAATAGGCCACAGTGCTGAAATCCACCGAGCTAGTTTTCATTATTTACGTGCGAATCATAAAATAGAAAATAAAGGGAATGCAGATTAAACCATTTTGTTTTAGTGCTCGAAATCGAGCAAGCCTTCATTATTGGCAATTCCCCTTGCGAGCTGCTGATACCAATATTCCTTCCACAATGTTATTTAACTCAATGATCTCCGTCCGCAGCAGAGATCGACGTATGCATGCATTTGTTCACAAACTGTGTGAGCCACCCCTGGCTACTTTTGACTGCTAGGGGTGAGCCACAGCTCACAGATTGTTAACCAGTGACTTACTTGATTAAAATGAAATGCTGGACAGCCTTGAATTTACTAGAAACATTCACACAATTGTATTTCCTCCTCTCCTCGTCTTCATCCAGTACAGGCAATGAGAAGGCTGTTCTCTCTCTTTACTCTGATTGGCTGTTGCCAACCAATCAGTGTGAAGGTGTGTTTCCCAAAACTGAAAATGTGCTGGTATGACTGAGGGATGAGGAATGAGGAGTAGGGATGATGGATGAGGAGTAGGGATGATGGATGAGGAGTAGGGATGATGGATGAGAAGTAAGGATGATGTATGATGGATGAGAAGTAAGGATGATGTATGAGAAGTAGGGATGATGGATGAGAAGTAGGGATGAGGAGTGAGGAATGAGGATGTCCTAAAATGGATGAGAAGTTAGGGATGATGGAAGAGGAGTAGGGATGATAGATGAGAAGTAGGGATGATGTATGATGGATGAGAAGTAGGGATGATGGATGAGAAGTAGGGATGAGGAGTGAGGAATGAGGATGTCCTAAAATGGATGAGAAGTTAGGGATGATGGAAGAGGAGTAGGGATGATAGATGAGAAGTAGGGATGATGTATGATGGATGAGAAGTAGGGATGATGGATGAGAAGTAGGGATCAGGAGTGAGGAATGAGGATGTCCTAAAATGGATGAGAAGTTAGGGATGATGGAAGAGAAGTAGGGATGACAGATGAGAACTAGGGATGATGTATGATGGATTAGAAGTAGGGATGATGGAACAGAAGTAGGGATGATGGGTGAGAAGTAAGGATGATGGATGAGGAGTAGGGATGATGGAAGAGAAGTAGGGATGATGGATGAGAAGTAAGGATAAGAAGTAGGGGTGATGGATGAGAAGTAGGGATGATGGACGAGAGGTAGGGATGATGGATGAGAAGTAGGGATGATGTATGATGGATGAGAAGTAGGGATGACGTATGATGGATGAGAAGTAGGGATGATAGATGAGAAGTAGGGATGATGTATGATGGATGAGAAGTAGGGATGATGGAAGAAGTAGGGATGATGAATGAGGAATAGGGATGATGTATGATGGATGAGAAGTAGGGATGATGAATGATGGATGAGAAGAAGGGATGATGGATGAGAAGTAGGGATGATGTATGATGGATGAGAAGTAGGGATGATGAATGAGGAGTAGGGATGATGTATGAGAAGTAGGGATGATGTATGATGGATGAGAAGTAGGGATGATGGATGAGAAGTAGGGATGATGTATGATGGATGAGAAGTAGGGATGATGGATGAGAAGTAGGGATGAGGAGTGAGGAATGAGGATGTCCTAAAATGGATGAGAAGTTAGGGATGATGGAAGAGAAGTAGGGATGATAGATGAGAAGTAGGGATGATGTATGATGGATGAGGAGTGAGGAATAGGGATGTCCTAAAATGGATGCTGTACACGTATGTGGGATCACGCCACCCCTGTGCACCAATTTCGATGCTTCTAGCTTATTAATTATTGCTCCAAATAGTTTTATTTTTTTTTAACTAATTTTGAGTTTTACGGTCAGCCAATCAAAATACCTCACAGCTTTTACCATATAAGTCGGGCACAATGATGGAGACATAATTTAAAATGCACCATGTAGCTGGGATCATGTCACCCCTATTTGTCAATTGTCCTTCTTCTGGCTCATTGATAAGTGCCCTGAATTATGTTGTGAATATATAGTTTTCTATGTGTTCACTCAACAGAGCTGCAGAAGCGCTGGATTTTAGTGTAGGGGAAGCCTGGTACTTATGCAGACAGTCAGGTGGGAGGGGCATTTCTTCCAGTGATTCTATTGGCCGCACCTTTCTGCAGTGTAGGAGATGGGGGATGGTTCACAGCAAATGCAGGTCCTAGCAGACAGAGCAGTTTCCGATTTTTTTTTTCTAAAGTAAATATTCTACTGCAATAAAGGTTTCTATTAATGCTGCTTACAAGTAAGTGGGAAAAATATATTTTAATTTCTAATTCATAATAGAGAACAGTACATTTTGCAACATAACTAAGGACCCGTAATAGATAAAAAGATAATTTGAAATGCACAATATTGGAGATGTCAATCCACTCTAAAGTGCTAATTTTCATGCCGCTGGCTTATTTTTAAGTAGATCGAATTCATTTTTTACTTTATAGTTTGTTTTGAGTTTTAATGCCAGCCAATCAAAACACATGATACCTTTTGCACTATAGGTCAGGAACCGTGATAGAGATAAAAATTTAAAATGCACCGACCATGTAGCTGGGATCACGCTGGCCCTATGTTCATGCATCTAGATCAATGATAAGTGCCACAAAGTAGGTTTTGAATGTATAGTTTGTTTTGCTTGTCAGTAGCTATGACTTCACAGTCATAAGTCAAGAACCGTGATAGAGAAATAATTCAAAGTGGATAATATTGGTAAGATCAGCCGGCCACGCTGTACCAATTGCCATGCCTCTGGCACATAGAGAATCATAGATAAATATTATTCCATTTCAATAACAAACAAATATTTTCGCTTTATCACTCCTCCGAAAGTAAATTATTTTTATGTTGAAAGTAAAACAAACCATATTTTAACAATATGAAACAATATGTTATAACTTTTCCATAAATAAAGAGGTAATATTTAAGATAGAAAGGGAACACCTTCCACATAAAACATGATTTAGAAACTGCTGGTTGAAATGCTTCCAGGTTTTATTATGTTATGTTATATTAAATCAATTTATATAGCGCATAGCTACCCGAAGGCCTCCCAGCACTTCAGCAGAACCTATCAGCGAATATAAAAGAGATCAGTATAGCCATGTTTTCAGTAGCCACCTAAAAATTCATTCCTGGTCGGTGAGTCGCAATGATAAAGTCCATAAATTCCATAGCTTCGTACCTAGATACGACAAGGACCTTCTGCACCATCTGGCCTTTTTTTTTTTTACAGAGGGGATTGCTGCTAAAGCTGCTGATGAAGACCTAAGGTGTCTCGAAGGCTTATAAAACGTGGCCAGAGACCGCAGTTGTGGGGGCCCTTTATCATATAGGGCTCTATGTATATAACACAGGGCCTTGAATTTGATTTGCTGCTCGACTGGGAGCTAATGTAGGGTAAGAAATGCAGATTTAACTGATTCATATTTGGGGATATTAAAAAGCAGTCTAACGGCGGTGTTCTGTATCACTTGGAGTTTCCTCTTTACATACTTTGGAGACCCTAGAAAGAGGACATTCCCATAGTTCAGGCGTGAACGAATCAATGCCTGTATAATTAATCTCTTGGCCACGAACGGAAGGATTTTAAACACCTTCCTAAGGAATCTGAATATGCCAAAGCACGAGGGAGAGGTTTTCTTTGCCTGTTGATCCATGGCTAGCCACTGGTCAAGCCAGATCCTAAGACTCTTAATGTGTTCCTTGGGTGCTGGAATCTCTCTCAAAGAAGACAGAGCAGAGGAAGATGGCGTTAAAGGAACTTGAGAGCCCAAAAACATGACCTCTGTTTTGTCTGCATTAAGTTTAAGTTTACAATCTGACATCCAATTAGAAATTGCACTTAAGCAGGGGCCAAGCAAGGTGACTAAAGAGTTGTGGCTTGAAGTCCGAGAAAACACCAATTGTGTATCATCGGCATAGGTTACAAAGGGAGGCCAAAAGGCTCCACGACCTTAGCAAGAGGCAGCATATAGATATTGAACAATGAAGGGAGAAGCCCTGAGGTAGAACCCATCTACTATTAAAACTTCATGAGTAGAAAGATCTATCCAGTACCTGGAATGACCGTGTGCTTAAAAACTCACTAAACCAAATTAGCACAGTCCCCGTGACTCCTATCTCCTTCATCCACCGGAGAAGGATACTATGGTCTACTGTATCAAAGGCAGCACTCAAGTCCAGTAACACTACTGCCGACGCCTGACCATCATCGAGACGCCGTCTAGCCCCTTCCATCACTGCGATCAGAGCCGATTCGGTACAGTGCAAGGGTCTAAAACCCATTTGAGAGGGGTGTAAAATATTATTGTCCTCAAGATAGACAGGTGGCTATTTACATGTTGTTCTAATATTTTAGCAAAGGCTGGTAACAGGGGATGGGTCTATAGTTTTGTAAAATTAGGGGGTCTAAGTTAGGTTTTTTGAGGAGGGGTTTAACAATCGCATGTTTCTATTGAGAAGGAAAAGTGCCATTCTCCAGTGACAGATTCAATAACTCAGTAAGAATCTGTGCTACTGCTGGTGATCCTTGCGCTAGGACATCTGGAGGGACAGGATCGAGGGGAGAGCTTGATTTAAGAGTGCCCACAGATCTTACGACACTTTCAGACGTGATCGGGGGGAAATCTGAGAACCCGACTGTCTCATCAAAGGGTTGCACCTCCCTATTTACATGACTCGTGGGGTTGGCCTGAAAAGCTGAACAGATCTCAGAGATTGTATCCTGAGAAAAGGAGCCTAAATCATTACTATGCTTGTGAGAAGCTCCAACCCCTTCTACAAGAAGCTGAGGGGAAACAATATATTTTAACAACTGAAAGATTGCTTTAGGAGAGTTGGCATTCTGTTCAATTGTTGCCGAATAATACATTCTTTGACCTACTTTAATTTCCAAATGGGAATGTCTAATGCCTCTCCTATAGTCTTGTTTAGCAGAAGCACTATATGATTTTCTCCATCTCCTTTCCAACCTGTTGCAGTCTCTTGAGTGCTTGCAACTGAGGAGAGAACCAAGGTTCCCTTTTCTTTCTGCTGGAGGTCCCCCCACCTCACTGTGTAATTTATGAGGTCGTCCAAACTATTTGTGATCCAGTTATTTACAGAGTCTATGGAACTACTCAAGTTCTCATTCAGAGTGGGTTTAGTGCTGGTTAATATATTAGACCAGTCAGTTACATTAAGCGTGTGCCAACGTCTGTGGGGTTGAAATAGTCAGCAGAGATTTTCCAGCCAGCTGGATAGGAAAACTAAAATCGATTAAGAAGTGGTCTGACCCTGCTAAGGGGGTCGAAGGAGAGACCGTAAGATTTGTTATATCGCTAAAAATCAGATCAATCGTGTGGCCTTTGTTATGTGTCGGACCTGTAATTAGTTGTGAAAGGTCCGGAGCTTTCATGTCGGACAGACACTTCTGGACCGCGGTCATGTCCTCATTTTCTGCCGGTACATTAAAATCCCTTAAAATAGTAAAATTAGGCTTATTACAAATTAACTCAGCAACATATTCTGGGAATAACTCTATAAAACATTGCACTGATCCCGGAGGACGGTAGATTAGGGCTCCTGAAAAACTAAAACTGGGGGTTAAGAAAAAAGAAAAGAATAAACCCTCACAGTCTGGGATGGCAAAGCCAGTGACACATCTGGTCCTGAGCCCTCCTGTAACCAGGTTTCGGTTAGCAACAGTGCTGTTGGTTTCTGGGTGTCCAGGAGCAGAAAAATGTCTAGCTTGTGGGAAGCTAATGATCTGCAGTTGATCAATAGAAACCTACTTTGAGAAGAGTTATGAGAGCGATTCCTAATATGAGGGAGTCCTGTCGTTGATGCCTGAGCTCATCCAGTGTGCTGTCACCCATTCCTTGACTATAGGTATAGAAGTATCCCTACGAGAAAGTAAAAAATCTGCATTGTAGGTTATTCGTTCTGACCTGATTTGGGCATGGTTACTGGCCTCTGGTCCCGGCTGGGAGTGGACGGGCGCAGACGGGCTTGTCTTAGGCACGCCTTCGGCGCGTCAGCTGTGCGATCGCAGCATTGCCGTAAAAAAATTGGTTACCCGGTCTGGGAGAGACAGGCCACTAGAGCGCTGACCTCCAAAGGCTCCGCCCGCTCAGGTGCTGAAAAACCTAAGTAAAAATTGCTACTGCCTCCCCTGCTACCACAAGCCTCTGAACACGGACTAGAGGTGACACGGGGGCAGGCAGAGAAAATAGGGCAAACAGAGGTATGATTATAAGAAGTTTTAAATGTGATTACCTTGTGAAAGGTTTATAAATTATAAAACAGACTGGCCTGTTAGTTATTGGAAATAGTTCCTATTAAAACACAAATATTACCCCCCCCTTTGGAATCCGTAAGAACAAGCTTCAAGTGAGCTAAAAACTGCATAAAACTACTAAAAAATAATGGAGACTGTCTCTTATCAATCTAACCTTCTGGTTCAGCTGGTTACACTACAACATAAACTTACCCCACAGAAGAATCCACGCTTGAAGACTGGGAAGTGGCTATCTGGGTAGCACTAAACAGTTCTGAACTCCTGAGTGCACTCAATAGATCTGCTGAAGCACTGGATGTTACTGCAAAGGGAGCTTGGAATGTATGCATCCATACAAGTGGGAGGGGCACTTCTTCCAGTGATTCTGTTGGCCGCACCTTTCTGCAGTGTAGGAGATGGGGGATAGAAGCTTGAGGGGGGAAGGCTCACACCAAAAGAAGGCCCTAGCAGACAGCAGTTTCAGATACTTAAGTTATATTTTTCTAAAATAAATATTCTACTGCAATAAAGGTTTCTATTAATTCTTCTTACAAGTAAGTGGGAAAGACATTTGAATTTCTAATTCAAAACAGAGAAACGTACATTTTACAACATAACTAAGGAACCGTAATACATAAAAAGATAATTTGAAGTGCACACTATTGGAAATGTCAAACCACTCTAAACGTGCTAATTTTCATGCCCCTGGCTTATTTTTAAGTAGATCTAATTCATTTTTCAATTTATAGTTTGTTTTGAGTTTTACTGCCAGCCAATCAAAATACATTGCATCTTTTGCACTACAAGTCAGGAACTACGATAGATAGAGGCAATTTAAAATGCACAGACCATGTTGCTGGGATCACGCTGCCCCATGTGCCAATTGTCATGCTTTTGGCTTATTGATAAGTGACCCAAATTATATTTTGAATGTATAGTCCGTCTTGGTTTTTAGCAGCTATGAATTCAAAGTCATAAGTAAGGAACGTGATAAATACAGAAATAATTCAAAGTGCATAATATTGAAACTATCAGCCTGCCACGCTGACAATTCCCATGCCTCTGGTATATTTTGTGGCCTTGCTACAACTTTTAGCTTGTTTACCACAATATTCTTTCAAAAGTTTAAGGGGTGTGTCTGCTGGTGGCTGCTGTCTCCCTTCTTTCAGCCCGGAGTTAACTGCTGGCCATCTCAGCCCCTGAGCACCCCGAGTGAGACGACAGGACAGTTCAAGCTTGATACTTCCATCAGCATAATCATCAGAGAGGCAGAGCACTCTCCAAAGCTCAGCCTGGCTTTCAAAATGTAAATGTTTTGCAGCCATGTAGGTTTCAGTAATGTTTATATCTATTTAGTTATTTCTAAGGCTTTATACCTACACTTAGTCTCTGGGCCAGATTACAAGGCATGCAGTCCGAAGACCGCCAGCCTTGCGATGGCTCTCGGACAGCTGCAGTTGTGGCAGTCAACTGTCATATTACGAAGTTGGCTGGCAGACTTGCCAACCTCCCGCCATCCCCACCAGGATCTCAGATGCTGACGGGCTGACGACGGTGCTAGTTGCAATCAGCCAGGGTGGCGCGTAAACTCAGCGCCGCCCTACTGATTACAACCTTGTTCTACACCAACCTTTTCATGTCGATTTAACCGCAACGAAAAGGCTGGTGGAGAACAAGTGCAGGGGGACACGGGGGGGGGGTGACCTACCTCCCCATGTCTGTGGCATGGGCAGTCCCGTCGCCCATCTGCGCGGCAACCTCGAAATGGGCACTGACTGCTGTGGAGACAGTGCGCATTTTGAGGGTGCTGGTGTCCCCTGCGTGCGGCGGCATTACTGCCGCCTCTATTATGAGCCACCGACAATGCTGCTGCCCCTTTACCACTGGGCTGACCAGCGGAAACCTTGGTTTCCACTGGTCAGCCCAGTGGGAGGTCAAAATGGGGCTGCATTGCAGCAACCACCTGTCAGGAGTTCAGCGGATGGGTGTTTCCGTCCGCCAAATCCTTAATCTGCCCCTATGTTTCTATAGTTTGTTTTGCTTTTTAGCTAGTTGCAGATCAAAATACCATGCGGCACTTGACCAATAAGTCAAGAACCATAATAGATAGTGTCACAATTTAAAATGCACCGTAATGCTGAGATCATTCTACTTCCATGTGGCAATTTTCACGCTTCTGGCTAAATGATGAGTGCCCCAAACACATTTTTGAAGTTGTAGTTTGTTTTGATATTTACTGCCAGACAATCAAAATACATTGCACCTTCTGCCCTATAAGTTGAGAACCGGTACAGATAGAGCCATAATTGAAAATGATCATTATTGCCGAGCCTGTTCCGCGTTTATGTTCCATTTGTACGGCTGATTGATTAGTACCCCAGATTAACTTATAAAGTTCTAGTTTGTTTTCAGTTTTACTGCCAGCCAATCAAAATACATCGCACCTTTCAACCTATAAGTTGGGAACCGTGATAGTTAGAGCTACAATTTACAATACCCATATTACTGGGATTATTTCACTTTGATGAACCCATTTTCATGCTTCTGGTTAATTGATTAGTACCCTAAATTAATTCATAAATGTAAAGTTCGTTTAGGTTTTTACTACCAGCCAATCAAAATACATCGCACCTTTTGCCATGTAAGCCTGGAACCATGATAGGTAGAGATACAATTTAAAATGCCCACGTAGCTGGGATCACACAGCCCCAATGTGCCAAATGCATGCGTCTGGCTCATTGATTATTGCCCCCAATTCATTTTTAAATGTATAGTTTGTTTTCAGTTTTACTGTCAGCCAATCAAAATTCATTGTACCTCTCACCCTAAAAGTCCAGAACCGAGGTAGATAAAGACAATTTAAAATGCACCATATTGCTGACATTATTCTGATTTCATCTGCCAATTGTCATGCTTCTGGCCAATTGATCAGTACCTCAAATTCATGTTTAAAGCTATTTGTTTTGAGTTTCACTGCCAGCCAATCAAAATATATCGCACCTTTCACCCTATAACTCGGAAACTGTGATAGAGACACAGTTTAAAATGCACCATAAAGCTAAGATTATTACGCTTGCATGTGCCAATTTTCAAGCTAGTTCTGAATTTAATTTCTAAATGTATATCTCGTTTTGATTTTTACCATCAGCCAATCAAAATACATCGCACCTTCTGTCATAAGTTGGGAACAATGATAGAGACATAATTTAAAATGCACCATATAGCTGGGATCACATCACTCCTATGTGCCAATTGTCCTGCTTCAGGCTCATTGGTAAGTGCCCCAAATTATGTTTTGAATGTATAGTTTCCTTTGCTTTTCAGCTGCTATGACTTTAAAGTCATAAGTCAGGAACCATGATAGATAGAGATATAACTCAAAGTGCATAATATTAGCGAGATCAGCCTGTACCAATTTCCGTGCCTCTGGCATATTTTGTACCCTTGCCACAACTCTTAGAATACCACAATATTGTTTTAAAACCTAAAGGGGGGTGTTGTTAGCAGTATGGCCATCTCAGTACAGCTTGGGAGTTATTCTTTTTCTGCTCCCCTCCTTGTTTCCTCATCCCTCCCCTTCTTTCCAGAAGAATGGAATGTTCTTTGCAGTTGAGGTAAATGTATATGCCTGTGCTGTCTTTGCAATGTTTGATATTTAATACATTAAACTAATTTATTAGTGTCCCAAATTAATTGCTAAATGCATAGTTTGTTTTGATTTTTACTGCCAGTGAATCAAAATACATTGCACCTTTTGCCATATACATCAGGAACCGTGATAGAGTCACAACTCAAACCGTACCGTATTGCTGACATTACTAAGCTTTCCTGTTCCAATGTTCACACTTCTGGCTAAATGATTAGTGCCCCAAATACATTTCTAAAGTTATAGTTCTTTTTGATTTTTAATGTCAGCCAATCAAAATACATCACGCGTTTTGGCCTGTAAGTCGAGTACCGTTATAGATAGTCACAATTCAACATGCACCGTATTTTTACCATTAATCTGCTTCCATGAGCAGATTTTGATACTTCTAACTTATTGATTAGAGCCCCAAATTAATAGATAAATGTATAGTTCATTTTTATTTTTACTGCAGACGAATCAAAATACATTGCACCTTTGGCCATGTAAGTCGGGAACTGTGAAAGATGGAGACAACATTTAAAATGCACCACGTAGGTGGGATGACAACACCCATAAGGGCCAATTTTTATGCTTATGGCCAATTGATTAGTACCCCAAATAATTTTAAAATTTGTTTTGAGTTTTACTGCCAGCCAATCAAAATACATTGCACCTTTTGCCACATAAGTCGGGAACCGTGATGGAGTTGCAATTTAAAGGAGCACCCTATTGCTGAGGTTACTCCCCTTGTATATGCCAAGTGTCATGCTTGTTGCTCACTGATTAGTACCCCAAATAAATTTTTAAATGTATAGGTCGTTTTGAGTTTTACTGCCAGACAATCAAAATACACTGCACCTTTGCACTATAAGTCGAGAAACATTATCGATGGGCACAATTAAAAATGCACCATACTGCTGAAATAATTCAACTTTAATGTGCCAATTTCCATGCTTCTGGCTCATTGATTACTACCACAAATTAAAATTTAAAGTTATAGTTTGTTTTGAGTTTCACTGCCAGCCAGTCAAAAATCATTGTATCCTTTGCCACATAAATCAGGGACCATGATAGATAGAGACACATTTTAAAATACACCACGTACCTTGGATCATGCTGCCCGTATGTGCCAATGTCTGCTTCCGGCTCATTGATTAGTCCCCAAAATTATGTTTTGAATGTATAGTTTGTTTTGCTTTTCAGCAGCTATGACTTCAAAGTCATAAGTCAGGAACCAAGATAGACAGAGTTATAACTCAAAGTGCATAATATTATCGAGATCAGCTTGCCACACTGCCAATTGCCATGCCTCTGGCACATGGAGATTCATAGAAAAATATTATTCCATTTCAATAACAAATTTGAATATTTTCACTTTATCACTCCTCAATAAGTAAATTATTTTTATGTTGAAAGTAAAACAAAGCATGTCTTAACAATATGAAATAATAGGTTATGCTTTTTAAAAATAAGGAGGTAATAATAATGACAGAAGGAGAACTCCTTCTACGCAAAACATGATTTGGAAACTGCTGGTTAAAATGCTTCCAATTGGTATTATTACACTACAGCATAGGCTTACCCCATAGAAGAATCCGTGCTTGAAGACTGGCAAGTGGCTATCTGGGTAACACTAAATATTTATGAACTCCTGTGTGCACTCAACAGAGCTGCAGGAGCACTGGATGTTAGTGCAGAGGGAGCCTGGTATTTATGCATCCATTCAGGTGGAAGGGGCACTTCTTCCAATTAATCTAAAGGCAGCTCCTTTTTGCAGTGTAGGAGATGGGGGATAGAAGCTTTGGGGGAGGGGGGGTGGAGAGAGTTCACTCCAAATACAGGCCCTAGCAGACAGAGCAGTTTCAGATATTTGTTACTTTTTTCCAAAAGTAAATATTCTACTGCAATAAAGGTTTCTATTAATGCTACTTGCATATAAGTGGGAAAGACATACTTTATTTTCTAATTCAAAATAGAGAACAGTACATTTTACAACATAAAAAAGGAACAGTGATATATAAAAAGGTAATGTGAGGTGCGGAATATTGGAAATGTCAATACACTCTAAATGTGGTCATTTTCATGCCCCTGGCTTATGTTTAAGTAGATCAAATTAATTCTTGAATTTATAGTTTGTTTTGAGTTTTACTGCCAGCCAATCAAAATACATTGCATCTTTTGCACTATAATATGGGAACCATGATAGATAGAGAAAATTTAAAATGCACCAACCATAAAGCTGGGATCACACTGCCCCTAGGTGTGAATTGTCATGCTTCTGGCTTATTGCTAGGTGCCTCAAATTATATTTTGAATGTATAATTTATTTTGCATTTCAGAAGCTGTGACTTCAAAGTCAGGAACCGTGAGAAATAGAGAAATAATTCAAAGTGCACAATATTGGCAACATCAGCCTGACACAATGCCAACTGTCATGCCTCTGGCACATGAAGAGTCATAGAAATATACGTGCTAACTCTTCAAAGGGGACTACATATCCCAGACTGCTCTTTGGCCCCAGGAGGCAGCCATTTTCTGCCACAGCTGCTCCAACTCACCACACCAACGAACGCTATAAAGCACTAGGGAGCACACCGCAGTGTGGGACGAGCTACCTCTTCAAGGAGGAATACATATCCCAGACTGCTCTTTGGCCCCACGAAGGCGGCCATTTTCTGCCACAGCAGCTCCCACTTGCCACATCAATGAGCGCTATAAAGCGCTAAGGAGCACACCGCAGCAAGGGACATGCGGGGCGCGCCCGGGCCAAGGGCAGGCCGGTCCACGCTCGTCAGAGCCTGAAGGAGGCTGGGCCACCCTCCTAACATTTACCATCAAGTAGGCATCGCTGGTGTTTTTCTTTTATTGTTGTATCCTCTTGCAGGCTGTTCTATTGATCTGACTATCAAGCACTAATCACAGCTCTTTTAATGGGTAAAAGAAAAGCAATTGAGGGTGGTGCTAAAAAAACAAACAGAAAAGGCAAAAGGATGCAGTTAGCAATTGTCTTATGGATAGAATTGACAACCTCTTGGGTAAATTAGAAGAAATTTTAACCTCTTCCCCGGAGAGCGTCTTCAATGATACCAAGTGTGAGTGCTCCCCAGTTAGGATGGTGGCGTGTCACAATAAAATTCCAGATCTGTTGTCCTCATTTTTTAAACATGTTACAGTTACCACAGGGCAGGGGGAGGGTAGGAATGTCATCACACACGTTCCCGTATTACTAGTGAATGAGCCATCACTCGATGTTAGTGACACTTTTCAATATACCAACCGCTTCAGCCCCTTAATCAATATTTCAGATCCACACGACCATCCTGACTTAAGTATCAAGGTGGGTGGGACAGTAGATGAAAACGTGAACTTAGCTCGATCCCATGCTCAGTACATCTCATGCATACAAGATCCAAAGAGTGAGGTGTTAGAACTTAAATCTATGGTTAATTCTTTAATCTCAATAGTCAAGCAGTTAAATCCTTTAGATGCCACGACCATCATGAATCGTATTTGTAGTGTAATGCCTGATCCCTCAGGTGCCCCGGTGAAGTTGCCCATATTGACCGTGACTAGTTGTAATAGTCATATTTGTGTGTCCTGCTGTCGCTGGCTCAACACCCTGTGTTGGCCAACCTTTAGCAGGTGTCAAGACCAGGACCTCTTATCAGTCTTCCCCACATAACAGCTTAGGCGTAGGCAAGGTACCTAGGGTCTGTTGTCAAGTCTCTAAATCTACAAATGACTGTTCCAAAAATTGTGCTGTACAGACAGTTACTGACTGGCCCTAATTTAACAACACTGTTCTAAATGGTTAACGTCCCTAAACTACACCCACTAGCCCAAAGGGAAGGGGGAGATTCTGTCAGAAACAAGGAGATCCACTGGATTTGAAAGGTGAGAGGTTGATATTCTGTAATACGTGAGGATATAAATGATGCAGTCAGAAGGCCCGATCCAGACACACGCTATGATATGATAAAGCTGACATATAGGGACAGGAGCAGTGTGGATAATCTGGTGGCCCTAGACGCAAGAAAAGTGCTCCAGAGCCATATTGCATTCAGTTCAAATACCCTAGGCTCCCGGCGTACCATAGGGTCCGGCCTACCCATTATTCAGCAGGTAAATCTATTCTCAGTGAGAACTACTGTCTTGAAGTACCACCCAAAACCCTTGTTGAATTACTCTCCGACTCATATGAAACAACCGTCTGTGGTCTGGTTGCAGCTTCTAACATTGACACCACAAGCACTCATGTTCCTCTTCTTGACAGACTCCATCGGACTACCTAGGACCTGTTGCTCAACTGTGCTAAAAATCGTACACTCATTCCCCTATGAACCACACCTGTTAATCCAGGATCAGGCAGCTAAGTGTGAGAACACTACATCTATGGTAAGGTCAGCTCCCGTAGATAGATTCAACCAGTCAATCCAGGACCTACTGGGCAATCGTGATAGTGACGTTCCTCCCCTCCACCAATTTCATCTGCAAAACCAAAGTCTGGTAGCTAATCCTGCCCATATCACATCTGTGGACAGGACAGTTCCCCAAAGCGCTGGGGTGCGATATGTGTTTTGGAATGTGGCAGGTTTGAGATCTGCTCTCCCCTTTCTGTTTTTTACCTCTTTTATCGAGGAATATGACCTATGTCTTCTCCAGCAGACCTAGTCGATTGAGCCACTTTTTCGGACTGGTTACTTACATTTTTATATTCCTGCTCTTTCCAGTACCAGGGGTAGGCCTTCTGGTGGCTTAACTATTTGGGCCAGAACATCATTAATTTGTCGCATATCACAGCTATCCGTTGATTCCCCATGACTTATTAGGTCTTCGTCTATCGTTTGGGACAAAAACAGTTAGGATAATTCTTAATATTTACACTAGAGGGGTCAGGGAGCCAGGTCTCCGAAACCCTTTGTGTCATGGAGACATTTCTGCAGAATTGTCCACAGCATTATAAAATCATTGTGGCAGGGGATTTCAATGTCAAGTTTTAACCTCTCTACTGAGATGATCTTGGGTTTAAATCATGGGAGGATTGGGCATGGTCTATTCCCGCCTTGGACATTCCGCCCATCAAAAGGTGGTCGCAAGTTGCTGTTCATGCAAAGTCATTGACTATATTGAATTTGGGCTCAGGGCACTTAATGGCAGGACTAAATCTGATACAAAGGGTTGCCATACTTATAACAAGGTCAACCACACTTGCAGAATTGACTATTGCCTTGTCGACATAAGATTGTGGCCCCTAGTCATTGATATGATGGTTATTGGGAGATCGGAGAGCAACCACAAACCACTCTAAGTTCATATGTTTGCTTTGTGCAATCATATGTTTATGGTTAATACCATAGCAACAGCACCTGTGGGAACTGGTTTGGCTAATGACAAATGTCACCTGCAGTGGAATAAGGTTCTGGCTCAACCAATATTATTAATGCTGCTAATGAAGTTTTGAAGACCTCATTGATGTGTTTAGAGGTGGTCCCACAATCCCCAACGAGTAAATAAATTTAACTCACAGCTCATGCTCTGAGGGAATTGCAGCCCATTTCTCAGTAGATATAGTCTCTGTTGGCAAGAGGTCTAAAGGCAGACATCGCTGGTTCAATAAAGAATGTCAGTCAAACAAGCATTTAATCCAAGGCGTTAAATCTAAGGATGTAAATGCCATTCGTTCAGCTAGGAAGTTTTATAAATTAGCTGTGTGCAAAGTTAAGCGTGAGTAAGATGACAGGTGGTGGGCTGCACTTAGCAACGCTGCACATGAGGAATTGTATCGAGTTTTGGTCCCTGGCAGCGCGCGACCCTGTAAATAGCATATTGAATATTACAACGAACATTGCTCCAAAGGACTGGGTTTTAGCAGGTTGTACTCTCCTGATCATGATAGTATAGCTCCTGAAAATAAGGTCTTTTGTTCAAATATTATCCCAGACACTACCCTCTCCCTCCAGTGTCGCAACTGTTTTCCCATGCAGACATAGTATATTTACTGGGTACTCTAAAGCGCGGCAGGGCGCCTGGTTCTGATAGTGTTCCAGCAGACCTATTCTTAACGGACACTGAAGTTTTGTCAAGATATATTACTATCATATCAAATGCAATAGTAACTGGGGCACCAATCCCCGAGTCCTGGAAGAGTGCTATTGTAGTCCCGATTTTTAAAAACGGTGGAGGCCTCCCTTGTAATTAGCCTATTAAACTGCATGCAGAAAGTGTTTTGTCACTGCCTTCTGGGCAAGATTCAAGATTGCATGGCCGAACGCGATATTCTTAGTCCACTACCAGGCTGGTTTTCGTAAAAAAATATCTACTATTGAACAAGCCTTCAGGTTCTTGCTTCTATATTGGAAGACAGTTTTCATTGGCAAAGGGTATCTGTATGTCACCTTTGTGGACTTGAAATCCGTGTTTGATCTAGTGCCTCGTAATAAGCTGTGGGTCCTTGACCCCACCTTGCTCTCTTTATATAGTAATGATATTGTTTCCTCTTTTCTCAGAATGGAGGCTGACACACCATCATTAGGCACACACAAAATTCCAGTCCTGCTCTTTGCAGATGCTACACTCCTGATATCTAAGACCCCGAGCGGATTACGAAAACTCCTCACGTGCTTTGAGGAATTTTGTTCCACGCGGGGACTTGAAATCAATGCTTCCAAAACTAAATTAATGACACTTAATCCTCACAGATCCTTCAAAGTAAAGTTTATGCTCGTATCCTACTTGAAAAGGTGAACACATTCAATTACCTGGGCCTAATGTTAACAGAGAAAATGTCCTGGAAACCACATATTGCAAAGCAGGCATTAAAACTAAAGCAAAATACAGGGGTTTTAACAAAGGATTTAAATTTCTCATACACTAAGCCAATACGCCCTGTACTCCAAATTTACGAAGCTAAGGCTGTGAGCTCGGCTCTTTGTGGGGCTGAACTATGGGGGTATGCCAAAGCTCAAGAACTAACAATCTTTGAAAATAATTTCCTAAGAAATCCTTCCTGCCAAGCACTCTCCCCTTTTCAAGGACCTAGGCATGAAGCGCATTGGCTACAAGGCTCGCCCACATCCTCTCTTGTATTGGCGGTGTCTTTGGACCACCGCAGAGCTTGCCTCCTACACTGCATTCCCTGCAGGTCACTTTACAACCTGACGGCTTTCATAGTATCCCCTGGCTCAGACACATCAAAGAGTTACTTTATTTGCTTAGGCTTAGTGAACTCTGGGATTCTCCAACTATTGCCTCCTTTCAGTCACAAATCAACCTAAAAAAACAGTATTGGAAGATGGTAGACTGTGAGGAACTGGGGTAGCACTTCACTCTACACTATCATGTGATTTTGCTGACCTAAAAGATCTGCAAATACGACGTCTTCTGGGACATAATCACAGTGCCTAGAGAAAGGAAACTGTACTTCCAGTTTCGCGTAGGTACCTTGCCACTAAGATCACTTACCAGTCCCTGGTCACCTGAGGGGACAATTACTTGCCCCGCTTGTAAGCACCTATTTAAAATCTCCCTCATGTTTTATTTGTTTGCCCTGCCTATGCTGCCTCACGTAGGAAATGGTTGGCCCCTGCTTGTAGATTGTTGGGAGTATACAGGTCCAATGCAGCCCTTCGAATTCTTAGATTAGATACTCGTTCGACTCTGGTGATCACTGTTGGCAAGTTTCTTGGGGCAAGATGGATTCTTAGAGAAAATGTTTTATCTCTATGATGGTTTTAGTAACAATGTATCAAAATCGCTGTGGAACAGCACTTGGGTTTTTTGTTTTTATTATTTATATGCACCGTAAAATGTTATAAATTCACTGCGTATTTATTTGTTGCTGCTATCTGCTTTTATGTCCCTTCTGGCCGAAATAAAGTTATTTGATGAGAAAAGTATTATTCCATTCCAATAACAAATTTGAATATCTTCACTTCATCACTCCTCAAAAAGTAAATAATTTTTATGTTGAAAGTAAAACAAACCATGTTGTAACAAGATGAAACAATATGTATGCTTTTCAATAAAGAGGTCATATTAATGACTGAAAGAAAACACCTTCTACACAAAACATGACTTGGAAACTGCTGGTTAAAATGCTTCCAATTGTTATAATAACACTACAGCATAAACTAAACCCATAGAAGGATCCATGCTTGAAGACTGGGAAGTGGCTATCTGGATAACACTAAATAATTATGAACTCCTGTGAACACTCAACAGAGCTGCAGAAGCACTGGATGTTAGTGCAGAGGGAGCTTGGTATTTATGCATCCATTCAGGGGGAAGGGGCATTTCTTCCAGTGATTCTATAGGCGGCTCCTTTCTGCAGTGTAGGAGATGGAGAATAGGAGCTTTTGCGGGGGGGGGGGGGGGGAGTTCACACCAAATGCAGGCCCTATCAGACAGAGCAGTTTCAGATATTTAAGATATTTAAGTTAAAATATTGTACTGCAATAAAGGTTCCTATTAATGCTGCTTACATATAGGTGGGAGTGGGGAAAGACATATTTTAGATAGACAGTACAACATAACTAAGGAACTGTAATACAGAAAAAGATAATGTGAAGTGCAGAATATTGGAAATGTCAATCCACTCTGAATGTGCAAATGTACATGCCCCTAGCTTACTTTTAAGTACATCAAATTCATTTTTGAATGTATAGTTTCTATTGAGATTTACTGCCAGCCAACCAAAATACACTGCACCTTTTGCACTATAAGTTGGGAAGTATGATAGAGACCATTTAAAACACACCAATCATATAGGTGGGATCACGCTGCCCCTTGGTGACAATTTCCATGCTTCTGGCTTATTACTAGGTGCTCCAAATTATATTTTGAATGTATAGTTTGTTTTGCTTTTCAGCAGCAATGACTTCAAAGTCATAAGCCAGGAACCAGGATAAATAGAGTCAATAATTCAAAGTGCATAATATTGGCAAGGCCAGCCTGCCACACTGTGCCAATGCCCGTGTCTCTGACATATTATGTCACCTTGCTACCACTTTGAGCTTGTTTACCAAAACATTCTTTCAAAAGTTTAAGTGGTGTGTCTGTAGGTGGCTGCTGCTGCCCTTCCTTCAGCCAGGTGTTATCTGCTGGTCATCTCAGACACTGAGCACCCTGCATGAGATATCAGGTCATTTTAGACTTGATGCTTCCATCAGCATAACCATCAGGGAAGTAGCGCACTCTCCAAAAGCTCAACCTGGTATGGTGATGTCACCTCTATGTGACAATTATCCTGCTTCTGGCTCATTGATAAGTGACCCAAATTATGTTTTGAATGTATAGTTTGCTATGTGTGCATTCAACAGAGCTGCAGAAGCACATGATGTTAGTGAAGAGGGAGCCTGGTATTTATGCAGACAGTCAGATGGGATGGGCACTTCTTCCAGTAATTCTATTGGCCGTACCTTTCTGCAGAGTAGGAAATGGGGGATAGGGGTTGAGGGGGGAAGTTCACACCAAATGCAGGCCCTAGCAGACAGAGCAGTTTCAGATATTTTTTCTAAAATAAATATTATACTACAATAAAAGTTTCTATTAATGCTGCTTACAAATAAGTGGGAAAGATATATTTTAGTTTCTAATTCATAATAGAGAACAGTACATTTTACAACATAACTAAGGAAACGTAATAGAGACAACATTTAAAATGCATCAACCATGTAACTGGGATCACGCTGCCCCATGTTCATGCTTCTGGCTCAATGGTGCTGCAAAATATGTTTTCAATATATAGTTTGTTTTGCTTTTCAGTAGCTATGACTTTGAAGTCATAAGTCAGGAACCGTGATAGAGAAGTAATTCACAGTGGATAATATTGGTGAGATCAGCCTGCCACGCTGTACCAATTGCCATGACTCTGGCACATAGCGAATCATAGATAAATATTATTCCATTTGAATAACAAATTTGAATATTTTCGCTTTAAAAAGTAAATCATTATCATGTTGAAAGTAAAACAAAACATGTTTTAACAATATGAAACAATATATTATAGCTTTTTAATAAAGAGGTAATATTAAAGATAGAAAGGGAACACCTTTTACAAAAAACAGGATTTGGAAACTTCTGGTTAAAATGCTTCCAAGTCTTATTACACTACAACATGAACTTACCCTGTCAAAGCGAAACTTTGTCTGGAAGAGATACGACAGTCAATACACAGTCATGGTATGAAAATCAGAGCAAAGTTTATTTGCTAGCGCCTATAGGTGGAAGACTCTGCTCACAGTAACACACTGTGGAGCCCTTCAAAAAATATCGAGTCATCAGAGGCTTTTTATAAGGTTTAACACTCATTAGTTTACATTATAAGCACTATTTCACAAGCTAGGAAAAGCTACAAAAACATACAATTGACAGCAAAAGTAATAATTCTTTAAGGGAAAACAAGCTTATCAGTAATATTAATTTAGGATTTGGAACCTCCAAGAGGGCCTCCTTGTCTCAATTTCAAAGTCTTTGTCTAGGGCACATTGTATTTCATGTGTAGCAGCCTAACCCCTCTAGAAGTCACATTCCAGCTTCGTAGTGTAAGAAGCTATTATTCTGTAACACGTCACGTTTATTTTCTCAAACATCCTTGAGAAGTTCCAATTACAAAATAACCAATTCTTTCTCTACGCTTCAAAGGTTTATTGATTTGGGACTGCACAAAGCTGAGATAACATTGTCTCTGCATCATGTCTGTTTTTACAATTAGAAGACACAAGGAGAGAAAACCTATCTTACACAGTTCTTCAAAAACAGCTTGCAATATCATGGCATTAGTCATAGCGATGTCAACCGGTTTGGGCCACAGGGAAGCACAGAGGGATGTGAAACAAGTGCTCATGACGAGAGGGAAACACTGGGTACAGCAGCATATTAACAATAAGCCTGGTATTACTATTATAATCCATTTAAGAATGGCCCATCCCCATGACCCAAACAGCGAACAAATGTTATACCTTATACAGGGAGTGCAGAATTATTAGGCAAGTTGTATTTTTGAGGATTAATTTTATTATTGAACAACAACCATGTTCTCAATGAACCCAAAAAACTCATTAATATCAAAGCTGAATATTTTTGGAAGTAGTTTTTAGTTTGTTTTTAGTTTTAGCTATGTTAGGGGGATATCTGTGTGTGCAGGTGACTATTACTGTGCATAATTATTAGGCAACTTAACAAAAAAAAATATATACCCATTTCAATTATTTATTATTACCAGTGAAACCAATATAACATCTCAACATTCACAAATATACATTTCTGACATTCAAAAACAAAACAAAAACAAATCAGTGACCAATATAGCCACCTTTCTTTGCAAGGACACTCAAAAGCCTGCCATCCATGGATTCTGTCAGTGTTTTGATCTGTTCACCATCAACATTGCGTGCAGCAGCAACCACAGCCTCCCAGACACTGTTCAGAGAGGTGTACTGTTTTCCCTCCTTGTAAATCTCACA
This sequence comes from Pleurodeles waltl, assembly GCF_031143425.1. Taxonomy (NCBI): domain Eukaryota; kingdom Metazoa; phylum Chordata; class Amphibia; order Caudata; family Salamandridae; genus Pleurodeles; species Pleurodeles waltl. The sequence continues at coordinate 1,004,807,631 of NC_090449.1, read as the reverse complement.
TTTGATGATGGACCACAGGTTCTCAATGGGGTTCAGATCAGGTGAACAAGGAGGCCATGTCATTAGATTTCCTTCTTTTATACCCTTTCTTGCCAGCCACGCTGTGGAGTACTTGGACGCGTATGATGGAGCATTGTCCTGCATGAAAATCATGTTTTTCTTGAAGGATGCTGACTTCTTCCTGTACCACTGCTTGAAGAAGGTGTCTTCCAGGAACTGGCAGTAGGACTGGGAGTTGAGCTTGACTCCATCCTCAACCCGAAAAGGCCCCACAAGCTCATCTTTGATGATACCAGCCCAAACCAGTACTCCATCTCCACCTTGCTGGCGTCTGAGTCGGACTGGAGCTCTCTGCCCTTTACCAATCCAGCCACGGGCCCATCCATCTGGCCCATCAAGACTCACTCTCATTTCATCAGTCCATAAAACCTTAGAAAAATCAGTCTTGAGATATTTCTTGGCCCAGTCTTGACGTTTCAGCTTGTGTGTCTTGTTCAGTGGTGGTCGTCTTTCAGCCTTTCTTACCTTGGCCATGTCTCTGAGTATTGCACACCTTGTGCTTTTGGGCACTCCAGTGATGTTGCAGCTCTGAAATATGGCCAAACTGGTGGCAAGTGGCATCGTGGCAGCTGCACGCTTGACTTTTCTCAGTTCATGGGCAGTTATTTTGCGCCTTGGTTTTTCCACACGCTTCTTGCGACCCTGTTGACTATTTTGAATGAAACGCTTGATTGTTCGATGATCACGCTTCAGAAGCTTTGCAATTTTAAAAGTGCTGCATCCCTCTGCAAGATATCTCACTATTTTTGACTTTTCTGAGCCTGTCAAGTCCTTCTTTTGACCCATTTTGCCAAAGGAAAGGAAGTTGCCTAATAATTATGCACACCTGATATAGGGTGTTGATGTCATTAGACCACACCCCTTCTCATTACAGAGATGCACATCACCTAATATGCTTAATTGGTAGTAGGCTTTCGAGCCTATACAGCTTGGAGTAAGACAACATGCATAAAGAGGATGATGTGGTCAAAATACTCATTTGCCTAATAATTCTGCACTCCCTGTAGTTTCCTCAGTGAAATCATGTACCTGTTCTCTAATGGTATGCACATTTTCTATAGCTTTATAAATAACTGGGGCATTATCTGGTATGAAAGTGCAACATTCCATATGGATCATCCTACATGCGCCTCCGCTCTTGGCAAGGAGTATGTCTAAAATCATGCGATTTTGATTTACAACTTGTCTCATAGCCGACATTTCCACTGTAATATTATCTAAAGCACTAGTTGTTTCATTCATAATTGCCTCCAATTGACGGCCTAACTGTCGCAACTTCTTAAAATTAATAATGACCTCTGCTGGTGAAAATAGGCCTAACACCATATTCCCTATTTGGGCAAAAGTATCTGACTGATCCACCTTTCCCTGTCCTCTTGCCAAACTATTATGTAATTTATATTTGTCGATATGCTCTTTGGGGTAGTGCTGAATACGAGGAAACACTACCCCAAGCTAACAAGTACCGGTCCAGTACAGGGGTAGCCAAGAATAAGCCTTTAGTCCACATATCCAATAATTCTCATCCCCTGCATACAAAGGTATGTCAAGCCAAGAGGAAGAGGCATTGGCCATTAAAAATGTAATGTTGCACACACTATACCCTACATCTATTTGCGATCTGTCTGCATGTATACAAAGTGTCCCTGTGGTGTTGCCTGATAACCTAAGATGTGGAGAGTGAGTAGTTTTCATGTCTGTACTATTCTGTCGCAGAAAGAGGTCTCTAGATTTCTTGGACATCATAGTAATATTTAGAAGAGCCGCATAAATTGGATCCCTCTCTGCATCTTCAAATGGCCTCTGCAAGTGACTCTTACACTCTAGTGCAATTACCTGTGACTTATATCTTCTATGTAGCTTGACCTGCTCTCTTCTTGGGGCCCAAGTAATAATCATTGCTTATATAACCACACGTGAATCATTGTACGGCAAAGGTCGGTGCAAGAAAAGCATTCCCTTTTCAACAGTTGCCCTTTTCAACAGTTGCTGGCATTTTTAAACATATCCAACAATTTGAGACATTCATTTCTCTATGATAAGCATTCATAGTCTGTATAGCAACATTCTCATTATGCTCCTTTACATGATGAATATGCAAATTTAACCCATCTACACTATATTCAGAGTTCTGTAAAGGCGGAAAATACATTTCATACAAAAAGATGACGATGATAGCTAATACAGTTATTAGAGCAAAAACAAGTGGGATGCAAAACACTCATTTTCTCAATCAGTTTCTTTTTCATGACCAGCGCAGTCTGAGTACCTGGCCTTGCTCTATGTCCCATATTAAATCCTAGCATATAACTTTAGGCCACACTAATGACCTAGAGGGTGCTTTTAAAGATATACCACAACTTGTCCTTCATGGAATGGTCTCTGGCTGGTAACTGGCTTGCAACAATGGAGCTGTAGTGGCACAGGCACTCACAGAATCCTTCCCATGTGCTATTACCAAGCTGGTTTTCCATTTCGTATCAGTCTGTAGGCCTGGGTTTAGTAAATTTTTAGATATGTACTACTGTTGGAGTTAATCCCAAATGAGCTAACTATTTTATTTAATACCTGCTCATCGTTTTCTTCAATTTCTAATGTTCTTAGTCCAGCAGCAGTAAGTGTAGACCAAGTATGTACCTGTCCATTGCAAGCGTAGACAGTTAATCCTTGTCCACACTGAGTAATAGCAGTAGCCAATTGATCCATTAGTTCTTTAGATATTAGCTCAAATATTTCCTCCACATCTCCTAAATGTTTTTCTTCTGTGATCTCAGGTTGCATCGCACTGCCTTGCTGCTGAGAGGCTGTGGGTTTTGCTGAACTTTCTCCATTGTAGCTGTAGTAGATGGTGGCAGCATCACTTGCAGTGGCACCCTTTTCAAATTAGATGCATGAATCCAATTCTTGTTGGTGCATTTGACAGCGGTCTGTGTAGCCAGCAGGACTTGCTCAGGACCTTTCCACAGAGGCTGGAGAGAGTTGATACTTTTGAAGCTGCGAATCAGCACCCAATCTCCAGGTTGGAAATGGTGCCCGCTACATTGCAAGGGCTCTGGCAAGGCCTTCTTCACCTGCTAGTTAATAGAAGCAAGACATTTAGTCAAAGCAAAATAGTCTCTCATTAGTTTGTTTGACATGGCAGTTGTTATTTCAGTCTCTGGAAACCCCCAGGCTGTCATTGGTCACCCTGTGACTATCTCATGGGGGCTCAATTTCGTTTTTGCATCTGGGGTATTTCTCATGCTCATCAAGGCAATGGGCAAAGCGTCCATCCATGTCAGTTTTGTTTCCATACATATTTTCGCAAATTCTTTTTGAGTACCCCATTTTTTCTTTCCACTGCACCAGCTGCTTCTGGGTGATAGGTACAGTGGAATTTGAGATTTACCCCCAAAGCTTTGCATACCAACTCCATCAGTTTATTGGAAAAATGACTTCCATTGCCAGACCAAATTGATTTAGGTAAACCAAACCGAGGTATGAGTTCCTTCACCAAGCACTTAGCTGTTGAAATTGCATCATTACTTTTCACAAGGTATCCCTCTACCCATTTGGAGTACATAAAGACCACCATCAGTACATATATTGTTTAGTGGGGGGCATTTCAATATGGTCAATCTGGAGAGCTTCAAAAGGCATAGTTGGTTGCACAAAATGCCCTTTAGGCATTGGAGTAGATTTTCCCACATTATGCTGAGCACATACCATACAACTGACAGATCTCTGTTGCATATTTCCTTATGTTCTTGTTGACCCAGAACTTATTCATACAGTTTATCAATCCATCCCTACCAATGTGTGCCTGGCTATGCATGGTCATAGTCATTGGATAAAGGTACTTATCGGGAAGCATATACCGTGTTCCTGTTTTGTCCATCCAGCACCCATTAAAATGTGTGCCGGTCACCGACCATTGTGTTTACTCTTCCTCAGTAGCATCCTCTTGCATGTCTCATACACCATCCAACGTTACATTAATAGTCTTTTGTTTCCAAGGCACCTGTGTAATAAACATGAGGCTAGAAATGTCTTTTGCCGTTTCCTTAGCTGTTTTGTCTGCAAAAGCATTCCCTCGACCCACCTCGTCAGTCACCTTTTTGTGGGCGCTACACTTTACAATTGCCAGTCTCTTGGGAAGGGCTAGAGAATTCAACAACCTTGTTATTAACACACCATGCTGTATTTTAGCTCCTTGAGATGTAATGAACCCCCTTTACTTTCACAATCTACCAAAATTATGTGCAACACTGAAGGCGTACTGACTGTCTGTGTAAATGTTAACCACCCTATCTCTGGCTAATTCACATGCTCTAGTTAAGGCAATAATTTCAGCTGCTTGTGGAGATTTCTCTGTTATTCTACAACTTTCAACCACAGTATGTAATGTTGTAAGTGCATATGCTGCAGATATTGTACCATCATCGATTCTAAAACATGAACCATCCACCCATAATTCCTCTTCGGGAACAGGTGTATCCTGCTTGTCCACTCTACCCTTTGACTGGTCCTCTGTTCGGTAGATGCAATCATGATCCTCAAAGTATTGTTGTTCACCCTCAACATGAGGTAATAAGGTTGCCGGGTTCAAAACATTGCAACTATGTATATGCACATGGGGATTAAAAAAGCAAACTTCATAATGTGTCAACCTAGCGTTGGTAAGATGTGTGAGTGTCTTGTTCAATGAATGTGGAACATATAAATGAACAGTGTGCCCCATTATCAAACCTTCCACTTGTTGTAGTGACACTGTAGCTGCCACAACAGCTCCAAGGCAACTTGGCAATGCTTTAGCCACATTATCAAGTGTGGCAGAGAAATAAGCGCATGGTCGTTTATAATTGCCATACTGTTGACAGAACACCGCTAACGCACACCCTTCAGATTCATGAACAAAAAGGAAAAAAATCTTTAGAATAGTGAGTCAGCTCCAAAGCAGGAGATTCGCAGAGAGCTTGCCGAATGGCAAGAAAGCTGTGTTTATGTTCTGACGGCCACGCCAGTGGCTCAGGTGTGTCCTTGCGGGTTAAGGCCAACAATGGCTTTGCCAATAATGAAAAATTAGGAATCCAATGGCAGCAGTAACTAGCCATCCCAAGGAATGTACGCACTTGTTTTTGCATGCTTGGAGGTGGTATGGTCAAAACTGATTTTATGCGCTCTGTATCCAGTTGCCTCCGCCCTTTCGACAAGAGGTGCCCTAAATAGGAAACCTCTTGTTGAACAAATTGTATCTTTTCCGGAGACACTTTGTCCCCTGGCAGCTAAGAAATTCAGTAGATTAACGGTATCTGTTGTGCACTGCTCTTCAGTAGTGCTTGTCAATAACAAATCATCAATATATTGAATTAATGTTGTTTTTTATGACATTGGAAGGTATCCAATTCCTTGTTTAATGCCCGATTGTAAATGGAAGGTGATTCGCAATACCAGTGAGGAACATAGCTCTGCCCACCTACTGAGAAACTAAAGAGATAAATGCAGTCTTCATGCACAGAAAAATATGCCATATCAGGTGACAAAGAAGATAAAATATTTACTATGTTGGGGACTAATGGAAATTGTGGTACCACTATTTTATTGACCTCACGAAGATCAACTATAAATCTCCAGGATGGGGGTCCTTCCTTGTCGCTTGACTTCTTTAAGACCGGGAGTATAGGACTACTGCATGGGCTCCCTGTTACTTCTTTTATTATCCCTTCCTTCAATAGATCCTTGACAACTTCTTGTAAGCCCTGCAATCCTTTGGCTGATATTTTGTTGCAATGGAGCATTTTGGCGCACAACTATCTAAACCGGGTCAATGCACATCCTTCCTATATCATATTTGTGTATAGCCCATATTTTGCTGTCAATTAATTTGTGAATGTGTGCTGGTATTGTGTCTTTTCCTGCCCTGAAAAGGTACATAGTAGCAGCTTCAATGTTATTTTCATCTACCTCAAGGTACACCCCATCCGGTGTGCACCGTATTATGGTATTTAATTTTTTTTAAATATCCAGCCCTAGTAAATTATAAGCGCGTGTTTCAGAAATTAAGAAAGAATGATTGTCTGTAAAGGGCCCAATCATATACCTCAGTGGAGCTGCCATGGTGTTTGTTACCAACACATTGGTGAATCCCACAGATGTTTTCTTTTGTCCCGAGAGAGGAGTCTGTGGGAGTGCATTTTTAGTCAGAGATGAGCTGGATGCGTCGGTGTCCAAAAGGAATGTTACCGGTTCACCTTCTTCCTCTGCTTGTGCATACTGACCCTTGTCATCACTGGAATAACAGCCCGCTGTGCCATTTCTCTCAGGCACCCCCATTGTCTCACATAGGGCCCTTGATCCATGAGGCGATTGTCTATCTCATCCTCAGTCTGCCAACATCAATCACGTCTGTTTTTGTTTTTCTGTCAAAATTATTAGCCTGTTGTGTAGCCTGATTCTGCGTATTTTGACGCTGCTGATCTGCTCTATTCATTGACCCTCTTCCTATTCCTCTACCTCTTTGCCTCCGCGGATGAGTGCAATTCCGGAGCCAGTGATCCTGGCCACCACAGCTGTAGCAATTCTGTTGTTGTTGGGCAGTTACTGAATTAAATGTATGTGGTGGTACATATAATTGTGCAGGGGAAGGTCTAGGTGCTCCCCCCTCTACCTCACCCCTGCCTCGCCCCCCTCTAGGCGCACTAAATGCTTGTGCTTGCTGCATAAGCTCCTTTGTTTTTAAATCCTTATGCATTTTTATCTTTAAGATCCTCTTCTTTCAAGTGTAATTCTTCATAATATTGGGGTAATTGCAACAACTCAGCTATCTGTTCATGAGACCATGTAGGATTATACTGATGAATGGCATCTCTAATATTTTTCTGCAAGTTATTTACAAAGTAGGACCCTAATGCGTGTTGAGTACTATCACTGGAAGGCTCTAAACCGCTAGATGCAGTGAATTCCTTTTCTATCCTACAAAGGAATACAGCAACTTTCTCCCCTTGGTCTTGTTTGCAGTTATTAATTTTGCTATAATTTATTTGCCTACGTGGTAATATTTTATTTATTTTCTTCAGGAGTTTGTCTGGTAGTTGCTGTATTTTGTTTGTTATACCTTCCTTGGCAGTTCTCTTTTTATTTTCTACCTCTATATCAGCCCATATTATATTTAGTTCCACATCATCTTCTCCCCTTACTTTTCTCCACATATCGTCTGGCAAAATAATGGAAAACATTTGGTCTAAATCTTCTAACGTAAGGTGATCAATTTTAGTGTAATAGTTTGTCTATACCATTCTTCCCCATCTTGTCTAATATCAGGATACTGAACAGCAAATTTATGTAATTCAGCATGCGTCCAAGGTACATGCACTCTCATTATGTTATGATCTTCATCATAACTTGGTGCTTCTCGCAAGGGTAATATCCTGTTTACCATTTCCTGTTCTGTAGCATATTCTATGTCTATCTGGGGTGATTCTTTTTGTCTTTGTGTTTCTTTCTTAAGCTCCCTACTCTTACGTATAGTGCGGTTCACATCTGTGAACCATTGCGCATATTTAACAGCAATACTTAATCTGTCCCTATCATCCAAATAAACATTATCTATTCTGCTTGCTAGTTCAGCATTCCCTTGTATTGGTAATACCTGGACATACTGCTCTTTCTGTGGGTATGTTTCACAATACCAGTTCATTAACTGGACTGCCTTTGTTTGTATACATTTTAAAGCATTATACTTCATTTTTTAAAATAGCACGGAAAGTGTGGGTCATTTTCCCACATAGCCATGCCTTCACTGGAGGTTTGTCAACCCACCAATCTACTGTTTTATTTTCGTCATAGCTGAGCTGCATTTGTAATCTAGTATCTTTCTTTGCATCGTCAATGATGCCTTGTAACGCAACCAATTCCTGCTCATCTTGTTCTTCTACCTGCAAAGTTGAAGCTATTCCCGAATCACCTAAATCTTTATGTGTAATATCACTCCCAGTATACGGTGGGGGTTGAGGACTATTCATGAGTATTTGTTCCATAAACTGGTCCTCCTCCTGCAAAACAAGTGGTGGAGCAGTTGGATAAATCTGTTTTTCTTCTTTTACTTTTTGAACAAAACATTTCCCTATTGCCATTTCATTTTCTCTACATGCAGCATTGCATTTCTCTTTCTGTTTCTCCCTCTCATATTTCAACAATTTTCCATGATTATTTTTCGGCTCCAACCATTGTCTAACTCTCGCATAGTCTCTCCATGCATGATATGTATCCCACTAACAACCTCACCTTCTTTCCTTTTTTCTCACTGGTTCTCAAACATTCTTCTAAATAATCCACCCTACTTTTCTCAAATGTGCCTTCTTTAGGCCATTGCCTAATTAAACCATTACGAGTAAGATGGTGCCATTTGTCTAAAAACATTGCCATATGATAACCCTTTTTCTTTACCACAAACCAAGCTGGCGTCCCAGGCTCTGGTGTGGGTTGAGTCTCATCCAGACGGTTGGATGTTCTACTTTTAAATCTACACAAAACATTTTGCTCCACTTTTTCAAGAACCGGTTATTAAATAAAAAAAAAAATAGAAAATAAAAAATAAAACTGTCAACTGACCATATACAGAGACCCTGTCTCTTTAAACAATAATAAGGCCTTTTCCTGTCTAATGGTCCAACCAAAGACCCCACACAGAATCATAGTTCTATGCTTTATCTGGAGCTGGAAACCCTGTTTCCCTCCTTCCGTTAAACCCAGTTCCCTGGGGCTTACCTTGTCCACGATGACAGAGAGTCTGTTAGGCAATGCACCTCTGTTTGTGTAGAGCTGACAAGTTCACGTGTCTCGGGGGTGTTCCAGGGAGTCCTTCGTCTGAGGCTGCAGGAGCAAAGTCCACTAATTGCAGTGCGTTTTCCTGAGACAGCTGGACTCACTCTGGCCCCGGGACTGCGGCGCAGTTGTCCGACTGTAACTTGTGTCAGTCTAGACTGGGCGGAAACACCAAAATTGTCAAAGCGTAACTTTGTCTGGAAGAGAAATGAGTCAATACACAGTCATGGTATGAAAATCATAGCAAAGTTTATTTGCTAGCGCCTATAGGTGGAAGACTCTGCTCACAGTAACACACTGCGGAGCTCTTCAAAAACAGAGTCAGAGACTTTTTATAAGGTTTAATGCTCATTAGTTTACATTATAAGCACTATTTCACAAGCTACGAAAAGCAACAAAAACATACAACTGACAGCAAAAGTAATTATTCTTTAAGGGAAAACAAGCTTATCGATAATAGTAATTTAGGATATGGCACCTCCAAGAGGGCATCCTTGTCTCAATTTCCAAGTCTTTGTCTAGGGCACATTGTATTTCATGTGTAGCAGCCTAACCCCTCTAAAAGTCACATTCCAGCTTCGTAGTGTAAGAAGCTATAATTCTGTAACACGTCACTTATTTTCTCAAACATCCTTGAGAAGTTCCATTTACAAAATAACCAATTCTTTCACTAAGCTTCAAAGTTTTAGTGATTTGCGACGACACAAAGCTGAGATATCAGTCTCTGCATCATGTCTGTTTTTACTATTAGAAGACAGAAGAGAAAACCTCACATTTTAGCTCAAGAGATCATACAGGGGAATCGTATACATGTTTAAAGAAAGCAACCTTTAAACAGTATCCTAAATGCAACTGCTGAATGCTTGGACAATGGTTCAATTTCTCATGTTAATGGTTCAAGTTCTCATATTAATTTTATTTTGCTTTCACAACCCCATAGAAGAATCCATGCTTGAAGAATGGGAAGTGGCTATCTGGGCAGCACTAAACAGTTCTGAACTCCCGTGTGCACTCAACAGAGCTGCAGAAAAACTGGATGTTAGTGCAGAGAGAGCCTGGAATGTATGTATCCATTCAAGTGGGAGGGGCACTTCTCTGAGTGATTCTATTGGCTGCACCTTTCTACAGTGTAGATGGGGGATAGTAGCTTGAGGGGGGAAGTTCACACCAAAAGCAGGCCCTAGCAGACAGAGCAGTTTCAGATATTTAAGTTATTTGTTTCTGAAATAAATATTCTACTCCAATAACGTGGGAGTGGGAAAGACATATTTTATTTCTCATTTAAAACAAAGAACCATACATTTTACAACATAACTAAGGAACCGTAATACATAAAAAAATAATTTGAAGTGCACACTATCGGAAATGTCAAACCAATCCAAATGTGCTAATTTTCATGCTTATTTTATGCTGGCTTATTTTTAAGTAGATCAAAATAAGTTTTCAATTTATAGTTTGTTTTGAGTCTTACTGCCAGTCAATCAAAATACAGTGCAACTTTTGCACTACAAGTCAGGAACTACGATAGATGAAGACAATTTAAAATGCACCCACCATGTAACTGGGATCACGCTGTCCCTATGTGCCAATTTTCATGCTTCTGGCTTATTGATGAGTGCCCCAAATTATACTTTGAATGTATAGTCCATTTTGCTTTTCAGCAGCTATGACTTCAAAGACATAAGTCAGGAACATGATAAACAGAGAAATAATTCAAAGTGCTTATAATATCAGCCTGCAACACTGTGCCAATTCCCATGCCTCTAGCATATTTTGTGGCCTTGCTACAGCTTTTAGCTTGTTTACCACAATATTTATTTTTAAAGTTTAAAGGGTGTGTCTGCTGGTGGCTGCTGTCTCCCTTCTTTCAGCCCGGAGTTAACTGCTGGCTCTCAGCCACTGAGCACCCTGAGTGAGACGACAGGACATTGCAAGCTTGATGCTTCCATCAGCATAATCATCAGAGAGGCAGAGCACTCTCCAAAGCTCAGCCTGGCTTTCAAAATGTAAATGTTTTGCAACCATGTAGGTTTCAGTAATGTTTATATCTATTTAGTTATTTCTAAGGCTTTAGACCTACACTTTGACTCTGGGCCAGATTTACGAGGCATGCAGTCCGAAGACCGCCAGCCTTGTGGTGGCTCTCGGACGCCTGCGGCTGAGGCAGTCCAACTGTCATATTACGAAGTTGGCTGGCATACCCAGCCAACCTCCCGTCAACCCCACCAGGATCTCAGATACTAACGGGCTGACGACTGTGCTAGTTGCAATCAGCCAGAGAGGCGCGTAAACTCAGCACCGCCCTGCTGTTTACAACCTTGTTCTACGCCAGCCTTTTCATGGCGATTTAACCGCAACGAAAAGGCTGGTGGAGAACAAGTGCAGGGGGACACGGGGGGGGTGACCTGCACTCCCCATGCCTGTGGCATGGGCAGTCCTGTGGCCCATCTGCGCAGCAACCTTAAAATGGGCACTGACTGCTGTGCAGCCAGTGCGCACTTCAAGGGTGCTGGTGCCCCCTGTGTGCGGCGGCATTACTGCCAGCTCGATTATGAGCCACCGACAATGCTGCGGCCCCTTTCCCACTGGGCTGACCGGCGGAAACCTTGGTTTCCACTGGTCAGCCCAGTGGGAAAGTCATAATGGGGCTGGCGGGGACAGTTTGCATGGCGGCAACCACCCTGTCAGGAGTTCGGCAGACAGGTGTCTCCGGCCACCAAACTCTTAATCACCCCCAATGTTTCTATAGTTTGTTTTGCTTTGTAGCTAGTTGCTGATCAAAATACATTGTGCCACTTGACCAATAAGTCAAGAACCATTATAGACAGTGGCAATTTAAAATGCACCGTATTGCTGAGATTATTTCACTTTCATGCGCCAATTTACACGCTTCTGGCTAAATGATTAGTGCCCCAAACATATTTTTAAGGTTGTAGTTTGTTTTGATTTTTACTGCCAGCAAATCAAAATACATTGCACCTTCTGCCCTATAAGTCAATATAAGTCAACCGGTATAGAGTCAACCGGTATAAGCCAACCGGTATAGATAAAGTCATAATTCAAAATGATCATTATTGCTGAGCCTATTCCACGTTTATGTGCCAACTTGTACGGCTGATTGATTAGTACCACAAATTAATTTTTAAAGTTGTAGTTTGTTTTGAGTTTTACTGCCAGCCAATCAAAATTCTTCGTACCTTTCACCCTAGAAGTCCGGAACCGTGGTAGATAAAGACAATTTAAAATGCACCATATTGCTGACATTCTCATTTCATCAGCCAACTGTTATGCTTCTGGCCAATTGATCAGTACCCCCACATTAATTTGTAAAGCTTTTCGTTTTGAGTTTCACTTCCAGCCAATCAAAATATATCGCACCCTTCACCCTATAACTCGGAAACTGTGATAGAGACACAGTTTAAAATGTACCATAGAGCTAAGATTATTACGCTTACATGTGCTAATTTTCAAGCTTCTGGCTTATTGATTAGTGTCTCAATTTAATTTCTAAATGTATAATTTGTTTTGATGTTTACCATCAGCCAATCAAATTATATCGCACCTTTTGTCATATAAGTTGGGAACCATGATAGAGACATAATTTAAAATGTATCATATAGCTGGGGACAGATCACACCTATGTGCCAATTGTCCTGCTTCAGGCTCATTGATAAGTGCCCCAAATTATGTTTTAAATGAATAGTTTGCTTTGCTTTTTAGCAGCTATGACTTCAAAGTCATAAGTCAGGAACGGTGATGGCTAGATAAATAATTCAAAGTGCATAATATTGGCAAGATCAGCCTGCCACACTGTGCCAATTCCCATGCCTCTGGCATATTTTTTACCCTTGCTACAACTTTTAGCTTCATTACCACAATATTGTTTTACAACCTAAAGGGGTGTGTCTGCAGTATGGCCATCTCAGCTCAGACTTGATGCTTGGCAGTTGTTCTTTCTCTGTTCCTCTCCTTGTTTCCTCATCTCTTCCCCTTCTTCCATATTAATGGAATGCTCCTTACAGTTGAGGTAAATGTATATGCCTGTGCTGTCTTTGCAATGTTGGAAATTTTAATACATTAAACTAATTGATTAGTGTCCCAAATTAATTGTTAAATGTATAGTTTGTTTAGATTTTTACTGCCAGTCAAAATACATTGCACCTTTTTAATAGTGCCCCAAATAAATTTCTAAAGTTATAGTTCGTTTTGATTTTTACTGTCAGCCAATCAAAATACATCACACATTTTGCCCTGTAAGTCAAGTACCGTTATAGTCACAATTGAACATGTTCCGTATCGCTACCATTAATCCGGTCCTAAGAGCCAATTTTGATACTGCTAATTTATTGATTAGTGCCACAAATTAATTGATAAATGTATAGTTCATTCTCATTTTTACTGCCGGCGAATCAATACACATCACACATTTTGCCATATAAGTGGGGAACCGTGAAAGATGGAGACAAAATTTAAGATGCACCACATAGGTAGGATGACGACACCCCTAGGTGCCAATTTGTATGCATCTAGCTTATTGATTAGATTAAAATGTGTTGTTTGTTTTGAGTTTTACTGCCAGCCAATCAAAATACATCGCACCTTTTGCCACATAAGTCGGGAACCGTAATAGATAAGAGTTTCAATTTAAAGAGCACTCTATTGCTGAGGGTACTTTGCTTTTATGTGCCAAGTGTCATGCTTGTTGCTCACTGATTAGTTGTCCAAATTAATTTTTAAATTTATAGTTTGTTTTGAGTTTTACTGCCAGAGAATCAAAATACATTGCACCTTTGCACTATAAGTCAGGAAACATTATCGATAGACAATTAAAAGTGCACCATATTGCTGAAATAATTCTACTTTAATGTGCCAATGTCCATGCTTCTGGCTCATTGATTACTACCGCAAATTAATGTTTAAGTTTATATTATAGTTTGTTTTGAGTTTCACTGCCAGTCAAAATACATTGCATCTTTTGCCACATAAGTCAGGAACAGTGATGGATAGAGACATTTTAAAATGCACCACATACCTTGGCTCATGCTACCCCTATGTGCCAATGTCTGCCTCTGGCTCACTGATTAGTGCCCAAAATTATGTTTTGAACCTTTAGTTTGTTTTGCTTTTCAGCAGCTATGACTTCAAAGTCATAAGTCAGGAACCGTGACAGATAGAGAAATATTTCAAAGTGCATAATATTAGCGCAATCAGCCTGCCACACTCTACCAATTGCCACGCCTCTGGCACTTGGAGAGTCACAGAAAAATATTCAATTTCAATAACAAATTTAAATAGGTTTGCTTTATCACTCCTCAAAAAGTAAATTATTTTTATGTTGAACGTAAAACAAAGCATGTTTTAACAATATGAAATAACATATTATGCTTTTCAATAAATAAAGGGGTAATATGAAAGAAAGAGGAGACCTTCTACACAAAACATGATTGAGAAACGGCTGGTTAAAATGCATTCAATTGTTATTATTAAACTACAGCAAACTTACCCCACAGAATAATCCATGCTTGACAACTGGGAAGTGGCTATCTGGGAAGCACTAAACCGTTCTGAACTCCTGTGTGCACTCAACAGAGCTGCAGAAGCACTGGATGTTAGTGCAGAGGGAGCCTGGTGTTTATGCATCCATTCAGGTGGAAGGGGCACTTCTTCCAGTGATTCTATAGGCGGCTCCTTTTTGCAGTATAGGAGATGGGGGATAGGAGCTTGAGGGGGGAAGTTCGCACCAAATGCAGGCCCTAGCAGACAGAGCAGTTTCAGATATTTAAGTTATTTTTTTTCTAAAATAAATATCCTACTGCAATAAAGGCTTCTATTGATGCTGCTTTCATATAAGTGGGAAAGACATTTTAATTTCTAATTCAGAATAGAGAACAGTACATTTTACAACATAACTAAGGAACCGTAATACATAAAAAGATAATGTGAAGTGCAGAATATTAAAAACGTCAATCCCCTCTAACATGCCAATTGTCATGCCCCTGGCTTATTTTTAAGTAGATCAAATACATTTTTGAATTTATAGTTTGTTTTGGGTTTTACTGCCAGCCAATCAAAATACATTGCACCTTTTGCACTATAAGATGGCAACCATGATAGATCGAGAGAATTCAAAACGCACCAACCATATATCTGGGATCACACTGCCCCTATTTTGCTTTTTAGCAGCTATGACTTCAAAGTCATAAGTCAGGAACTGTGAAAAGCGCATAATATTGGCAAGATCAGCCTGCCACACTGTGCCAATTCCCATGCCACTGACTTATTTTGTGGCCTTGCAACAACTTTTAGCTGGTTTACCGCAACATTCTTTCAAAAGTTTAAGGGGTGTGTCTGTAGGTGGCTGCTGCTGCCCTTCCTTCAGGTGTTATCTGCTGGCCATCTCAGACACTGAGCACCCCGAGTGAGACATCAGGACATTTCAGATTTGATGCTTGTAGGAAGTTGGCTCTGTATGTGCTATTTCAAAGTAAGGAATAGCATGCACAGAGTCCAAGGGTTCCCCTTAGAGGTAAAATAGTGGTAAAAAGAGATAATACTAATGCTCTATTTTGTGGTAGTGTGGTCGAGCAGTAGGCTTATCCAAGGAGTAGTGTTAAGCATTTGTTGTACATACACATAGACAATAAATGAGGTATACACACACTCAGAGACAAATCCAGCCAATAGGTTTTGTTATAGAAAAATATATTTCCTTAGTTTATTTTAAGAACCACAGGTTCAAATTTTACATGTAATAGCTCATTTGAAAGGTATTGCAGGTAAGTACTCTAGGAACTTTGAATCATTACTTTAGCATGTATACTTTTCACATAAAACACAATAAGCTGTTTTAAAAGTGGACACAGTGCAATTTTCACAGTTCCTAGGGGAGGTAAGTTATTGTTAGTTTTAACAGGTAAGTAAGTCACTTACAGGTTTCAGTTTTTGGTCCAAGGTAGCCCACCGTTGGGGGTTCAGAGCAACCCCAAAGTTATCACACCAGCAGCTCAGGGCCGGTCAGGTGCAAAGGTCAAAGAGGTGCCCAAAACACATAGGCTTCAATGGAGAGAAGGGGGTGCCCCGGTTCCAGTCTGTCTGCAGGTAAGTACCCGTGTCTTCGGAGGGCAGACCAGGGGGGTTTTGTAGGGCACCGGGGGGGGGAACACAAGTTAGCACAGAAAGTACACCCTCAGCAGCGCGGGGGCGGCCGGGTGCAGTGTGAAAACAAGCGTCGGGTTTCCTTCAGGTTTCAATGGGAGACCAAGGGGTCTCTTCAGCGGTGCAGGCAGGCAAGGGGGGGGCTCCTCGGGGTAGCCACCACCTAGGCAAGGGAGAGGGCCTCCTGGGGGTCACTCCTGCACAGAAGTTCCGTTTCTTTAGGCGCTGGGGGCTGCGGGTGCAGGGTCTTTTCCAGGCGTCGGGAAATGGAGTTAAGACAGTCGCGGTCAGGGGGAGCCTGGGGATTCCCTCTGCAGGCGTCGCTGTGGGGGCTCAAGGGGACAACTTTGGTTACTCACAGTCGTAGAATCGCCGGAGGGTCCTCCCTGAGTTGGTTGTTCTCCACCAGTCGAGTCGGGGTCGCCGGGTGCAGTGTTGCAAGTCTCACGCTTCTTGCGGGGAGTTGCAGGGGTCTTTAAATCTGCTCCTTGTAACAAAGTTGCAGTTCTTTTGGAGCAGTGCCGCTGTCCTCGGGAGTTTCTTGTCTTCTTCGAAGCGGGGCAGTCCTCAGAGGATTCAGAGGTCGCTGGTCCCTTGGAAAGCGTCGCTGGAGCAGGGTTCTTTGGAAGGCAGGAGACAGGCCGGTGAGTCTGGGGCCAAAGCAGTTGGTGTCTTCTGGTCTTCCTCTGCAGGGGTTTTCAGCTTTGCAGTCCTTCTTCTTGTAGTTGCAGGAATCTAAATTCTTAGGTTCAGGGAAGCCCTTAAATACTAAATTTAAGGGCGTGTTTAGGTCTGGGGGGTTAGTAGCCAATGGCTACTAGCCCTGAGGGTGAGTACACCCTCTTTGTGCCTCCTCCCAAGGGGAGGGGGTCACATCCCTAATCCTATTGGGGGAATCCTCCATCTGCAAGATGGAGGATTTCTAAAAGTTAGAGTCACTTCAGTTCAGGACACCTTGGGGGCTGTCCTGACTGGCCAGTGACTCCTCCTTGTTGTTTTCTTTGTTTCCTCCGGCCTTGCCGCCAAAAGTGGGGGCCGTGGCCGGAAGGGGCGGGCAACTCCACTAGCTGGAGTGTCCTGCTGGGCTGTGACAAAGGGGTGAGCCTTTGAGGCTCACCGCCAGGTGTTACAGCTCCTGCCTGGGCGAGGTGTTAGCATCTCCACCCAGTGCAGGCTTTGTTACTGGCCTCAGAGTGACAAAGGCACTCTCCCCATGGGGCCAGCAACATGTCTCTAGTGTGGCAGGCTGCTGGAACCAGTCAGCCTACACAGATAGTCGGTTAAGTTTCAGGGGGCACCTCTAAGGTGCCCTCTGTGGTGTATTTTACAATAAAATGTACACTGGCATCAGTGTGCATTTATTGTGCTGAGAAGTTTGATACCAAACTTCCCAGTTTTCAGTGTAGCCATTATGGTGCTGTGGAGTTCGTGTAAAACAGACTCCCAGACCATATACTCTTATGGCTACCCTGCACTTACACTGTCTAAGGTTTTGTTTAGACACTGTAGGGGTACAGTGCTCATGCACTGGTACCCTCACCTATGGTATAGTGCACCCTGCCTTAGGGCTGTAAGGCCTGCTAGAGGGGTGTCTTACCTATACTGCATAGGCAGTGAAAGGCTGGCATGGCACCCTGAGGGGAGTGCCATGTCAACTTACTCATTTTGTTCTCACTAGCACACACAAGCTGGTAAGCAGTGTGTCTGTGCTGAGTGAGGGGTCTCCAGGGTGGCATAATACATGCTGCAGCCCTTAGAGACCTTCCCTGGCATCAGGGCCCTTGGTACCAGAGGTACCAGTTACAAGGGACTTATCTGGATGCCAGGGTGTGCCAATTGGGGAATCAAAAGTACAGGTTAGGGAAAGAACACTGGTGCTGGGGCCTGGTTAGCAGGCCTCAGCACACTTTCAATTCAAAACATAGCAAAGGCAAAAAGTCAGGGGGTAACCATGCCAAGGAGGCATTTCCTTACAATGCTTCCATCAGCATAACCATCAGAGCGGTAGAGCACTCTCCAAAGCTCAACCTGGCTTTCAAAATGTAAATGTTTTGTAGCCATGTGGGTTTCAGTAATGTTTATATCTATTTAGTTATTTCTACGGCTTTATACTTGGATTTTGACTCTGGGCCAGATTACGAGGCTGCTCGGTCTGAAGACCGCCAGCCGTGTGGTGGCTCTCGGACAGCTGAGGCTGTGGCAGTTCGACCGCCATATTACGAGGTTGGAGGGCTGGCCCGCTAACCTCCCGCTGTCCCCGCCAGGATCTCAGATCCTGACGGGCTGACGGCGGTGTAAGTTGCAATCAGCCAGGACGGCGCTGAACTCCGCGCCGCCCTGCTGATTACTACCTTGTTCAACGTCAGCCTTGTCATGACGATTCAACCACCATGAAAAGACTGGTGGAGAACAAGTGCAGGGGGGTATAGAGGACCTGCACTCCCCATGCTTGTGGCATGGGCAGTGCAGGGGCCCACCTGCCCAGCACTCTACAGACAGAACCCATTTCGTGGGAGCTGGAGCATGGTGCTGGTGCAGGGTGCTGGTGAATGGCGGCAACCACCCATCAGCAGTTTGGCAGATGGGGGTTTCTCTCCGCCAATCTCTTCATCAGCCCCTATGTTTCTATAGTTTGCTTTTTAGCTAGTTGCAGATCAAAATACATCACACCGTTAAACCAATAAGTCAAGACCCATTATAGATAGTCACAATTTAAAATGCACCGTATTGCTGGGATTTTCCCACTTCCATGTACCAATTTTCATGTTTCTGGCTAAATGATTAGTGGCCCAAATACATTTTTGAAGTTGTAGTTTGTTTTGATTTTTAATGCCAGCCAATCAAAATACCTTGCACTCTGCCCCATAAGCTGGGAACTGTGATAGATAGGCACATAATTTTAAATGCACCCCACTGCTGAGAATATTCTGCTTTTCTGTGACAATTGTCACACTTTTTGCCAATTGATTGGTGCCCCACCTACATGTTTAAATATATAGTCTGTTTTGATTTTTACTGCCAGCCAATCAAAATACATTGCACCTTCTGCCCTATAAGTCCAGAACCATTATAGGTAGAGTCACATTTCCAAATGCACCATATTACTAAGATTATTCCACTTACACGTTCCACTTTTCTCACTTCTGGCTAAATGATTAGTGCCCCACATACATTTTTTTAATTTACAGTTTGTTTTGAGTTTTTACTGCCAGCCAATCAAAATACATTGCACCTTCCGCCCTATAAGTCGAGAACCGTTATAGTCATAATTCAAAATGCTCAGTATACTGTGCTAAATCTGCATTTATGTGTCAATTTTCACAATTCCAGCTAATTGATTAGTACCCCCAAATTAATTTATAAATTTAGTTTGTTTTGAGTTTTACTGCCAGCCAATCAAAATATATCACTCCCTCCAACCTATAAGTCGGGAACCCTGATAGATAGAGAATCAATTTAAAAAGCCTGTATTGCTGAGATTATTCCACTTTTAGAAGCTAATTTTCATGTTTCTGGCAAATTGATTGGTGCTCAAATTAACTGCTAAAGGTCTAGTTCATTTTGATTTTTACTGCCAGCCAATCAGAGTACATCACACGTTTTGCCATATAGGTCTGGAACCATGATAGATAGATACATTTGAAAATGCACCATATAGCTGACTTCACGCCGCCCATAAGTGCCAATATTCATGCTTCTGGCTCATTGATTAGTGCCCTAAAATAATGTTTAAATTCATAGTTTGTTTTGTGTTTTACCATCAGCCAATCAAAATACATTGTATCTTTCACCCTATAAGTCAGGAACTATGATAGACAGAGATAGCTGGGATCACACCACCCCTATGTGCCAATTGCCATGCTTCTGGCTCATTGATAAGTGCCCCAAATTAGGTTTTGAATGTATAGTTTGTTTTGTTTTTCAGCAGCGGTGAGTTCGAAGTCGTAAGTTAGGAACTGTGATAGAGAAATAATTCAAAGTGCATGGTATTGGCGAGATCAGCCTGCCAAGTTCCATGCCTCTGGCATATTTTACCTTTGCTACAACTTTTAGCTTGATAACCACAATATTGTTTTAAAACCTAGAGGGGTGTGTCTGCAGTATGGTCATCTCAATTCAGACTTGATGCTTGGGAGATGTTCTTTCTCTGTTCCTCTCTTTTGCTCCTCATCCCTCCCCCTCTTTCCATACTAATGAAATGTTCCTTACAGTTGAGGTAAATGTATATGCCTGTGCGGTCCTTGCTATGTTTGATATTTTAATACATTAAACTAATTGATTAGTGTCCAAAATTAATTGCTAAATGTATAGTTCATTTTGATTTTTACTGCCAGCCAATCAAAATACATTGCAGTTTTTGCCATATACATCGGGAACCGTGATAGTCGCAAATCAAACCGTATCGTATTGCCAATATTATTACGCTTTCCTGTCCCAATTTTCACACTTCTGGCTAATTGATTAGTGCCCTAAATACATTTCTAAAGTTATAGTTTCAAGTACCGTAATAGATAGAAGCGAAATAATGGTAGCAATACGGTGTGACTATCAGCCAATTGTCTTACTGCTGGCTAATTGATTAGTGCCCCAAATTAATTCCTTAATGTATAGTGTATTTTCATGTTTACTGCCAGCCAATCAAAATACAACGTACCTTTTGCCATATAAGTCGGGAACCATGATAGACAGTTTAAAATGCACCACATAGCTTGCTTCATGCCGCCCATATGTGCCAATTTCTATGTTTCTGGCTCATTGACTAGTGTCCCGAATCTTGTTTTGAATGTATAGTTCATTTTGCTTTTCAGCAGCTATGACTTCAAAATCATAAGTCAGGAAATGTGATAGCTAGAGAAACAATTCAAAGTGCATGACATTGGCGAGATCAGCCTGCCATATTGCCAATTGCCATGCCTCTTGGAACATAGAGAGTCATAGATAAATATTATTCCATTTCAATAACAAATTTGAATTTTTTCACCGTATCACTCCTCAAAAAGTAAATTATTTTTATGTTGTAAGTAAAACAAAGCATATTTTAACAATATGTCATAACTATTTCATAAATAAAGAGGTAATATTGAAGATAGAAAGGGAACACCATCTACATAAAACATGATTTGGAAACTGCTGGTAAAAATGCTTCCAAGTCTTATTACACTACAACATAAACTTACCCCATAGAAGAATCCATGCTTGAAGACTGGGAAGGGGTTATCTGGGTAGCACTAAACTCCCGTGTGCACTCAACAGAGCTGCAGAAGCACTAGATGTTAGTGCAGAGGGAGCCTGGAATGTATGTATCCATTCAAGTGGGAGGGGCACTTCTCTGAGTGATTCTATTGGGCGCACCTTTCTGCAGTGTAGGTCATGGGGGATAGTAGCTGGGGGGGTGGGGGGAGGAGTTTTACACCTAAAGCAGGCCCTGGAAGGTTACTATTAATGCTGCTTACATGTATGTGGGAGTTTTCTAATTCAAAACAAAGAACAGTACATTTTACAACATAACTAAGGAACCATAATACATAGAAAGATAATTTGAAGTGCACACTATTGGAAATGTCAAACCACTCTAAATATGTTAATTGTCATGCCCCTGGCTTATTCTTAAGTTGATCTAATTAATTTTTCAATTTAGTTTGTTTTGAGATTTACTGCCAGCCAATCAAAATACATTGCAGCTTTTGCACTACAAGTCTGGAACAACGATAGATAGAGACAATTTAAAATGCAGAGACCATGTAGCTGGGATCACGCTGCCCCTATGTGTCAATTATCATGCTTTTGGCTTATTGATAAGTGACCCAAATTACATTTTGAATGTATATTCCTTTTTGCTTTTCAGCAGCTATGACTTCAAAGTCATAAGCCACGAACATGATAAATAGAAAAATAATTCAAAGTGCATAATACTGGCACTATCAGCCTGCCACTCTGTGCCAATTCCCATGCCACTGGCATACTTTGTGGCCTTGCTACAGCTTTTAGCTTGTTTACCACAATATTCTTTCAAAGGTTTAAGGGGTGTGTCTGCAGGTGGCTGTTGCTGCCCTTCCTTCAGCCAGGTGTTATCTGCTGGCCATCTCAGCCCCTGAGCACCCTGAGGGAGACATCAGGACATTTCAGACTTGATGCTTCCATCAACACAATCAAGGAGGCAGAGCACTTTCCAAACCTCAACCCGGCTTTACAAATCTAAATGTTTTGCAGCCATTTAGGTTTCAGTAATGGTTATATCTATTTAGTTATTTCTGTGGCTTCATACCTAGACTTTGACTCCGTTTCTATAGTTTGTTTTACTTTTTAGCTGGTTACAGATCAAAATACAATGTGCCTTTTGCCCTATAAAATCAAGAACCAATATAGAGTCACAGTTCAAAATGCACTATATTGCTGAGATTATTCCGCTCATGTGTCAATTTACATGCTTCTTGCTAAATTATTAGTGCCCCAAATACATTTTTAAAGTTAGTTTGTTTTGATTTTTACTGCCAGCCAATCAAAACACCTTGCACCCTTTGCCATGTTAGTAAGTTGGGAACTGTGACAGAGACATAAGTTAAAGTGCACCATATTGTTGAGATGATTCCGCGTTTATGTGCACATTTTCATGCTTCTGGCTAATTGATTAATCAATTCGCCAGAAGCATGAAAATGTGCACATAAAAGCAAATAATATTTTGAAAGTTATAGTTCAGTTTGAGTTTTACTGCCAATCGAAATACCTCGCACCTTTTGCCCTATAAGTTGGGAACCATGATCAACAGAGACAACTTAAAATGCACCATATTGCTGAGAGTATTCCACTTTTATGAGCCAATTTGTATGCTTCTGGCTAATTGATTAGTACCCCAGAGTAATTTTTAAACTTCTAGTTTGTTTTGAGTTTTACTGTCAGCCAATCCAAATACATCACACTTTTCACCCCATAAGTCGGGAACTGTGATTGATAATGACACAGTCTACGATGCACCATGTAGGAGATCGCTCTGCCCCTATGTGCCAATCCTCATGCTTCTGTCTCATTGATAAGTGTCCCAAATTGTTCTGAATGTAGTTTGTTTTGTTTCTCAGTAGCTATGACTTCAAAGTCATAAGGTGATGATTAAGAGTTTGGCGGATGGAAACACCTATCTGCCAAATTCCTGATGGATGGGGAGTGGTCGCCCTGCACCTGTTCTCTGACAGTCTTTTCATGGCAGTGGTACTGCCATGAAAAGGTTGATGAGAGAACAAGGTTGTAATCAGCAGGGCGGCACCGAGTTCAGCGCCGCCCTGGCTGATTACAACCAGAACCACGAACAACCGTTAGGATCGGAGATCCTGGCAGGGACAGTGGGATGTTGGCAGGTCTGCCCATCAACCTCCTAATGTGGCAGTCGGACAGTCACAGTCTTGGCAATCTGACAGCCACCACAAGGCTGGCGGTCTTCGGACCGCCAACCTTGGAATCTGGCCCATAAATCAGAAATCATGATAGAGAAATAATTCAGAGTGCATAATATTGGTAGGATCAGCCTTCCACACTGTGCCAATTTCCATGCCTCTGGCCTATTTTGTGGTCTTGCTGCAACTTGTAGCTTGTTTATTACAATATGGTTTAAAAAGCTTAAGGTGTTTGTCTGGAGGTGGCTGCTGCTGCCTTTCCTTCAGCCGGGTGTTAGCTGCTGGCCATCAGGCCCTGAGCACCCTGAGTGAGACATCAGGACATTTCAGACTTGATGCTTCTATCAGCATAACCATCAGTGAGGCAGAGCACTCCCCAAAGCTCAGCCTGGCTTTCAAAATGAAAATATTTTGCAGCCAAGTAGGTTTCAGTAACGTTTAGATATATTTATTTTTTCCTATGGCTTCATACCTAGACTATGACTCCGTTTCTATAGTTTGTTTTGCTTTTTAGCTGGTTACAGATTAAAATAAATTGTGCCTTTTGCCCTATGAGTCAAGAACCGTTATAGAGTCACAATTCAAAATGCACTGTACTGCTGAGACTATATTGCTTTTCTATGCCAATTTTCACTCTTCTTGCCCCAAATAAATTTTTATAGTTTGTTTTGATTTACACTGCCAGCCAATCAAAATATCTTGCATCCTTTCTCCTATAAGTTGGGAACGAAAATAGAAAAAGACATAATTTAAAGTGCATCATATTGCAGAGATGATTCCGCTTCTATGTGCGCACTTATACTGCCAGCCACTCAAAATATCTCACACCCTTTACCCCTATAAGTTAGGAACCGTGATAGAGACACAATTTAAAATGCACCATATTGCCGAAATTATTGTGCTTACATGTTCCAATTTTCAAATTTCTGGCTAATTGATTAGTGTCCCAAATTAATTTCTAAATGTATAGTTTGCGAGCACAAGGCATGGCTATGAGCGTCAAGATGGCGGTCGCACTCTGAGAGTGCTCTGGACCCCTCCGTCATCCGCCCAAACCCACTGCCGCACCGATCCTGTTTTTCGTCCCAACTGGGACTCGAAGGGTGCCTCGGTGCCCCCTGATTCCGGGGGACCAAAATCTGGAGTTCTGGGAGCCTGGGTGCCGCCGGGAGGCGGCACCGTCCTAAAGACCGAGCTGCGCCTGAGGTGGGGGACGCCCTGTGCGGACTTCCGGGCACAGTCGGCGGGCCGGGGCCGCTGGGGTCGCGCCCGGAAGGCGCCGAACGCTCCCAGCGCACCCAGAGGGTGCGCGGCGAGTGGCCGCCTAGGGGGCCATTGGAGTCGGGCCTGGGTGACCCCGGGGCTGTCGGGTTCTGGAAGTGATCCGGGTCTCCGGTGAGCCAAGCACTGAGCACCCAGTCGCCTGTGCGGCATCGGAAGGCGGCGCAAAACAAGAAGGCAAGAGGCCGGGAGGGCAGCGCTTGGAGATCCGCACCCTCCGAGAGACTACACTGCACCCCGCCGTGCGGCGAGCGATCGGGCCTGGTTCCGGGGCCCGGGGGCCTGCAGGCTCGGGCGCTGACCGCGGGCCAGAAGCGGCCTCCCTCTAGACTCTGGCTGCCTGTTCCACGCCCGGACTGCGGGGCGTTTGGGCTGCCCCCGCTTCGACAAAGCGAGCGGGAGCAGAGGAGAGATAGGAAGACGAAGAGGTGAGGAGGAGCAGCAAGGGCCCAGGGCCCACAGCCTCCAGTGGATCCTTGCCCTGAGCCCCTGGGCCAAGCGGCTGGCCGGGGCCTCAATCAACCGGTGGACCCCACCCGGACCACAGATCAGCAGTGTGGGGAGTGCAGAGAGTGGAGCCAGGGGCCCCCCCTACCCAGGGACAGCAGAGACATGGACCCGAGCTTCTGAGAGAGGTGAGGCCTGGGGCGACCGGGGGTCCCCCTCAGCCCACGTCCGGAGGGGGAGCAGGGGCCTGGGATCAACCTGAGGTGGCGCCCCATTGTGATACGGGGAGAACATCAAAGACGCCAGACGGGAGATCGTCGCACACAACAGCTGGGTACCTCCCTGGCTTTTGGTCTAAAAAGGCGGGGGACCCTCCCCCTGACTGCCTAATCCTGGGACCCACTGAGACCGGGGAGGGGACGACTCCCGAGCGTCCTTCTGGCTGACCCCCGTCCCCCCGTACCGGAGTGAACAGTTTGACCTGGAGCCACTCGGGGGGGAAAAAAGAGACACGGGACCCCTGGCCACGGCTGAGCCTTGCCCCCACTGAGACGTAACTGCGCCCGTTCAACCCCTCGGACAACATGGGCAAGGACAGAGCCTCCAGACAGGCGCAGCCGTCCCAGCAGAGGATTGATCAATTTACCACAACAACGGTCCCTCGAGCCGGAGGTGATGCTCCACCTAATGACCAGGCCACAGACGGGGTCAGGGCTATCCTTCTTGCAATCCAAACCTCACAACGGGCAGTGGAAACCAAGATTGGGGAGGTGAGAGAAGAGATGGGCCTTGTGAGACAAGACCTTAGAAATGCTGTGGGCCCAATTACAGAGGTAGAGAACCGCTTCTCGCGGACAGAGGATGACTTGATCGACCTTAGAACCAAGGTGGCCCAGCTACAAACTCGGACTGGCGAACTCCACCGTAGGGCGGAAGATGCTGAAAACCGCTCCAGACGCAACAACCTGCGCCTCGTGGGCGTCCCGGAGGGTGCTGAAGACGGCAATGCTACCAAATTTTTGGAGAACTGGATTAAGTCATGGATGCCAGAGAACTCTCTCATATCATGGTTTGCGATAGAACAGGCGCACAGGGTACTGGCCCAGCGGCCCCGCCGGGCGGCCCTCGTAGACCCATGATAGCGCGCTTCCTCAATTTTAAGGACCGTGATGCTATCCTCAAAGAAGCCAGGCGCTCCCCTGATCTCCTTTGGGACAATCAGAAAATTCTGGTTTTTCCAAACTATACTCGCCAAGTTCAAACTAAGCGTCGATCATATGAACATGTGAAGCAGAAACTGAGAGCGATGCAACTTTCCTATATGCTCCTCTTCCCAGCACGCCTGAAGGTAATCCTCGCTGGTACGGCACACTTCTTTGATTCGCCTGAAGAGGCGTGGGACTGGCTGACAGAAGAAGGTATTGGCAACCGAAGGGGCCCACCTGGTACATCCGAGGGACCCCGAGAAGTACGTCCAGACACACGAGCTGACACGCGGAGAGGTCGGATACGTACTAGATCCAGACGGGGAAGACTGAGGAGCTCCAATGCCCGAGCAGATGAAAACACCCGTCCTGTCCTGGTCCCACAGCCGGAGGAGGGACCATTAGACCACCCCGGGGATCGAGCCTCGGAGAAGATCAAAGGGGCGATCGCCTGAGCCAGTCCCCCGAACTTGGTTGACATCAGCCCTGCACGTACTGAACTCTGTTGGGACGCACCAATTGAACCGGGTGCCATCCCACATAAGTGGAGCAGGGTCGCATCCACGACAGCACTACGTTGTGCACCCCAACGACTTTATTAAGGGCAGGGGTTTTGCACTAGTAAATTGCAATTGATCCGACGTACAGGAGGGGTCCACCACTCCACTCAATGGCAGTCTACACGGCTGCGTTGCCCCTGTTGGGCATTAGGGCGACAGATGCTTCAAGGGTAGAAGTATGGGGTGGGGGGAGGTTGGGGGGTTCAAAGCTCACGTTAGGGCTTAGTGAAGTGGTTATGTTAAGTTACTTTTGCAATACCTACACCTGTCACATAGATCCTTTTCAGTCAACGTGCCCATCTCTGGGTCCCTGGTTAGGTCCCCGACTACCCACCACCCAGTCATGGCACAAACAGCTCACTAACTGACAGATTCTCTCATGGAATGTCAACGGCCTCCTAGATGAAATTAAAAGATCCGCAGTGTTTAACACTTTGCGCAGATATGCCCCCTCGGTGGTTCACCTGCAGGAGACGCACCTACTGGGAACCAAGTGCCCCATCCTAGCACAGGAGGGATTTGACAAGGTTTTCCACGCAGGTTTCTCGAGGGGCTCCAGGGGAGTAGCTATCCTGTTCCATCGTTCGTTACCCATGGTGGTCACCTCCACGCATTCAGACCCACAAGGTAGATTTGTAACGGTGACCGGTACATTGCACGGGTCACCAGTCAACTTCGTATGTGCATACGCCCCCCCCAGCTGGCTTCGATGCCTTCTTACTAACTCTCCGCGGGACGCTTATAGGCCTCCCGCAGGGACATACTCTTATTGGTGGAGACTTTAACGCTGTCCTAGACCCTAAAATAGACGTATCCGGACCTATTTCCTCCACCCGAGCCGGGAGAGCAACCAACTTAAACAGTTGGATAACGGGAATGGGGCTATGTGAGGTGTGGAGGACATGGCACCCCAGAACACGGCAATACACGCACACCTCAGCAGCCCACCATTCTCAGGCAAGAATTGACCTTGTGTTTATGCCTGCTCTAGACATCTCTAAAGTCACTGGCGCTGAGATATTACCTCGAGGAGTCTCAGACCATTCTCCAGTACGAATCCGAATAGGGGACACATCCCCGAATCAGCGTCCGGTGTGGCGCCTGAATGCATGGTACCTGCAGAATAAGGAATATACCCTGGAAATAAGGGATCACCTTACCCAATACTTCGATCAAAACCTGGGGTCCGTACAGTCCCCGGGCACAGTTTGGGCGGCATGTAAAGCCACACTTAGAGGCTACGCTAAGCACCGCGTTCGCGCCCGCGAACAAGCGCGAGACCTGCAGGTGACAGCCCTCGAGTCTAAAGCCTTAGCCCTGGAGCAGTCTGAGACCGCCGCCACATCAGCATCCGCTTTAAGACTCCTAACAGTGATTAGAGAAGAGATAAAGCAGTTAGTGCTTGAGGCCGCAAAACACACCTGGAGGGCGTTGGCGGCTCGCGTGTACGGATGGGTTGATAAAAATGGCAAACTCCTGTACTGGTGGCCTCGTGCCCACTAGCCGACAGGATTATCCCCGAGATCACGCATGAAGCGGGCTCGGTCGAGAGGACTCCCAGGGAAATTGCTGCGAGCTTCGCCTCATACTATGCTCACTTATACGCAGTGCGCCCCGCCCACTAACTGAAAGGGAGTCCCCCCTTCTAGACGACATGACCCTTCCCATAATCCCATATGCGACCAGGGAGATCCTGGATGAAGCCATAACCCTGGCCGAAATCACAACAGCCATATCCGGACTAGCGTAAGGCAAAACACCTGGTCCAGACGGCTTCCCGTCTGAGCTCTAGAATAGATGCAGGGACATTTTAAGCCCCCACCTGCTCAACATGTTTGACGAAGTGGAGAGGATCGGCCGTTTCCCCACCGGAATAGACCAAGCCACAATAGTGGTGATCCCAAAGACCCAACCGCCAATCGCGGAACTGCTCGGCTTACAGACCTATCTCCCTGCTGAATGTCGAGATTAAGGTGCTCTCTAAATTACTTGCTGCCAGGCTGAGGGTAATGCTTCCCTCACTGGTTCACCCAGATCAGTGTGGCTTTATGCCTTCTCGCAGCACCAGGCACTGCATTAGGAGACTACACGTCGCTCTGGCCCAACGCAGCACATTGACCGGGTCCCCTCTCGCCCTTCTTCTGATAGACTTGGAGAAAGCCTTTGACACGGTGGATTGGTTGTACCTAGAACACGTTCTAATAAAGAACGGATTTGGACCCAAATTCCAGGGTCTTGTAAAACTGCTTTACTCCAACCCAACCGCTCGTGTCCAGGTAAATGGGGTGACCTCCGACCCATTCCCCATCCGTCATGGGACCCGTCAGGGATGCCCGTTATCGCCGTTACTCTTTGCCCTCGCGATCGAACCACTGGCCAAACTGTTGAGAGAGGACCCACTGGTAGCAGGCTGGGCATGGCCCACGGGCCCAGAAGACCGGGTAGCACCGTACGCGGACGATGTCCTCCTTTATCTTTCTAATCCAGCAGTGAGTGGCACGCGTGTCTTAGAACTCATGGACCTCTTCTCACAGGCCTCGGGACTAACACTGAACCCCAGAAAATCCCTGCTGATCCCTCTACACCCCTCTAGAGACTCTGTAAGCGGGCAAAAAAACATCCCAATCCGCTGCAACAGTTTTAAATATCTGGGGGTCCACATAGCTCTGCTCCGCGAACTAACATGGGAACTAAACGTCACACCGCTCCTCAAGAAGTCCAAAAAAGATCTTCAACGCTGGCAGAATCTTCCACTTAACACACTGGGGAGAATAGCGTTATACAAAATGATGATACTCCCCAGATTTCTATACCTGCTGCAGAACTTCCCACACCCAATCCCCCAGAAATGGTTCAACGGAATCGAGACAATGGCGCGACAATTCCTGTGGCACGGTTTCTGCCCCAAATTATCCCTTGTTACATGTCAGAGAGACATTTACAAAGGGGGACTGGGAATGTCCAACATTTATTTCTATTATCTGGCTATGCGCCTACTAGTGATTAACAACTGGATATCGGGAGGTTGGACCGACCCCGCGTACAGATTAGAACTTCAGACGATGGGCTACAACGAGGTTTTCAATGCTCTATACGGGGGTGTGATCCCGCAAACCATCCCCGAGGTAACCAGATTGG
The DNA here is from genome assembly GCF_031143425.1 of Pleurodeles waltl. Classification (NCBI taxonomy): domain Eukaryota; kingdom Metazoa; phylum Chordata; class Amphibia; order Caudata; family Salamandridae; genus Pleurodeles; species Pleurodeles waltl. The sequence goes on along the minus strand of NC_090449.1, from coordinate 1,004,777,597 downwards.
TTCTCACGGTTTGGCTAGCGGCACAGAGGGCCACGGGGTGGTGGTCCCGTCTAACACAACAGAGGGAGGTCTCCGCATTGGAGGGTTTCCGGAAATGGGACATTGTCGGGATATCTAAACTTGGCGACATCTGGGGTGACTCACAAATTCGGTCCTTTGAGGAGCTTCAGAAAATACACTCCTTAAACAATACCCAGTTTCACAAATACCTACAGCTCAGACACGCTCTATTAGTATACGTACGGCCAGGGGATGACATCCCAGAGTACAGTCCACTGGAGGTAAGGGTCATGATGGGATACCTAAACAAAGGGGGAACCTCCCAGATCTACCGCTCTATCCTCACTAATACATCCCCCCCCCCCCCCTCGAGGAGCTTCGCCAGAAATGGGAGGGCTGGGTGGGTCCCATAGAGGACTTAGAATGGAGAGAAGCATTAATGGCCCCTCGAACACTAGCCATATCTACATGATTTCAGTTGTTGCAAACTCTTTACCTACACGCAGCCTACCTTACCCCTAAGAGACTCCATCAGGCTAATCTTCGACCCACAGATGAGTGCCCCCGTTGTTCCCAACCGGGAGCCGATTTTTTTCATATGGTCTGGACCTGCCCAATTATAGAGTCGTATTGGAGGTCAATTGTGGGGGAGATCTCCGAGGTACTACAATCAACGGTAGAGATTTCCCCACCACTCTTGCTAGGTGATACGGGGCTAAACAGAGCAAATCGAACATTCCTGGGAGTGGCCTGCCTTGTGGCAAAAAGAGATATTATGTCAGAATGGAAGGCCGTAAAGGCGCCGACCATCACCAAGTGGAGACGAGGAATGAACTGGTGTGCAGGGTGCGAAAAACTTGTATATTGTGAGGCGAGAGGGTGCCCTGAAAAATACACTACAGTGTGGGGGACCTGGGAGAGTTTACTGACCACTTAACTAGCCTAAGACAATAGAAATCTCCAAGCAACTCCCCTAAACCAAAAATCACCCAAGGGGTGATGGGCACTGCTACCTGCAATCCTAACTCTGTTGTGGTTGAGGGGCCACACCCATACCACACGAGGTGAAGAGTGGGCCCATCCCCCCCAGAAATTGTGACTACAGGGGTTAGTGATCCCGTGCTGTAGAGGTGGGATCTAGTCCTAATAGTTACACCAGACTTCATGGAGCCCAAGGGGACCAAAGGGACGAGTAAGATGGAAATGACAGATTACTTATCTCAAGAAGGCGTCAGAACATTGGTATTTGTATTCACTGTTACAATGTATCTTCATTGTGTTTTCTTTCTCTAAAATAAATAAAAGCTCTTTATAAAAATAAAAAAAATGTATAGTTCGTTTTGATTTTTACTGCCAGCCAATCAAAATTCATCACACCTTTTGCTGTATAGGTCGGCAACCATAATAGATGAAGACAATTTAAAATGCACCATGTAGCTGGGATTACATTGCCCCTATGTGCCAATTTTCATGCTTCTGGCTCATTGATAAGTGCGCCGAATTATGTTTTGAATGACTAGTTAGTTTTGCTTTTCAGGAGCTATGACTTCAAAGTCATAAGTCAGGAACCGTGAGAGAAATAATTCAAAGTACATAATATTGGCGAGATCAGCCTGCCACACTGTGCCAATTTCCATTCCTCTGGCATATTTTGCGGCCTTGCTACAACTTTTAACTTGATTACCACAATAATGTTTGAAAGCCTAAAGGAGTTTGTCTGAAGTATGGCCATCCCAGTTCAGAGTTGACGCTTGGGAGGAGTTCACATTAGGGAGGGGTTAAATCAACTTTGCATTATTAGTTTAAGTCAATAAAATCTTTTCAGGGAATTGTCCTCCCACCTGAATGCCTGTATCAATAGCAGGCTTACCTCCCAATAAAAAACAGTACTTGAACAGCTTTGCTGAGTACAGACCTATCCAAGTGCTCAGAATTTTTTTGTGATTCTCTTCAAACCCTCAAAATGAATTCACCGGTGATTTAAGTTCATATCTTTTTGTTGTTTTTGTGATATTTTAATGCTTTCAATTTGTGCTGTATTCTAAAGACTTCAACACAGGGTTTAACAAATACATAAGTTGTTCTTCCTCTGTTCCTCTCCTTGTTTCCTCATCCCTCCCCCTCTTGCAATATATTAAAGCAACGTTCCTTACGGTTGAGGTAAATGTATATGCCTGTGTTGTCTTTGCAATGTTTGATATTTTACTACATTAAACTAATTGATTACTGCCCCAAATTAATTGATTTTTACTGCCAGCCAATCAAAATACATCAGACCTTTTGCACTTTAAGTCGGGATCCATGAGAGAGACAAAATGTAAAATGCACCACAAGGAGGGTTCACATCCCTATTTGCCAATTTTTATGCTTCTGGCTAATTGAGTTGCACCCCCAAATCATTTTTTTACATTTATAGTTTCTTTTGAGTTTTTCTGCCAGCCAATCAAAATACATGGCACCTTTTGCACTATAAGTTGGCAACCGTGATAGATGAACACAATTAAAAATGCACCATATTGCGGAGATTATTCCACTTTTATGTGCCAATTTCCACGCTTCTGGCTCATTGATGCATACCCCAAATTCATTTTTAAAGTTATTGTTTTTTTGAGTTTCACTGCTAGCCAATCAAAATACATTGCATCTTTTGCCATACAAGTCAGGAGCCATGATAGAGACACAGTTTAAAATGCACCAAATAGCTGGGATCACGCTGCCCCTCTGTGCCAATTTTCATTCTTCTGGCTCATTGATAAGTGCCCCAAAGTATAATTTGAATGTATACTTTGTTTCGCTTTTCAGCAGGTATGACTTCAAAGTCATAATTCAGGAACCGTGATAGATAGAGAAATAATTCAAAGTTCATTATATTGGTGGGATCGGCCTGCCACATTGTGCCAATTTCCATGCCTCGTGCATATTGTGTGGCCTTGCTACTACTTTTACCTTGGTTACCATAATATTGTTTTAAAACCTAAAGAAGTGTCTGCAGTATGGCCATCTCAGTTCAGACTTGAAGCCTGGGAGGAGTTCATTTTAGAGAGGGGTTAAATTAACTATGCATCATCAGTGTAAGCCAATTAAATATTTCCAGGGATTTTAACTCCCGCCTGAAAGTCTGTATAAATAGCAGGCTTATCTTCCCAATTAAAACAAGTACTTGAACAGCTTTACTGAGTACAGACATATACAGGAGCTCAGAACTGTTTTGTCCTGCTCTTCAAACCCTCAAAATGAATTCACTTGTGAGTTAAGTTTATATCTTTGTCTTGTCTTTGTGATATTTTAATGTTTTCAACTAGTGTTGTGTTGTAAAGACTTCACCACAGGGTTTAACAAATACGTAAGTTGTTCTTTCTCTGTTCCTCTCCTCTTTCCCGGTTAAAGGAACGTTCCTTACAGTCGAGGTAAATGTATATGCCTGTGTTGTCTTTGCAATGTTTGATATTTTAATACAATAAACTAATTGATTAGTGCCCCAAATTAAATGCTAAATGTATAGTTTGTTTTGATTGTTACAGCCAATCAAAATACATCATACCTTTTACCATATAAAAACGAGAACCATGATATAGTTCCAATTCAAACGGTACCGTATTGCGGATATTAATCTGCTTCCGTGTGCCAATTTTAATGTTTCTGGCTAATTGATTAGTGCCCCAAATGAATTGCTAGATATTTAGTTGGTTTTAATTTTTACTGCCAGGCCATCAAAATACATAGTACCTTTTGCATAACAGTCAGGAACTGTGATATATGGAGACACAATTTAAAATGAACCATGTAGGGGGATCACACCATCCCCTATGTGCCAGTTTTTATGTTGCTGGCTAATTGATTAGCACCCCCAGATTAATTTTTAAGGTTGTAGTTTGTTTAGAGTTTTACTGACAGCCAATCAGAATACACTGCACCTTTTGCCATATAAGTCGGGAACCATGATAGAGACACAATTTAAAATGCACCTTGTAGCTGGGATCACACCACTCCTGTATGCCAACTTCCAAGCTTCCGGCTCACTGATAAGTGCCCCATATTATGTTTTGAATGTATAGTTTGTTTTGCTTTTCAAAGTAATAAGCCAGGAACCATGATAGAGAAATAATTCAAAGTGCATAATATTGGTGAGATCAGCCTATCACACTGTGCCAATTGTCATGTCTCTGGCACACAGAGGCAAAGATAAATATTATTCCATTTCAATAAAAAATTTGAATATTTTGCTTCATCACTCCTCAGAAAGTAAATTATTTTTATGTTAAAAGTAAAACAAAGTATGTTTTAACAATATGAAACAATATGTTATAGCTACTCAATAAATAAAGAGGTAATATTAATAACAGAAAGAAAACAACTTCTACATAAAACAGGACCTGGAAACTGCTGGTTAAAATATTTCCAATTGTTATTATTACACTACAGCAGACACTTACCCAATAGAAGAATCCATGCTTGAAGACTGGTAAGTGGCTATCTGGGAAGCACTAAACTGTTCTGAACTCCTGTGTTCACTCAACAGAGCTGCAGAAGCACTGGATGTTAGTGTAGAGGGAGCCTGGTGTTTATGCAAACAGACAGGTGGGAAGGGCCCTTCCTCCAGTGGTTCTACTGGCCGCACATTTCTGCAGTGTAGGAGATGAGGTATAGGAGTTTGAGGGGGAGGTTCACACCAAATGCAGATCCTAGCAGACAGAGCAGTTTCAGATATTTAAGTTATTTTTTTCTAAAGTAAATATTCTACTGCAATAAAGGTTTCTATTAATGCTGCTTACATGTAAGTGGCAGTGGGAAAGACATATTTTAATTTCTAAATCATAATAGAGAATAGTACTTTTTACAACAACTGAGGAACCATAATAGATAAAAAGATATTTTGAAATGCACAATATTGGATAACTCAACCCACTCTAATGTGCTAATTGTCATGCCCCTGGCTTATTTTTAAGTAGATCGAATTCATTTTTGAAGTTATAGCTTGTTTTGAGTCTTAATGCCAGAGAATCAAAATACATTGCACCATTTACTCTATAACCTGAGAACCTTGATAGAATCGCAATTCAAAATGATCTATATTCCTGGGATAAGTCTGCTTAATATACCAATTTACATACCTCTAGCTTATTGATAAGTGCCATGAAATACTTTTCAAGTTATAATTCATTTTGCTGTTTAGCTGGTTGACGATCAAAATACATTGCCCCATTTGCCCTATAAGTCAAGAACCGTTATATATAGTGTCACAATTCAAAATGTACTGTATTGCTGAAATTGCTCCGCTTTCATGGCCAAATTTCATTCTTCTGGCTAACTGATTAACCCCTCAGTTAAATTTTTTAATTTAATGTTAATTTGAGTTTTACTGCCAGCCAATCAAAATACATCACACCTTCTGCCCTATAAGTCGAAAACCATTACAGAATCACAATTTGAAATGCATAGTACTGTAAAGCTTATTCTGCGTTTATGTGCCAATCTACACGCTACTGGCTGATTTATTAGTACCCCAAATCAATTTATTAAGTTCTAGTTTGTTTTGTGTTTTACTGTCAGCCAATTAAAATGAATTACCTCTTTCACCCTATAAGTCAGGAACCATGAAAGATAGAGACACAATTAAAAATGCATAATATCACTGAGATTATCCAGCTTTCCTTTGTCAATCTGCACGCTTCTGGCTCCTTGATTAATACCTGGAATTAAATATTAAAGTTATAATTCATTTTGGTTTTCACTGCCAGCCAATCAAAATACCTTGCACCTTTTGGCATATATGTTGGGAACCTTGATAGAGAGACAATTTAAAATGCACCACCCATATAGCTGGGATCACGCTGTCCCTATGTGCCAATTATCATGCCTCTGGATCATAGATAAGAGCCCCACATTAGGTGTTGACTTTACAGTTCGGTTTGCTTTTAAGCAGCTATGACCTGAAAGTCATAAGTCAGGAACCGTGATAGATAAATAATTCAAAGTACATAATATTGATGACATCAGCCTGACACACTCCCTTTTACCATGCCTCTGGCACACAGAAAGTCATAGATAAATATTATTCAATTAAAAAAAATATATATATATTTTTGCTTTATCACTCCTCAGAACGTAAATTATTATGTTGAAAGTAAAACAAAGTATGTTTTAACAATATGAAACAATATATTATAGCTATTCAATAAATAAAGAGGTAATATTAATGACAGAAAGAGAACACCTTTTACACAAAACTTGACTGCTGGTTAAAATGCTTCCAATTTGTATTATTACACTACAGCATAAACTTGCCCCATAGAAGAATCCATGCATGAAGACTGGGAAGAGGCTATCTGGGTAGCACTAGAGGGTTCTGAACTCCTTTGTGCGCTCAACAGAGCTGCAGAAGCACTGGATGTTAGTGTAGAGGGACCCTGGTATGTATGCATGCATCCATTCAGGCGGGAGGGGCACTTCTTCCAGTGATTCCACTGGCTGCACCTTTCTGCAGTGTAGGAGATTGGGGGAAAGTAGCTTGAGGGAGGAGGTTCACTTCAAATGCAGGCCCTAGCAGACAGAGCAGTTTCAGATATTTATGTTATTTTTTCTGAAGAAAATATTCTACTGCAATAAAGGTTTTTATTAATGCTGCTTACATGTGAGTGGGAAAGACATTTTAATTTCTAATTCATAATAGAGAACAGTACATTTAACAACATAACTAAGGAACAGTAAAAGATAAAAAGATAATTTGAAATGCAAAACATTGAATAAGTCAATCCACTATAATGTGCTAATTTTCATGCCCCTGGCTTATTTTTAAGCAGATCGAAATAATTTTTGAAGTTATAGTTTGTTTTGAGTTTTACCGCAAGCGAATCAAAATGCACTGCACCTATTACCCTATAACTCACGAACCATGATAGAGTCACAATTCAAACTACTCCACAGTGCTGAGACAAATCTGCTTTTTTAAACTGATTTTCATGCCACTAGTTTATTAGGTGCTTTATAATTAATTTTGCTTTCTTTCTGATTGCATCACGAAACATTATAGTCACAACTTAAAAAGTACTGTATTGCTGCGGTTATTTCACATTCATCTGACTTTTTTCACGCTTCCAGCTGAGTAGTACTGAAAATTAATTTTTAAATGTATAGTTCATTTTGAGTTTTACTGTCAGCCAATCAAAATACATCACACCTTCTGCCCTACAAGTCGAGAACCGTTACAGATACACACAACTCAAAATGCACAGTATTGCTCAGCTTACTCCACGTTTATGTGGCAACTTTTGCACCTCTAGCTGATTGATTAGAACCCAAAAATAATGCATAAAAATGGTTTGTTTTGAGTTTTACTTCAAGCAAATCAAAATACATTGCACCTTTCACCCTATAAGTCAGGAACCGTGATAGATAGAGACAATTAAAAATGGACAATGCAGCTGCGATCAGGCTGCCCCGACATGCCCATTTTCATGCTTCTGGCTTATAAGTGCCACAAATTATGTTTTTAATGTATAGTTCGTTTTGCTTTTCAGTAGCTATGAATTCAAAGTCATAAGTCAGGAACCGAGACAGAGAAATAATTTGAAGTAACATACTTTGTGGCCTTGCTACAACTTTTAGCTTGTTTACCAAAATATTCTTTCAAAAGCTTAAGGGGTGTGTCTGCAGGTGGCTGCCACTGCCCTTCCTCTGCCAGGTTTTAACTGCTGGCCATCTCAGCCCCTGAGCGAGACATCAGGACATTTCATACTTGATGCTTCCATCAGCATAACCCTGAGAGAGGCAGAGTACTTTCCAAACCTCAACCTGGCATTCAAAATATAAATGTTTCGCAGCCATGTAGGTTTCAGTAATGGTTATATCTATTTAGTTTTTTTCTGTGGCTTTATACCTAGACTTTGACTCTGTTTCTATAGTTTGTTTTGCTTTTTAGCTGGGTGCAGATCAAAATACATTGTGCCTTTTGCCTTATAAGTCTAGAACCGTTATAGATCGAGTCACAAATCAAAATGCACTGTACTGATGACACTATATCGCTTTTCTATGCCAATTATCACACTTCTGGCTAAATGATTAGTGCCATAAATATATTTTAGAAATTTGTTTTGATTTTTACTGCCAGCCAATCAAATTATCTTGCAACCTTTGCCCTATAATTTGGGAACCGTGACCGATAACAACATAATTTAAAGTGCACCGATTTTATGTGCAAATTTTCAGGCTTCTGGCTAATTGGTTAGTGCCCCACATACATTTGTAATGTTATAGTTCCTTTTGATTTTTAAGGCCAGCCAATCAAAATATCTTGCACCTTTTGCCCTATAAGTCAGAAATCGAGACAATTTAAAATGCTACATATTGCTGAGATCATTCTGCTTTTATGTGCCAATTTCCATGCTTCTGGCTTATTGATTAGTGCCCCAAATAAATTGGTAAATGTATAGTCCGTTTTGATTTTTACTGCCAGACAATTAAAATACATTGCATCTTTTGCCACATAAGTCGGGAACCGTGATAGACAATTTAAAATGCACCAAGTAGGTGGGTTCATGCCACCCCTATGTGCCAAATTTTATGTTTCTGGCTTATTGATTAGTGCCCCAAATTAATTTTTAAATGTATAGTTCATTTTGAGTTTTACTGCCAGCCAATCAAAATACATCACGCCTTTTGCCCTATAAGTCAAGAACCGTTATAGATGCAGTCACAAATCAACATTCACCGTATTGCTACTACTAATCTGCTTCCATGTGCCAATTTTCCTGCTTCAGGCTAATTGATTAGTGCCCCAAATTAATTGCTATATGTATAGTTCATTTTGATTTTTACTGCCAGCCAATCAAAATTAATTGCACCTTTTGCCATATGTCAGGAACCGTGATGGAGACACAATGTGAAATGCACCACGTAACGGATTACGCCGCCCCTATGTATCAATTCTCATGCATCTGGCTTATTCATAAGTGCCTCAAATTAATTTTGAAAGTTATAGTTCATTCTGAGTTTTTTTGCCAGCCAATCGAAATACCTTGCACCTTCTGCCCCATAAGTTGTGAACCGTGATAGAGAAAAATTTTAAATGAGCCTGAGTCATGTAGCTGGAATCACGCCACCCCTATCTGCCGAGTTTCATGCTTTTGGCTCACTGATGAGATCCCCGAATTAGGTTTTTGAATGTATAGTTTGTTTTGCTTTTCAGCAGCTATGACTTCAAAGTCACAAGTCACGAACCGTGGTATATAGAAAAATAATTGTGCATAATATGGGCGAGATCAGCCTGCCACACTGTGCCAATTCCCATGCCTCTAGCATATTTTGTACCCTTGCTACAACTTTTAGCTTGTTTACTACAATACTGTTTCAAAAGCTTGAGATGTGTGTCTGCAGGTGGCTGCTGCTACCCTTCCTTCAGTCAGGAGTTAATTGCTGGCCATCTTAGCCCCTGAGCAGCCTGAGGGAGACATCAGGAAATGTCAGACTTGATGCTTCCATCAGCATAGCCATAAGAGAGGTAGGGCACTCTCCAAAGCTCAACCTGGCTTTCAAAATGTAAATGTTTTGCAGCCATGTAGGTTCCAGTAATGTTTACATTTATTTACTTCCTTTGTAGTTATTTCTACTGCTTTATACCTATACTTTGACTCTGTTTCTATAGTTTGTTTTGCTTTTTATCTGGCTGCAGATCAAAATACATTGTGACTTTTGCCCTACATGTCAAGCACCAATAGAGTCACAATTCAAAATACACTGTATTGCTGTGATTATTCCACTTTTCTATGCCAATGTTCATGCTCCTGGCTAAATGATTAGTGCCATAAATATATTTTTAAAGTTTGCGTTGATTTTTACTGCCAGCCAAATTACCTTGCACCCTTTGCCCCTTTAAGTTGGGAACCATGCCAGATAGAGACATAATTTTAGGCGTACCGCTTTTATGTGCAAATTTTCATTCTTCTGGCTAATTGATCAGTGCCCCAAGTTATAGTTCGTTTTGAATTTTACTGCCAGCCAATCAAAATTTCTCACAACCTTTGCCATATAAGTGTAAAATCGTGATAGAGACACAATTTAAAATGCTCCGTATTGCTGAGATCATTTTGATTTTCTGTGCCAATTTCCATGATTCTGGCTAATTGATTAGTGCCCCAAATAAATTGCTAAATGTATAGTTTGTTTTATTTTTTTATTGACAGTAAAAATACATCACACCTTTTGCCATATAAGTTGGTAACTGTGATAGAGAATTTAAAATGCACCATGTAGGTGGGTTCACGCCACCCCTATGGCACAATTTTCATGGTTCTGACTTCTTGATTAGTGCTGTAAATTAATTTTCAAACTTAGTTAATTTTGAGTTTTACTGCCAGCCATTCAAAATCCCTAGCATCTTTGGCCACATAAGTCAGGAAGCATGATAGAGACATAACTTAAAATGCACCATGTAGCTGGGATCATGTCACCCCTATGTACCAATTTTCATGCTTCTGGCTCATTGATATATGCCTTGAATTATGTTTTGAATATACAGATTGTTTTGCTTTTCAGCAGCTATGACTTCAAAGTCAAACGTCAGGAACCGTGATAGAGAAATAATTCAAAGTGCGTCATATTGGTGAGATCAGCCTGCAACACTGTGCCAATTTCCATGGCTCTGGCTTATTTCATAGCCTTGCTACAACTTTTAGCTTGATTACCACAATATTGTTTTCAAATCTAAAAGGGTGTGTCAGCAGTATGGACATCTCAGTTTAGACTTGATGCTTGGGAGTTGTTCTTTCTCTGTCCCTCTCCTTGTTTCCTCATCCCTCCCCCTCTTTCCATATTAATTAAATGTTCCTTACAGTTAAAGTAAATGTATATGCATGTGTTTTTGCAATGTTTGATATTTCAATACATTAAATGAATGCTTTCTTTTAATTTTGGCATATAACATACATGCTGAAATACTCTGAAAAAGTTTAGCATTTTCCAGCATTTGGTGGAAAAGTCTTCAAAGTACACCATAAAACTCACTTTATATTTCCAGAACCACAAATGATAGAAACCTAATTTAAACACTGCTCAATCTAGCACTTACTTCAAGAATTTTGCATTCGTTCTTTCATTCCTGGCCTTTCCGCCATAATATTACCACAGATAAGCACAATTCTTTTATATAAATTGTTTTATCGTTTTCGTACTCACATGTAATCATATATATATATAGCGGCAATCCTCATCGGATGTTTTACCAAACTTTTGTATGTTTCAAAAATGTGTTTTAGTACTTTTGATTATGTTAATTCTAAAGTTTTTTTTAATAGTAATATAGACAATTACGTTGTGTCTTATGTTCTAACTGCATGCCCTCTATTTGCTTTCCAGCAAAGTGAATGCATTTCTTTGGTTTCCGCAAAGCGTTAAAAAAATTGTGAGCAGTTGTCAGTTCACTTGCCCAGGGTATGCATGAAGCAGTTCGTAAGAGATCACAGCAGTAGTAAAGGAGGCAAGAAAATCAGTGATTGCTCATCTACTGAAGGGAAGAATATACAATTATGATCATCTCAAACAGCTTTATAATTAAGAGACCAGAAAAACACATCAATATGAAGGAAACAAATGGCTGTTTTGTAACTGGAAAGTATGTTGATCAAGTTCTTATTGAAGTAAAAGTTTTTTTCTGTTATTATTGTTAGTTTGCTACCATCAGAATCACCAAATTCAAATTTCATATTTACTGCATTGTAATAAGTCAGACATAATCTTAAACCCTTTAAATGTATTTAATTAATATATCCCGGCTATTTCACTGGCGCATGATGTGACCTTTGTGAGGATCTAAATACCATTCTTGTGTGTTGTGCCTCCATCTAAGGAAACTTGTATTTTATAATCTGTTGCAGCTGCCCAATTCATGCATTAATCCTCAAATATATGCCTTACTTTCAGACTTCTTACAACACCAGGTGAAGGCACGGAGACTGAACACTTGAGAGAAGAGGAAGAAGAAGAGACTGTTGAATTATACCAACTGTATGCTCAAATGTCCAAAGTCTATTCACACCACATGCATCTCAGATAATCAGGCTTGTGAACCATTTGTTTTATAAAACATTTCACCATTCTATCCAATAGACCAAGTGAAAGAAAGTGGCTAACTACTATAAGGAAGAAGGTGAATGATGCTGGACATTATCGGAAGCATTCATTGGACTGCAACTATTAGTTGATTTCCAAAACTATCTAAAAAATGATCTCTCTGTCTCCAACTGCAGGCAAGGGGTAATGCAAAAAAGCACTTCCTACTATCATTATTACTTTTATTCAGTAAAGTATATACTGTTATCTGTATTTATTTAATTGAAGCTGGAAAATGTTGCAAGATTCTTCTTCTTCTTCTATGACCCTCAATCGCCAACATTAAATTTCATAAAGGACATCCCACGCACACAGGAGTTCTTCAACATCCTGAAATCAACTGGATTGGCTCAGCCGACCATCATCAACTACATGAAGAAAATAAAGCGCTTTGAACATTATTACATCGTGGCTACAGATATGAGAGAATAAGATAGCGATCTCTATACATCAGCTCAACATTTTTAGTGTATAGTGAAGGATGAGCAAAAGAAAATAAGCAGAGGCATTGCAAAGGAAGTTACTAACAGAAGGTAATGACTTATCAATTGTGAAGTATAATACCCATCAGGAGATTGTAAGCAATAACATTCCCTCTCATTGCATGTTCCAATTCAAATATTGTGAATTTATTATTATATTTCTTTATTACTAAATGTGCAAATTATCTGCTGTTTATTATGTCTTTGCTAATATTTGTAGATATCAGGAGTTTACAGCAACAAATAAAAGATCCCTGGGCATGCTTTACTGGTTTTGGATAAAGCAAAGGAAGACTTCCCTAAAGTAATTGAAAAGATGTCTGACAATCAGGAATTCTCAGTTCCAGAATATACTGCTGGTATTGTATTATTTAGAGGCACTATTGCTCCTAAAGCATGTACAGAGACCTTGTGTAGTAAATAATGTTCAGGTACATAAACAAAAAGACACTAATAGGATTCAAACAATGATTCTACATTGAAGCCTTCATGCTTGCTCTTCATGGACCATGTAGAATAGTTAATGTTTATCATTCTTAAAAAAGGACATCTAAATAACTATAAACTATATCTAATTAGTATGCGTACTTCACAGTTTTGCAGGCTAAGGAATGGATTGAAAGACCACGCACCATGATGAGGAGGGAGCCTACTTTGTGACTGTTGCTGTGATAGAGCACAAAACTGCAGCCCAGCAGATAGCATCCTTGTGTTTAAGTTAAGAAGAACATGTATTGTCTCAAGATAGAATCGTTTTTTTGCACAGCCTGAAAAACGTCAGAATATTTACACACCCAATACTACCTTTTTAGACAACGTGGTCACATCCTAATAATGTTTTTAAGTCTGATTATTTGAGTGCCATCTCTCTTATATAAATACTACACAATGTATCTTCAAGCCTTCATTGTGAACTCATCAGTTTTTCTCTTTCCTGCAGTGGTTTGAGCAATGTTTTACCAAGGTAAGGCCAGTGATGTTAAGGAAAAAGGACAGCATCAACAAATGATACATATTTTGTATCATCAAAGGGGGTCCAGGGAAAGGTAGCGTTGCAATGCTGGTTGTGCCATTTTGGGTGTGCAAGTTACTGCTGGTCAGTTTAATGTACAAGTTTACAATGAATGGTGGTTATTTGGCATTGAAAGAAATGGTTCTAACATTCTTTAGTACTAATATTTTGTTGGGAATAGTATAAAAGCTCATGATCCATAGAATACCTTTCTAAAAATACATGAACATTCATAGTATATCGAGCAGGTTTCACATAGTAACAATTTTTACAGGTACAATGTCCCTTCAGCAGGATAGGTGTGCCTACAAATCAGCAACTAAAAGCCTGCACAGATGCCGAAAAGAACCTTGTTGCTGATTACATGGCTCATTCTACTCACACTGTGGAAAAGCATTATCATATGATGCTCGATAAACTTTCCCATGAAAAGCCACGGTATGGCATTAATTGTTTTTGATCTTTGACTTTTGCTTGACTATACCCTTGATCGTTAGGCTTTAATGTATATAATTATTGCATTTAGACTTTTTTTCTAACAATCAATCACCAGTGTTAATATTTGTGTTTGTTTGCAGATGCTTGAAACAAAAGACCACTATGCATTTTGGAGCAACACTTAATGAGAAACGGCAAAGGTGTGCTATGTAAAACGTGCACTTTTGCCTGTCAAATACATTCATCTCAGTCATAAATTATTAACACCTTGTAGATCCTATGTCTTTTGTATGCTCTAATTTACATATATACTTTGAAAGCTACTGTTTCAGTATTAGGCTACTGACATTTATAGGCTTTATGCACTTAGCATATCTAAAACAATCAAACATGTAGTCATCTCTTTAAAAATTATTCACTTTGAATCTCGCAGCACTATGGTAATATAATAATGCTATAGTTTGTCCTTTTTGAGGACGTAAAAGGCACAACATAATGGGAAGTCTATACTAAAAGTGTCGGGCGAAAATATTCATGATGTACTCAAATTTTTAAAAATAATTTCCTGTAACTCTAAATGGGAATCCACCAAGCAAAACAGAAAGAAGTGCACTGGTTGGTGATAACGAGCTGCAAGCATATGACAAGTGGAGACTCAAGCAGCAGATTTTGAGAAAAGAGGAAATAAGGAGTAAGTAAACATATAGATATGCTTAAATATATTGAAAAGTAAAAAATGTAGAAACTAATATAAATGTATTTTATTTCTTTAAATCACAGAACATTTCTCGCGAAGGCGACCAACAGTAAAGCTTGCACTAACGTTTTGTAATAGAATGCAATGGATAAAAAATGTCCCGGAAGTTACAGAACTAATAGAGTTGGGAGCCCATAACGGAATGCACAATACCAACTGTAGATAAACAAATTAATTCAGGTCTGCATCGCCAACGGTGGAGTCTCTGTAACTGATGAAGACGGAACAAAGGTAATTGCAAATCCCATATTTCAGAAAGGAGAGGTGGTGTGCGATTTTCATGACGAGCTAAAATCTGCAGATGATGGCATAAAGAGGATAAGTGAACTGCCAAAGAATGAAATGAACAAACTATTATTTTGTACAGACTGTTGGAAGGTACCATACCGCATGGATGCCACAAACAGTCCATGTTCATGTCACTTGTTAAGCGTAACTCCTGGAAGACTAGTGCAGACATCAAAAAATACATTAATGTGAAACCAGTTTGAGACTTTTGATGTAGATGGAAAGTAGAGATATGTTATTTTCATTGTTGCACTGTAAACTATTATGAACGGATGTGATCTTACCTATGACTATGGTCTATCAACGAGAGCACACGGAGGCCATGTGCCACCATGGATTAAGAATAAATCTCACAGAATCCTTACTGTCTTTTTTTAGGTCAAGTGTAAGTGTTTGACCTGGTCTATACTTATGTATACCTATACTGTGGGCTCAAAGCAATTTCATATTTCTTTTTTTTTTTTTTCCCCTCTCTCTCTCTCGCGCGCGCCCCCCTCCCTGCCAGCACTCACAACATCTTACACAGGGCATTGCTTTTCTCCATTATTGGGGCCATAAATCTTCTCAGGCTGCTCTGCTATCTTCATTACAGCTGTTAACATACAAACACTGTCCTTGCCCTCAAGGGTGAAATTCCCTTTCTGTTGACATTCAGGAATATTTTCCCCTTTGTTTGCTTTCCAGAATTTTAGACCAACTCGGACTGCCTTCTGTATCCTTTGAACGCCTGCTGCCCTTTCTTAGTGCCAAGGACGAACATGCTCTCACTCATACAGGATTCTCTGCATGCCACCTGCGGTGTTGGCACAGCTGCTGCAGTAGGAAGCTGAAAGCCCTTCTGGAGTGAAGTAACATTATGTCAGGGACAACACTGATCGGACCAGCACAAGGGGGGGTGGGGTGGCCTTTCTTCCTTTTTACACTACTGCTTTGTGGGCATGGCTGCGCTCTCGAATTGAGTGCTACTGTGTTTAATGTTTATGTTTTGCAGACTTTCTCCATTTGAGAACATCCTATTATGTGAAGATAGATTACAGTATGAGTAAAATATATATTTTTCTGTTATGACCATTGGCATTCAGTTTGGGTTTTAAGGGCCTTGTTTAAAAAAAAAAAATCCAGTAGACCTACTAGCCCTTTAGCTATATACAGGGCCACTGGAATTATGTGGCAGAAAAGTCCAAAATATATGGCAGGGTTGACCAATTAATGTGGCAAAAAAAGTCCACTTATGCATTTACAATGGCAATATCTCCAACTCAAGTAAATGCAAGACTTATTGCAATGCAAATGCTGGTTTAACGTTTTGAAGATGGTTTTCTTAATATAAATTGTGGATGTTCTGATCCCTGTATTTCAAGGGCACTGTAGGCTATGACATGACTTGGAGGACGGGCTAGCAACCACATTTTAGGTCCCGAACCATAGAAGTCTGTGCTTCTTTGTTATTTAAGAAAAGTTCTCTTAGTAAATATATGTATAGTATGAATTTTATGGACCTTAACTGTTGATTTTTATCCACCCAAATTAATGTTGATTGATTTTCAGTAACACACAGAAAAAAAAAAAAAAAAAAAAAAAAAAAACAGTGATTGACACTCCGAAGGAATTAAATATAATTCTTTCCGACATCCAATATTGAGACTTTATTGGTTTTTTTGACAGTCAAAAAGCTGTGACTGACTGGTACTCCAGCAGCTTGTGAGTTATGAGTTCTTGTTTTTAATGTGTATATTTCTGGAATTATCAGATTTGTATATCTGATTTTAAAACTTTCTTTGAATTATATTGAGTCTTGTTTGATATCCTTAGAAAGATCACAAAGCTGTGAGCAGAGCTAGTACCTTAAGGATGATTCTTAATTTTAGTGTGAGCACTCCTTTGTACCCAACTGATGGTTGAGGAAGACAGCTACTCCACAGCTTCTATGCAGCACCCTATGCTTATCTGGGGTGCAGTGATCCTCCTTGGAAATCTGTCACTGGAAAAGTACCCAGAAGGGAGATCTACAGCCATGGGGAGATCTCTCTTTCACTAGCGGGATGAAAAGTTGTGACCTGGCATTTGTCGGAGTTTGTAGTAATGTCCCCATAACCTGCCAACTTGTGGTGTCCCAAAGTGCACAAATAGGTGTACCATAAACACTGGGAGGTCATCTCAGATCTTACAGGCTAAAAAAAATATATCCATGCCTCAGGCAGAAGTCTAGCAGGTCCTGAGTGCAGACCCTGCTCTTGGGCTCCATTTGTTTGCCCACAGTGTAGTAAAGTAACCAGGATGTGATACTATGATCAAGCATGTGGCTTCACAGTTCAAGCCATATAAAAATCTCAAAAAGAGTCCCAGTAGGAGCTGTGGCAATCCTGGGGTGTTTGCCCCTGATCTTAGGCTCTTTTTGCTAGCTTGTGTTGTCCCCAAATATCTAAGACACCGTTCAGCAGGCATGGTGAAGCCCCCATGCTCCGCCAGGGTGAAAACCTCTAACCAACTTGAAGCTCCTTGGCCTTGGGTAGAAAAAGTGGCTTTGGGGCAGATTCGAAGTTCGTGGGTCCAACTGTCGGATCACCAATGTGACAGTGGGGAAACCACCACAAAGCTGGCAGCCTCCCCAATACCGTATTACAAACTCCCTGCTGGGTCAGCCAGAGGAAAAGGTGTGGCTGCTTTGGCTTCAACTCTCAGGGAGAGCCGAGGCCAATGCCACGCTGTGTGGTCTTAGGACCGCCATAATTGTTAAACAAAACACTCAAAGTGTCACCATTATTCCTAAGAGGGACCTCTGAGATGCTACTGCTAGGCCAGGGTTCTGCAAAGTCGGTCCTGGTGAGCTGGGTCCATGGCAGATTTTTAGCATATTCACATTTAGAAAAATGTAGATTTCTGAAACATCTTTTTTCTAAATGTGGATATGCTAAAAACCTGGCATGGACCCGGCTCTCCAGGACAGACTTTGCAGAACCCTGTGCTAGGCTATCTGAGGTACAATATGAAATTCTCATGTCCACAGCCACCCAAAAACTGCTGGGATGGTTCTTGTACATGTCATTGTTTCTTTTCTTTAAACCCTAGAACGTTTCTCAAGAAGGCATCAATGTTTTCATTTAAATTGAATGGATGAAGAATGTCCTCAAATTAGAATATATTATTCAGAATAGGAAACCCACAATAAAAATAACATCAACAACAGATGGTAAACTAATTCAATCATATGCGAAGAAGAAAGAAGGAATGACACTTTCAATTATCTAAGAAAGAAGGTGTGGAATGGTCATAGAGATAATGTTATCTGTGGAAAAAAAGACACTAAATGAACTGTGAAAAGAAAAAGTTGAACACCTTTCTATTCTTTACAGATTGTTGTAAGATACCAAACCTCGTGGAAGCCACAAACAGTCCATGTTCATATCACCCTTTAATGGAAATTCAAGGAAGATTAATTCATATATCAAATTAGGAATTAATTCTTAACTCAATTCTAGAGACATTTGGGAAACTCAAACATGTTATTTTTTCTGTCTGTTATGTTATAAACCATTATGTCATCTATATATTAATACTTCCTATCAACCAGAGCAGTTGCTACTTCAGATAGAAGTACAATATGCATATAGGTAACCAAACATTTTTACTAACATGTTTACTACTTTCAAACAAGCCACAGACATGAAACATGTCATAGATAAGTGGCATGGTACTACAAATCTGCAGTAATTTAAAATCTGTCTTTAGCTTATATGGTTCAAGAATTATAAGCAATATTGATTTGATCACCGAATGTCACTATTTGTATAGCTTGACCAGGTGACCAGAAATTGAGCTGTGCAATGTATGCACTTTATTTGAATTTTAGATTGTCAGTACAATCCACTACAATATCAATTTGAACCATGAAGGAAGTATATAAAAATGTTAGTAAAAATGTTAGGTTACCTATTTGCATATTTTCAAATTTCGTCCAGTGATAGGAAGGAGTGTGCCACATATATTGACTTGTAGGTCTTTAACCAGAGTTCTGGAGGCATAATTGAAAAAGCAGCATGTTGGGAGTATAAATCCACTTTAATATGTAAATTATTGTGTACTTAGTGTGTTTGGAAGTACCATAAACAGTAGCATGAGTACATGTTAGCTTCCCAATTTCACCCAGAGCTAGGAAAAAGATTGGCAAATGTTTTGACTCATAATTCTTGCACCACACTAGCTAGAGGCATAACTGAAAGTGATGCTTATTGAGAATATCAATGTGCTTTCGTATGTTTCATGCAGGTGGCTTGTTGGGAAGTACCATAAACAATAGCTTACCTAAATGTTTACATTCCTATTTTGCACAGTGCTTGGAAAAAGTGTGCCAATTATTATGACTTTTAAGACTTGAATCATAAATGGTAGAGGCGGATTCTAAACGCAGCTTACTGGGGGACATCAATCTCCTTTCATATGCCACTTTGCATGTATGTAGTATGCTTGGAAGTATCACAAATTTTAGTTTGACTACATTGTTGCTTCTCAATTTTGCCCAATGCTCAGGGGAAGTAAGCTGTATATTGTGCGTCATAATTCACGAATTGTTAAAGATAAACCTTCATTTAAATTGCAAAGTATTGTACAGATCTTCCCACTTCACTGTACAATCTGACATTGTATGGACTGTATTGAAATTGACTGCATATCATGCAAAATTACTTTTCTGGTCATCTGGTCGCCCCATAAAAAAAATGAATAGCGACATTAGGTGATCAAATCGATACTGCTCATAATTCTTGAACCATATAAAATAAAGATCTATTTTACCCTTTGCAATTTCCATGTCTGTGGCATGTTGCAAAGTAGCTAAAATGTTAGGTTAACTATATGCTTATTTTCCAATTTCACCCAGTTATAGCAAGAAGTATGCCACATATATTGGCTTGCAGTTTATAAACTGTAGAAGGTAGAGGCATAATTTAAGAAGCAGCTTGTTGGGAATATCAAACAGCTTTAATATGCCAATTATGTATTAAGCTTGTTGGCAAACATAAAAAAATATGTTTACATTCTAGTTTCGCAGTGTTAAAAAAAAGTAAACCTTTTACTTTGAATTATAATTCTTGAACCATAATAGGCGAAGACATAATTTAAAGTACAGCACATAGTAGACATCAATCCACCCTTGTATGCCAATTTACATGTCTGTGGCTTGATGGGAAGTAGTTAAAATGTTAGGTTTACTGCATTGTTTTTTCAAGTCTTCGGTAGAAGCATGCCATATATTTTGCTTTATAATTATTGAACCATAACAGCAAAATGCAAACAAGAAAATTCACCTTATCGGCAATATACATATGCTTATTTATAGGAAGGTAAGTAGTGCAGAAATTAGATTGATTACATGCAGAGTTTTCATTTTGATTAGCATTTTTGAGAAGAATGCTGTATATTCTGGGGCATATTTCATGAACCATACAAGATATAGAGGTCATTTAAATGACTGAATATTGGAAAGACCATTCCACTGCAGTGTGCCAATTTGCATGCCTGAGACCAGCATAGAAGGGACTTTAAACACAAGTTAAATGCATACATGGGCGAATTACACTTCTGGGCATCTGGTCACTCCATTGAAAATTAATGGTGTGACCAGATGTCCCAACAGATACTGCTTAGAATTCAGTGAATATTTATGCTATTTATCTCATTAATGGATCAAAATGTTCATTAACATGTGTATATTAAACTACGAAAGACAAAAAGATAAAAATGCATTTGTAAAACACTGTTTTGTTGGACTTAAACAATCCCTATTGAAAAGTACATGCATCACCTTTGCCACTTTTTGCTTAGGCCTAAAAGGAAAATGTGCTATAAAAAAGTGAAAATGAGACAGATAGTTTTTTTTCTTTTGTTTATGAAGCCTAATATGAAGACAAGTCAAACCATTGTTTCACGTTGCAAAAAAACTTTTGTTTTTTTTCGTTTTAGCATGGACTTTTAATATAGTTAAAAAAAACAATTGCAAAACTCTTGTATAAAAAAAAGTGAGTTTAAATGCTTTTTTGTTTTGTTTTCAGCTTGAGGTTCAGTTTAATAGGAGTCTTAAACTGATGTATCTCTTGCCCTAGTTAACAATATCCAAAAATCGATTTTTTTGCATTTTTTCCGAAACCCAATTATAAAACTGTGCATCACCTATGCTGCAGAAGGTAAAATCTGAAAATTAAAATTGCAATTGAAAAGTAAGGTATAGATTTTTGAAAAATTCCTTTTGTTTCTGTGGCCTGATGCTCAAAGGCTTAATTTATTTTTTTGGTAAACGTTTTTTTTCTCTGAAAAAAAGTGTGTTTTAGTGTAAAAAAGTGACGTACAAGATTTTTTCTGCAACATCTTTTGTGCTCAGAATATACGTAGGCTTCAGGCCCATGTCTTTTGGTTTGGGGGAGGGGCCCAGGAAAAAGAAAGATCACCTTTAGGGAGTGCGCATCACTGGTGATGCTGGCTAAAAACAATTTTTGGACTAGTACTGTGAGAGGGCCTCACTGAGTGCCACTCAACGTAAACTGTTAAAATTGATTGGGAGTGCTAAAACACCAGTGTCTGCCTTTTAGAACAAAGTCCACTGTCTAGCACCTGGGGTAATAATCTCTGGGTTCGCTGTGGGCAGATTGAGTGTGTGAAATTCTGAAGGCACTTCAATTTCATCATCTGTGACCAAGTGTACCATTCTGGCTGGTCTTCTGCAAATAGGACAATAAAACGCACAGGAAAAAAGCTACAAAAGCCGTGCAATTATAGTCCACGTTCTACCTATGTAGGACAGGCTGCACCTAACTTTCAATTATTCGTTAATTCAATGTAAGTTTGTTCGGTGCTTCATTTTATCATAGTTCACTTACTGATTCACAAACGTATTGAAACCAACCATTTAAATCCATGTTTTGACATCTCTACTGAAATACAGCATCTCAAAATCTTCTTGTATTGTATAAAATCCCATGCATTTCGGACAAACTGTCCTTAGTCATAGGACATTTTGTGAATAAATATGCTACGTATGAATGCGTTAAGCACTGAACAAACTTGCACTGAATTAATGAAAAAGCACTGAAGATAGGCTCAACCGATCCTACACAGTGCAGCCTGGGACTATAATTGATTGTTTTTAATAGTTTTTTTTCCTGGGGAGAATAAGTGTGCACATGTGAGAGCGTGACCATGTAGCTTAGAACAGTATATGAACACAGGTGGTCGCAGAAGGGACCTTTCAGGGACTGGTGCTGACTGGGAATAAGCATTATAATGAGTGGGCATTCATAGTTAAGTCTGTAGTGATTTACTGGAAAAGGTGGATGCTTTACTGTATTGTACATTATGGTATATATCGGCACCATAAGTACAATTTCTGCATAATTAGGCCAAGAGTATGGGGTTATGCACAGATCTCATGATAAACATGGATTCACAGAGAAGATTCAATGGCAAAGTTGTAATATAAGCAATACTTCTGGCACCTAAGGATTAATCATATTTCTTACACTTCGCTGCAAATGAGGTCCCTGGCTTTGGTTCCCCCGCTGGGCTAATCTGATTACTCTGCTGGCCAACCCGATGATCAAAAGCCTCCCCACACAATTAGCCCTTAGCCAATAAATGGGCCTGTTCCTGTGAGAGGAAAGGTATGGTGACATAATCTGCATATGCTAATGACTTTTTACACCACACCTGACCTTGGAATGCTCATCCCAAGTATAACAAAGGTGATAGGAAGGACCGACCTCTGGAGCTAATCACAGGATTGGCTTCCTTTTGGAATTCTGCAGAGAAGGTACCAGACAGATGTGGCAGCAAGGGGCAGAGTTTCAGACTCTCAGAGAGATCTTTCAACAGACCACTTCAAATTGCCACCTCAAAATTTCCAAAAATGCTGAGAAGGAGGGTTGGTACAGGGGTGCTGTGATGATGTATCATCTTAGGATCGGACAGAGATGTATGCATTCTGGAACTTTCCAAGCCCACTTAAAAACCTCAGGGAGGAAACAGCAGAGAGAGAGAGAAGCAAGACAGAGAGGAGAGAGAAAGAGAACAAGAGAGAGAGAGAGAGAAAGAGAACAAGAGAGAGAGAGAGAGATCGAGAGCGGGCAAAAGAAAGAATAAAAGAGAAGAGCATTTTCCAGGACTCTACATATCAGCCCTTTGTCTAGGGTGGTGAATCACCCTTCACTTAGACAGGAAAATGACTTTGTAGATTCACCTCTCTAGAGCCAGTGCTGACCTCCTTAAACCTTCTGAAGGACTGTAGAAGGATGGACCCTTTGGGGGACCACTGGAGGTGAAGCACTCTTGTGACTCTCAGGACTGGGACTGAAGAAAGGTAACTCTCATCAGAGTGCCGCCCCTTGAATTCTGCTACCACACGAGTGCATGCAAGTAGCCAAACAAGGCGATGGATCCTAAAAAGCGCAGGCGTGAATGGTATTCGGTCTTGAGAGCTGCGCAGTGCTGTTTGAGGCGACCCCACGCTGAGGAGAACACCAGGTGCTGGACACAGGACAAGTTCTGGGAGAAGAGGAAAGAGGTAAGCGGGCAGGCCCCAAGTTCTCTCCCAACAGAAGGGGGGCCAAGAAGCAGCACATTTCCAGAAGCCAACTGAATGGTAGAGGCCATCAGGCCTCATCTAAATAGAGAAAACAAAAGAATTACCGTTGTCCCCCGCATGGGACAGAGTACGTTGAAATGCAAGTAGCATCCCCCATTAGATGGTTTAAGAACTCCCTGGGGAGGGCCAAGCCCCCCAACAGAGAAGACTGCTGTCAGGCGGGCATAAGTGCTTCCCCAGCCTCCATCTTAATTAATGTCCAAGGGGACCCCACACATCCCATGAACAAAGATGAAGCAGAAAACAAGACTGATTAAGAAAAAACAAAAAAAACACAATCACTGCTGGGCTCTAAACTCCAAAGGCTCTAAACTTCAAATGTATGGCCACAGGAGCCCTCTCCTCCAGGCATGAGGAGCCTCAAGGCTGAAGAAGAGTGGCACGTGAGATCAGGGGCTCCCCCGGGTTATAACTGTACACCACTGCACATTGCTGGCTCCTACACTGACACCAGGGCAGTGTTGGATGGACGATGAGTCAGCAAGTAGTAAACCCATCTGGGCTTGCGCACGGTTGTTTGCAGGCCAGTTCTTGGGGTACCCCATAGAAAGGGTAGGGGCCAAGACCCTGTAGCAGCAGCAACGCGCCGGGGAGGGCCACAAAGGAAAGGAAAAGCCTAGGGACACAAAGACAGTGTTGCAAGTGCCAAAAAAAGAAAAAGGAAATAGCTGAATAGGCTCCCCATTTAAGGCTCTTAGATTGGTCCTAAAATTGACATATTTGGCACAGTATGCAGCGCTGCACGCCTCGGCCTTTGGTTAGGGGCAGGATTTGACGGCACAAGTGCGGCGATGTTGACTGTTTACTGAGTTGATTGACTGGTCCGTGAGGAAGCCTGCGGTCGGCGAGCCAGCCAACCTCTGGTTGAACGATTAACCGGTCCCTAGGATAGCTGGAAGATGCAAGGGGTTCGGATGAATTCTTCTTGCTTTGGTGTAAGCTAACTGGATCACAGAGTAGAATACTCATATCTTGGTGCTGCTGTCTTCCGGTCAGCTGGCTCTGCTGAGGAACCAAACACGTTGGCATCCACCAACAACACTAACGCCATCGCCAATACATTGAAATGCTATGCTGGAGGGCCATCCATATTGATACTGCCTAGACTGCCCTGACTGCAGTTGCTGTATCAGGATTGGTGTCGGAATCTGTGACGCTTAGTTAACTTCTGCGGGATGGTAGCTTTCTTCGATTGATACAGCGTGAATCATCTTCGTGGGCTGTTTCGCTTCTCAAAGGCATCAGACTGGATCCAGAACAGAGCAATAGCTCTCACCCACCAGACGTTGGTGCAATTGGATTTCACGGCGGCTTCATCCTACCTCCGGAAGTAATGTCTTGGAGCTCCATATAGGTGCCACCCCTTTGTGCTCACGCCAGATTATCAACAGAGGAAAGACTGAGTTAAGATGCCAACTGTGTGGAATATCAAGCTTAAAGCCTTTATTATAAATTTTGAAATGTTTTATTGGCATATCAAGAAAATATAAACATTCCAGTGAGGTATACAACTCTAAAACACAAGCTGACAAAGTGGAAGGAGCCTGCTGAAGATTAGTACAGAGACGCAAAATCTGTCAAGACAGGGGCTGTAATCACAGCACCTCCCTTGTAATCCTGTCCCACTACACACTCTACCGCCCATTGGCCTCAACTGTTGGAGGTTACAGCAAACCTCTATAGTCCATCTAGATTACGTTGTTTATTATAAATTGGCCAAGCCCCTGTAGTCTACGTAACACCCTCGTCTAGGTCCTTTGCAATTCAGTAGCCCTCCATCACAGGGTCACAGTAAGAGGTCCAGCACCTTCCACCTTCACCTGCTCCTGGTCTTGCGGGGGAAGGAGGAGGCGGCGGCGGCAGGACCTTTCAGAGGGCAGGAGCCCTTTAAACTTCGCGTAGCGATCCCGCCTCGCAGGACGCGGGCGGCGCCCGGGCCAAGGGCGGGCCCGTCATCAACCGGAAGAGGCTGGGCTGGGCCCCCCCCTCTAATGTCTACTCCTCCCGCCTGCGGTAACTTCATCCGGGAGCTGTGTCTGGTACTGTGTGAGTCCATTATTCATAATGGGGAATCGAAAGATTAATGTACAAAAGGGGGAAGGCGGGCCCACCTCCCTTCAGTCCTCCATTACTAGTTACTTATCTTCTGTGATGGGGGCCATCGAATCTGAACTAGAACATGTAGAAGAAAGGATTGGGGCTGTCCAAAGTACTGTACAACACCCCCCTTTGGAACCTATCGTCCACATATCCACTTTCCCAAGAACCGGTCCTTCATTACCGATCCTGCCTTTGAATACCAGTCAATTGGGCAATGATATACTTCCTACCACTGATCGAACTAATTCTTCTCCCCTATTAGTTACTCCTCCTCTCGAAAGCTCTTGTTCTCAGGCCGATTCTCCTCCCTTGAAGAAGAGGAGAGCCGGGAAAAAGCCCAAAAATACAAAAAAGGCCTTGGGCTCCAAAAAGACTATCCACCCTCCTGCCTCAAAGTGACAAAGCCCCAATCTCCTTGGTTTCGTCCCCTGAATGTCCTCTGAGCAAGGATGCTCCTGAAGACTCTTCTAGTATTATTGACTTGACACTCAAATCCTTTTGCACAACTTTAGAGGCGAAACTTATCACTTTGATCACTAGGAAGCTTGATTGCTTTTGTAATGACGTGACCAGTTCTCTATCTAATCTTTTTAAACCAGGACCATTAAGTACGAGTATACATCATGGCCCAGAACCAGCCTATCAACCCACTCCTCCTTCTACCCTGGCACCCGAAGGAGCAAGTAATCCTCCGCTTGATCCACAAGCCGTATCTGGTCAAGAAACTCTAGTTGACAACCCTGCATTAGGGCTGGCAAGGGAAGTTTACTCCTCTAGGTTGCGAGTCAATGGTCCAAATAAACTTACTAACCATGCACTCTTTACATTTACCACCTGACTGTAATCCGTACGTTTTGGTTCTTTCAAATGTTCCCCCTTTGGAGTGTTCTAAACAAGAAGATACCCACTCCCTAATTAGAAAAGCTGGTCACTGGCTGAACTCTAATTTTAATCCTAATTTCTTTCACAATGATAAGATTCTTATGGCCCGTAGAGTGAGGAGGGTTGGATACTCTAAGGAAATGGAGGAGGGAGATTATGTTGTTTTAAATTTTGCTAATCCTCGTTCAGTTGACTATTTTTTGACCAACTCAGATCATTGTAGTATGTCAAGTAACAGGATTCAAATACATCCCCGAGTTATTTCTACGACCCTGTGCTCTTACCAAATCGCATTGTTATTAATTCATGTATTCATAGACAAGACCCAGAAAGGTTTCATTTACAGGTAAATGTACCCTCTAGCAATCGGTTTTCGACTCTTAACCACCTTGATGAGAACGATTGACTAACGGCTTTGGTCCACCCCTGTTCTTCTAACATGGAGAGTCCGAAATCTGGGAACGTCCATTTTGAATGTACCTGGGACACAGAGAAGCCTGTAATGAATTTTCCAGTTCCTATAAATACCAAAATTCCAATGTTATGTCCTGTGTCTAGACCATTAACCCTGCTTAGCTGGAACATAGCAGGGCTGCGATCTAAAATTGACAATTCGGATTGGAAGAGCTTTATTTCCTCTTACGACATAATTTGCCTTCAGGAGACCTGGTCTAAAGATCTGTTCCTTCTGAACGGTTTTACCTCTCCGTGTCAGCCAGCACTAACCTCCCAAATGGGGAGAGCTTGTGGCGGCCTTTTAGTTCTTGTTTCTTTACATCTCCCGCTTTTAAATGTGTCCCTAATCTGGTCTTCCCCTTATTTCATGGTTGTTTTAGTTTCTGTTAGCGGATAAAAGGATATCCTAATTTTAAACTTTTACAATAACATTCTTCGGTGCCTTCCTATGGGTCATTTGGAGGAGATAACGGACCTCATAGATTCATCACATGTTTTGCAGAATAGTGATCTAATCATCCTATGGGTGGGCGATTTCAATACTCCTCTGTGTAGCAAGGAACACATGGACCTGTGTGTCTTCCCTGCTGAAGGCAGAGAGTCATTAATTCATTTAAATCATACTACTGAAGAAGACGCCTTAAACCTTTTTATTTGTAAGTTAGATTTGGTCCACGTTAGAGAGAAATTGGCTCCCGACGCCTGTAATATAGCAACCTTTACAGGGAATTTGAAGGGGAGTATCATCGACTTTATACTTATTTGCTCCTCTGATTTTTACTTAATTCAAGAATTTAAGATTACGCCTCATTGTGAGAGCGATCATAACCCCCTTAGTATTATTTTGGACCTAAAAAATTAACCAGGCACCTAAGAATAAAAGCTTGAGAGCTGCTATTGTTTATAACCCAAATTGTGGTCCACATTTAAAATGGGACAAAATAGATCATAACATTTTTTACCAGGAAATTGTAAGAAGTAGGCTTGACTCCATTCACATGTGTTTGTCCCAGCAGCTAGATCCTGACCGTATAGTCCGTGAATTTGAATCGTTAAGCACTTACATTTCACGTGCCCTGGTGGTGGACAGGCCCTTGAAAGGGCCGGTGGCCCACAGATGGTTTGATTCTGTGTGCTCATCCACCCATAAAAAACTCAAAGACGCTCTTAAAGCAGTTCCTCTCTCCCGTCAACTAGTTGAATCAGCCAGAGCCGATTATAAGGCCGCCCTTGAAAAATGGAAATCAGAAATTAGGTCTAAGGCCTGGGACGAACTTCTGGCTGCATCTGAGCTGAAGGATACTTCTAAATTCTGGAAAGTGATAAATCACTCCTACTTCTCTGATAACCACTCCAAGGCCGATGACTGTCTTATTGCTGAGGACGTCTGGGTAACTCATTTTGGGAACGTTTTCTGTTCAGGAATTCATGAGAATCTGCATATAACAGATAATTCTTCTGCACATTCTATTTTAGACTCTAATACGAAGGCCCCAAATATTACCTCTGATCTCCATGAGGTCTTAAGCGCTATTAACAGATCAAGGCAGGGAAAGGCTCCTGGCCCTGATGGGGTTCCTGCTGATCTTTTTAAATCAGAAATTGACCTTTGGGGCCCGCTAGTTACAAATGTGTTGAATAGTGTGGCAAATAGTAAGGTGCCCATCTCATGGAAATCGGCTATTATTGTCCCCATCTTCAAATAAGGCAACAGACAAGATCCGTCTTGTTACAGACCAATTTCTCTCATTGATTCGACCGCAAAGATTTTAGGTAGCGTGATCTTGTCCCGTTTAGAAGATTGAATAGGAGATAAAATCTGGGCCTCAGTCACCCAATGTGGTTTTAGACCTGGCGTAGGCACAGTTGAGCAAGTTTTAAACCTGCAGCTGATACTCAGTAAATATGTGACAGTCAAAAAAAGAGTCCATCCATATGGCTTTTATTGATCTAACTAGTGCCTTTGATATGGTCAACAGGTCAAAGTTATGGCAAATTTTGGGAGCTTTAGGCTGTGATCCGTCCCTGTTGGAGCTCATTAAAGGCCTACACACAGACCTAACGGTTTCTGTTCGGGCAGGCTCACATGGGCAGAGAACCTCTCCCATTCCGTCAACAAGGGGTGTAAGACAGGGATGTATCTTAGTCCCCTTTCTTTTTCTGATATACATAAATGGGCTCTATGACTCACTGGTAAAACATGCAAAGGATGTACCGAAGATGGGCCAGAGACTACTTCCAGTTTTATTATATGCTGATGATGCAGTTTTAATTGCTCGTACCGCAAACGGTTTACAGGGTCTATTGGACGCATTTTACAACTTTATGTTGAACCTCGATTTGAAAGTAAATTACCCCAAGACTTTTGTTATGACCTGTGGCCCACGTAACACAAAGTCTAAACAATTTATTATGGGAGGACATATTTTAAACAAGGTCAATAATTTTTGTTATCTAGGTATGCATATGAGTTCTTCTCTGTCCTGGAAGACACACATTAATTTTAAGCTCCAACAGTTGATAAGGAATAATGAAGCGATATTTCGCTTTTCAAACAAACTAGGCCACAGACCCCCTGCACAGATGAAAACCCTTTACAACTCTAAGTGTGCTGCAGCAGTCCTTTATGGGGCAGGCGTCTGGGGCTATAATAAAATACCCTCTCTCCAGAGCGTTGAAAATAAATTCCTGCGCAGATTACGGTTGGTTCCAAAATGCATCGCAAACATCATCTGCCATGAAGAACTTGGCCAGTGCTTCTTGGAGGATAGGGTCTCTATGGCTCCCCTACTGCTCTGGATTAGATGTTGGTCAAACCCTATGGCAAAACTTGTCCAAGACTGCATTTCTGATTGTTTACAATTGGAAAATTCAAATAGGATTCCCTGGCTCATGTTTCTGCGAAACTCCTTTGAGAACCTAGGGCTTAGGTACATGTTTGATGAACCCCATTTGCTAACTACAAACTCTAGGCCTGTTTTGAAGTCTACTTATTCCGATCATATATCAGAGCTGAGATTTTATAGTTAATTTAAATCTTTCTATCCCTATTCTCGTATTGTGACTGTCCCATGCCTTGAACCCTATTTGACTTGGTTCTCAAGTTTTAGAATAATTTCTCTTTTAACACTTTTTAGACTTAATCTAATTCATTTTAAGGTAGCTTTCCCCGAGCCATGTTTTTGGAAAAAGGATTTACCACCTTGTCCCTGTGATTCCAAATCAACTCAGAGTACCTCACATTTTCTTCTTTTTTGCCCTCTATATGCTGCTCCTAGAGGGGCTTATATTCTACCCATTTTACGTCCTCTTATACCCATTCACTACAAGGAAGCTCTTCTATATCTTCAGAGATTGCCAGATATTCAAATTTGTCATCATGTATTAGATTTTGTTACAGCTTCTTTAATTATCAGGAAAAGGCCTACTCTATTTTAATTTTTTTATATGTATGTACAGTTTATTATTTTAAGCTAACACTTGTATTTTTCTGATTCTGTGATTTTAATCATGTTTAGTTTACTTATTTGTTTATGTTAAGGGGTTTCAGACTGGATGTTTATGCAGTGTTTTTAGTAATGGTTTTTAAGTTTTATTTGTGTTTTATACTATTCATAGATCGGTAAATGTGTTCTGGTTTGCACTTTTATGGCAATTGCCGAATAAAGTTATTTGACTGACTGACATATTCGTTTCAGTGGTGTCTCAGACAAGCTAAGAGTTGGGGTGGGGAATCTGCCAGGAGTGCAGCAGTCACCGGACAATGCTCAATATAAGATCTTTATATTAAAGAATAAAATAAAAAAAGGGGGGTCTACCAGGTACAAAATAACATAGGTAGGCTGTTACAACAATTTTCAGCACCCTTGGAATTGACACTTTTACCCCAAGAGCTCTAAAAATGCAGGACCTAAGGCATCTCTGCAGCACATGTAAATGTAGAAACAGATTCATGCAAAATTAGTTGAAAACTGAAATTCTTTATTGACAATGGCAATAGTAACAGCAAATCATTTTAAAGTATTAACAAAGGTAATTGTAAGATAGCACCAACCTTCATGGTTTTATGGTGTTGCTTTGGTTTATTATGACATACTTCTGCTTTTAATAAGGTGGGGACACCCTGAAAAAGCCTGCTTTTTGACAACTACATTCCGTTATAATCTGTCTAATATGTGTGGGAGGTATTATGGTTTGCCAGGGGTGTGAACTGTTTGGTGGGTTTCACTATAGGTATTTCCAACTGCCATAGTGTTTGCATAATAATGAAAATGTCACTTACCCAGTGTACATCTGTTTGTGGAATTAGTCGCTGCAGATTCACATGTTGAGCACAGTCCGCTGCCTGGTGTTGGGCTCGGAGTATTACAAGTTGTTTTTCTTCGAAGAAGTCTTTTTTGGTCACAGGACCGAAGGACTCCTCCCTCTTCGGCTCCATTGCGCATGGGCGTCGACTCCATCTTAGATTGTTTTCCCCGCAGAGGGTGAGGCTGGAGTTGTTTGCTATAAATAGTGCCCATGCAATGGAGTGAATACGTATGTACATAAAAAGTTTATAATAATTATTTACAAATGTACAAATGTTTAAGATTTAAGATTTACTTCTAAACGGCTACAGGCTTCCCGGGGAGGCGGGAGGGCACATGTGAATCTGCAGCGACTAATGCCACGAACAGATGTACACTGGGTAAGTGACATTTTCAGTTCGATGGCATATGTTGCTGCAGATACACATGTTGAGCATAGACTATAAAGCAGTTACCTCCCCTAAAAGCGGTGGTTTAGCCTGTAGGAGTTGAAGTAGTTTGGAATAATGTTCTTAGTACAGCTTGGCCCCCTGTAGCTTGTTGTGCATTTAGTACATCTACACAGTAGTGTTTAGTAAATGTATGAGGCGTAGACCAGGTTGCAGCCTTACATATTTCGCTCATAGGAATGTTTCCTAGAAAGGCCATTGTAGCACCTTTCTTTCTGGTTGAGTGTGCCTTTGGTGTAATAGGCAATTCTCTCTTGGCTTTAAGATAGCATGTTTGAATACATCTGACTATCCATCTAGCAATGCCTTGTTTAGAGATTGGATTTCCTATGTGTGGTTTTTGAAAAGCTATGAACAGTTGTTTTGTTTTCCTGATTAACTTTGTTCTGTCAATGTAGTACATTAGTGCTCTTTTGATGTCTAATGTATGTAGTGCCCTTTCAGCCACGGAATCTGGCTGTGGGAAGAACACTGGTAATTCTACTGTTTGATTTAAATGGAATGGTGAGATTACTTTTGGTAGAAATTTTTGATTTGTTCTTAGAACTATTTTATTTTTGTGTATTTGAATAAATGGTTCTTGTATGGTAAATGCCTGTATTTCACTTACTCTTCTGAGGGATGTGATTGCAATGAGAAATGCGACTTTCCACGTTAAATATTGCATTTCACAGGAATGCATGGGTTCAAAAGGTGGACCCATGAGTCTTGTTAAGACGATGTTAAGGTTCCATGAAGGAACTGGTGGTGTTCTTGGTGGTATAATTCTTTTTAGCCATTCCATGAATGCTTTCATAACTGGTATTCTAAATAGAGACGATGAATGAGTAGTTTGTAGGTAAGCAGATATTGCTGCGAGGTGTATTTTTATAGATGAAAAAGCGAGGGTTGCTTTTTGCAAATGTAGTAAGTATCCCACTATGTCCTTTGTAGAGGCATGCAATGGTTGGATTTGATTGGTATGGCAGTAGCAAACAAATCTTTTCCACTTAGATGCATAGCAGTGTCTAGTGGAAGCTTTTCTAGCTTGTTTTATGACCTCCATACATTCTTGTGTGAGGTCTAAGTGTACGAATTCTAGGATTTCAGGAGCCAAATTGCTAGATTCAATGATGCTGGGTTTGGATGCCTGATCTGTTGTTTGTGTTGTGTTAACAGATCTGGTCTGTTGGGTAGTTTGACATGCGGTACTAGTGAAAGGTCTAGTAGAGTTGTATACCATGGTTGTCTTGCCCATGTGGGTGCTATCAGTATGAGTTTGAGTTGGTTTTGACTCAATTTGTTTACTAGATATGGAAGGAGAGGGAGAGGGGGAAAAGCGTATGCAAATATCCCTGACCAACTCATCCATAGAGCATTGCCTTGTGATTCGCGGTGTGGGTACCTGGATGCGAAGTTTTGGCATTTTGCGTTTTCTTTTGTTGCGAACAAATCTATCTGGGGTGTTCCCCAAATTTGAAAGTAATTGTTCAGAACTTGGGGGTGAATTTCCCATTCGTGGACTTGTTGGTGATCTCGCGAAAGGTTGTCTGCTAGTTGGTTTTGGATCCCTGGAATAAATTGTGCTATTAGGCGAATGTGGTTGTGAATCGCCACTGCCATATTTTTTGTGTTAGGAGACACAATTGTGTTGAGTGTGTTCCTCCTTGTTTGTTTAAATAATACATTGTTGTCATGTTGTCTGTTTTGACAAGAATGTATTTGTGTGTTATTATGGGTTGAAAGGCTTTTAACGCTAGAAATACTGCTAACAGTTCTAGGTAATTTATATGAAATTTTGTTTGGTGTACGTCCCATTGTCCTTGAATGCTGTGGTGATTGAGGTGTGCTCCCCACCCTGTCATGGAAGCATCTGTTGTTATAACTTATTGAGGCACTGGGTCCTGAAATGTCCGCCCTTTGTTTAAATTGTTGCTGTTCCACCATAGAAGCGAGAGGTATGTTTGGCGGTCTACCAACACCAGATCTAGAAGTTGACCCTGTGCTTGTGACCATTGTGATGCTAGGCACTGTTGTAAGGGTCGCATGTGTAGTCTTGCGTTTGGGACAATGGCTATGCATGATGACATCATGCCTAGAAGTTTTAGCACAAATTTTGCTTGTATCTTTTGGTTTGGAAACATAGCACTTATTACCTTGTGGAATGCTTGAACTCTTTGTGGACTTGGAGTGGCAATTCCTTTTGATGTGTTGATGGTTGCCCCTAGATATTGTTGTGTCTGACACGGTTCGAGGTGTGACTTTGTATAGTTGATGGAGAAACCCAGTTTGTGAAGGGTTTGTATGACATATGTGGTGTCGTTTGTGCACTTTCTTACTGTGTTGGTCTTGATTAGCCAATCGTCTAGGTAAGGAAACACATGTATTTGTTGTCTCCTGATATGTGCTGCTACTACTGCTAGACAATTTGTGAATACTCTTGGTGCAGTTGTTATTCCGAATGGCAACACCTTGAATTGGTAATGTATTCCTTTGAATACGAACCTTAGGTACTTTCTGTGAGAAGGATGTATCGGTATATGAAAGTACGCATCTTTTAGGTCTAATGTGGTCATGTAATCTTGCTGTTTGAGCAGTGGAATGATGTCTTGTAGTGTGACCATGTGAAAGTGGTCCGATATGATGTAGGTATTTAGTGTCCTGAGATCTAATATTGGTCTTAATGTTTTGTCTTTTTTAGGAATTAGAAAGTACAGGGAGTAAACTCCTGTGTTTTTTTGTTGTACTGGTACTAATTCTATTGCATCCTTTTGCAGTAGTGCTTGAACTTCTAGTCCTAAAAGTTCTAAATGTTGTAGTGACATTTTGCGTGTTTTTGGAGGGATGTTTGGTGGGAATTTGTGGAATTCTATGCAATAGCCATGTTGGATTATTGCTAGTACCCAATTGTCTGTTGTAATCTGCTGCCAAGATTGGTAGAATTGGCTTAGTCTTCCCCCCACTGGTGTTGAGTGAAGGGGTTGTGTGACTTGAAAGTCACTGTTTAGGTGGAGGTGTTTTTGGAGTTTGGAATTTTCCCCTACTCCTTGGGAATTGACCCCCTCTATATCCCCTGAAACCTCCCCTTTGGAATGAACCCTGATAGGGTGTGGTTCTTGTTTGTTGGCTGGTGGTGTCTGTGGGTTGGCCACGAAACCCCCCTCTAAATGGAGTTTTTCTAAAAGAGCCTCTGCTCTGCGGGGAGTAGAGTGCGCCCATGGCTTTGGCCGTGTCTGTGTCCTTTTTAAGTTTTTCAATGGCTGTGTCCACTTCAAGGCCAAAAAGTTGTTTTTCGTTGAAGGGCATATTAAGGACAGCCTGCTGGATTTCAGGTTTGAACCCTGAAGTGCGGAGCCATGCGTGTCTCCTTATGGTGACAGCAGTGTTGACTGTTCTTGCTGCAGTATCGGCTGCGTCCATTGAAGAGCGGATTTGATTGTTCAAGATCGTTTGTCCCTCTTCAACTATTTGCTGCGCCCTTTTTTGGTATTCCTGGGGAAGATGGTCTATGAGAAGTTGCATCTCATCCCAGTGTGCGCGGTCATATCGGGCTAGCAGCGCTTGAGAATTTGCGATGCGCCATTGGTTGGCTGCCTGTGATGCGATTCTTTTTCCTGCCGCATCAAATTTTCGGCTTTGTTTGTCCGGAGGTGGGGCGTCGCCAGATGTATGGGAATTTGCTTTTTTGCGAGCTGCCCCTACTACTACGGAGTCAGGTGGTAACTGCGAAGTAATTAACACTGGGTCTGTGGGTGGTGGTTTATATTTCTTATCCACCCTTGGGGTGATGGCTCTTGATTTTACGGGCTCTTCAAAAATGTGTTTTGCGTGCCGTAACATCCCTGGTAGCATTGGGAGACATTGATATTGGCTATGTGTAGCCGAGAGGGTGTTAAATAAAAAAATCATCCTCTATAGCATCGGAATGCAGTTGGACATTGTGGAATTCTGCTGCCCTAGCTACCAGTTGCGAGTATGAGGTACTGTCCTCTGGCGGTGACGGCTTTGTGGGGTATGAATCGGGATCATTGTCCGGCACTGGGGTGTCGTATAAGTCCCAAGCGTCTTGATCCTGATTATCTTGACTTATAGTAGTTTGCGCTGGTGAGTGCATTTGTGGCGGAGTTTGTGCCGGCGATGCCTGTTGTGGTGGAGAGGGCGGAGGCGTGACTTTTTTAACCACTTTGGCTTGTGGTTGTGCGTCATCCTTGAGAAATCCGATCCTTCTTTTTCTCATTATTGGGGGAAGGGTTGATATCTTCCCTGTGTCTTGTTGGATGTACAGTCTCTTTTGTGTGTAGTCTGATTCTACACTTTGGAGCTCTTGTCCAAATCTGTGCATCTGGCCACTTATTCCTTGTTCCTCTGTGTAGGAAGGAGGTGTGGAACTTTTCGGCGCCGAGAGAGAATCTTTTTTCGGCTTCGGTACCGACTGAATTTTTGTGGCTTTCGGCAGTGTGTCTCGGTGCCGATGTTTTTCGGTGCCGGCATCTTGTTTTTGCTTCTCGGAGCCGCTATCTCGGCTCCGAGGTTGCTCCATGGCGGTCCCTCGACCGGAGTCGGGTGTCTTCGCTATGGGCGTGCCCTTTTTCGGCACCTTCGACGGGTCGCCGGTTTTATGGGTCGAGCCATGGCCTGTTGGCAGTGGCGTCCCCTGGGCTTTTGTTTTTTCGATGGTCTTTATTTTCGACGTCTTACTCACTGTTTGTTGTTGTTGTTCGACGTCGGAGTCTCCGGATTCTGAGTCCAGAACCGAGAATGTTTCCTCTTCGTCGTCGAAACGTTGTTTTGTCGGCGTGGACGCCATTTGTAGACGCCTGGCTCTTCGGTCCCGGAGTGTTTTTCTGGACCGGAAGGCTCGACAGGCCTCACAGGTATCCTCCTTGTGCTCGGGGGACAAGCACAAGTTACAGACCAAGTGCTGATCTGTATAAGGATACTTACTGTGACATTTTGGGCAGAAACGGAACGGGTCCGTTCCATCGGCTTCGGCGTCACACGCGGTCGGGCCGACCAGGCCCCGATGGGGGAATCGAAGCTACCCCAAAGTCTTCCGATGATCGGTGTCGATGTACCTAACTATCCCGATACCGAACGGAACAATACCGACGCTTTCTTCCGAGATTCTGACTAACTTTCCGAACCGAAACACGGAGCGAAAAGGAACACGTCCGAACCCGACAGCGGAAAAAAACAATCTAAGATGGAGTCGACGCCCATGCGCAATGGAGCCGAAGAGGGAGGAGTCCTTCGGTCCCGTGACCAAAAAAGACTTCTTCGAAGAAAAACAACTTGTAATACTCCGAGCCCAACACCAGGCAGCGGACTGTGCTCAACATGTGTATCTGCAGCAACATATGCCATCGAACACTCTTTTCCTTGTGTATGTACCACCAAAGAGTCTGGAGGAATTGGCCATTTGATAGACAAACAGGTCATGTGAGACAGGTTTAACCTTTCTCTCTACTCATGGTGTGAACACTTATGTCTTCATTAGATCTTTCAAATTCTCTGTAGAACTCGAGGGTTTGAGAATTAGTAAACACTGATTAGTCCTGTGTGGTATTGAGAGAGTCTCTAAGAAAGTTGTCACCCAGGCTTTGCTGTAGAGTATTATGTTGGTGCACTGTCCAGAGTATTACTGCATGATTTGCAGACATTTCATCAAGCGGGATGCCTTTACAGGGTATGGATCGAAAGGCTCACCATCCTGGAGGTTTCAACTCTATGACAGTGTGAAATATCATCCCCATCCTCTACCTTCTATTTGCTCCTGATATGGAAATATGGGTGAGGGAGGGCGAAATAGACATGTTCTGGGTATCATGCAAGGTAAATGGTCATTTGCGGAGCAACGGGCAGGGATGGCACTGCTAGATCCAATTCCTCTTCTTCGTGTGTCTGTTTCGGCTCCAAAATACATTTTAAATGTCTAAGTCTTTGTCAACATCAACAACATTTTGGGATATTCCTGAACTTCAAGCCTATCTCAGAGTCAAACCTCCTACTCCACAGCAGCTTGTGAGTGTCAACTCAATGGTGTGTACATCATGGCATCTGCTGTAACTATTTTGGGAGGTACAGCCTTTTTTCCAGGAGACTCCTCTGATATATGATATGATATGGTGCTGGGTACGAGCTTGTTCCTTAGTTTGGACTTGCGACTTCAGGGTCAAACCTCAGTGGAATGAACTGAGAAGGGTTCAACCCAGTAGGTCACTTTTGCCACTGCTGCTCCTCGATGTAGAGGTCAGAACCCTGAGGTAAAGCCTTAGACTTGGGTGTGGGCTGTGGTTGCCGATTGACCTCTGGAATGAGAATCCTCAGGATCAGTGTGCTCTCCTCTCCTGCTGACCTGGGCTAACGGGTGGTTCCCCCTGACCGCCGTCTGAATAAACCCATGACGTATTTGGCAATGCAGTGATGAACTAAGTAGGGTCTTGTCACTGCATGATAGCACAGTGCAACTGTCTTCTGCCCCTTTGGTGCCAACAGCATTCTTCATTGATAGGCCTTGCATAGTTAACAGGCACTTTTGTTGTAGCCCCACAGAAAACAGAGGTTATAGACCCAGTGCTGATCCAAAACAAGATTTTCCTATTACAACCGAAGCTAAATTTAGAAGGAGTATTATCCATCACCACCCCCAAAAAAAGTCATTTATATACAACCTGGCTCCTGGTTCTTCAGCTTGATCCATTCCTGAACATTATGTTTAGTGCCACGTTGGAAATCTGTGGTGCATGAGGTCCACTGATGTTGAAAAAAACTTTTAATCCAAATCTGCCTATTGGGCAGTCAATAACACTTCCAAACTCATTGGCAGAAAAGAACAATTTGAGAAGGAGTCTGTGTCACGGTGCATTGTGGGTCTCCGAGGTGGTATCGCAATTCATGGCAAAACTGAAAACACTCCATTACAGAAAAACAAGTTGCATTAGGCCAAATCTAACACTAGGTAGAGGAAGTGTGCATGTCATGTGATTTACAGCACCACATGATGAAAAATGCTGATGTGCCAGTGCAGGGACACAGGGCAGTACCAAGATGCACTGTGGGCTTTGCTTACCTTGATGCAGCAACAACATTTAATGCAGATTTGTGTGAAACACTGACGCACGTAGGGGGAAAGGAACTTTTAAATGCTGAGATGACTGGGATTCAGGAACAAGGTTCTGGAACAATAAATTACTTTTCAAAGCGTGATTTCTATTGCAAGATCTAGTCCCTTCCTTCAAGCATCTGACTAAGCTCTCAAAGCATGCATTTAGCCCCCTGTTAGTATCTTTTGAGCAAGGGTGACTTAGTTCAGCCACCAAAAAAATTCCCTATCTCAAATTTATGAAAAAAGTATGCAAAACCAAGAGATCGTCCGGCATGTTTTTTTCTTTACTCCTTCATGAAAATGTTCCATTGTTGAAACTTCACAAAAGCAATAACAATAGCAAAATATTTTCTTCAACAGAGAAGATTAACTTCCACAGATTACGTAGTGCAATTGGTTACCAAGTAGAAGGAATGGGGAAATTTTAATTTCCCGAACCATGATTAACTTCAGCCCATTCCATGGAGTTCCTGTAACCGCAGTGATAGCCCTGTTATTAAAAATGTGCGTTGGCAATCCATTGTCTTTTTTACAAAGTTTGTTGGTGGAGTTTTTGCACAAATAACTAAAGTGTGACATTCATTTCAATTGAAGAGTATAGAGTCTGGGTCTTGATTAGCCATTTGTGCAATGTGCTTTAATACATCCTTTTTGGTAATGATTCCAAGTAACCGTCTGCAAAAGGAACGAAGACAGAAAAAAGAAAAAATTAGTAAATTCATGGAACCGACCACATTGGAATAACTGTGAACTTTATCCTGTTGGTGTATTGTGTGATTATATTTATGTACAGCGCTTGTGAAAGTCATGTCAGTTAATGGATTCTATCAAAAAGACAGTTATATTTTCGAAGTAGACCCTACTGAGAAGTATGTGTGCAAAAATTATCCTTCCACAAATGTTTTCCAACTTATCCTGTGCCTCACACAAATACAGTTAATCGAGCCCAGTAGAGGACTTGGAGCCGGACGTACAAAAATTAGGAACTCCGATTTCCAAATTGCCATTCTTACCAAATAGCTATTAGGGAATCTCAATTCCTAATGTAAGAAAACTCTGAACTATTAAACAGTGATTCATAGTGGGTCGCAACTCAACCTACAGCACGAATATTAATGAGGTATTTTGCAGTCTGCAACCCATTAGGAATGACAGCCACCACAAGGATGGTGGCCTCCTAGAGTCAGCAAGCCACCATATCTGTGATTACTTTTAAATAATATATATATATATTTTTTTAATGCAGCCAGTTTCCCTTAAGGGAAAAAGGAAAAACAAACATTTAAGTTCCATTTTTAAGAGCAGGCAGTGGCCTATGGAACCACTGGCTGCTTTTAAAAATATTTTTGTTTACATTCTCAAATTTGTGAATAGGTTACCACCTCCTTTGAGGAGGAGCTGAAATATTAATGTTTTGTGACTGGAATTCGGTCTCAGAACATCAATACATGCCACTGTGATTTTGTGTTTGGCCAGGACACTCTAAACACGCTCCTTCCTAATGCCAAATTGCTAAATCAAATTGTGATTCGGTTACAAGACACAGGATGGCAATTTGGCATTTGTATGCTACAAAATGTTTTTTTGCAATTGCAAACGTCCTGATTTTACAAATTAAGCAGTTTGCGACCTCCAAAAAAGATTTGTATATCAAAGCAAATCAAGAGACGCCAGAAAGGTGTTTTTTAGTCCGGAATGAGCATTAATGATATTGATACTATACAATTCTAAGTCTGTTCATGCTAGGTCACTCTGCTAATAACGGTTTAAACAACCACACACTTAGACTAGTTGTAAAAACCCTGAAAATGTGCAATCATTTTATAAAGTAAAGTATTTCAGGGCAGGTCAAATAGGCTTTTTAATCTGCTTAGCTAAAAATCATCCCAACTCCCCTTAAGATGACCAACGCATTTCTCCTGCCTCCGCAAGCGAACAAGCACACAACAAATTACCATTCGCCTCAGACACATACTTAGCAACTTTAAGAGCCAGCTGCAAGTTCAAATAATGATAAAACCATCAATGTGCAAAAGAGGAAAGGTGCTCTGGAAATTTCACAGCCCATCCATGGCATAATAAGGGAAAGTAACCTTCGCCAAAACAACTCGGAGAACTTTCCACCACAGTTGCACAGATAGTTCTAAAAGCAACCCCAAAGGTAGTCAGTCAAAAATAAATCAAGGGTTTGTTTGGGCACTGGCAATCTTTTTCTAGTGTTTACTTGTGTTGAGAGCAGTGCATCAGATCCTGCAGCCTGTCCGTACCTATGAAGGACCAGGGGGCCAGTGAGGTGCTCTACTGAGGAAGAGATTAAATGGCACCAAGGGGGCAGGGTGATAGATCAGCACAACATAAATGAATAGCACCCACAGAAGTCATTAACATTTTAATAGTCCCTCTCTCTCTCTACTTTTGTGGCCAATATTTCCTAGAGCCAGTGACAGCAAAAGTTAAAGTAGAAACCACTGGCACAAAGTGCATCCAACCAGAGATGCAGGGTGCTCTACTCTCTAGAGGTACCAAATCCTCAGGCAGCCCGATTCTGATGGTCCAGAGTAAAGCCCGGAGGCTCTGCACTGGATGGTAGACCAGCAGTCCTAAGAGAAAGGGGAAAACACTAGTACCCATCTAGACCTAGAAAGATATAGATTACAGGCAGCTCTGGGGCAGTGAGCGGAGGGGATATGGAGGAGCTGTCAGAAGAGTATTGTCTTGTTCAAGCCTTGCCCGCTCAACATATTCTAGGTCACTAACCAGCATTCTCTCCTAGACTCAAGTAGGGCCATATGTTGGGCACCAGGGGGGTTTATGAGAGGTAAGGAGGTCAGCAAGCGAGAGTCATTGTTTAAGCACTCTTCTAGGTCTTTTATTTTGGCTTTCGCAGGTTTATGAGGACTCACTATTTAACTCGGATATTTCACTCCTACAGGAAGTCATTTCTCGTGGGAAACTAAGGCTCCCAAACTGTTAATCCTTTATCAGCTCAAACCCTTCTGGATTACAGCTGCCCCTCGAATCCCTGACAAGCATTTAGTCACACCCTGTAATAAACACTGTGCACATCGTGCCCATTCGTCTACTCTACTAACATAGGCATAACAAAGAAACATTCACGTCAGTTGAACAATGCAAACGTGCATCACACGTAAGATCCAAGATAAATTAAATTCTTCAACAAAGAAGGCATACAATTCAGTACGACATTCTAAAAAATACAGAAACATATGCGTGCACTGTCCTCACTAAATACATCCTGTAAATATCACACACACCCATTCAAAACCACGCCACTAATGCATATGCGACATTAAACACGTTAGCTGAATTCACAGCCTGGACAAGATAACTCAGCATGGTGTGTACATGCAAATTTTGTAGTTACTGACATACACTTTAAACAAAAACCTAAAAACAAAGAAATAGAAAGGTGGTGGAGAACTTGGAATGCACTGAGAAGGTTATTTCGAAAGGGACCTTCCACCCCCCC
Source organism: Pleurodeles waltl (assembly GCF_031143425.1). Classification (NCBI taxonomy): domain Eukaryota; kingdom Metazoa; phylum Chordata; class Amphibia; order Caudata; family Salamandridae; genus Pleurodeles; species Pleurodeles waltl. Next base: position 1,004,735,121 of record NC_090449.1, on the reverse strand, counting down.
CCTTTCAAATGCACCCGGGGAACACACTTATTTGCTGCCACCAACATTTGGGGCTTAATTTTAACGTATGGAAGAAGCTATCTTCTAGAGGAGTGGTTCCCAACCTGTGGTCTGGGGACCCCTGCGGGTCTGTGAAGTCTCCTCTGGGGGTCCGTGACTGCTTAGAAAATTAAATAATTTTAACAGATATATAAAATGCATATAAATAAAGTGACTAAATGTACAATAGAAAATTTTAAAACGTACTGTAAATGTCAAGGAATTTGAAGGTTAAAAATTTAATTAGTATCCTCCGGTTGATTCGTGGGAGCAGTGCAGGTGCCTCAAACAGAATACAGTATGGACGATGTGAGGCTTCCATTGAATTTAGAAAAGCTCTAGCCTTCTTATTAAAATTTTTTTTTTTTTATTTATATTTGTTTGCAAATTAAATGAAATGTGTTATTATTTTGTGTACGTGTTTGATGAATGCTTGTTTCTGTATTTTTTGTGTGTTGGTTCGTGTTTTAAGTCCTCGACAATGTTTAGGCCAGGGTCCCCTGCTTCCAGTAATGACTCGGTAGTTGGTACTCGGATTCCAATAATGATTCAGTGGGGGTCCCCGGATTCCAGTAATGATAAAGTGGGGTCCACAGAAGTTAAGATTGGGAACCACTGTTCTACAATACAGGCTGGGCAAGGGAGTCCTAAGGTTTGCAGTGCTGATGTACAGCAGAGTGAGGTAAATTGAGTACCTCCTTGGACTGAGCAACTTTGGGAGATTCGACAGGGTTATAACGAGAAATCTCTACTAATTATGGAAAGAAGCTGGTAATGTGGATAAAAACAAACATTCTGTTGCATTTTGAGCAATTCTGAATGCTGTCAGGCATGACTGACACGCCAACAGCTGTACGGATTGACAGGTAAGATCTAAACAAAATAAAAATGAGAGAACGCTTCCTATTGAGGCTGAAACACCTTTAGATGTGCACAAGAGTTTTACAACAATGTGCATATTTTGATCTAAGTTGATTTATAAGCTGTGGATATTCATAGCATTGAGACCTGTCACGCATGGGTGTACATTTATTAGTCAAATGTTAAAATATTCTAGTTTTAGCTGCATATTTAAAAAAATGTTGAATAAATATGGATAAACACAAATAGAATTTCCCAAAATAAAAAAATTTGATATATACAGATGGAATGGTAAAAAAACATCCAATAAAGCTGGAACCACCATTTATTATGGGACAGCAGCTCTTTCTGAAAAGCATAAACGTTGTGAACATACTAATTCAAAGAGCGGTGCTAGTTCTGAATGACAATAAATCATGGCTGAACAAAAGTAGATGTCTATTCACATCATTAAATAAACTATCAGTAGGTGCACTTCCAAAGTCTATTTTTTTTCCTGATGCACAACTGAAAATAATTTAATGATAGAAAACTTTTTTATGAAACGTGCTAAAGAACACACCATGGAAATTATTTTAAACAGATTCAGAGGAACCACGGAGCGTGGTAGAGGAACCACGGAGCGTGGTAGAGGATCGAGAGAGAGACAAATTGAGAGATGTTCATCACTAAAATATTACTGTGCAGCACCTACAAACCTTTCTTGCCTTGTTATCTACTGATCTGGACTGAGCGGGAATTTTGGAAGCAAAGACTTCATTTACCTCGTCTGAGAAACAGACTTTCAGAAAGTTGTAATTTAATCCCGACAGTGCACTTTAAAGAGACTTCCCCAGCAGAGAAGTTTGTGTGCAGTACAACCACCTTAGTCCTCATGGACATCATTTAGGGGTCGCAGCTGCGACCCCTGGCTTGCCATTTACGACCCCCGTCATTGCATTTGCGATCCCTGGCTTCAGAGGTGGCAAATTCAGTGCTAGGAACACAGTCTCAGCTCGTCCTTATGGACGTCAATTGGGTCTCCGCTCTGTTTGTTTTCTCTCAATGTTTTATTACACCAAGTGAAAAATAAAATGTTATTCACTATTAGTGCAATAAAAATGTGAGTATGTCCTTCCATGGCAGCTGAGGTAAGCAAAAATGCGTTTTAATTAATATGTTGTGTGAAAGCCTGCGGGTGAAAGTGTGTTTATGTGAGAAAGTGTGTGTAACTGTTAATTTGTATGTATGGGTAAGTGTGTGTGGACGAAAGTGGAGGTCAAAGGGTGCGTGATGTCACTTCCGCTCCCCCGGCAGTTTGGTGAATTGACGCCCACGCTGGTCCTCCTGGTGCTCTTGCAGGAAGGTGTCACATAAAAGCTTCTTCGCTGGGTATGTGCTGCCAAAAGCTCTGGTAGGGGCTGGCCGGTGTCATTAACTGTAAGTAGTTACCGTTAAGGTGATTACATTTCCGTGCCCTGACAGCGCGGGACAGAACAAGAATTCCTCGTTCCTTGCGTCGCTCACTGCGCGGAACGAAGAATTCTCATTTGAAGGCAGTTACACCTTTTTCCTCTAACTGGAGCATGCAAATGTGAAACCAGCAGAAACAGCGGCATTGGCCACAACCTCATATCCGCGGATTGCAATATAAGGAACTATGTGGAACTTATCAAGTAGCAAGTCTATTGCTTCAGCAGGAAAACAGAAACGAAAAACAGTAACTAAGGCCCAGCAGAGATTCATGTTTAAAATACAACAGGAAGTGGACGATAGCAGGTGTTAAAGTGGCAAGATCTAGAATTACTGAACTGTTTTGACTGGGAAACGAGTCACTTCAGAAACAATGCCCACAATAGCAGTCCTCTATGATCTTTTTAAATTTTGTTGCCTTTAGCTATGACTTTAGGGCAGCAGCAATGGGGACTGGGTTTGGAGGCATACCTACATGTCAAACCATTTTACAGAATGCGAGATATTTTTAAACCCCCACCCCTCCTCTATTAACTCCTAAATCTATCGATCGAGTAAAAAAATAATAAGGGAATAACCCGCTGGCCTATTGATCCTTAGGATAGTGGAGCGTGCCCAGGGATATTAGATCTACCCGGGCGAGTGCACTACGATCAAGCAAGCCACACAGAAATGTGCGGGTGTGAGACCTTTATTAAAAAAAAAAAAAAAACACAGAAGGAAACTTTCTCTTTGGAAATAGGATTTTACAGATTAGTGGCGACTGGTAGGTAGACATGTGACGTAATTGTTCTTTATGGCAAGATGCGGTAACCTCCCTTGTTAGAAGTCTTCACATTCCTCTTTTGGCAGTTTTGTACCGTACACCACAGTATCAGTACACTACAGGAGGAACATTTAGGATGAGTCGCAGGGACCAGTGAGGGACTGCGGTCCCACAGTAATCGCTGCCAGAACCAGAATTCAGTTAGTTCACATACTATGCCAGGGCTGTAGCAACATGTGAATGAATGACAGCGCAATGCATCGCAGAAGCACCTACTCCTAAAGGGATGCACTTAAATCCATCTCTGCACCGAACCGAGAAGACACAGAAATTAACATTCCTGATCCGTGCTGTAGATGCTGGACCTTGTACTGGTCACACTGACTGGTCTCATCAGTCCCATCAATTCTGAAGCTAAAGACACACCTGAATGAAGCCCTTCACCAGCAGTCACTGACCAGGCACCGTTAACTACTACCCCGCAAATATTCACGAAAGCACCACAAATGGAGCCAAAAAGCCTCGAAAATAACAGAGCATGGTCAAGGAAGGAAGAAGCAATTTAAGCAAAAAAACAGTCAGATTTTTCTCAGCTAAAGTCCACGAAAATATATCTAACCACAGGATATCTGTTGCGCACACAACATGCCTTTTAAGTTTTCACTTCTGGGGTTAAGACAGATAATGTCTTAAATACATGTTATTTTCATAAGGGAAGAATTCCAGTAAACTTTAGTGTAACCACAGCCCTTGTAATCCCCTCGATTGCCTCAACAGGGCTAAAGCTCCCGGTACTTACGCATTGTGCGTGACGAGACACTGTCGTAGTCCCAGCTTGCGAAATATGTCCACTACAATCTCCATGGGAGTTTGGTCAGTTACAGTGAAAGGGCTGAGATCCATGATGCTCCGCAGTTTCAGGCTGGGTGGCGAGGTTGGGGGCAGTGAAGGAGAGTGTTCAGTGAAATAAATAGATGATGCGCTCACAACGCCGTCTTGCTTTTTACGTGCACGCTCTTGAAAAAAAGAAAATTGCCATTAAAGTAAATACAATTTGTAAGAAATACACCACTCTTCCTGCAGTGTATCAATTTCCCCCAAAATAGTCACCCATTTTAGCCATATCTTACTGAGGTAGAGAATATGCATATTGATGGGACAAACAGTGAAAAATATATTTGAATGCAATGAGCCATTCAGGTCACAAATCCTTCACTTCTTTGAAATCTATTCAAATTATACAATGTCACCAATGTACAAGCCCTGCAGGTTTACTACACACAACAGAGCAGGCATCACCATTTTCTGAAACTAGTGTGAAGTCTAATGTTTAAATGTAGCACAGTGATTACATTCATAATTCCACTATACCACGTTAATACTTTGTGAAGGCAAACATCCTCAAAAATACAGGTTTATTATGCTGGTTAAAATCCACAAAATTAAAAAAATAATAATAATCCAGTGCAAACTCCAAAAAAACTAAAATTGGAGAGAAGGATAAAAGCACGAACAACTGTAGCAGTGTGAAATAATACATCAAGATTTGCATAACTAGGTTAAAACTTTTTTGAAGCTGTGTGATAAATGTCAAATCTATACATGACAATCGATTGTACAACGCTAGGGAAAATATTCAAGAGTTTGAAATCGCTAAGAGATTTGATAAAGACTTCGGCCTCATTACAAGTGTGGCGGTCTTAAGACTGCCATACTTGTGGTTGCAGTGTAACCACCGCGGACCCGGTGGTAAAGACTGTTGCACTACGAGTCTTGTGGTTTGTCCGAAGCCAAACTGCCACAAAGCCGCCAGTCCTGACGGTCCGGTCAGACCGCCCGGACAGGCGGTGAACTCCTCTGGGCCGGCGGCAGGCCTAAGACTTCCGGCCGTATTAGGAGCCAGCAAACCGTCAGGCTTGTCGCGGCGGTCGCCCTGCCACAAAAGTCCTGGCAGTAACGCACCCGGAGACAAGAATATCCATTCCTGTCACCAGCACACCCCCACCCACCTGTCTACACACTTGCAAACATCCCCCCACCCGACTGCATGCATACACACACACAAACACACTCACTCGCTCTCACACTGACACAGGCACCCCCCCTCACATTCATACACATCCCCCTCCACATTCATTCACACACTCCCCCCCATCCAATCATGCATAAAGCCACACATGCATGCACACCCATTCTGACACACACATGCTTGAACACATACACGCACACCACACACATTCACGTGCCCAACACACCCCTTTCGGTCGTTCAACCTACGTGCCTGGGCCGCATACAGCCCACGTCAAAAAGGTCGTCCGGGAGGGAGTGGATGTCGGCGCTTCCCCTGCCAATGCCGCACCACTGTGCCATATTACTGCTCGTAATATGGCAGACGGAGTCCTTGCAGCATGGCGGTGCTGGAACTGCTTCTCTCCAGCCCTCGGTCGACCTGTCGGTGTTGGGTTTGTGGCTGTAATCTGGCAGTCTTCGGTCTCTGACTTGTAATACGGAGGCTGTGGGACCGCCAACACTGGTGGTCTTTTGGCGGCCGCCAGCATGGTGATCTTCCAAAAAGACCACCAATGTCACAATGAGGGCCTTAGTGAGTAATGCAAAAGTGAAAGCAAACTCCCTCATTTTCACAGAAGGCGTTGGATCGAGTTCAGACTTTCCATGAAAAGTATATTAAAATCATTTTTAAAACTCTGACTCCCTAACCCTATGCATTATTGTAAGTGAAGAAGCAAACCAATATCTCTATTATTGGAAAATCAGAGCTTTAATGTTTTTCTAAAATTTCTAATCCTACATATACAAGTGCAGTAAAAGTGAGTAAGTCCATCACTATATGATGGAAAACACTTTCCACTCATCCCATAAAAAAAACAACGACCTAAAACAGATACTGAGCAAAGTGATGTTGGCTAAAATGTCCTGGCTGCGAGTGTCACAAGAGTGACTAGTGTTCCAGTCTTGGTTTTATTCTTTTCAAGTGCAGTTCGAATCATTTTAGCTTTACAAACTGTTCATAATCTGAACTTTTAGTGAGTAGGTCGAAACTGTATATATATTTTTTTTTTATAAAAAAAAAGCACAAATGAGAAGAGCAAGGAATAATATTCTTTGAGCAAGGCCAGTGGCAGAACATGTGGCATGTGCTGTTGTACTGACGTCAGCATGAAAGGAGTCTGTCTTCTTAACAAGATTAATCTCAAAGTTTCACAAGTGGTAGATACTCCGGAATAAGGCAGCCAATTTCATTGATGACAAGGGGAGTGAAAGGCCCAGCTAGTTTTGAAGGCATCAGTTTTTGCTACAGGGAGAGAAGTCTCTGACCAGGAATACAGTTTGAGAAGCGAGAAGCTGTTGGGGCAATGAGAAAGAATGTAGCACTCTACCACACACTTCAACTGCTGCAAAACTTTAGAAAGTGAAGGCATAAATACCTCCATGAGGTGCACCACAGATGCTTGAGATTATCTCGGATATGAAAACACCAAGGTCCAGCAAGCCACACCATCACACTTCAAGAATAGGGAGTGGATCCACTTGGTGCAGCTCCGCCTGCTGTAAGGCACAGGTTAGAAACAGAGGCTGCTGGTCTGACAATTCATCACACCTCACAGTTCCAGCAGCACTTTGAGGGAGAACGTGATGGTTGGAGGTTGTAGGGGTCAGAGGAGTACACTACCTTTCACACTGATGAAGAACATAACTGGGTATTCGGGATGGACACCAGTACACTTCTCCCCCTACAGAGGGGAAAAGAGCCTTCAGGCCATGAAAAATGTTTCAGCACTAATATTCTGACGTGGAACAGCTTTTCATTGAATGGCCAGAGATCACACTTCCCTAGAGAGTCGATGGGTGTTCTGAAACTACATCATGAAGAGTCCATATTTAGTGGCCATCTTGATTGAGGCGAGAGGAAAGGTGAGTGTCCATCAAGAGCCCCTCAAGTCTAATATCTTGGCATACTTAGGTTGGATGCCAAGTAAAGGCTAGGTTTCTGATACTACAGGTATATTAGTTTTAATGGTACATCTTGAGCCTGGCAAGGGATAGCAACTACACAAGATGCCATCATACGCAAAACTATATGAAAACTCTATATGATGCATTGGGCTGAACATATACTACAAAGTGTAGCTAATCTCCAGGACAGGTCAAGTCTACTACTCATCAGAGGAGTGCAAGCACCAAGTAGGAAAAGCTACCTTGGCCACACTGACTGAGAAGGTGAGACTGAACAAAATGCTTGTCCATCGTTTTGCACGGAGAAGGATACACATGAACTAGTAGAAAATGCCAGAAAGCCATTTCCCCTGGCTAAAGGCCTGAGGGCTGGGAGTAGTCCAAACAGTAATGCCAGAGCAATTCAAGAAATGGTATTGAGGAAACAACTGTAGTCTAGTACAGTGGTTCCCAACCTTTTGATTCCTGTGGACCCCCACTTTAACAATAATGGAACCCAGGGACCCCCACTGAATCATCATGGGAATCAGGGGACCCCTGTCTGAGTCATTACTGGAAGCTGGGGACCTAATTTGTCAATATTTGTTAATATTTCTTAATTTTCTAGGCTCTCGTGGACCCCTTGAGAAGGCTTCGCGGACCCCCAGAGGTCCCCGGACCACAGGTTGGGAACCACTGGTCTAGTACTTTTGACCGGGGGCTATTACTTTAAAAAAAAAAAAAAAAAAAAAAAAAAAAAGAGAGCTTCTTTCCTCAAAGACTTTTTTTTTTTTTTAATCACATTGTTTTCTTTAAAGGTAGACAGACAATAACACCTGTGGACAGGGAAGGGTTTAGAATAGAGCAAACCCATTCAGCAACTCGGTGGTCTAGACCGGTTATCAAATCCACACCAGGGCTTACATTCAGAATTCATCTCTCAGATTTCCTCCTGTGAGGATCAGTGTCTCTCTCAGACTCCACCCCCAAATTAATGTGACTAACGTTTTCCGCCAATCTTGGATGCTGTCATGGAGTCCTCTTTTTCATCACAGACACACAAATCTCCTCAGCCAACAAATATTGCCCTGAATCTCGCCTCCAGAGATTCAGTGGAGGGCCAAGTGGTTCTAGCCAGTACATCATTATCCTCTGCTTGCCTCAGCAGCAACAACACAACAAAACAATCTGTAACGGTTGTTCTTTCTGTCTTCAGGATGGATACCTAGTATGCAACATACAATGGAGTGGGTAACCAGGTTTCCTTCGTCTTTTATGGAGTCTGTTACCTGCATTCAATATCTCCTGACAACTGGCTATAAGCGTATCATATAGAGGAAACTGCACCATTGTAGTGGCACGTTGGACATTCTTGTGACCTGGTAGGAATATTTTGTCTAGTATTTGTGGGTAAGGAAAGCGCAATGAAGGATTTTCAAATGAGTGAGGCGGAATCTTCCCTTGCTTGTCACTTTTTTTTTAACTCTTCCAAATGAACGTCCAAGAGCTGCATCCCACTGTCTCGCTTTCACTTCACACAGAGAGAATGGTGGTGCTAGTGTCTGGGGATTGGTCATCAGGCAATCTTGAATTAGTAACTATTACCTATTGAAAAGAAGTCTCCCTCACTTATTGAGGTCCAAATTAACTGACGCTGTAGGGCATTGAGATAGACGCCCAGGAATTCTTCCCAGGTAGGATGGGTGGCCCTTGATAATTTTGGGCAAAGGTCAGAACCTGCCCAACTCAAATTGTAAATTTGTATTGAGCTTCTACAAACAATAAAAAAAATCAGTCTTCAGCACATAGGCCCACTCGACAGCCCCTCATTACTCATCCAGCCTTGTTCCCCCCCCTCCTCCCCAAGGCCTCTATTTATTTGAAGCGTGGGGGCCCCATATCTTTGCTCCCAATATAAAGGGAACCCTTTTTACGATTCGCTTTATGAGTAGGTCCCATATGAAAGACATCAATGACACCGACTAATGAGTGCCCCAGCTCAACGAGAATCCACAAAAGTGATGTTCCTGGTGGTGAAATTAGTTTGTCAGGGAGCCCTGCACCAGCAAGCACACTTACTGCAACTCATTATGAAGTGCTTCAAGAACGAGTATGCTTTCTTGCCCAAAACCTTCCTTACACTAGAAGATATATCTAATAAGACAGTCTGAATGTCCACAGAAAGGCTGGCGAAATGCCTTCAGGGTTACCTGCGGAGGGAAGCCACTGTGGACATAGGACAGGCCATTGTGTCAGCTAAGCTTAGGCCACATTTACGGATTTTCTAGGAAACACTCCTCACCAATTAGGAAAATGTTTCTTCATCTAATCTGGAAGGCAAATCAGAAACAACTTTGCCTTTTCACACAAAGTGTGAAAGTACCATCCAAGGAGGCATGTGGGCTTAGATGTTTGTACAGCTAGGCTAACCAAAACGAACACTTTATATTACGACCACTTTACATTATCACAGAATCAAGGCACAGTCAGCTGGTGACGCAATCCATGCTTTAGGATTCAGTTTAATCAAAGACGCTTGAACCACCAAAGTCTCTGGAGAGGACAGTGTTGACAAGAACTTGAGATCGGACAATGTGGGCTTATGAAGTTGAATGATCTGTCTGAACAGTCAGACCTGAAACAGACATCTCCCAGGCAGGGAACAGAGGTTCCAGTTAATCAACCAAAAAAGGCTGTGAGACAAACTAGGCCAACTGTGGGATTTCTGCTAGGCTGCTGGACACTCAAGCAAGCACCTCCACACTGTTATGTACCACTGATGTAAGTGAACAAACCTCCTCATAATGAGGAAAGGAAGAATAAAGGACAACATCTTCTGGGGATATTTCTGGGCTACTGACATTTTGGATGTCCGAAAAGAGAACAGCATATGTGTGGTAAGGAGGTGTCAGCCTCTGAATCATCTTCCTCCATGTGCCTAAATTCCAGGTTGATACACTACACTCTACAAAAAAAGGATGGATGGAATGAATAAGTTACTTACCGTCAGTAACACCTTATCTGGTAGAGACAGATTCTACTTGCAGATTCCTTAGCTTTTTAATTTCCCAAGGTGTAGTCTGGATCTAGAGATTTTTATTGTGTCGTACTCCTGCGCACCGTTGGATGGCATCAATCGGCTCCGCATCTGTCGTCGTCAGCGCAGAATACAGTGGGTCCTATATAGTAGGTGCCACCCCAGCACGCTGATGTCCGTTTCTTTTCACAAATTTCCACGCCAGAAGCGCAGAGCAATGAAGAACACGGACCACTGGTGCGTCAAAACTAAGGCCCTGAAAGAGAGCCACTGTCCCTAGAAATCAGCTCGCAGAACAGTAAAGAATCTGCAAAAAGAATATGCCTCTACCAGATAAGGCATTGCCGAAGGGAAGTAACTTGTTCATCTGATAGAGACTTCTAGTTGCAGATTCCTTACCTTTTGAACAGATACGCATGCAATACCATCCCCGGAGGTGGGCCTGCAAACTAAGATCAAACTAGAAAGTCCTGCAGGACTGAACGGGCAAAGTAACCATCCCTATGGACCTGACTGCCCAGGCAGTAGTGTTTGGTGAACGTGTGCAAAGATGCCCACGTTGCTGCCTGACAGATGCCAAAGACTGGAACTCCGCGTGCCAATGGAGTGATCGCAGCTGTTGCTCTGGTAGAATGAGAATGCAAACTTTCAGGTGGTTACTTCATGGCCAGTGTGTAGCAGATTTTAATACAGAGAATAACCCATCGGGAGATGGTCCATTTCTGCTCTGCTAGACCTTTCTTTGCACAGACATAACCCACAAAGAGTTGATCATCTACCCAAAACTCTTGTACGATCAATGTAGAATGCCAGCACTCTTTATGGGTCCAGGCAGTGGAGTCTCTACTATTTCTTAGAGGTGTGGGGGGGGTGCATAAAAAGTAGGCAAGGTCAGGGACTGGCCTACATGAAAGGGCGTGACCACGTTTGGCAAAAAGGAGGTCCTAATGCAAAGCACCACTTTGTCATGATAGATGGAAATGTAGGGTAGCTTAGATGACAATGCCTGCAGCTCACTCACCCTTCGGGCAATTGTAATGGCCACAAGGAAGGCTGTTTTCAAGGTGAGACGCCTAAAAGGACAATTGTGGAGAGGCTCAAAGTGAGCACACATTAGGAATGTCCGAACCAAATTCAAATCCCAATGGGGCATTATGAATGGGGATGGAGGAAACATACGAGTAAGGCCTTTAAGGAACCTATTTACATCTGGTGGCTTAAGGATGATCAGACAACCTCAAACGCAGAGATAGCAGATAAGTAACCTTTGAGAGTGCCCATAGCAGAGCTCTACTGGGCCAGAAAAAGTATAAACAAGAGAACCTCAGAAAGAGGGGCAGAAAAGGGGGTCAGACTTGTCTGTGCACCATGCCACAAATTTCTTCCAATGACAAGCATATACCGTTTTGGTGGAGGGATGCCCGGCAGCCAAGATTACATTACAGACTTTGGGTGGAAGGTCAAAAGCTGTGAACTGCTGTTGCTCAATCTCCACAAATGAAGGCGGAGACTGGACAGGTTCGGGAAGAGAACTTTCCCTTGATCCTGCAACAAAAGATCCTCCGAAGGGGCAGTCTGATAGGAGGATCGAATGCCATGCTCAATAGTTCGAGATACCAGACTCTTCGTGCCCAGTCCAGAGCGACAACGATCACTTGGGCCTGGTCATTTTTGATAATTCTGACCAGAAGCGGTATGGGCAAAAAGGTGTAGAAGAGGCCAGAGTTCCACTCGAGACAAAAATCGTCATTGAGTGATCGCCGCCTTGGAAACGCCAACGTCAGTGCACATTCTCTGCAGAGGTGAACAGGTCTAACCAAGGCTCTACCCACTGCTGAAAGATCTTGTGCCACCTTTGGCTGGAGACACCATTTGTGATCGACAAACCATTATCCGCTGAGCTCGTCCGCTCTGATGTTCAGAGAGCCCACAAGATGTTGAACCATCAGAGAAATGCCCTGATGTTCCAGCCAAGTCCAGAGGTGCAGAGCCTCTTGACAAAGGGTCCATGACCCCACTCTGCCCTGATTGTTGCAGCATCACGTGGTGTGTCGTGAGTGAACACCTGCACTACCTTATCTCAGAGAGGAAGGAAATGCTTTCAATGCTAGTCTGACCGCCCAGAGCTCCAACAGATTGATGTGGAGTCCGGACTCCGCCGGGGAGCAGAGGCCTCTGATCTCCACCTCTCCAAGGTAACTGCCTCATCCCAGGAGTGGAGTAACTGTCACTACTGTTAGATCTGGTTTGGAAGGGAGCGGGATCTGCCTCTGGCCCACATGCGATTCGTTAGACACCACTGCAGATCTCACGCAGTTCCTTCCGAAAGCCGGACCATGTTGGAGAGATTCCCCTGATGCTGCACCCACTGGAACTTCAGGTTCCACTACAGAGCCCACATATGCCATCTGGCATAAGTCTCACCGAAACCCAGGACAGAGGCTGAAACATCGGTATCATAATACCTGGATATCCTGGACTCGCCGCTCGGGAGGATAAGCCTGAAACTGCACTGTGCCCAGAACAGCTCTGATGAGAGGGAGCGTCTGACAGGGAGTCAAGTGTGACTTCGACATGCTTATGGAGAGCCCCAGAAAATGCAGGAGGTCCGCCGTAGTCTGGAGGTGGGAGCCTGAGGCAAGCCCGCCTTCAACAATCAATTGTCAAGGTAGGGGAAGACTGAAGTCCCTGACCTGCGAGAACCGCCATCACCTCGGTGAACACCCGAGGGGAGCTGGCAAGGTCAAAAGGAAGCACGGTAAACTGCAACTCCAGACGTCCTCAACCAGGAGTTGCACCTAAGGGCTACAGACAATGCAAACGCTCTGTCCAGTGAGTCAGTTGTGTCTATTCCACATCGGATCGTGAACTTTGCTGCATCTTTCCCATCAGTAATTGTTTGAGAAAATACAACCTGGGCCTTCTCCAGGACCTGTGGCAGCACTTATGCAACCGTATCCCACAGCATGTGGGAATAACAGCCCAAAAGGCATTCAGTGTTCACGGACCGCAGTGCCAGGCTGACTGAAGAAAACATCTTCTTCCCAAGTGTATCCAGCATCTTGGATTCCCTATCCGGAGAGGCAGAAGGGAACTTACCCTGGGAAGTGGAGACTTGGATAACCAAGCACTCTGGGGTGGGATGTTGTGTTAGAAAACCTGGGTCACCCGGGGCAGGACGATGGTGGCGGGCAATAGTCCTGTTCACAGGATGCCCTGTGCTGGGTTTGGGCCAAGTGTCCAAAACGACGTCTGTAAGGGCTTTATTAAAGGTAAGCAGGGGTCCAGAGGATGAAGCCCCAGGCTGAAGCGCCTCTGTCAGGAGGTTAGTCCTGACTGCCACCGAAGGCAGCTCAAGGTCCAGGACCTTGGCCGCTCTCAACACCACCACTGAATATGAAGCACCCTTCTCCATAGCCATGGAATGGGGAGAGAATGCATGCCAGTATCTGGGGAGGTATCCATTCCACTGGCTTCACCCAGGTCCGTTTGCCAGTCCATGGGGTCTTGGAGGTGGTATTCCAGAGGATCCAGTGGCCCCTCCCCTTCCTCACCATACCCTAGCCCATAATAATAGGGCTCAGGATCTGACATAGGGGGGCAAGGCCCCTGCTGCTGTCTGCATCAAACGATGCCCATCCGGCTCAGTGTCTGCAATAAGGATGGGGTGCCGCCGCCCAGGGGCAAGGTGGGCGCCAGGAGCATCGACATCCGAACCAGCGCCAGGGAAGGTCAAGATGGTACGACCGGTGCCGGTTCGGATGCAGTAATGGATCCACAGGTGCCACTTGGTGCGGAGAAAAAAAGTTACTGGCGCAGAACCCAAAGGTACCCCTTTCGACTCTGCGAGTCCGAAGGCGTGCCAGCAGAGGTGGATTGCCCAAAGAAGAGGCGCATAGCCTAATAAAATTATTTTAGCTAGGCAGGGGTCACTCTGGCTCCCAGAAACTCGGGAAAGCATGAAGTCGACACAGACACAGGCTCCGCAGATGGAGGCCTCGAGCACCGATGCTCCCTCATTTTGTTGGCCGACGGATGAGGTGAAGTCGAAGAACGTTTGGCCTTCTTAGACTTCTTCTTATGCCTTGACTTACCGGAATGTCCTGAGGGCTGGGAGTGGGATGAAGAAGATGGGGGTCTCTGTCACTGATCCCGAGACCTTCCTCTCGAATGAGATTGGGACTTACACGGAGCACCTGGCGCCATCAGCTTTAGGGACCCCTCCATCAAAGCCTTCAGATTCATGGCCTGACACTCAGAGCACGACTTCGGGTTGTGGTCGCGCTCCAGACACCAGAGGCACACAAGGTGCAGATCTGCCACCAACATGACAGGACTAGCAGGGCTTGAACCCGATCTTCCTAGAGGACATCCTCGATGCACCAAGAGTTATACAACTCAAAAGAGTTTAGACAGAAGTTGAAAAAGACTGGTCAAAAACTGACTGAGGGGTAGTTCTCTTTGGATCAGCACTGGCTGGTGCCTATATAGGACGAGCAACGTCATTCAGCGCATACACCACTGCCGACAGACACGGAGCTTATCGATGCCACCTAAAGGCACGCAGGGGGATTTACTCAAGAAAAATATCCAGATAACAACTGACACTAGGGGAAATTCAAAACGTAAGGAATCTGCAACTAGAGGTCTCTATCAGATGCTTGAATTATTCTCATCGACTGCTAAATACTCATGGCCGCGTCCCTGTCCATTGTTATTTTGGACATAATACCTCCTAAATGTGGACCCAGAGGTATGCAAATCAATCTTGACCCTGCTCCCATGGGAACAGTCCAGTCCTGCCAGACAAGGTCCTCCCTGAACTGAAACACATGCAACCCAGGGCCAGTTTCGCCCTAGTTAGGGCTCATCAGGCAGCCAACGATGGACTGGAATGTGTTCTTGAGCAACTGCCAGCGGCTGGGATTAATACAAGTGTTCCGCTCATTACCTTGTTGTTGTTGCAGTTGACGCCCTAAGTGTGACTGATATGCCCACATGTGGGCCACATGATCACAGTGACACTGCAACCAAGCTATACTTGGCTGACAGAGATCTCCTTTTGACAATGTCAACAGAGATTGAAGTCCACTTAGAAATAATATCCCAAACCATACAATATACAACTGACCTACAGTACTGATAATTAAGAAACAATCATGCTGAATTGGCTGTAAAGTACAATATTACAAATACTACAATATAACATTAAAAATACTATGAATGCTAAACAAATGATCAACATACGTAATCATTCAACATGACTGTTTTTCTTCACTTCTCTTTAACCCACACTACCCATGGGTGTCTGAACAACCTCACACTTGCTTCCACCTTCCCCAACCTTGCATCCAAGTGTGCATGTCCACCTCGCTACATTTGGTAATCTTCCTAGATTTCCATTTCTTTCCATCTTCCAAACAAACATTCTTCCCACAATGAATTTGAAGTTGTATTGCAGATTCAGTGTACATCAAATCAACCCTGGCAGATCAGCACCTCTCTACTCATTGTTCTGGAACGTCTTCTCCAGAACCCTCAGCAACATAAGAATCTTATACATAAGCATATCTAATACTTAATGGAACATAATCTTAACAGGAGGTTGAGGATCCTTGAGGATGCTGAGAAGGTCAGCAAAGTCTTTGAAAGATAGGGCTGTGAAGGATAACCACTGTGGGGTAAAGTGCACAGAGGAGGGTGTCGTCGGCGAAGCAGGCTTAGTGTTGTTGATTTTCTAAATTATTACAAGATGTAAGAGGCTGAGAAGTGATGGGGTCATCAGGTTTATATTTTTCTTCTGTTTTGCTGCCTGCACACAGAACTTTTGTTGTCGCTGACACCTTTGGAGTTTAAGAGAACTTAGCAGCTCCACTTGCACTAGCCAGTTTAGCTGCTGAAGAATGAGTATTCACACTGTTTTACAGAATTGTGTCGCTGTTGTTGAAAAGTGTATTGTGATGATGTAGGCTTCAATAACGTACATTCCATAGGCGGGGCATCAGACGGGTAATAATGTTGCTTAATGGAAAAGTACGAGAAATAGCATGTGGGATACATTATGTCCTTTGAACCCAAACTTTAAACTCGGGTGAGTAGAAAGACGCACTAGAAATCAGTTGCAGTAATCAACCTTGCCCTGCCCATTTAATGCATATCTTTTTCAACTTCACTACATTTTGTAAACCGTGAATTTCGTTGCTGTACTTTACATAATAGTGATACATATTTTCTTGTTGTTTAAATGGTTTAAAAGTGGTTTGCTTACCAATAGAAATGACAAGATCTCTCCTAAGTACAAATCCAATGAGCCTCTGAGACGCTTGTGACACCACCACTGGATAACCGCTGTATGGTGTTTCAGCGATGATGGCCTCCACCTGCTCCACTGTCATGGAGTCCTGAATAAGCACAGCCAGCACAGGGTCGTTCCGCCGTGGCCTCATCACGTCCATGGCTAAAGTCTTGTGACTGAACTCTTCCTTTGCTTCTAGGAAAGGGTAGCCATTAAGGCGGATATGGGCATCATAAATACCCTCTCGCCCAATGGCATCGGCTACCCACTTGCTAGTCATTGCAGCTGCCATTAAAGGCACAATGTACTCCAACCCTCCTGTCAGTTCAAACATAATAACCACCAGTGACACTGTCATCCTCGTCACTCCACCTGGAACATACAAACAGAAATATTCAAATGAATGGAGTCTCAACTTCCAGTCTTTGTGACTGAAACTTCAGTCATTATTTAGAATAAATAAAAAACAATTTTTTCATAAGAATAAACAGGTTCATTAGTCTGCCTTTTTTCTCGGTTTGTAATTTACCAAGAGACTACTAACAGTCGTCTGATTCTCAAAACCATCTTTCTTTTTCAATGGAACTGTTGTCCACAACAATTTTAGAAGGATTGCAGGCAACTGGCATGCAAGTTTATATGGCCGTTTTGTTATAAGTTAATTAACGAATGGCATAGAAGAAATTAGTAATTTTAAAAATTTATGTTAGTGAGAGGTGTAGTGCAGAGCAAAGCAAACATCTACCCAACTACTAATGTGCATCAAAATTGCTTGGACTGGCTAACAAGGAAATTGAACAGATGACGGGCAAAATAGTCATTCATTCGTTTCCCTCCCTAATCAAAATGCCAGAAAGAGTGGGTGTGTCATTCTTGCATCTTTGCGAAGCAAAATCTTTTTGACCAATGTAAATGCAATATTTTTCAGGGACTCTTCAATGCTTGCAGATATATCCCATTTTCTAAATAACAATATCTTTAAATGTTTCAGTTTGCACAGTGTGTATACAGACAGTACACTGAGATAGTTCAATAGCACATTGAGCCTGGTGCACGTTGAAAACCAACCCACCATCAGCAAAGTATCGAGCCCACTGGCTTCTTGACTGCCAATGTTTAGGTTACCATCATCATAATGTGGGGGAATATCATCACCATCATCTCCATTGTCATCACCAAGTAGTGGCTGGCTTTGATCTAACTCCGTCAAAAAGTCAATGGAGCTTCTGATAGCAGCTCCGCAGTAGAGGCAGTGTTCTGCTTGAATTTGACTGTATGGGCTCAGGGTGCATTGGGATGAATTTGAGACGTGACCTCGGTGGAGGCCGAGAAAAGTTGGGTTCAAAGTTGGACACTGGTATCAGCACAAAGTTCTTGTCTGGCACAGTGGTACGGAGGTCGACGTTGAAGAGACCAGTGAAGATTGTGTCACTCGAATGGTACTCGTCAAAGCTCGTGCTGAATCCCAGGAGAGTTCAGGAGGCAACGTGGACATATTCACTGGTGGTAACCTGACTGTAGGCCACTGCAGATCCTTAGAACTCAGGGTGCATCTGGACCAATTATACAATTAGCTCCTCAATGGGAGACCATCACCTTGACGACATAGAGTGGCGGTCCCAACTGGCCTCCTTGACAGCTTACTAGAAGACTTCGACCACAAAAAGAATCTGCTGTAGGAGCAGATTCAACAATGGGAATGAAACCGCACTCTCAACTGAGTGAACGCAAGACGTGCATGGTTTCTTCTGATGTTCAGTGATGTACAGCTTCGCTTCATGGTCCTAAATTATCACTTTCGGGTTCACAAGGGTGCATTCCTCACACAACTTGGAGCTGTGTCTCAAGCCCAAACACCAGAGACACACTTGGTCAATCACTGCAGGGGTGTGGAATTTAATAAATTATCTTCTTGTCCATGGGACAGACTGCTTCATAAATCTACTTGTCCTGTAAAAATATCTACTTGGCCCTTTGGTGCAATGTAGAGCAGAAACAAATGACAGAAATCTCATTATATTAGAGCGCTGATTTTAGCCTCTCTGATTATGCCAGGGCTAATGCTATAATAGGGCTTGAATACTAGCAATTTCCTTAGTTTGCCACCTTGCTGCAGATCTACATACTGGTGCTGGAGGTAGCGGTAAGCAAACGTCCCAGGGCTCAAATGCCCTTTTGAGGCTGTGCAAACCTACTAACTTACATGTTTTAAGGGTTTTCATCAGCTCTTTTCTAATTTTTCCCATACTGAAAAAGGTTGGAAATTTACTCATGGCAAGGGCAGAAGTAAAACTTCTTCCAGGGTTGGGAAAAAAGGGTTTGAGGGAAAGTGTACTTGTAACACTTAACAGATTTTCGCATGAGCAAATCTACACACGCATATTTATTTGTGCTAAAATACAGTTCACAAATATTTTCTAGGAGTACGAATTCCTGGTCCACGTCTGTAAATTCATGAAATATGGAAGTCTGCACTAATGCAAAAACATATACCATAAGTGCACTTTTGTGACTTTCTTTAATAATTAGCCCCCTAATTATGTCTGGCATTAATCAAGATCTTTTTTTTTAATTAAAACTCTGTCTTTCTCACTGTCAGTGATAGCAACCTGCTCTTTCACAAGGAGCACATGAGCACACAGAGTAGTTTTGTTCAGTGCCAGAACTACTGTGGCAATGTTTGCTTTTACTTTGTTCCAATGTTTGTTACAATGGTGAGGGCCCGACAGGTCCCAGAACAATAACATTTTACAACAGCCATGTCAAAACAAGACATGTGTTGACAAAGTCATAAGCAAGGCCATTGAAATTATTTGTCAGGAGAGAGTCAAATTAGTGGCAGGGATTAGTAAATTATACAGCAAGAAAAGGCAAATTACATTGCATAATGTGGCACATTTCATAATAGTTATTACTTCATTGTTTCGTCATTTTTAAACTTAGTAACACTGTCTGGGAATTGGTTGCACCTCATAAGTACCAGTTAAACTCCCAAAATAGCACAAGCAATATAAAAGCGACCAATCCAGCTTTGCAAAGGGCTTTCCACTGAGTGACAACACATATCTGTGCATTTTTAGTAACTTTTGAACTGTTTGAGCTAGGAACAATTTTTTATGTTAAGATCTGCAGTTTATACAGCAGATGATGGATAATGTAGAAAAGGCAGCAAATCTACAATTATGCAAAAATCACAGTGGCCACATAATTCCAGTGGACCTGGCCATAAGACTGACTACCAGTGTTGGACCTATTGGCTTTGCCAATGCTTGCTTACTCTCATGTCTCCCATAATCTTGGTGAAACTGGTAATACTGATTTTCCATTATGAATATTGTTTGGAATTACTGCCATGCATCAACACATTTTACTAAACGGTGCTGCAAAGGAATGGTAACTACAATTTCACAGTAATTTTGCAAAACATTTTTTTTCTTAGTTGCATTTTATTTTGAAAGCAAAGAGTCATTAATATTGCTTTCAGGCTTCTGCAAATATTTGCATCTAATCAGAGAGCATTCTGGAAGCATTATACATAGCCTCATGTTATTAAACTTTTCAAACGTGTGTGTACACATTTTTTTTTTTTTTTACTGGAACCACTATCAGTAGTGCAGTCCGAGCTTTCAACATTTATTTACAGCGCTCACACTAATAATAAAGGCTTTGCATTAATGAACCATAAATTCAAGTTCCAACAGCATTAAAATACGGACACAAACATTACCTCAACTGCAGACAATTCCTTTTCCTGCTCCATAATGTAAACTAGCAGCCGGAGGGGTTTATGCTGCAGGGGGTTGGGCCTACTTGTCCCAAGGACAAAATAAACATGAAAACTTGTTGTTCTGGACACAAAACAATATGTCCTTGTGGTCTGGTTATAGGAATTCCACACCCCTGAACTGGCATCTGTTTTTAACAGTCATGACATGCTTTATTTTATATCCTGTAGTTTTTGAGAAGGGACATTATTCCCTTGAACACTGGTTTAAATCGTTTTGGAGAACAAACTCAATCTGATGAGGAAAAGGAGAGCAGAGCTCTAGATCCATGATCAAAGGCATGAAAGAAAGTTATGACAGCATGTAGGTGCGGCACCTATATGCTCCTCTGCTCCATCACTTCTGGGGCAGATCGGAGTCACTGCAGAGCCAAACAGCTCCCCCGGCAGGCACACAAGGACACTGCTGTGAAATCTTTCCAGATCCAGTCTGGAATTTTGAGTAACTCTAAAGGTGAGGAATTTGCACCAGAAGAAATAATTTTAAATAGGTTAACCTCAACAGACTTGGAAGAGCTATTAGAAAAGGTAAACAGTTTAATTCTGATTTTCTGACTAAGAGAAAGATGGATAACTTACCTAGGCAAGCAGCTGCTCCAACCATCGCATAAAGACCAGGAGTAATGCAATCAGTCCCTTGGCTGCACCAGTCCTTGAAGATGGACCAATCACGATTATAGTAAGCTAACAGCTCAATTCCAACACCTAGCAGCCTCCCAACAATTGCTCCGACAGCCATGCTGGGGATAAAGAGACCAGAAGGGACCTGCAGCAATACAAGCAAAACTGAAGGTCACACCAGTGTTAGCAGTGCAAATAAATATTCAAAACAGATGCTTTTTATGGCTATGAAGACCATCTGCCATGAGGCAACAAAACCAATACACAATACACATACCAGCAGGACAGCAGGAACTCTGACATGATCAAGCAGTATAAAATGCCCTGGTATGTTTGAACAAACACTACATGCATTTACCATAGTAAATATTTTTATACACATCACCCAAACCTCAAACATCCTGAAGATGATATTAACAACTTTACCCAAGCCTCCGAGAATAGAAGGCATGAGCAGGAAAGAATAATGTTACTTATCCTGTAAGCATCTGTTTGTGGCATGTAGTGCTGTAGATTCACATGCTCTGCATACTCCTGACATCTAGTGTTGGGTCCGGAGAGGTGCAATTTGTTTTTCTTCAAAGAAGTCTTTCGAGTCACAAGACCGAGTGACTCCTCCGCTCAGTGATATTGCACATGGGCATCGACTCCTTTGTTAGATTGTTTTCCCGCTGGTGGGTGAGAAAGGAGTGTAAAGAATGTGCAGGAAAGGAGATGTCCATACAAAATGTAAACACATGTAGAAATATATACATATATAATGTAGCTGCAATGGCCACAGGCGTCTGGGGAGGACGTATGTGCTTACAGGGTAAGTAACATTATACCCTTGATGGCATGTGTGGCAGTAGATACACATGCTCTGCATAGACTGTAAAGAAGTCCCTCCGCATAAGCAGTGGCTAGCCCGTGGGAGTTGCAGTTGCTTGGCAAAGGGGATGTAGCACAGCCTGATCATACAGTGTAAGTGAGATTTGCTCTCTGTAAGTGAAGGAGATAGCAAACAATTTCTTGAACTGAGGATTTCATTTGATCAATGTGTTAGGGTTTACAGTAGAAAACAAAAACATTTCCATTCGGCTGCATAGCAAGCTCTAGTAGCTGGTCTACATGCTTCCTTAAGAATGCCCATACATTCCGCAGGGAGACTAAGATAGCCAAACTCTATGATCTCAGTAGCCAGATTGCAAGGTTGAGTGACCTGGTGTCTGGATGTAGAATTTGTCTTTGATTCTCTGTGAGAAGATCCGGCCTGTTAGGGAGCTTCTCGTATGGGACTACTGATAGATCCAGGAGCGTGGTGAACCATGGCTGGCATGCCCATGTGGAAGTCACAAGGATCATGGTGAGAGATGTTTACCTAAACTTCTGAACCAGAAAGGGAAGGAGAGGGAGAGGTGGAAAAGCATAGGCAAATATCTCTGACCAGCTCATCCATCGAGCATTGCCCTTGGATAGAGGGTGTGGGTACCCGGAGGCGAAGCATTTCTGCTGTGGTGAAGAGGTCTATGTGAGGCGCTCCCCCACCCCCACCTTTTTAAGTATGGCTGGAGGACTTGTGGGTGGAGTTCCATCTTGTAGACTTGTTGCAGCATCCTGCTGAGCAGTTCTGCAAAGTCGCTGTACACTCCCGGAAGATATTCCGCCAACAGGTGAATGTGATGAACAGTCCACTTCCATTTGGTCTGAGACAGGTGTGATAGTTGAGAAGATTGTGCCCACCCCCGTTTCTGTAAGCAGTACATGGCTTTCATACTGTCCATCCGGACTAAAACAACCTTGTGAGTCAGGTGGGGTAGGAAATCTTTCAGAGCTAGAAATACCGTTTGAAGCTCCACGTAGTTGATGTGGAGAGACTGGTGTTTGGCATCCCACAGATCTTGAACTGTCAAGTCTTGGAGGTGAGCACCCCAACCCATGAGTGATGCATCAGTGGTCAGTGTTAGCTGAGGAACAGTGACTAGAAAAGGGCGCTCCTTTAACAGGTTGTTGGGTGTTCCACCACTGCAGAGAACAGTGAGCTTGGCGGTCTAACAACACTAGATCATCCTGGTGACACTGACTGAGACCACTGATGAGATAGGCACTTCTGTAGGGAACGCATGTGCAATCTCGGATGAGGAATTATGGCAGTGCAGGAAGCCATCATTCCTAAGAGACACATTATGTTCCTTACTGTGTAATATTGATGCTGTTGGAACTGTGGCAGAAGTGTTCGAAAACTCTGAATGTGAGCTGGATTGGGGTATGCTAACAATGACAGAGTTTAAAACTGGGCCTAAGTAAAGTTGAATTTGTAGTGGTTGAAGATGGGATTAGGGAATGTTGAGAGTAAATCCCAGTTTTTGATCAGTTTTTGATGGAGATCCACTGTCATCAGAGTGTGCTGTTGACAGTGATGCAGGGTACTGGCTTAGATAAGTCAGTCGTCCAGGTAAGGAAAGACATGGTCGTTTTGCCATCGCAAGAGTGCTGCGACCGCTGCTAAGCATTTGTGAACACCCTGGGAACGGTGATTACCCCAAAGGAAAGGACTTTGAACTGATGTTTACTGCAATGATGAACCTTAAGTATTTTCGGTGTGCAGGGTGAATCGGTATGTGAAAATAGGCGTCTTTTAGATCTAATGGTGTCATACAATTGCCTTGCTGTAGAAGTGGAATGACATCTTGAAGTTTGACCATATGAAAGTATTCTGATAGGTGTATTTGTTTAGGGGTCGGAGATCCAGTATTGGTCTGAGCGACCCATTTTTTTTGGGGGGGGAAATCAGGAAGTATGGGGACTATACTCCAGAGGCTTTGTGTTGCAGAGGAACAGGCTCTATGGCTCCTTTGAGAAGAAGGGCTTGGACTTCTTGTTTGAGAAGCGTTAAGTGTTCCGGTCATAACCCGTGGGCGCAAGGGGGAATGCTGGGAGGTGTGGTAATGAGCTCCAGACAATAGATATGTTGGATTATGGCAAGGACCCACTGGTCTGTAGTGATGATGTCCCAGATGTTGTGAAAATGTTGGAGCATTCCCCCAACAGGTGTTGGATGTTCGGGGGGAAGGTAGAGGTAGTCACTGCTTGGCATTGGAGGAAGATCTGTGTGGGGCGGTACTCTTTCCCCTGCCCTTATTATTTGATCCTCTGTGGGAGCCTCTGAAGTAGCCTCTAGTGTAAGAGGAATGAGACTGTCTGCCTTGTGAAGTGGAAGCCTCAGTGGTGGAGGATTTAGAAGGTCCCCCGTACCCTGGGCGACAAAAGGAACCTCTCTGTGTGGGAGTTTGTATGGTACCCATGGCCTTGAAAGTGTTGGTGTCCTTTTTCATTTTATCAAGTGTTGTGTCCACTTGCGGTACAAACAGGTGCTTCTTGTCAAAGGGCATGTTGAGTACTGCTTGTTGGATCTCCGGTTTGAAGCCGGAACAGCAAAGTCAAGTATGCCGCCTTAAGAGGATACTGGTGTTGATCCCTCCGGTCGCTGTGTCTGCTGCATCAAGGGCACAACAAAAATAATTATCAGTAATAACCTGGCCCCCTGAGACAATTTGATGTCCCCTTTTATGGAGCAATTCCTCCATCTCATCCCAATGTGCCCGACTGTAATGGGCCGAAAGGGCTTGAGAATTGGCAATGCGCCAATCATTAGCAGCCTGCACTGTAACCCTCTTTCCTTCAGCGTCAATGCATTTGCTCTCCTTGTCTGAGGTAGGAATGTCCCCAGTAGCCTAGCTATTAGCCTGCTTATGGGCACTAGTGGCCACTATTGAATCACGTGGTACTTGTGCCCTAATGTAAAGTAGGCCAGAGGGGCCGCTTTATATTTTTTACCCACCCTTGGTGTAATTACCATAGAATGTACAGGTTCCTTAAATATATCCTACATGTGTCTGAGTATACCAAGGACCATGGGAAGAAATTGTTTGTCCCTGTGCGTGGAAGAGTGGGTGCTAAACAAGAAATCCTGTTCTACGGGTTCCTCGTGACACTACATGGTGAAAAGCTGCTGTCCGAGAAACTACCTGTTGATAGGAGGTAGAGTGCTCTGGAGGAGAGGGGCATGCAAGGTAAAGATCTGGGTTATTAGATGTAATAAGATCAGGATCGTAGCTATCACGTGAATCTGTGTCATCAGGAGGACCCTGTAAACCCTCAGTGTAGTGACCCCTGAGGAGTGTCATCCCCTTGTATAGGGGATGGAGGAGAGTGGTGGGGGGGTGAGCAAGAGGTGGTGGTGATGAAGGTGGCGAAGAGGAGGAGAAGGCAGATTAAGTGGGATGAAGGTGGTGGCGGAGGAGGAGGAGAAGGCCGATGAAGTGGGCTAGTAGTCCTGTCCTTTGTCCTCTTCCTAGGAAGGATGGGAATCTGTAGGGCCTCCTCAAAAGTTAATTTCTTCTTAGGAGGCACAGGAGAGGAAGGTGTAGCGATGATGTGGTTTGTGCCTTCTTGAATATGAAGTTGCCACTGTTTAGGATTCATCTTTTCAAGAATTGGCTGAATTAGAGAAAGGCTGGTTGAAGACTGGCCAGAGTCTCTGGGTCCAAAAACTTCAGCTCAAATGGCTTCATGATCTTGATCAACGCACAAGTTGAAGCTGTCAGGTCAATGCCGAGGTTCGGATCGATACTGAAACTATCTCTCGGTCCAAAGATGTGGAGGTCAAAGTCAAGGCAGAGGGCTTAGCCTACGTAGCTATCTCGGGCTCCGAGCCAAAAGACAGGGCTTCCAAAGCAGTTTTTCGGTACCAACCATGGTTGGATGTCAGTGGAAGACCAGCGACCTCTATAATCGGCTGGAGAGCATTTTTGGAGGTTTCCTGTGGGAAAGCTGGGGCCACAGTACTCACACGCTGGCAGAAAAAAAAAAGTCTTGGCATTCGATGTGGGACTCCAATCGGACTCTGAGCTGTCTTGGATGGACAAAGTTTTCTCCTCCGGCACAAGTTCTTCCCTGAAAAGTCAGGGGTGTCATCTGACACCCTCTGGGCCATTTCCAGTCGACGAGCCCTATGGTCCCGAAAGTTTTTAGATCGAAAAGATTTGCAGGTGTCGCAAGGTTGCACACAAGATGCTGATCAGTGTGCAGGAATTTGGCGTGGCACAGTGGACAGAAACAGAATGGAATACGTTCCATCAGGGCACCATTTCAGTCGATTCCGGGGCCATGCGAAGGTAGGCCCGAGACATGCGTTAACGCCCCAAGGGGCAGTCGGTCAAACCCCAAACCAATGAAAAAATGCAAGGATGCCTAATATGGAAAAGCACGATGGAACATAATACTGTTAGAACAGAAAATAAAGATTGACAATTAAACTGAACAGAGTCGAGAAGACAGAGGAGAGGTGCCCACGTCCGAACCCAACAACAGAAAGAAAACAATCTAACAAAGGAGTTGATGCCCATGTGCAATATCACAGAGAGTCACTCGATCTTGTGACTCGAAAGACTTCTTCGAAGAAAAACAACTTGCACCACTCCACACGCAACATAAGATGGCAGGAGCATGCAGAGCATGTGTATCTACAGCCACACATGCCATTGAACATGGGTTATCCATCAGAAAAGTGTTAACAGAACTAAATTGTTTTCTTGATGAATCCTTCTTCTCACATACAGATCACTCATTCCCAAAAGACTCAGAGTAGCATTCATAACATAAGAGGAGTTCAATATCCGACATTGTAAAAATGTATATAATAAATGTATTTCTACTTGTACCAAGAAGTTAATGCACCAGAGAAGGGTTACATCAGCGTAAAATGGCATTTATTGAATGACTGCATAGCATTTATATAAACTTAGCACAATTTTTAATATGGATGCATTCATAGGCTCCAATAGTAAGGAAAATGGGTGTGATGTCCAAAGAATTTTGCAGAAGCATTTTGAATGAGCCAATAGGAAGGGGCATGAAAGGAGTGTTCCATCCTACTACGATTCACAATTACATGTATGATGATTAATTTGTGGCTACAATGATGGATGCACACCACTAATCAAAAACAGACTTCCAGGTTGGGGTAGAATCTGATTAAAAAAATAGATCTCACACGGGGACACAGCTTTCCCTTTGAGAATCATGTTAGGTGGTCTTGCAGAAAGCAGGCAGTGGACCAGAGGAGCTCTGCGTCCCCCACCCAATGTCTTCCAAAAAAGGGAAAACAAGATTTTGTTTAAAAGTACCTGTTTCTTTAAGGTACAAAAACTGTTTAAAAAAAAAAAAAAAAAAGGTTTCCCATTGCTTTGAATGCAAAGGAGGTATGCAGTCTCTCGCAACTCATACTTATGTTTGTAGCCAATCACAGGGTGTAGCAAATAGTGACCAGCTTAATCTACATGCATGAAGCAGATTGTTTTCAAACATCTTCAAATGGACATTATGCCCGGCCAGCATATAAAAGCTGTTACTCAGTTTGAACTCACCCCCATCTCCCGGCTCAGCTTCCAACCAACAAGCTAAGGTAAATCCAAAAGAGAAGACCAAACCTTCAGATGCTACAAACATTTCTCCTTAGGCAATCTAATTTTTTACCCTGTCAACTCCACGTCTGAAACCAACACACCTTTCTAAACACTTCAACATTTTTTTGGGAAAACTATGTGAACATCCACATCCCAATTCAATCACACAACTGCAAGTCAATGCCATCAGCACCCTGGTGCTATAAAGACCTTCCTAAAAATAAACTATGTATCGGCAGACAGGAAGCAAAAACGAACTCCTAATGATCACATAATACTGAAGCCCTCCACGAAACATGCAGACAAGTTCATCACATCAGCCAAAGCAAAGTTTTATACCAACACCATCAATTAAGCCACACAAAAAAACAATCTTTTTTAAGACAATTAAGCACTGCATCTATGCCCTACCAGGTTCAGCTGCTCCTCACTCCCCAGAGAAGTGCAAGGCCAGCAAAATCTTTTTCGAGTCAGAAAATACAGAAGATCTGACAGCTCAGTGACAACATCAAGTCTGTTTCATCCCTTAAACGCTCGCCTTTCTGTAGAATGGTGATCCTTCAATGCCACTTCTTATGAATGTCTTATCCTTGACCTCCACCAAAGCTCTCTGGGGACCCTCTCTCACCTCTACTCACCACTGTCAATGACTGCCTCAAACAAGGCCTTTTCCCAGGAGCTCTACAGAGAGGGCAAATCCTCCCACTTCTAAAGAAATAAACATTCTACACTCATGTCCTCACCAACAACCAGACCATTTATTAGCTAGATCACTGAAAAAGCAGTCTACGTTCAATCTAAAAACCACATGAATGCTAATCATCTCCTGCACGACTACCAGTATGGCTTCAGATCATGCTGCATCACAGAGACAACTAGCTTACACATCACAGACTATGTCCTCCTGGCCACAGATTAACAGATCTCCTGCCTCATGATACTGCTCGATTTTTCAGCAGACTTCAACACAGTCAACCATCCCACCCCCATAACAACTACGGAATCTTGAATATGATTCACCTGCAATTTCCTTTACTGGTTTTCATCGTACCTTTCCAACCAACTCCCATTTGTTCCCAGGTCTCTATACGGTCTCTGGCCAACTTCAACTTCTTTATGTAGACTCTTGCTTCCCTAATCACAGATCAAGGATCACTAATATGCAAATGATACACAACTCTACTTCAAAGTCTCCTTTGAATCAGACATCCAAAGCCCAAAACACTACCCGCACTCCATCCAGACCTGGCTCTCCAGGGCAGAACTGAAACATGAAACCCAAACAAGACAGAACAGAGTACAAACCTGAGTCAACAACATAAACCTGGACAGCTTCAAACGTCAACTTTCACTGAATTCCAAGTTTCTTGAACTCACCATGGGCATCAACTTCACCCTCAAGATATACAATGGCAAATAAACCCCCTCCCCAAAAAACACACACAAAAGCGGCCTGGTACCAGCTCACTTTCATTGTTTAAAGAAAGTGAAACAGTTTTGTCTGAAAAGTGACTTCAGAACTACCCCAATACTCTTGCATTAGTGTCATGGTAATGCCTTGCTGAATGGGCTTCCAGACTACATACTGGTGTCCCCTCAACAGCATCTTACAAAGTGTGGCATACATCATCCAGGACCTGCTGAAAATATGATCACATCACCATCATTCTGACAGAACTACATTGGGTTCTTTTGCCAGCCCGCAGCATATTCATAACCATGTGAATCATTTACAAAGACATCATGACCAGTACCACTGCTTATGTTGTAGGCAAGGCTGACCAATCCCTGGTGGTTCTCATCACACCTACAACCAACCAGGAGACCATCAGAACTCATATGAACACACGCAGGATCTGGAAAAACATCCTCATATTCATCAGGACCACTTCAAAGCTGTTCCAATTTAGGAAAGTTTTGAAGATGAACCACTTCAAAGAACCATGCATTAACAGTCTACAAAATAGCTATCTCACTTAACAGTTGTTGACTTTATGCAGGTCTTTTACCATGTACATGATCTGCCTTTGGGCTAGCTTTGCTTTATAAATACAAATTAGATGCACTTGCCACCTGCCTGTAGATGCATCAGACCCAATGTCCCTTAGGCCCAACCAGATTACACCAAGACTGAGATTGTGAATAAACAATGTCACCAAGTAGAGTAATACGCTTCATGTAAGCTACCAGACCCCTAACAACATGACATCTCTATTGTCATTATAAATCAATGAGATGAGTTATTTGCTAGCATGTCTCGAAAGGAAGGAGTCCCTTGTACAGAGCTGAACGTCTACAAAGCAAGAATATTAAAGTAAAGCATCCATACGTATATTTAGGAGGGCTTCAAAAAATAAAGGCTACTGAGATTCTCTTTTGCCATTATATTTCAATTAGATGATGTACATACCAGCATGTATAAAAACGAAGTAGAGTCCCCTGAAACCAGGTGAACTTTTGCTAAGGCAAAACACTAAAGTAAAGCCTCACATGGCTATTTTAGATAGGCTTAAAAAATACTCTCAAATAATGAGCTCTGGGGTTTCTCCGCAGCTCGCTTCTAAGAGCAGGAGCAAACATTCCCAAACTTCACTAAAAATCTCACTGGTGAATGATCAATCTGTAGCTGTGCATGCCACAGACTTGTTTTTAGTTTTGAAGGAGGGTAATATTTATCATGTAGAGATATCAGAGACTCTGTTTAAAGATTAACCCTTGAAAGAAAAATCATATGCTATTAGAATATATAATATTCTGTAGACCAAATGTAAAGCAGGACAAGGAGGAGGAGTCACTATAGTCCATAAACAAGGGCGGAAGTCTAAACAACTCACTATTCTGAACTTTAAATCATTTAAGTCACAGATCAAACCTGCTAATACACTGCCTGCTCACGTACATTAGCCCAGCCTCAGACAACATGAAAGCAAATATCTGGTGCTAGCTCGGGCAAGGAGAGCCCACATTCATTGTGGGGCTATATGGAGATGAAGTTTCAGCAGAATAAAGACTCATTTTTCTGAAGGAATAGCTGAAGGCAGTAACGTTTACAGTGAAGCCACTGATGAGTTATAGTAGATCAATACTGTATTAACAGGCCTTTCAGAAAAGGAGAGCGCTACGATTCACCTAGTCCTTTCAGGACACAGTGGCCAAATATAGAACATCCATAACACCTGAATCAATCCTAGGCCTGCCTAGAACCAGGTAACCAATATAAACAACTGTCATTAAGTAATTAGTATACAGTAACTATCCTCAACTCCAGTAGATTCCCTGGTTTTCAGATAGTCAGACTTGGAAGAGGATATACAGAAAGTCTGAGCATGAATGCTAACAAGTGCGTGCCCAGGTGAACCATCCCTCAAACTTAGTTAACAAGCAAGCAGAGGAGATGGAAAAAAAAACATAAGAGTAATTAATAATCAATTATTCCTAGGGAAAAGACACAGGAAAAAATAAAAGAATCTCTGGTTGACTCGTTTCCTAAAGATATCCACATTTGACTCAGAAGGTCCAACGAAGAAACCCACTATAGCAGGCACACCATATCTAGTACTGGACAAAACAGTGACTACTCCACATGCCACATCATTTGAATCCCAAGGGTTAGTTTGGATAGCCAATTTGGCCTCAGACAAGATAGAACTCAACTGGTTATGTGAGATGCAAGTAAAGAACTGTCAACAAAAGGGGAAGAGGCCCTTTTATTGCTGCTGTGTCCGCCTTTAGCTTTCACTACTACCAATAATAAATCAGAGGTGACTTTCAAGTAGAGTTACACATCACCTAGGGTGTTGCTGGTGTTTGTAGGCCTTGAATAGGTTGTTTTAAGGAATTCTCTCACACATCTCCCAGAATAAAATGCCAGGACCGTGAAGCTCCCTTAACTTATTTAATATCTACATGAAAGCACTGCATGGTCTATATTGGGGTGTTTGGGATGTATATGCTCAAGACTACCAGGTGTTCTTCCTTTTAACAGAAAATTTACATTGAGATCAGGGTGAGCTAAATAAATAGTTATCTTTATTTGAATGGGAAAACATGGGCTAGACCTCGACAAAGTTTAAATACAACTCATGTCCTCTGCAACTTGGAACCAAGTTTTAAGTTATTTACCCATAAGATTTTATTTTTGACTATCTTTTTTCTATAGAAGAGCAAATGAACACAAGAGCATTGCATTGTTGCCCTTATATTGACATAAGTAAACTCACATGCCTTGAATGAAAATACATTGGGTCCAGTAGCGCTTATAAATCTTAACGTGTCTAAGTGACATAGCTTCAATGAGTTTTCAGATGCTGTGCTTTCACTCGGAGAATGTATGCAAAGGTATTACTGCAACAGTGCTAGAGACTGTGATACTGTCTCAACAAATAGGCGGAGACACTTCACAGGAGCTACCAGTGGGGAACACTAATGAATCATATCAAGTGTCCTGGGTTTCCCATCACTTGTGTGCTCCATAGATCATTTTGGGGGAGAAGCAGTGTGAATTGGGCCTCCTGCAAAGGCCTCTCATCACTATTAGTGGCAGGTCTTTCTATGTTCACCACCCACCCTCTTATAACAGCACAAGCTTGGCTTAATCACTAGTGACATCATTAGTGGGGTGCAGTTTGAACAGTTGTGTCTAAATCCTCTAATTGTTATGGATGTGCTGTAGTAATCATGTGAAGTACTAAAAATGTGTTGATGGTTTTGTTGCTTTGTGTTTATATGTATTCCATTAATCACATATTAGAAAGCGAAACTTCAAGTGTAGACCTTAGTTAGGGAAGGCCAACATGTTTCACTGCTTGAGACGTGGGGCAGCTTCTTCAGGGCCAGAGGACAAAGCTAAAAATGGATTGCCACCCGGCTCATGATCACTGATATCTGCAAAAAGAATAAGCATTTCCTAAGTAACCATCTTTGTGAAAATCTCTAAAAGTAAAATAGAATACTATGAAAAATGTTAAGAGACTAATGCAGCAAAGCCAACTAATGTGTACACCACTGTGTATAAACGTAGTTGCACTAAAGGACTGCAACTTTGTGTTCATTCAATCATGCTGTACAGTGCCACTGAGAAAATTTGTAGAAAGGCGGCGGCTACCAGCTGCATAACTGGGCTCATTTTCTAAACCTACTTAAGAACCCTTTGACATTGTTTGTAGTTTGGAAAGATGTGCCAGCATGTAACGCTAAAATTCAAGATGGGGTTAAAATAATAAGTGATCTCTCAAAGTAGGCAGTGTTGAACTCCATTTTATCACAGAGCCTGCGCCTCACTGTGTTGTTAGCAGTAGCTCACAAAGCACTCCCCACTGGCATTCAGTGTTACAGGACTTAAGATAATATCCTGCTACTCCCTCGTAATTCTAGTTAAAACACCACTATGTGGATATACCTGAAGGAATAAAGCCTTGCCTCCAGATGTACCAGAACTTGCTGGAGTCCTGTGATGCAGCTGGAAGCTTAATGGTATGGTGTGTGTCCAGTCACCCCAAGAGGACAATAGTCGAGTACCACTGTAGCCCGCCAATGTATTTGGATACAGTCAAATTAGAGGGGAGACCACCATATATGGAGTACAAGGCTAGCATTGTGTCTGATGCACATCAGAACTGGGGCAACCATAATGGACGTGTAGTGTTGGAAAGGCTACAGATGCAAGAAGGATATGTTATCCATATGTATTTCTTCTGTATTTGAATTCCACTATGTTATTACCTTTTTACAACCTTATATAAGCTGCACCATCTTTTAGAAGAAAAGACTAGAGTAACTATTGCTAGAGTTATTGATGGATTATTCGGGGTGACACTTGAGCGGCAGTTCCATCAGAGTACAGCAGTATTCACAGGAGGGCTGTGCTGTGTCCGCAGGAACACTATGGCCCCCGGGGCATGATTTGTGAATAAGTTTTGCCCTGGGGTGTCCCTTCGAGTTTGCCCCCACAAATGCCTGGGGCTTAGGGTGTTGCTACCCTACTCGTTTGCACCCTAATTATTATTATTTTTTTTTTAACTTTTCAGGACAAGGGATAAAGTCACCAAGTCCTATAATGGGAGCCACAATATTTTCTACTGAATTGTGGTCAGCTAATTAAAATCACTTGGTACCGTGGTACAGAGTAGCTGATGGGAGAAAAAAAACTCTTTCAGCCAAGCAAAGGCTCCTATTTATTCCCCCCAATATTCGGCATTGCAGGTCTCCAACAGAACAACCTGTCCAGATATACCCTAACTTTGTAACTCCTTTAGACCCAAGCAGAGTACCTCTTTCCAAAATTTCTCAAAAACAGCTAAACAGACTCACATTAAATCACAAAAAGCATGATTTCTGAATACATTTCTAACTTTTACCAAATTAGGTGTGCTTCAGCTCAGCCGTTTTTCCTGTATCTGGTTTTATGGGAATTACCATAGGAAAAACGTTCTTTTTGGAAACTTCACGTAGACTTATGAAGCATGGCCAAAGTTATCAGCAAAACAAAAAAGGCACTTTCAGTGGAAACTCCGATCATCCATACATATTTATTTTGGAACAATTACATTTAGCAAATTTGTAGTTATGGTTAGGTCAGAGTTTCCTCTGAAAAGGAGTGGTTTATTTAGTTAAAAACCTTGGCACCATTTGATGGATTTTTATGACACCAAAAAAAAAAAACTGGTTTAGTTTTGGCATGTTAAGTTTCATGCAGATCTGTCATGGGAGAGGGCATCAAAAACAGTGGTTCCAATTTTAACTGTCTGAAACTTTGCCATTGGCAACAGGAAATTAAGATGAAAATAATTACAGCAAACTTGGCATGAAACTTGAAATTCGCTTCGCCTGTTAATCATTTCATTAGTTTTTCAAATATTGGCATCAATAAGTTAAAAATGTAATTTGACAGTTGAAAAGGTGTTTGATTGTCATCAGGTTTAGAGCCCTTTGACAATCTTGCACAAAATTCGGAACACAAGGAGCATGTCTAACTTACTACTAGTATTTTACCACTGGCAGATTCATCAAGGGGCATAGATAAAAGGCTGAACAAAAAAGTGAATATTTGCTATTAACTGGTCCATTCTTTGATAAATCCACATGAAACATGACACACATTTAATAGGTTTAGCTTACTCTTGATATTTTGAGTTTCATGCAAATCATTCAAGGATGGGACAGTTGAGTGGAACACAGGAGGCGTCATCAAAATGATGAACTGCAGATACATCTGATCTGCTTAATAAACCTAAGTGAAATTTGGCAAGTTAAGGCCAGCACAGGAATTTCAGGTTTCAATGAGCTCCAATACAGAAGGGCAAGTTTAAAGGATTGGTTCCAAAAGATTTGGATAAGCTTATGAGCCGGATACAATTTCACAGATCTATGTAATTTTTGGTAGACACTTGAAATGTTTAACGTACTTTTGAGCTTCATGAATATTTATCGGGGCATGGCTATGGAAAGTGAGGGCAATGCTAATTTTGTAATAGACATTTGAAAAAGTCTGTAAATCAATTCAGCATCTGTTTCCCTGCAGCTGGGGTGCACTGCCAAAACAAATGGCAGGCCATAATCACTAGTGGTTCTTTGCATCTTTCGTCATTTCTAGGGACTATGTCTAGTGGAGCTCTGGAATTATCTCCTTGCAGCATTGGCGGTGCTCAAGTTTTGAGTTTCTACGTTTCTTATACTAAAGCTGCACTGTCACAATAATATTCTTAGGCACAGCAAGCCGCACCCTCAGAGATGGAGGATAAAAAAAAAACCTCAGTTTCACAGTATTTGTTACCAACAAGAGGATGTGCTCATGTATCAAATTAAACACAACCTGAATCTTAAAATGCTGAAAGTTTATGTTTTACTTTTACTATATAAATGGAGTACTATCATCCTTGGATCTAATGAAACCATGTGACATTCAAATTATGTTTGAAGTAGGACATATTGTCTATCATTTCTGCTTCTTGTATGAAGAAAAAACAGAAACTGTATTTCAAAGACCGACTCCCTAATTCCAACCTTTGCATAATCTCAGGCACAAACTGTGCACCAGTTAAATACAAAGGCTGGAATTTAGCTGGTGCATAATTACTGAACCATTCTGAGTTCTGAACCTTAGAATGGGGGATATTGTGCAAATTACACATGCTTTTGCTATTCTGAGAAGCACGACTGTACATTTTAGCTGAAGATTTCTGGCGGGTCTTTCAGGTAAAAATCATGTGGGTAAATACCATGGGGCTGTACAATTTGTGCCACACTTGAAATACACATTTGGCGTTAATTGCGAGTTTGTGCAGGAATCGAGATTTGTTAAATACGTCAAACGAAGTTCTTAAAACCATAGCCATGACCAAATCTTTGATTAAGAAACAGCCAAACAATTCAACAAATTTACATGTCACTATTTATGAATGTGTGTGTGTGTATATATGGAAAATGTCACTTACCCAGTGTACATCTGTTCGTGGCATGAGTCGCTGCAGATTCACATGCTGTGCACATCCCGCCATCTAGTGTTGGGCTCGGAGTGTTACAAGTTGTTTTTCTTCGAAGAAGTCTTTTCGAGTCACAAGATCGAGGGACTCCTCCCTTTTCGGCTCCATTACGCATGGGCGTCGACTCAATCTTAGATTGTTTTCCCCGCAGAGGGTGAGGTAGGAGTTGTGTATTATAGTAATAGTGCCCATGCAATGGAGTGAATATGTATGTACATAATGTAGTTTAAAGTGATATATTTAGAAATTTGCAAATGTTCAAGATCAACTTCGAGACGGCTACAGGCTCCCGGGGAGGCGGGTGGGCGCATGTGAATCTGCAGCGACTCATGCCACGAACAGATGTACACTGGGTAAGTGACATTTTCCGTTCGATGGCATGTGTAGCTGCAGATACACATGCTGTTCATAGACTAGTAAGCAGTTATCTCCCCAAAAGCGGTGGTTTAGCCTGTAGGAGTTGAAGTTGTTTGAAACAAAGTTCGTAATACTGCTTGGCCTACTGTGGCTTGTTGTGCTGTTAACACATCCACACAGTAGTGTTTGGTAAACATATGAGGCATAGACCATGGCTGCCTTACATATTTCAGTCATTGGAATATTTCCTAGAAAGGCCATGGTAGCACCTTTCTTTCTAGTCGAGTGTGCCTTAGGTGTAATAGGCAGTTCTCTTTTTGCTTTAAGATATCAGGTTTGAATGCACTTAACTATCCATCTAGCAAATGCCTTGTTTGGAAATCTGATTTCCTGCATGAGGTTTTTGGAAAGCAACAAATAATTGTTTTGTTTTCCGAATTTGTTTTGTTCTGTCAATGTAGTACATTAACGCTCTTTTGATGTCTAATGTATGTAGTGCTCTTTCAGCTACAGAATCTGGCTGTGGGAAGAACACTGGTAATTCTACTGTTTGATTCAAGTGGAACGGTGATGTGACTTTTGGTAAAAATTTAGGATTTGTCCGTAGAACTACTTTATGCTTGTGTATTTGAATAAATGGTTCTTGTATGGTAAATGCTTGAATCTCACTTACTCTTCTTAGAGATGTGATGGCAATTAGAAATGCAACTTTCCATGTTAAGTATTGCATTTCACAAGAGTGCATGGGCTCAAAGGGTGGACCCATGAGTCGTGTTAAGACAATGTTGAGGCTCCATGAAGGAACTGGTGGTGTTCTTGGTGGTATAATTCTCTTTAGGCCTTCCATAAACGCTTTTATGACTGGTATCCTAAATAGTGAAGTTGAGTGCGTAATTAGCAGGTAAGCTGAAATTGCGGTAAGATGTATCTTAATGGAAGAAAAAGCTAGCTTTGACTTTTGCAAATGTAGTAAGTATCTTACGATGTCTTTGGCAGATGCGTGTAAAGGTTGAATTTGATTATTATGGCAGTAATAAACAAATCTTTTCCACTTATTTGCATAGCAATGTCTAGTGGTAGGTTTCCTAGCTTGTTTTATGACTTCTATACATTCCTGTGTAAGGTCTAAGTGTCCGAACTCTAGGACTTCAGGAGCCAAATTGCTAGATTCAGCGATGCTGGATTTGGGTGTCTGATCTGTTGTTTGTGTTGAGTTAACAGATCTGGTCTGTTTGGTATTTTGACATGAGGCACTACTGAGAGGTCTAGTAGTGTTGTGTACCAAGGTTGTCTTGCCCAAGTTGGCGCTATTAATATTAGTCTGAGTTTGTTTTGACTCAACTTGTTTACCAGATATGGAAGGAGTGGGAGAGGGGGAAAAGCGTATGCAAATATCCCTGACCAACTCATCCATAACGCATTGCCCTGAGACTGATCTTGTGGGTACCTGGATGCGAAGTTTCGGCATTTTGCGTTTTCTTTTGTTGCAAATAGATCTATTTGTGGTGTTCCCCAACTTTGGAAGTAAGTGTTCAGTATTTGGGGGTGAATCTCCCATTCATGGATCTGTTGGTGATCCCGAGAGAGATTGTCTGCTAATTGATTCTGAATCCCTGAAATAAATTGTGCTATTAGGGGAATGTGGTTGTGAATCGCCCAATGCCACATTCTCTGTGCCAGGAGACACAACTGTGTTGAATATGTCCCTCCCTGTTTGTTTAGGTAATACATCGTTGTCATGTCTGTTTTGACAAGAATGTGTTTGTGGCTTATTATGGGTTGAAATGCCTTTTACGCTAGAAATACTGCCAGTAGTTCTAAGTGATTTATGTGAAACTGTTTTTGCTGAGTGTCCCATTGTTTCTGGATGCTGTGTTGATTGAGGTGTGCTCCCCACCCTATCATGGAGGCATCTGTCGTTATTACATATTGTGGCACTGGGTCTTGGAAAGGCCGCCCTTGGTTTAAATTTATATTGTTCCACCATTGAAGCGAGGTGTATGTTTGGCGGTCTATCAACACTAGATCTAGAAGTTGACCCTGTGCCTGTGACCATTGTGATGCTAGGCACTGTTGTAAGGGCCGCATGTGCAACCTTGCGTTTGGGACAACGGCTATGCATGAGGACATCATGCCTAGGAGTTTCATCACCATTTTGACTTGTATTCTTTGTTTTGGATACATGGCCTGTATTACATTGTGAAATGCCTGTACCCTTTGTGGGCTTGGAGTGGCAATCCCTTTTGTTGTGTTGACTGTCGTCCCTAAGTATTGCTGTGTTTGACACGGCTGAAGGTGTGACTTTGTGTAGTTGATTGAGAAACCTAGTTTGTGGAGGGTTTCTATGACATACTTTGTGTGTTGTGAACACCGTTCTAGCGTGTTGGTTTTGATTAACCAATCGTCTAGGTACGGGAACACATGTATTTGCTGCCTTCTGGTATGTGCAGCTACGACTGCCAGGCATTTTGTAAAAACTCTTGGCGCAGTTGTTATACCGAATGGCAACACTTTGAATTGGTAATGTACCCCTTGGAATACAAACCTTAAGTACTTTCTGTGTGAAGGATGTATCGGTATATGGAAATATGCATCCTTTAGGTCTAGTGTTGTCATGTAGTCTTGTTGTTTGAGCAGTGGGATTACGTCCTGTAATGTCACCATGTGAAAGTGATCTGATTTGATGTAGGTATTTAATGTTCTGAGATCTAATATAGGTCTTAGAGTCTTGTCCTTTTTGGGTATAAGAAAGTACAGAGAGTAAACTCCTGTTCCTTTCTGTTGAATTGGTACTAATTCTATTGCTCCTTTTTGTAGCAACGCTTGGACCTCTAGTCCTAGAAGATCCATGTGTTCTTTTGACATTGTGTGTTTTCGGTGGGACGTTTGGAGGGAATTTGAGAAATTCTATGCAATAACCATGCTGGATAATTGCTAGGACCCAAGTGTCTCTTGTTAATTCCTCCCAATGTTTGTAAAACTTGGTTAGTCTCCCCCCCACAGGTGTTATGTGTTGGGGATTTGTGACGTGGAAGTCACTGCTTGTTTTGAGGAGTTTTGGGACTTTGGAACTTCCCTCTATTTTTTGGGAATTGTCCCCCTCTATATTGTCCCCGAAAACTTCCCTGCTGATATTGGCTTTGATAAGTGGGCCTTGCTTGTGAGGTTGTGGCTTCTGTGGGTTGACCTCGAAACCCCCCCCCCCTAAATTGTGTCTTGCGAAATGTGCCTCTGCTCTGTGGGGAGTAGAGTGCGCCCATGGCTTTTGCCTTATCAGTGTCTTTTTTAAGTTTCTCAATAGCAGTGTCCACCTCCGGCCCAAACAACTGCTGTTCATTAAAGGGCATATTCAGCACGGCTTGTTGTAGTTCCGGCTTGAATCCTGACGTACGCAACCATGCGTGTCTCCTTATTGTTACCGTAGTATTTACAGTCCTTGCAGCTGTATCTGCTGCATCCATTGCTGACCGTATCTGAATATTTGAGATACTTTGTCCTTCCTCCACCACTTGTTGTGCCCTTTTCTGGAACTCTTTGGGTAAGTGTTCTATGAAATGCTGCATTTCGTCCCAATGAGTTCTATCATATCTTGCCAGAAGTGCTTGTAAGTTGGCAATGCGCCATTGATTTGCTGCTTGTGCTGCAACCCTTTTCCCGCAGTGTCGAATTTGCGACTCTCCTTGTCTGGAGGTGGAGCATCTCCCGAAGTGTGAGAGTTTGCTCTCTTGCGAGCTGCCCCAACAACCACAGAGTCTGGTGTCAATTGCTGCGTAATATAAACAGGGTCTGTTGGCGGTGGCTTGTACTTTTTCTCCACCCTTGGAGTTATTGCCCTGCCTTTCACAGGATCCTGAAATACTTGTTTGAAGTGTTTTAGCATTCCAGGGAGCATAGGTAAGCGTTGGTATTGGCTATGAGTGGAGGATAGTGTATTAAACAAAAAGTCATCCTCAATCGGTTCTGCATGCAAGGTGACGTTATGAAAAGCAGCTGCCCTTGAGACCACCTGCGTGTAGGATGTACTGTCTTCAGGTGGTGACGGTCTCGCAGGGTAACAGTCTGGGCTGTTATCTGATACCGGATCATCATAAAGGTCCCATGCGTCGGCATCATCTTGACTCATTGCAGTATGAGTCGGGGATTGCATCAATGGTGGAGTGGCTACCGGTGATGTGTGCATTGATGGTGGTGGAGATGGTGGCGGAGTGGTTTGTCTTGCCACCTTTGCCTGTGGCTGCTTGTCCTTTTCTTGAAAGGCAAGTCTTCCTTTCATTTTAATTGGGGGAAGAGTGCTTATCTTCCCTGTGTCCTTTTGAATGTGGAGCCTCCTTTGAGTGTAGTCTGGCTCCATTGATTCAAGTTCTTGTCCGAACTTATGTCCTTGCATTTGGGAGGACAACCCCTGTTCCTCTGTGTATGAACCTGTTTCGGTTCCGAGGCTGGGTGTTTCGGAATCAAAACCTTTTCGGTCGCCTTTTTGGGCTCCGACGAAACCTTCTTTATTTTCGGCGTCGCGGTGTCTCGGTGACGTCCTATTACGGTGCCACTGTCTCGGTGCCGAACTTGCTCGGAGCCGCTGTCTCGGGCCCAAGATTGCTGTGTGCCGGTATCTCGACCGGAGTCGGATGACTTCGACACAAGAGTGCCCTTTTTCGGTGCCGATGATCGGTCACCTATTTTCCGGGTTAAGCCATGGCCCGTTAGCGGTGGTGTCCCCTGGGCTTTTGTGGTCTTCTCGTGAGTTTTATGTTTCGACGTCTTACTCACGGTTTTCGGCGTTTCTTCGGGATCAAGCTCGTCTGAGTCTGACTCCTGAATGGAGAAGGTTTCTTCTTCCTCCTCGAAACGCCCTTGTCCTGTCGGCGCCGACGCCATCTGCAGTCTTCTCACTCTTCGGTCTCTTAATGTCTTCCTCGACCGAAACGCTCGACAGGCTTCACAAGTATCTTCCTTGTGCTCTGGAGACAAACACAAGTTATAGACCAGATGCTGATCTGTATACGGATACTTGTTGTGACATTTTGGGCAGAAGCGGAATGGGGTCCGTTCCATCAGCCTTGAAGAGACACGTGGCCGCGCCGACCAGGCCCCGACGGGGGATCGAAAAAACCCCGAAGGGCCACCGGAGCTCTTCCAAAGTCAGTGTCGATCTGTTGTAACTAACCCGATACCGAACGCAAACAATACCGACGAGTTTTCCGAGATTCTAACTAACTTTCCGACCCGAAACATGGTGCGAAAAGGAACACGTCCGAACCCGATGGCGGAAAAAACACAATCTAAGATGGAGTCGACGCCCATGCGCAATGGAGCCGAAAGGGGAGGAGTCCCTCGATCTTGTGACTCGAAAAGACTTCTTCGAAGAAAAACAACTTGTAACACTCCGAGCCCAACACTAGATGGCGGGATGTGCACAGCATGTGTATCTGCAGCTACACATGCCATCGAACATATATATACATATATATACACATATATACATATATATATATATAACAAAAATCATTTTGGAAATCATCATAGTTGTCTGCCAAAGATCAAGTCATCAACACAAAAAACACACAAAGGGCCAGTGAGTAAATCCCCTGCAGCCATCATGTGCTAGAAGCATTATTATTTATAGATATAATTCTTCAGTAATCTTGATTTTCAGACATCTGCAGTAGCTTTCCAGTCTATCACCTGGACCTCAAAGAACTTGAAAATGTATTTTAACTTTGTAAACTTTTTGGAGTAAGGATATATATATATATATTTTCTATTACCTCATTCTATAACTCTTCGCTGCATTCTCTTTCTCAGTTTCACATTTACTGGTTCAATGATGCCCGCATTCATAAAGGATGGATGCAAATTATTTAGTCAATCGATGAACAAAATGATTCATTGTTTTCATATTTGCAACTGGTTTAACATCTTCAACCAATTAGTTCTTTCAATTAAATCATTGATTTTGTTTTTGCAAACCTTCAGTTGCCTCACTATATTTTTCATATCTACACCCTTTCTCGACTTGGAGGTTTCCTATTATTTGGCTAACATTGTCCTTCATGCTTAAATGATGCAAATGTAGAGCGCAATGTTTAATAAGTTTGTTACTCAGCAGGGCATGCTTATTTTGACTGCTTTTCCTCCCTCCTTTGCTCTTTTAAAAAATATTGTCATCTTAAAAAACAGAAATTTAGCTGAACGCTCAATCATAGGTCAAATCATTGGTACCTCTACTTTATGAATCTATAACGGCTGTTATGAGAAGGTCTATTGAAGCATTCTTTCTTATAACGTTTTCCACTTTTTGCCAAAAACTATCCTGTCTAGTCTAAGGAATTGTTGATGCTTTGTATGAACATTGCCTGTTTTTCAGCAAATATTGACATTATCAAAATTGTTCACGATTACTGGGACAATGTTTTGCCAGTATTAGTGTGTTTCAGTATTTAGTCATACATGGTGTCTTGAAAAAAAGTTGCCTGTTTTTGGCAAATATTCACATTATGGAAAATGTTCATGATTACTGGGAACGTTTTGCCATTATTGATGTGTTTTACTATTTAGTCATGCATAGCTACCATATCACTAGGTGGTTAATAACACACAGTTTACGTGTTTTGTTCTTGGGCGTACCTACATTCGTCACTGGTAACAACTGCATGTTAGTTTATGCCATTGCATGCCCTTTTTCCTTTCCAGTTTCTTACCAATATTTTACACATTGAACAACGTGCATTTCTGGAGCAGAATTTGAAATTAAATATTTTGTTCCCACTGACTAACAATAGTAATATGATCTTGCAATAATTTAATATTAAAGAATTATTGGTCATTGCTGTAGCAGAAAATCAAAAAAGGCATTTCAGTATTTCTACATCCCTTGCCATTTGACAACCTAGTGTTCACAAGTAGTATCATAACATTTACAGCAGACTATTAAATGAACTGTACCTTCATGCCGAATGTGAAAACCGTGATGAAAACCTTGAGAATCAGGGCGAGGAAGAGTTGCCACATTGCTGTGTAGACGCCCGGGCCGACAGATTTGTCTAGTATTTGGTTTTCATTAGTGCTGTTGGTGGCGTTAGTGACAGTCACATAATCACACAGTTTGGATTCGTCCAACGGTCCACAGTCATTAAAGAGTTCAGAAATTAGTTCACTGGTGCTGATGCGGGTATACTCATTAGGAAATGCCAACACAGCAGTGATGGCAGTCACTAGAAGCACCTCCAACACAGGATATTTACCAAGTTTGGTAGTCTTTCGCCTTCTGCACCAGGCTATGTTGGCACGGATAAAGAAAGCCCCCCAGAGACCTCCAAACATACCCAACAGGATAAATGGAATCAGCTCCAGAAGGTGCCACGGCGTGTGAAACTCCACGTAGAAGAGAACCAGACGGCTGTTCCCAAAGGGATTGATGGACCGCAGTGTAAATGCTGCCACTAGAGCAGCAAAGAAAGATCTCCATAAGGTCTTCAGAGGGAAGTAATAACTGACCTTTCAGAAAAGGAAACAAGGCATGAGTGTGTGTTAATTTGCAATGTTCAGAGACTCAGTCATGTAATAACGGTCATTTTTTGCACATCATGTGATTTCTCCAGTCACTGTAGGGTGACAATTACTATACGCAACAGATAATTTCAACCAATCATTAATTTACTGTACAAAAATAGTTATATACGATTTTCAGATATTTTATAAAACCTAGCACTCCTCTGTAAAATAAAAATCCCTGTCATTGACAGGTATCCAAATATAGGTCTATATGCTAGATTTTGCTCTCACCAGGGGAAATACCGGATTCTAAATCCAGGTATTCACTGCAATGACACAGCAACAGTGAGAACCAAAAGTGGTTTCCCACTGTTGCTACGCAGAAATGAATTGCATTCTGCTCGGGTAGGGCTCTGGGAGAGTCTCTCCTACTGCAGGACCAGGCACGCTCCTTCCCTCTCTCTGTAGACAG
The DNA here is from genome assembly GCF_031143425.1 of Pleurodeles waltl. Classification (NCBI taxonomy): domain Eukaryota; kingdom Metazoa; phylum Chordata; class Amphibia; order Caudata; family Salamandridae; genus Pleurodeles; species Pleurodeles waltl. The sequence continues at coordinate 1,004,691,066 of NC_090449.1, read as the reverse complement.
GCAAGCAGACCCTCAGCCCCGCCACTAGAAAGTGCAGACTTCAGCAGATATCCCCATGTACCCCTCACCTCAGAGACTGGCTGTCATGCAGACAGCAGGTGTAAGAGCACGCTGCAAAATACTCTCATAAATGGCATGATAAACTTGGATTATGAACAAAGGAGGCAGGGTTGGATCTGACTTTGACAGACATTTTCCAGACAGGGGATGTGGATCTCTAAGGTTTAAGGGTCAGTTTGCACTGATTCGCTTACAAATGTGATTTTCAAGCTGCTTCTTAGACACGCAAGATGATGGCTCTCACTGCAGTTAGCAATGATGCTGCCTCCAATCAGAAGTACAGAAAACAAAGGGTGGAAGGAACTATGAGATTGCTGCACATGCCTATCATCACCTTTCCTGAAGCAATAATAATGTGAAGGCAAAAGATCTTTGTCTGTGCAAATGTGTTTTCTGTAAGGGTAGTGTGCTACCAGGTCATGCATATTCCACTCTACGCCACTCAACTCTATACCACTCCACACTAGACACTGCACTCTATGCCACTCCACACTGCACTCTGCCACTTCACTACTCCATGCCAATGCACTCTCACCCACACTACTCTAATATACACCACTGCACTCTTTGCGAATCTACGCCACATCAGTCCAATGCATGACTCTCTACCACCCCACTGTACACCAGTGCATTCTATGCCAATCAACTCTACTCTTCACTCTACTCTACTGTGCACCACTCCACTCTGTAACAATCTACTCCACGTCACTGCACTCGGTGCCATTGCACTCAGCACTACTTTACTCAAAATCAATGTACTCTACAACACTTTATGCAGTTGCCCTCTACGTCACTATTTTACACTACTGTACTTGCACTACATCACCAATCAGGACCCATCTGACCCACATCAACCACACCGCCATCATGTTTGCACTTTCCTTGATAAATGGAGACTTGTAGAAATCAAGGCTCTCCTCAAGAAGCCCACGGCCAACCTGAATCAACTGAGCAACATCCAATCAATCTCCCTTCTTCCCTATCTAGACAAAGTGATTGAGAAAGCCAGCAACAAGCAACTCACAACCCACCTCGAACTCCACCAAAGACAACACTCAATCAGGATTCAGAAAGAACCACAGCACTGAAACTGCAGTCACAGATGACATTCAAATCATCCTGGACCGAGGAGTTACAGCAATGCTCACCTTGCTTCACCTTTCTGCGGCCTTCCACACTGTCTCACATAACACCATCATCAGAAGACTCCATGAGACTGGCATACAAGGGTCCGCTCTCAAATAGATCTGTTCCTTCCTCACACGACGTATCCAAACGATCAGACTGCCAACCTTCACATCAGAGACCAAGAAATTGTTACGCGGAGCCCCATATGGATCATCCCACAGCCCCACACTTTTCAATATATACATGATAATGCTTGCTAACATCATCCTTTCACAAGACATCATGTCAGCAGTTACACTGATGACACCAAACTCATCCTCTCCCTGATGGACAACACAAGAACCATTGGAACCAACTTCACCAACTGCATGACTATGATAGCAGACTGGATGCGAATCACCTGCCTGCAGCTCAACTGTGACAAAACGGAAGTACTGGTCTTTGGCAACAAAATCGCTTCATGGAACTCCATCTGGTGGCAGTCAGTGGTAGGACCAACACCCACAGACAGAGAAAGAAATCTAGGGCTCATCTTGGATGACAAGCCCAACTGGGCGGCTCAAGTCAATGAACCGTGCACCTCTTATTTGCATATTCTGCGCATGCTGCGAAAAATCTTCAAATTGTTGCCTCCGAACACCAGACTGTCCACCCCTCAAGCACTCATCACCAGCAGGCTGGAGTCCAGCAACAATGTCTTCATTGTAATTTCCAAACAACTCCTAAACAGACTCCAGACTATCCAGAAAACCGATGCATAACTCATACTCTACCTCCCAGTGCACCCGCATCACACCGCAGCTCAGGAAGCTTCACCGGATCCCTGTTCACAAGCGCAGTCAATTCAAACTTCTCAGGCACACATACAAAGCCCCACAATAAGATGGACGGAATGCTGAACACTGTGAAACATATAACCCCCCAGTCACAGATTTGATTTAAATCCAACATTTGTTTTTGCTCACCACGCCACCCAAGTTTAGACCCTGCCATATGCAAACCAGCCTTGACTCTGCTTCCCATGGAACAGTTAATCTTAAACTGCCAGGCCAAGTTCCCCCTGGACCAGAAACAAGCATCTTAAGACCGGCGTATTACCTCTCATCAAGCCAGGCTAGTTTGAACCCAGTGGCGCAGTGAACACAGGACCCACGTTTCGGCATAGCCTTCCCACTTAGGGCAACTACAGTAACAAAATGATTATGGACGGAATGCTGAATATTGTCAAACATTCACCCCCTTTCACAGATCTGGATTAAAGCCATAATTTATTTGCTCAATATGCCACCCCAGATTTAACCCTGCCATTTGCAAATCAGTCTTGACCCTGCTCTCTATGGGAACAGTCCATATGCACTAGTCACATACAAAGCCCTACACAACACAGAACCAGAATACCTGAACAGCCGCATACACTTTCACGAACCACCCAGACACCTAGGCTCTCTGCCTCACTTTCACACACTTTACTGAAAACCAATGAACTGTATGTCACAGCACTCTACACCGACTAGTCTGCACCAATGTCTCCTACATCACTATAGTCTACTCTGTAACACTACCCCACTGCATGCAAAGTGTCTCTATTCTACTCTACTGCCCTCTGCGACACTGTACTCTACAGCACTGCACGCTATGCCACTCGACACCTTTTTGCTATCACTGCACTCTATGAGATTCTATTCTACTCTGTGCCACTGCACTCTTCAGCACTCTGCAAGACTGTACTCTAGGCCACTGCTCGCTACACCACTCTACATCATTGCATTCTGTCTCTGCACCCTACACACTCCATTCTAACTCTGCACCCTTCTTCTCTACATCACTACTCATTGCTCTCTGCGCCACTGTCCTCGGCACCACTCAACGACAATGCACTCTGCATCCCTTCAGACCACTCGAGTCTATTCCACACCACTCCACTGTACTGTACTGTACCCTGAACCACTCCACTGCAATATACTCTGCGCTACTGCAAAGTACTCTACATCACTGCACTCTACACCATTTTACACAAAATCAATGCACTCTACGCCACTGCATTCTATCACAATGTACTCTGCACCAATGTACTTTATGCCACTTCACTCTATGCCACTCTACAACACTACACTCTGATACTCCACCCTAGGACACTTTACTCCATTAAACTCTACCTTCCCTCTATGCCACTCCAAGCCACTTTACTCCACTCTATTCTCTGACACTACTTCACTCCACTCTATGACACTACTCAACTCTACGCCTTTCCTCTCTACTCCCTCTACAACACTCCATGACACTCCAAACTACTCTCCATTACCCCACTAACTTTCAGCCATGCTGAACAGCAGCCACGCCGGTGCACACCATGGCTAAAACATAATGGTAAAGCCAATAGTTCTTGCCTAGACAAGACCTACTGTCTTTGCCAATGCTTGGTCAATACCGGCATGATAATAGAATGCGACCAAGAAGAGGGCATTTAAGGCGTTTGTGATTAGATGGGCCCATGCGTTGTGTAAGTCCATCATTATACCGTCAAGTCCAGGGGCTTTAAAACGATATTGATAATTGCTTCAAAGAGATCCACATATATAAAAACAAAGCTGCTATCCATGGCAAACAGGTCAAGATATGGCCATGGGTACAATAGGAAGAATAGCTGTAAATGAGAAACCCGATGATTAGGAAAGATTTGGACATTAATGAAGAGTTAGAAGCGTGGCAAAAAGAGCTATTAAACACCTTCCAAAACAAAGACAACTTTTTTGTGACCGAAATCTATAGACAAAACATTAATATTTTACTAACTACTGCAAGGTAGTGGTAATCTATTTGCAAATGGGATACGGTCCCAAATAGATCCCTTACCCCTTTGTGAATGCTGACAAAAATGGTTTTTAAGGCTCGCCACGTACCACTGCCTAATCTTAGAAAAAAATGTCAGCTGAACGTTTATGAATGTATTTATTTTTTACACATACCACTTTCCTGTAAGGAATAGCAGCTGCATTAAAAAATGCTTTATTTAAAATCAGCAATCAAGACATGGCGGCCTGTTGACCCAGCTGGCAACCATCCCGGAGATAGCAGAGAATCATAGTGGATCACATTTTGCGTGCTACCTCATTAATATTCATGAGGTGGGTCAAACTGTGACCCACTATGGTTCGTTTTTTTTTTACAAAAAACCTATTGCTACACAGACTAGTTCGCAAAATAACACATTGGTCGCGGGAATACTGGTTGCTAACTGCAACTAATATTTTGCCCAAGTTTGCAAAAAGTATTTTGCAACCAGTGTTTAGAACATCTGGCCCAAAATTCAGTATTTTTAGTAAATTCGTAGGAAAACCAGAGGGATCAACCATGTTCTATTTCAATCTGAACTTTAAACCACAATCCATGACAGTTTCATCACTTGATCTTGCTCTTGGATACAGAGCCTCGAGCAAGAAGTAACTGGCATAAAACAAAAACAAAAAAATACATAAGAGGTTATGATCACTAATACCGAATTTCAAAAATGAATTATCAGCAATACAATCGGCCGAGTCCCTGGAAACAAAAGTAAAACCAGCAGATCAACCCACACCAATAAACGTAGGTAGGATTTTAAAGCAATAGTAGTGAGACTCATCAACATGCATTACATTTCAATCCTGAATTAATACCTCTTCCTGATAATCTGGGTTCAGATGGAGGAAAGGAAAAATAACACCCAGGGGAAAAGGATTTTGCTGGGATAGGTCTGGACCAGTTTTAACATTCAAATCACCACCAAGAATTAGTGAACTATGGCTCAATGCACCAGACATATTAGGGGTTTAACTAACATTTTAAGAAATAGAAAATTGATATTGGTGAGATCGCTGTAGGAAACGTTATTGTAAAAGTTGACAAGGAACAGATAAGGGCCGCTATTCCATACAATTCTTAACAACTGAACACTTGGACTGCCACAATGAATGGTAAGCACTTTGTAGTCTAATGAGACCGAAACCCGAAACAATAACGCCCCTCCCCCAGCTCTGCCCGAGGAAGAAAAATAGTGGGAACAACAAAAATGAAAAAATAAATCGCAAAATATTTCAGAGATGGGCCATGTTTCTTGAAATAAAACAATATCAGATTGTTTAAAGTTTTACATGGTTATTTCATGATTTCTACGCCTCAGAGAATCACACAAAGAGCTTATTATCCATCCAATGATTTTTTTGTGTGATCAATGTAAAAGCACAATGCCCTTTTGGGTCCAACCAATTGAGTTTCTCTTCCTCTTTCAAGGGGTGAGGAAGAGCAGAGAACTTGAGGGCAATGCATTGCCCAACATAATGTGTGACAACTTTTGTCAAGAATGCCGCCCGGTCAATGACACCAACTTGTTTGGGGAAAAAGTGGTGATCAAACTGGCTCAACTGATCCTTTGCATCTGAAAGCTCTGGCTTCAGAGGCTACGAGAACATATGAGCAGCTTGAATATTTTTTCACTATTCCTGTGAGCAGATTATACAGACCCTTTTCACTGTTCACCTCCAAAGCCTTCCATTGTATAATTATCTGTGGAAGAGAGGTTGATGCTCCATTTTATCCAGATGAAGACCCTTATTGCCTTTGTTGGATGGGTTGAAACATTGACAAATTAACTTGTTGACTGAAATTAAGCGTAGTGTCAAAAAAACTGAACTGTAATCTTGAGGCCTTAGTGGTGAATTATTGCACTTTTCCATCAACAGTGCTATTGGATAGCTTTTTTTTTTTTTTTTTTTTAAAGAAACACTTGTGCATTTTTTTGCACTTTTGTTACTTACCACTTTCATTGTGCTGTCCTTTGGACCATCTACTATACAGTTTCTTGCACATGTGAGACAATCACGCAGTAATTAAAAATGTTTTTTTACTTGACTGAAATGTATCCGTTGCTTTTGCCATAGAAGCTTAGGCAAAAACCGCTTCCCCCAAGGGAACTATTGCTGCTCCATGAATATATACCCAGGAATACTGAGTTGCCACATAATTTATGTTTGACCCTCATCAGAGACTAAACCAAAAAGCTGTTGTAACACCAAATGCCACCTCTATGATAGGGGCAGCGTTCTTAGTCTAACTGTATTGGGCCAGGTGAGTGAAACTCAATTCAGGTCACAACTTTAGACAAGGCCACACTGAGCTTGAGTCGGATACAAGTATAGGAAGAGGATCAGACTCTTGTACCATCAACTACAAAGGGACTGGCCCAGATTGCACCACTGGAATTGGATTCAGCACCAAAGTCAATGCAGAACCCTAAGGGGGTTCAAAAGGTACAGGCGGCACAGAGAATGGAATCCCCCAGCATTCATCTGACTGGAGGCCCATGCACGTCCTTGGGGCCCAAAAGGCACACCAGAGGGAACTGGAGGAGTATCAAAGACGTGCAACATGGCCTCCCTGAAGTCCTTGTCCAGTCACATCATCGCTGATGACCCGAGAAACTCAAGGTGCCCAGGACCAATTGCCTAACTGGCTCCTTGGCGGAACAGGAGCGAGAATGAGTGGCATGAGTGGCAGGCTGACGTTCCTGCAACTTCCCTCGACAGAGAGTGAGAGTTGCATAGTGCGGATGAGTCCAGCTTGGACTTCTTGTGTTTCCGCTCCCAAAACCCTCACTGCAAAGAGGACCTGTCGCAGGAGTGACCTTTACCTCGAGCTGAAGCTGGGCTTGCCAGTTTTTATCTGGTGTAAGGCGAAATACAGCTTTGCTTCACAGTCCCAGATTGCCTACAGGTTCATGAGAGAACATTTCTCACATGAATTTGAGTCATGCCCGAACCCCAACACCAGGCACATCTCATGAGGGTAAGTCACAAGCAATTATCGGAGACAGTCAGAGCAGGGTTTAAATCATGCAGTTTTTGGAGGGGTGAAAAGAGCCAAATGTACTTTTATGTAGCGTAACCAAAACACAGATTTGGTGTATTATCTCTTCTTGGACTCACCTGTTTATGCAGATATCATACGCAAAACATCTTGCACTTGAAGGTAAATGATGAACAAGTGGAAGGACATTTCGACTCCTGCAGAATGTTTAAGTACTCTTCTTGTAAGTCATAGGATGGGTATTAAAGGCACTCAGGAGCCAGACAGTCAAGTGCAGTAATTTCAGGCTAGGTGCAGGATGTTGTGAGACATGGTGGTACAAATGTCTAGCTTGTGCAGGAACCTTGTCTAGCCTGCACGGAAGCATCCAGGGAGCTTGCAATGACAGGTGGAATAGTTCTGCATACCACTAATTTCTATGTCATTCTGGAGTTATCAAATCCTGCACTGTATCATCCTGGCAATCACCTTAGAAAGTAATGAGATCAGAAGGGAAGCATAGGTGTATGTCTTTGACCCATCCATTCAAATTGCAAAAAACATGGCTCTAGACCTTGTTGTCTAAGAAAAGGCATTTCATGTTTTTCGCCGTGGCAGAGGAGTATATTAGGCATGAAAATTAGTTTGCAAACTGGTGTAATTAAGCATCCGCTCAAGGTCTTCTAGGATGTGTGGTCAGATTATCGGCTTTGCAGTTCTGGAGGTTATCAGAGAAGTACAATCAGATGGAAAACATTTTTCCTAAGAAAACAGTTCCTTGCCAAGAAATTTTCCTCCCTCCCACATCTGTTTGCGGATATGAACAAGTTACTTATCAGTAACGCTCTTTCTGTTAGAGACTACCTAGCCACCTACCAGCATACAGAGGTACTGCTCAAAGGTTTCCAGGTCCAGTCTGACACCTGGGGGATACTGAAAAGTGCGGGATCTGTGCCTAAAAGGCTCTCAGAAAAGGCATCCTTTTTGTATTGCATATTTGTAGGAGGATAAACAATGCTGTAATCTCCCACTAAAACAATATCACAGTTGTGTGGCCTGCCCTAACTATCAATGTGTTGATACAGTACAGTATTTCTTCTGGGAAGCATCTGCCTCGAGAAAAGATTACCCATATATACTCCATGACTTTCCACTGATGTAGCTGTTATTATTATTATTACTATAGTATGATTCCGGAAATAGATCTCCCTGGAGTACATTGAAATATTGTGTACCACAATGAAATAAATTGAATGATGCTGCAGGACATTCAAATGTTTCCCTCCCTGTATCAAACCTTCTGGGACAACTAATGCCATAGTCACTCCTGAAATGGCCGTTCACTTGGGACTAGGAAGGGGCAACAAGTCTGGGAGGAATCAAACTTGCATGACCGATGGAACAGGACTTGTATTCAGAGAATAAACATTCAAAAGTATAGATGACAGCCTTTCTTCTAAAGCATACAGCTTTGCCTGATTTGGTTCTACTATGGCTCTTGGTACAGTATACTTAAACTCAAAGTATGACTCTAGTTAATTGACCAGCAGATCTAAGTCCATAAGAAGATCCAGAGTTGTCATTTCCTGTTGAGACAGCGCAGCAGAAATACCTTTGACTAGCATATTTGGTGCAAATTTAAGACCATACAAGACAGCCATAACTAGCAGTGGGAGGTTTCAACAGATAATCTGCGAAATTCCTTATGGTTCTTGAAAACTGGAATTTGGGAATAAGTACCTCGTAAATCTTTCATTGCCACCCAGTACCCTCAGGAAGGAAATTTGATGGTGAGAAAATCTTGAGTGTGGCAATAAGCTACAAGCTTTTTTTGTCTTTATAAAGATGTAATAGGAACCCTTGCTCTTCTCACCACCTTCTTGCAGAGACTAATTGCTACCTCCTGAACCAATGGCTTTAGATGTAGGCCTCAAACCATTTCGAGGTATGAAGGGTGGAGAAGAATGGATTTTGAATCCATTTTTGACAATACTTAGAACCCACACTGATTTTGTTATTCTATACCACAGGGTAGCTGGTTGGAAATAAACCCACATCAGGTGCTGCAAGGAAATAGCAGAGTAAAAGTTATTTTTGTTGGAGCTGGAAGTCTTAGCCAGCATTGTGAAAAACTGTTGAGAGCACTTTCCCCTCTGGTTCTTCTATTTTTGAAAACTGAATTTCTACAGACGCGGTTGTTAGCGCTGCAGTTTTTGCAGTCTCTTCATAAAGGGTTTTTGGGTGTATGGTTGACCTTTACCATAGCCCCCCCCCCCCATATTACATTGGGGATATAGTTTATTTTTTCAAGATAGTTGAATTTTGTGTCACAGATTCTATTATTATCCAATGAACCTCTTCACGCTCACTGGTACCAAACCGGAGGTGGGGGGAGGCCACATATAGAATTTTTAGTTGCTCTTCAGGGTCAGTGAGGTGTGTCTCAGCCATGAGGTATGTCTCACTGAAAGCCCATGACAGATTTAAGAACAAGGTAGATAAGCAGAGTCCTTGACTCTACTGATACACTCGTCCAACATTATCAGAAAAAAATAAAAAAAAGGGTGTGCTAACCGCAAAGAACGGTAGCAAACGAAGTCTTGGGCATACAAAAGTATTTTTCTTACCAAGTCTGATATCCTTTGCAGTCATGTCACTGGGGAGAATCTTGTGAATAAGCATGAAGAGAAGGTAAATAGTGACTATGGACACTGACTCTGGCAAATCCCAAAGTCTCCTCCTCCTTCACAGAACTCTATAACAAAACCCAGACAGGAGAGGAGTCGACCGGGCATTATACTAATCTCTGCTTGATTGTTAGCACAAGCCCCTCACTTCTCTCCTTAGGGGCCCAACTGCACTCCCCCTTCACAATCTAATGAGTTCTGGCCAGGCCTCTCCGCACCATAACTCAAGTTCATGCTCCCGGCTGACCAGAGTTTCTCATTGTACTGGTTTGTGGGCGATGGCTTCCTCTATGTGTCTCAACATCAGACTGAAGAGGCGTAAGACATTATCAGGCTCACCGGCATCATTGCTACACCAACTAGTTTTTCCTTTTCTTTGTTAAAGTATGACAAGAGGTTTTCAAGGCTCAAAGCTTCCAAATGTTAAGTTTCCCAAACAGCCCTGCAAAAGAGAATGGTAGCTACAACAAATAACATACACGTCTTACCTCTTCCAGACTGAAAAGAACACCACCAATAGGTGCTCCAAAAGCCACAGACACACCAGCTGCAGCAGCTGCAGACAATACCTAATAGAAATGTGTAAAAATTCATTATGAGAATACTTTTCATATATATTACATGAATAGGATATTATATTTCAAATACATTTAATGAAACGGTTTGAAATCCTTCCATTCACAGAATGATGGCGCATCAATGATAGCAATCCCTACACTACAGACTGTGCATTTATTGTATTGTAATCCTATTTATATAGCGCTTACTACCCCTGACGAGGCGTCGAAGCGCTTTTCGGTGAGTAGCACGCTACTCTGGAACCCAACAAGAATAAGTGATGGATTAGTATCGGGAAATAATGAGTACAGTTTTAGTATTATTAGGAGTTAATTTGAGCCGCGGATATGAGAGTTTGTTAGTTAGACTGACTGGAGAATTGGAGGGGTGGAGGAGGAAAGAAATCCAGAAGTGTTAATTGGGAGTATATCCTTAATTTACTCAACCCAAAGGCTTGGGATGAGTAAAGGGGGGTGGAGGAGATAAGAGTTTGTGGAAGGGTTAGGGACAGCATAGTAGCAGGGTGAGATAAATGCGGGAGAATTTAGTAGGGTTGTGTTGGAGGTCACGGTAGTAGAGTGAGGTTTGGTGAGTTAGATGTGGAAGCGGAGGGAAGGGCTTAGGCAGAGTTATTTAGGAGATGAAAGTAGTAGAAAGGATTTGGGATGAGTCAGAGTGAGAATGGAGAATAGTTTGATAGAGACATGACATATTATGATGGGTAGATAAGTGTGATAAGATGAGAGCAGGAATTCACAGATATCTAGTATAACAACCCACCCAGGAGCCATGCAATGACCCACGAACATGCCAAGCACTGAAACAACATATACACATACAATACATAATTAGAACCATGGGTAAAATATACTTAGTCAAACAGGTTTAAAGTGTGTGTGTATTTTATTGTTATGACAGTAGCGATACATATTTTCTAAAGAAACTATAAATAACTAGAAATATACACATAATCTGATTTTTTTTAATCAACATAGGCATATGCAGTTCATAGTTGTTTGAATATGGTGGTTATGAAGGAACTCATTATTTTACTCTAGCTTCCACATCAAGACTAGTTTTATTAAGAATGTAATTTAACACATGGACTGCAATACCTTATAATGTGACAGTGAAACAGATACTTGCTACTAGTGTGAATGTATTAATCCAAAAGTCACTACTGCGAGATGGCATATGGATATGTCTTTAACTGCTGGATAGGGTGATTAGAATCCAGGTATGTTTATGACAAGGCGTCCAGCACATAATACTGCATATTTTCAGAAACCCAAAACACCAAACCTGCACCCAAAAACATATATGGTTTCAGGCAGAGTTTCTGTGAACCTAGCACAGGATTATGGTCTGAAAACTATTATGTGGATGATAAATTCTGAAGACCTAGTATATGATGTTCTTCTTTCAAATCTAAAGCAAACCTTGTATCCTAGCATGTACATCCTCTACTTAAACAATCTAGGTCTTTAACAAATTAGAAATGATAGTGTGGTCAATACTGCTAGAGCGCAATCTGATTTTCTTTATCCCCTACTTTTAGAATTTGGAAGGTTGTATGAACTGGTTAGAGCGGTTTTGCAGCATGGAACAAACAATGCAAAATGTGTGGCAGAACACAGAGTTGAATGGATTTCCACATTCACTTGTGACTAATCTCCAAGTATTTAAAAACGGACTGCCCTAGAACCTTAGGTCCCAGGGAAATACACCAGTGCAAACAGTCTCCTGGTGACCAGGTTCGCCACCACTGGTGCATTCTGCCACTCTAAATGATGAAGTCTTCGGTGAAATGTGGCACCTGATGCATTTGGGTGAACACTTGGCATTTTGGGGAACAGCACTCCTGCACTGGAGAGCATATGTATACCCACCAGGAATACTAGTGTGACAGCAACAGATCTGTTGTTCCTCTTTGTCATGAACTGGCCATCATATTCAACGGTTCTAGAGGGATGTGAAGATTTACTCCAAGCACTGAAAGGATGATTGCACTGTGGTTCCCCTTTTAAGTCTGGCTCTCTTGACAGTAAACCTCTTATAATGGTCAGCTGAGTAGTTTTAGGATTATCCAAATGAAACCTAAACTACCTTGTAGGACAGTAACAAAAATTAAAGCATGTTATGTACTCATTAGTACATCACCAACCTCTATAGTAATGCAAAATTAGCTCAGTCAAAGTAAACTGATAGGATGTTGGTAAACAACGGTAGTTCTAGCTAAGTCAAGTTCATAAAACCGAGACAGTGGGTGTGTATGCATGCCTGCATTTGGTAACATTAAGGAGACACGTGCCAGCGCCGTATCCACCTACATGCTGCCGACTGTACGCTATTTACTTTGAGTTCACTAGGCATCATTTTAGTTAACACTAAGCAGAGGGCAAGAAAACTTAAACAATGAAATCGGACCAGTCTCCTGAACACAACTCAGCAAAACAAACAGCATTCATTGTATATCACAAGAAAGCGTTATATGTATTTGTATAGCATTAACCTAGCCAAAGGCAGCCGATCACTGTTCAGGCTCAAGGACAAAGATACAGTCAATCAGTGATTGGAGGGTAGGCTGGTCCTGAGAATGGAAGTGTGTGTTTACTGCATTGTGATGTAGTGTTTCATTTTTGTTACTACATTTGGTTGTGTAGAGAAAAAAGTAAAGATGATTAATGTAGAACTGCAGACCTCTAAAGAAATAAACAGAGGAGTCTAATCAGCTGGATCTTGTAATTAAAGTGAATACTTCGGTATCATCTGTCATTGGCTGAGGAACTATTTTGTTCCTAAATCAGAGTGCAGAACAGGTGTGTTCAATGAGAAAGCTTTATAGAGGTTACCCTCTACAAGTAAGTGACCCTCCAACTGTCACTGCCGATTCATACAGCACACACCATTGGTGGTTCTTTGGGCAATGGGTATTGCTAACTCCAACCTCAACCGAAGGATTAAAGGCCTTATTGGCTGCACCAGGATCAAAACTTGTTACCTTTAATAAGTGCAGGGTGTGCTAAACACACCGAGCTCTCCGACTGAACATCAGTACAATAAAACAGGCAGATCAAAGAGCAGCTCCTCAATGGTGCTGACCATAAACTATTCAGGTCCCTCTGACAAACAGCAAGCTCTATCAGCCTTACATGATTATTTATACATTGATTTTACCTCTCTACGCTTGGCTTCATTCTTGCGGTACTTGGTGAAGAGGTGGCATAGAATGTTTCCACAGCAACAAGCAACATGCACAAGTGGGCCCTCTTTGCCCAAGCTAAGACCAGATGAAACTGCAAGCACCAGAGTGACGGTCTTGATTATCAGAGTCCATTTTCCTAAATAGCCTCGAATGATGAAACCGCTTAAGATGGTTTTGATCTGGAAGGAGTTTAAATAAAAGTTAGATTCTGTAGATATAGGCTGCTCAGCCTAAGGTCATATATTTATTTTTATGCTTAGGAGACAGGTTTCAGATACATACAAAGATTGTGGAGGACAGTGACAAATACTGGTCAGAGTAGGATAATGTAGACGTTGTGCAGGAAAACGACAATTTGAATATAAAACCACTGGTAGGTTCACTACACATAAATTGGCTGAAAAAGCAGCCAATTTTACTCACCTCTGGAATTCCAGAGCCACATGCATATGGAGCAAACCACCGTACAAGGGACACCGCCAGTAAGGAAAACATCACAGCCCACAGCACATAAATAAAGTAGTTAAATATGTATGGAAATGCTCCCTAAATAAAAAAACAACATAGAAATAAATTAAAAATATGAACTTTTGCTTTGACTGTATTATGTATTTTCTCAAAATAGCTAGCTTCACTCAGTCTAATGTGCTTCATTATTTATAATCTTAAGAAGCACCTGCACAGAAAAACATACTATTAAGACTGTTCCCAAATAGCCCTTCTATCCAGGCTTAAATTTCAATGAGAACAATTGATGCATATTCCTACTTGCAATTCTAACAGAATTAGAAAACAAAATCCTACCGGGTTTGTTCCATCTGCAAGCACATCTCATGTGCTAAAGCATATTAACAATTATAGTTATGTTCCTATGCAACTATCTCACCCACATAGTTAGACATTTCCCTTCATAAGCACATAAATTCACCTCAGTCTGACCAATAACAAGCTGAGACCAACTCCTCCACTCAGAGCAGTTATTCCGGTCTTCGTACGTTGTGTCACTGGAAATCCAACAGCAGTGCTCACGGTTAAACCAAAAACCGATTAGACAAACTCCCTCTTTCAGATCAGTCATCCAATGTGCTGAAATGTCAATCAGGCCTGCCAAAGCTCCTAGTATAAAAAAAAAAAAAAGAGAGCTATTGATATATCAATCATAAAATGGGAATTAAATAAAACAAATGTCTAACTCTGGCAATCTTTTTCAATTAAAAATGTGCTTAAGTCTTAAGGGCTATGACAAACCAGTCACATGGGAGACAAAGGACTCATTAGTAGCTGCCAGGACATACTCAAGAAACTACAACCATCATGATTTCTAAGAAGAGACTTTTTGAAGACCTTTAGGGCAAACAATTGAAGGTGCCATAGATAAAAAGCACACATTTGGGCTTGAATGTTCTAAATCTGCTTAAGTGTTTTAGTTTTAAGACAACACTACTGCTACCAAGACTAGACCAGGGATAGTGGACTTAGGAGTAACAACTAACAGGTTTTTGAGTTTTGGGATGCACACTGACTGAAGCCAGACCCTGTATGCCTTCTTAAAGGTTGGTTACTGAAACAAGCCTAAGCACATGATGGGTGATCCTATAATAAAGATTTTTTTCTTGGCTATGGTCTAGAGGTTGAAGGCAAATGTGAGGAATGTATCCAGCAATATGGTACCATATTTATGCAGACAGATCACCACTGTGATTAACGAAAAATTCAACTATGTTCATACTACTAGCTCTACGGGACTACTAGAGCGAACCCCAATGGTGCCCCTATCCATCTATTCTGCTGCTACCATTGATTTCCAGCGGGAAAATGTCATTAACAACAGTGAATAGGAGGGCCTTGGAGATGCTCACTACACAAGCCAACAAAAAGATATATCTTTCTGGCCATTTTGCACCCAGTCATGAAAGATACGTATAAGTGCAATTTAGGGAGGTGGCGTGCCCAATGGGAGTCTTGGCATGTAAGAGCTATTGTTAGAAATGGGGCCTCTAGTTTGCAGAGGTATACACCCTTGTCCAAATAGGGACCGCAATCCTAGTCAGGGTAAGTCATACACAATCCAAATTATCCTGTGCCCACACTGGTAGCTTGGCACTGAGCAGTCAGGTTTAACTTAGAAGGCAATGTGTAAAGTATTTGTGCAATAAATCATAGAGTAACACAGTGAAAACACCACAAAAATGCATTCCATGGGTTTTGAAAAATAGATATTTATCTGAATAAAATAAGGTCATAACGACAAAGATCTAATAAACACAAGTTGAAATATCATTTTTAAAAGGTTTAAAAGAGTCATAATCCGTAGAAATAAACAGTTGTATAAGGGACTATGCAGGGAAAATCCTTGATGCGCTGGAAGAAGGCATAGGTGCTGCCTCAATCCGATAGGCGATGCATTGAATTTTCTGTTGCAGTGCAGGTGCTGCGTAGAATTTCCAGACGGGGCTGCATAGAATTTCCAGGCGGGGCTGCGTCGTTCTGGTCGGTCATTGAATTTCTTGGCCGCAATGCAAGCTTTGGGTCCATTTTGGCAGGCGGTGCGTCGATTTTTGATGCACAAGGAGTTTCCTGAAGGGATTAATTCTTTTTGGCACGAAGACTTCCGAAAACAGGAGGCAAGCTCAATCCAAGCCCTTGAGAGCACTTATGGTTAAGGTAGAGTCTCTCTCAGCAAAAGCAGAGGCCAGCAGAGCAGCAGGGCATCAGTCCTTCTCAACAAAGCAGTCCAGATAAGTTTTTTGGGCAGCCAGGCAGCTCCTCTGACAGGGTGTAGGTCCAGAAGTGTCCGAGTTGGTGGGGTCAGAGACCCACTTTACATACTTAAAATGCCTTTGAAGTGGGGGAGACTTCAAAGAGTGGTTGTGAAGTGCACAAGTTCCTCTTTCAGTCCAGTCCTGTCTGCCAGGGTCCGAGTGGGGAGTTAGTCTATTGTGTGAGGGCAGGGCACTGGCCTTTGAAATGTAAGTGTTAGGCCCTCCACCCTTCCAGCCCAGGACGACCCTTTCAGTATGCAGATAAATGCAGATGTGACTGAGTGCCCTGTGTTTGTGGTTCTCTGGGTGAAATGCACAAGGGAGCTGTCTCAGACCAGACGTTGATTGGAGACGGGCTGTAAGGCACAGATGGTTTTAAGTTCAGAGAATTGCTCACTTTCTAAAAGTGTCAATTCTGAAATAGTAATATTAAATCCAACCTCACCAATAAGCAGGATTTTCTATTACCATTCTGGCCATAATAAATATGGCCTGGTTACCCCTTTCAGGTCAGAATCTACCACTCAAAAGTACAGTAGTGCAGCCCTAACGCTAGTCTATGAAAGAAGTAGGCCTTTAAATTTAGGAGTTTTCCACTACCAGGACATATAAAACACTATGTACAGGCCCTACCTTTTACCTAAATAGCACTCTGCCCTATGGGTTACCTAGGGCCTACCTTATGGGTGACATATGTAGAAAAAGAGGAGCTTAAGGCTTAGCAATTACTTTTAAATGCCAAGTCGAAGTGGTAGTGAAACATCACACACAGGCATTGCAATGGCAGGCCTGAGACATGATTAAGGGGCTACTTATGTGGGTGGCACCATCAGTGCTGCAGGCCCACTAGTAGCATTTGATTTACAGGCCCTGGGCACATATAGTGCACTTCACTAGGGACTTCAAACATGCAAATTGGGAATTAACCAATGTTACCATGTTTAAGGGAGAGAGCATATGCATTTTAGCAGTGGTAAAGTGTGCAGAGTCCTAAAACCAGCAAAAACAGTGTCAGAAAAGTGGAGGGAGGCAGGCAAAAAGTTGGGGGATGACCACTCTAAGGCTGTCCGGTCCAACAGTTATGTTGGGAAATTAGGTGAACATTGTTATTCCTGACAATGTCTTCTCAGGCGCAATGACTGAGACGGCACAACTATAGAAATATTGTCTATGACTTGCCTAAACATGCACTCGGAAGGAGAAGGAGAGTCAAGTATTAGGGTTTTCCAATTTTCCTTTTCTGCTAACTTGTAAGAGGTGGATTTCTGGATGATAGAGGGGTGACCCCTTTGCAGTAGCACCAGATACTGTACGTGCCCTAAAACTAATACAAACCATATTTAAAAAAAAACACAATTTGTACTTCCTCTCCGAGAATACGTTTAGCTAATCCTGCTTTGTAAAACATATTTTTTATTACTAGCTCTAAGTGACTATGGTGTGCTTCAAGGAAAACTATACACTGATTACTTATTAATAATCATCCTTACTCTAAGCCCCTATACTAGTCCTTGGAATTAATTGTGAAGTAAATCCACTCAGGAAACGAATTGAGAACATGCTGTAAATTCATATCTGGGTGCTATAAATAGACTTTGCAATCTCAGAATCCTTGTGTCATACTCAAGCAAGAGAAAAGCAAGAAGGCGAGGGAGAGATGGGTGGGTCATAATGACTGGTATGAGTACTCTTAGGACTAAGATTAATGAAGATTAGCAGTAAGTAATTGGGAGGTGCCTCTATGTCCTTATCTCAGTCGTCACCTGTGAGGAACACTCCAAGACCGGAGTTTGGCTTTAACCGAGCAAAAAAAACAAACTACCAACAGAGTTCAGTGCAACACTCAGTGACTCAATAAAGATCTTTGGACTTTACAGCAGAATGCCCACTAATCCCAACTCCATAGTTCTTTTAATCACAGACAGTCCTTTTAAGTCTGTAATGATGGACAAAGTTATTTGGAGATGCCCCGATACCTGCTCTACATATTCTGACAAAACAAATGCTGGTAGCCTTCTAGTGGACTGTCCTTGAATCTCACCTCGAAAGGGCAAATCAAATAAGGAATAAGCCAGGGTTACTGTGGGGAGTATTCATCTACTGACTGACCCAGATGAGCCTCTCTCCTTGCCCAGCAGCATCACAAAGGGCAAATGGTCAGTGTTCATGAAAGATCTAGATGACAGAATAGCTCTTCAGCAGACTGGGGAGTACAATAATACCTGGAAGATTACCTATTGTGCACTATTTAATGGAGTGTGATTTTTTCTAAGAAAATTTGGATCTGGCAGAAAAATCATCTTATCCAACAAAGACAAAAGTCCTCCATAACTAAGCTTGAAGTCACCACCACCATGAAAATTAACTTATTTGTCAAGAATTTAATATCAACAGAATCCAGAGGTTCAAATGCAAGTTTCAGTAAGCCTGTACAACCAAGGGTAAATGTCATGGATGGGATAAAGGTCGAAACACAAGAAGAGACAAAGAAACACTCTCAAACACAATGCCAAAACCTGACCAAGTTTGGAAAGCATTTCAAGGCTCTGAACACTGCTGTCAACTCTCTCCCACTGGAAGAAGAAAGTCCTTCATTCAGGGGCCTACAGTTACTTCAACATAATCCCTTCAAATGAATCTGTATCTATTGGTACCATTAGAGGATTCCCTTCAGTAAAGGTGTCTATTTGATTGCTTTTTCTGGCAGTTGCAAAGCTATCTTACAAACCTCTTGAAACACGGATTTTTCTCAGACTTCCAGAAAGTAGTGGATTCGGCCTACAACTGGAAAACCTAGACCTTCTTCAGCATAGTCAGACAATGTTCTGTTTTTGTTGGCTTTGTGTAGTAAAACCTTTTCTGTGTCTGTGGTACTGGGACAATTGTTATTGTTTGAGAGTTGTCACAAATATAACCATTCTTGGGCTGCATTATGGAAAGTGCCCCGGGGGCACAACGGGCATGTGCACCTGCTTTGGTGCCACCAGAGGACTTTGGTATTACAGAAATGGTTGCAGTGCTTGTGCAGCCATTTCTGTAATATAGATAGTAAGGCGCACATATAGCACCTTCGCTATCACCAAAAGATGCTCCCTCATTTGCATGTGGGCGTGGCCGTGTGCAAATAAGGGAATGCCTTTGACTCTGCGCCATATTATAGATGAAGGCGCAGAAGCAAAGAAGCTCTGAGGAGGCGCACAAACAGTGCTCACTTGAAACTCAATTGAATCTGCTGCCCGGGGGCAGCGCAACTTTATGGCTTCCCTGAGGGCACTGCATTCAATATAGTATAGTACACTCTCCTTGTTTGTGCCAGAAAAGCCTTTTGAAAGTGTGCTGGGTGCAAAGAAGGAAAGATGCACCTCATTCTGTAATACAGCGTCTTGTGTACTTGCTGCTAATGATTTGTACTGTTGCTGGTTTCTGAATCAAGAGTAATGTTTATTTTCTTTAAAAGACAAGGCTTCCAATTGTGGACAAAAGAGAAACTCTCTGAAAAGGCATATGAGTAGCCACATATTTCTGTGGAGGATGCGCATTATCAAATGGAGGACTCAACTCTCTTAATGTCATTACGGATCAAATCGAGATTATGCCATTTTCCACCCAGACCTCTATATGCTCAACCTCCAGGTGACTTATCTAGCTCTTCCTTTTTTTTTGGGGGGGGGAAAATCAATGTTTCCGCACTCATATCCTAGCTTTATACTTGTTAATCGCTTGCTCTACAAAACAAACACATAACGTGCCACTCTTTCAAAAAAGCACTTTCAAGCTGAAAGTACTGCTCTGTCTGCCAGAAGGGATGCTCCCCAACATCAAAAGGAGCCTTGGATAAAAATCCAACACTCCATTCCCCCCAGAACTGCAGAGAATTATGTTCCTACCTCAATTGGTTTGAGGAGATTTTTAAATCTGAAATTAATGATTGAAACATCCTTTAGAACCAAACAGACCAGGAATAGGCCTTCTTTAATATGAGCCAACCTTCTTATCTACAGAGTCTTTACGACAACATCACCTGACAAAGAGGTTTTGTCATCGGGTTCAAAGCCAGTCGGAGTAGCAGATAGATTTGCATCTGTGTCATTTAAGGGACATAAATTAGCCTGTTTGGTGGGAGGGGGTAGAGAGGATGCAACAGAACGTCACAGCAACTGAGCTCCCGTCCGGCGATCCCCCACTTGCCACCATCATTTAACTATCAACGGCCTGGGGGCCACCTACTGATACCTAGAGGCCCCCCAGGACAGCTGCATTCGGTGATCTGCGCTTGGTCCCCGTGTAGATGGGAGTTGGATGACTTAGGCTGACCGAGGGGCCGAGTGTACTGGTGCTGCCAGGATGGCGACCGCATGCGACTGAGCCTGGTGTGGTGAGTCGCATGCTCTCCCGCCAGAGGAGAGGTGCAGCCCCCCCCGACTGATCCCATATTTGACCCAGGAAGACTGTGGTCGGCCCAGTCACAGCATGGATGAAAAAGCGCTTCGGTGAGTGCTGAGAGGGCGGCGACTAGGCTTGCGGAATTTGCCCCGGGGAAGAGCTGTGAACCCGGGGCAGAAATTCTCATTTGCTGGGGAGTGGAACTCTCCGAAGGCCTGCTGGGAGGGCTCCTTGAGGAGAAACTTCCATTCTTGCACTGAAAGCTGGGTGGCAGTGAAGAGATCCAGTGATGAGTCCGCCTGAAGCTACCCAGGAACATTCCAGAGGGTGGGTGACTGATGCAGACTGAGACCCAAATCTTGTTCTACAGCGGTATGGGTCTAAGAGGCCCAAACGCCCACTTGGAGAGCCACGAGAGTGAGGATCCTGTTGGCTACAGACCACTTATAGTGAGCAAAGGAGCAGCGGGCCTAGCAAGCCAAAAAGGCGAAGATGTGCAGTGTCCATACTGCTCCCCATACACACAACCAGACTTTTGTGGGGGGCTGTCCACTCAACTAGTACACCTGGCCCCCACGGGGATAGACAGAGGTACTAAGATCTAACACATTATCCAGTAAGTGACAAATGGCCCACAAATAGACATTGCTAGGTAAACTGGGGAAAGGGTGGG
Organism: Pleurodeles waltl; assembly: GCF_031143425.1. Classification (NCBI taxonomy): domain Eukaryota; kingdom Metazoa; phylum Chordata; class Amphibia; order Caudata; family Salamandridae; genus Pleurodeles; species Pleurodeles waltl. Next base: position 1,004,669,790 of record NC_090449.1, on the reverse strand, counting down.
GTGACGATTGGAGAGAATCCGTTGGAATTTGTAATAATCAGTGGATTTCATGCCCTTTCCTGGACTCCCAGAGGTGTGCTAAGGGGAATAGAAGGAGACTGCCTCGTATCTATCTCCACTAGCAACTCCCCAACATTCAGCAATAGGCACCTTCGTTGCATGCTAGTTTTGTTGGTTATCTAATAAGAGTGCTTGGTTGGCTTTCTGTAGCTTGTAGGCTGGCAACACCAGAGTAGTACAGACATTGATGATCCTGAACTGTATCCTAAAGGACACTGGTGAGATGCAAGACTACCGGGAAATAAAGTCCTGGATTCAGAGAATCGGGTCTCAAATGAGATGACCCAAGATGAACCAGGGCACTAAGCCGGAGCCGCAGACAGGCCCCATTCTCCACGATATCCTGCAGGCCATTGCTCTTGGGAGGCATTGGAAAAGAAAACAGATACTCTTGGAGCACACCTGAGCATCTTAAAGGACGACCAGCAGCGCCTCGCAGAGAGAGTTACGACAAAGGAATGGTTTGTTATGGACATCCATTCTATATATAGAATGACTCACTGTTATGGAAGACAAAGTTCAGATATTCGAGACCAGAGCGGAAGTCAGAGAAAACAGGTCATGCAGGAACAATATCCATATTATGGGACTGCCAGAACCCACTGAAGGAGGCAATATGCTGAAGGTCTTTGAGAGAGGGCTGCGAGAAGAGGTAGCACCAGAGGACCTGTCTTCCTTTCACGCCCTAGAACAGGCGCTAAGGGTCCCATCTCGGCCACCTCTGCCTGGCTCATTGTTGCGATCATTGGTCGCCCGCCTACCATACTTTCGAGACTGATTCATAGACTAAAAGAGGACCTCGTAGTTTATAATAGTAAAATTATGATCTTTCCGGACTTCATGCGAAAGGTCCACAAGCAGTGTTCCACATTCCTCGAAACTAAGCGACTGCTCCACACACTCCGACCAGACTGTGGGTGGTGATCCCAGAGGGGGCATGGGACTTGTAAGACGAATCCGCAAGCCAGACCTAGTCAAGACCCACCAGGACGTGTGCCTAAATGTCAGAAACTGCAGCGACACAAGATGTGCCTGGCCTGGACCCCAGTCAGGTCAGGAAGTCCAGAGGGAGCAAGAAAAAGCAGTGGAGGTGGTTGTTGTTGTTATGAGCAGGGATGAACTAAGCCCTACTCCGGATGTAGGAGAAACTGGGGATTATGACGTGTCACAAGATGCCAGCTCGGATGACTTCGATATTCCTTTACCAGTCATTACACTGGAGAAGATGACAAACTGTCAGCAGTCTGTTGTGACTGGGAAGAGGGGTCTTCTTTGTGACATCCGATTGTTTATCAATACAGACTTGGGGGCCCTTACAGTCTCAATATGGTTATGTCCCATTGGCTCCGAGAGGAGGGAACCAGAGTGGAGCTATACCTCACCTCAGCCATAACCTTAAACATTCGTGGGTGACCCACAGAAAAGTGTGTTTGTTGGATGAATGTTTGGATGAGTAGAGTTGAACTGCTTGTCCCGGGGAGTGGGAGTTGGGAAGATAGTTGTTTTGTTCAGGAGGGGAAATGACTGCAGCATGCCTTGGCCCGGAGTGCCTTGTTCATGTGGGCAGAGATGTCCCCAGGTGCGTGGATGATGAAACCCTGGCAAAGTTGTCTGTACTGTTGTCACTACACATAATGGCGACCCCATGAATAATAAAATCCTCTCTTGGAATATTTGGGATATGAATTCCATGGCTAGGAGCCACAAGGTGTCTCATTTCTTAACAGATGGATGGGAGGGCAGAATGCGCGCCTCCAGGAAACACACTTTAGTTCCAAAGAGTAGTTGGCACTGCAGCACAGGTGTAAAGGGCAAGCATATTGCACTGCATATTCAGCTTAAGCAAGAGGTGTCATGGTGTGGGTCCGATCTGGGGTCAGTTTCCAACATACTTGCCAGTTAATAGGCTCTATGGGTAGATCTGTGGACTCTCACCGGGCAGTTAGATGGGTGGGATGTCACTATAGGGAGTATCTATGGACCCAGTAGACAGCAGATGACCTTTTTTGTTGACTCATCAAGAGTATTAGCTTTTCACCTACTGGGATTGATTATTTTAGGAGGAGACTAGAACGGCATTGCAGACCAGGACACTGATTAATCCCACCCACCCCCCTGTGCGATTCACTAGTGCCCTGAGCAGCCAGAGGGTTCTTTGCCTGGCAGAAGAAGTGGGGGCTAATAGACTCTTGGCGCTCCCACCACCCTCGAGAACGGGATTATTCATTCATTCATTCCTTCCTTCCCCCCCCCCCCGCCATGTGATCTCCAGTGTGCCTGGATGCGATCTTATGCTCGCAGGAGGTCCATGACTAATGTCATCGGGAGGGAGAGATATAGATATAGATATATATAGATATAGATATAGATATATATATATATATATAGATATAGATATATATATATATATCTCTTGAGCGGAGAAGGCCAGACCACACAGAATTGCAGACTGAGCTCTTTGACGCTGAAGAGAAGATGACTGAGGGGGGTTGAGCGCCATAGATGCTTTGACTACAAAAAATACATAGTCAGAGCACATGCGGAGAGAGACCCCTCTGGATCACTACTGGCAAGGCTGACAAACTCAGCGAAACAGCGTTTGGTGATTGTGGAACTCAAGTAGGGCCGGGCCTCTAAACTGTACAGGCAGGAAGACATCAATGCAGAATTCTACAATTACTCTGACATCTACAGAAATACTGTTATGTTCATGACAGAGAATGTTGAAACATTCCTGGCAGCATTAACGCTCCCTACCATCTCACCTCAGTAGGCAGAGGATTTCATAAAGATATCATGCTCCCAGAAATTGAAGTAGCTATGAAAAAAATATGGCCTAGAATAAGAGGCACTGACGGCCTCCTGGTCGAGTTGCATTGGAATTAAGAGTAGGACCTACTCCCTCTACCCCCACCCCCCAATCTGGTTGACCTTCATAGGGTGGCTAAAGGGGGTGGAGGTTGGGGAAATCGCTGCCACCATCCACATGGGATGCAACAATCGCACCTCTGCTGAAACCAGGGAAGCCGGCTAATGATGTAAAGTCTTATTATCCATTATCAATGGATAAGATCTACTATAAAATACTTAGTATGGTTCTAGCCACTCTCCTTCTGCACCACATGCCTATCCTTATTCACTGGGACCAGGAAGGGTTCATACCAGTACCTTACCCCTGGGTGGCTTAATAGACATTTTGCAATAGAGAGTGGCAAGTGCCCAAGGTATGGGGAGTTAGGTGTCGACTTCATCCACATTTTGGAGCTATGGGTATTTAACAAACTATTGGGGAGGCATCACAAGGACATTGGCCGAGGTCATTGAGCGAGACATACTATGAACTCCTGGACACTGTCAAGCTGGCTCCCACATACTACTAAAACAAAAGTCACAAGCCAGTTCCAATACCTGGTGTTTATCATATCAAGAAATTGGAAGGACCCAAGGGGGCCTGAGCTGGTGGTGTGGAGGCGGGAGGTATTTCAGTGGGCGGGCTTTGAGAGCAAGGTAAAACTTTGAGAAGCGTGGGCAGGGTTTCCTGGATGGGGCAAGGGCTTGGGAAGTATTGGTGAACACATAAGAGAACCTGGATCCCCAACCACCTGAAGAACAACGCTTATCCCCTAGATACAACATACACAGCGTGAGCCAGAAACCCAGTGCGAGGGTCTCAACTATGCATGTTGAAGAGGTGGGAACTAAAAACAGATGAGACAGATCTACAAAATTGCCTGGGACAACACCCCCATCCTGCTGCAGACATTGCATATGAAGGTCGGCTCGATCAAGGCACCAGAGTGGGTGGGAGGGAGGAATGGGTGGGGAACTAGGTTACTATGTAGTGTTACGTTGCTAAGGGAGGGACGACTATGTGCCCTGTGAGGGTTAACATGCCATTTGTCTAAGCTATTTTCAAGACACTTCTGAATGTTTTACTATGCCATCACTCATTTCGATCTACTATGGTGGTGCTGTGCCTTTGTTACATGATGGCCAAGGAGGGAGGCCCCAACTGTTATGATGTCTGGAGGCTGAAACTCCAATTAAATTTGTTTGAAAAAAGAGAAAAAGGGATATAAATTAGCCATAAACCCTAAAAACATTAATATTACCAGACTCTTTACACCACCGTCAAAATATCATCCATCATATGTGAATAAATCTGAAAGGCTCATTTGAGAAAACCACTTGTATTGGAGTAGTAAGGTCTGAATATACGTCCCTGGAAGCTCTGGAGCTGCAAAACTCATTGCTCAAATGAGACAGAAAAACTGGAAAAATGTCTCAGCCAAAATACTTCCCTTTTTACTTCTGCAGAAGAACTTCAGACTCATCAGAACTGGAACAGTTTAAAAATAACTTTTTCCAAAGTCTCTGAAACACACTCCTGTAAGTCTCTTTTTGTAGTTTCTTCCTTAAATCTGCATCAATCGTCCTCAGTCTCTCATTATCAGAATCCCTTCTCTTGTCCCTTGCAGGAAAGAGATCTAGAACAGGGTGACTGGGAATAAAATACTTCAGGTGTAAACAGAATTCATTTATAGCTTCTTCAAAAATCCCTTCAAGCACCAACGCCTTCTTGCACTGAAGCTGGGAAAGAATGCCCAGAACTTGGGAAAGAATGCAGGAGAGATGAATTTTTTTATATCCAGAAATGAAGAAACCATAGCAACGCTTTATCCTGTACACCAACACTTAACTGTATGCTTGCCAGGAGCTTATATAAAAAAGAAGCCTCCGGCCATATCCTGTCGCTACTACCTTCCTTCTTTTGCGCTACAGCTTTCCTCAGACATGCTGCCGCAAACAAACTTTTGTTCTAACAAAGGTTCCAAGACAGAAAAAAAACTCATTGGGTCTTAGGGAACAAGGTTTTCTTCTCCTAATGCGACCTCCAACACAACATCCGGTAAGAGGAGTTCACATAAATACTAAGGGTAATTCCATGGCTCTGTACTTTCACAATGAAATAGAAATATATAAAATTCTCCACCCCCCTGAAAGCCCAGCTGAGGAAAAGCAGTGGTAAACTGTTGGAGACTTGAGCAGATCGGAAGTCTCAGAATTCTGGTAGAATCTTTATCAGGGACAGAAAAGAAAAGGAGGCTGGTGGAAATGCACATCTAATTCTGCACCCAGGTGGATTGGTAGGGAGATATACCACACAAGTAATGACGAGAAGAGGATGAAGGACATCCAGGTAATGATGATGCCCTTTTTATGCGAGAATTGTTTCTATCAGGGTATTTGGCACATACAAGGTGTGGGATTGCCTGTGGCATTGTTTTAGCCCTTTGGATGGGTTGGCTTGGTTGCCTGGATGATGAACATCAGCATATGAGGAGTTCTGGATATGGAAAATAGGGACTAGGGATCTTTGGGAACTAGAGTAATCAGGAGATGCTTGTAGTTATATTAAAGCTCATATTAATGGATTCTCATGTTAATTGTGATGAATATAATTTGCTACCCAAGTAAATTAGTGAGTGGTGAAGCTGAGCAGTGAGTCCAAAGCGTAGTAGTAGGCTCTGAATGGCCAGGAAATGAAGCTATGCTATACCTGGTGGACTTCAGTGTTATAAAGAGCACTTCAAACGCTTGCAGGACTGAATCATGACTTAACATTACTAAAGATTGTAACTCAGTTACTTATGTATGCTGGTAGTGCCTAGCAAATCAAGACTGCGGTGCATCTGAATTCTCAAGCTTTTTGTTTAGTAGAGCACTTGCTGGAATGTTCCTTGCCATGCCTTAGTAAGTGTTCTGTTTGAATAACAGATTGGTCTTGGCTCTGTCAGTCAAAGTTTGCGCATGCATCCACAATGTTAATAATATTTGAAAATCTCTTGAGTATGGATTATCCTCTTTCTTCCTTGGACCTCCAGTAGGAACTACCAGGGCAATGGGGAAATCGGGACAGATGGGTTGTGGCATCAGCAGCAGGTGATCACTGAGGCAAGAGGGAGTTGGGGGATGGATACCCCTAACAGGTGTAGTTGTCAAAGTTTAGGTGTCAGCAGGGACTGAGCACGATGCTCGTGGAAGAACTGAGCCTGATGAGCAGAAGGTGTAAGTGTCGGTACAACAGGTGCTAATCGCAAAATGAATGGGCACTGCCAAGACTCCACCTATACTCTGCGGTGAAGGAGGGAGTTGCTACCTTTATGGCTCTTGAGGAGTTCCTGGCACAATATTCATGATATCCACTACATTTTGGCTGGTCCGTTTTATTATAAGAGTAATCTGGGAGACGCATATTATGGATCACTCAAAAGGCTCCTTCAGTCCCTGTTATATTAACCATCAGTGTGCAAAAACAAGTATATCACAAAGGAGTCTTTCTGCACCACAGCATTGACATCCCATAACAAAGTCGGCAGTTCTGCAAGCATATGAGAAGTAAACATAATGCTATGAAATATCTGACACCACACCAGTTGATTTGGAGAAACTGCGCTGCAGACTTACTCAACAAGGTCATGCACTACAGCCAAGCCAAGGGCAGCCAGTAATATGACTTAATAGAAGTATTGTGGTGTTGAAAAATACAATTTAGCACTTGAATAACCTTACAAGCTAGTTATTGACATAATATGAGTGGTGGAACGCATGGATTGCCATCACCCGTTCCAATCAGCTCGAGCTGGGAAAAGGTTTTAAAAAAAAACTTGGACTGAGGTCTCTGGAAGGAACTCAGTTTAATTCTTTAAAGATGATAGATTGGACCTCACTGAACTTTTTGTTTTTTTCTTCAATTTCAACAACTGACTTGAGTTTTCTGAGTGAGATGCCCCATTGTTTTCCGATATTACTGATTTGTTTTATCGACAATTCATACTATCACACATAGAACAAACTGCAATGTTTTAATCCAGGGGTCTTCAAACTGGGGGGCGGGCCCCCATAGGAGGGCCTTATGTGATGCTAGGAGGGGAAAGGGGTGGCCAAAAGACGCATGATTATGCTAATAACAGGGTGTTGTGTTAAGCTGAAAACAAACGAGCAGCAGTAAACCGCTCTGTAATGGTCCATCAAGAACATGTTCATTTATATTCAGGGGAGTGTTTGTCAAAAGGGGAGGGACTCCTAATACTCTTCAAAAACACCCACTCCACTTCTAACAATCACATTGTGGATACTTTTAAATGTTAGTGAGGCCCGCATGGCCAGAATACTATGTTTGGCATCAACTTAACTGCAGTGTTAAAATAAGTGTAGACATAATTAAACACTCCAATTTAATATAATTGTGAAAAATTTAGAGGGGGCCCCAATGATTTTGTTTTCACCTGAGGGGGCACTGTATTAAAAACTTTGAAGACCACTGCTTTAATCATTGCCAGTTGGGCACATTCTCAGGCATTGCCATCGACTGGAACAAGCCCACAATCTTTTCACTGACAAGCTAGGTCATAGTATCTCGCACACTAGACTTCCCACTACTCTTGTCAGCGCAACCCAACAAATACCTAGGGATAAGAGTTTGTCACGATAAAGAAACAGTCATAAGGGAAAGCTATGGCGCAACCATGATCCTCACTGAGGAACAAATCCAGCGTTGGATATTGCTGCCTTCATTCCTGAAGGGAAGAACAGCGCTTATCTAGATGATCATCCTTCCCAAATTGCTATACTTGTTCTACAACATCCCCCTATTGCTGACTTGACAATTTTTGAAGACCCTAAAATTCCACTTGCTCACACTAACTTGGGTGGGTAAATAACCCTGGGTGCAATAGGAGACACTGACATTGCCATACGAGAGGGGTAATGTCGCGCCCAACCCGCCTCCCCCTGATTTCCAGCTCTACTACCGGTGTGCACCTTCATGTACTTTTGACATCTCCGTCCATCACACATGGCACACAGTGATTGAGCACGTCGATGTCCACCCAGTCCCACTGGAAGCATTACTCAGACAGACTCCATGCTTTAGCCAAGCAGACTTTGATACAGTCACCAGCACCCAGCAGGCCTTGGAAAAGATTATGAAAATAAAACAAGTATTGTTCCTTTACTCCCCAAAGCAACTACTGATAAACTTCTCATTTACTCCGCTAACCCAGACCACAACCCTTCTCAGAAGGTTGAACAGATGGGGCACATAGACCATGGGAGATCTCTTCCCTTCGGGCTGCTTTCTAAACAGTCCCACTGAGGTAGATGTTGATGCACCCACCCCCATAAGACACACTTAAGCACTACCACTTTCAATAGGTGTGAAAACACCACTTTCCAACCTTCCCCTCAAGAACCTCCAGAATCAAACACACTGCCAATGTTCCTGACCACCCCAACAGTCAAGCGATTGGTGACTAACCTATGCTCCACTGCGGCCAACTGGGAACACTACCCCTGACCTAACGCCCCAAAAACATTTGGGACCTGCTACAAGCATATCTAATAAGACATCAAACCAGCAACATTCAAGAGTGGAGAATGATACTTGGAGACAATTGAGTGGGAGACTGAAGAAACTGTTGAAGGCAAAAACGGATGTGAAGCCTGACCAGTAAGATGGGAGCTAAAATTATGCCACAGTGGATATTACATTATGTACACCCCGTAACCACACAAGAACACAGGATTATGTCAGTACAGTCTACCCCTATTCATAACATATTACAGAGTTGTGCTTGTTATTTTTCTTTATTTCTTGTTTTCTTTTCTCCTTCATGCTTGTGTTATGTAACTGATGAAAATCAATAAAAAAGTATCTCTGCCATTTGATCACTATATTTAACGTCCTCAATTAACTGGTGGCATACTCACTGAATGGCACAGCACAGTCGTTTTGTAGGCTCATTTCTGTTTTAATGTTTTTTCCACATAGTATAAACGACAAAATAACCACGCCTAGAACAAGAGGCCTGCTTTGTGGTGTGAGGACCTGAACAAACCACCACTCAAGAACCCTTCCCTCTCTCTCTTCGCCTAAACACATGGAGTCAAAAAGTTTCTTGCTGTTGTAGTCACATGGATTGTCAACATAATTAGTCCTCAGCATTGATTACCCACGCTGCCCTCTCATTACTACCTCTTTAAAATTCAGTGACCAAGGAGGAAGAGTCTCTTTAAGATGTGATATGTAAAACCTTTAAGTACACAGGGCATGGGAGTTCTGCGAGTTAAATAGACAAACTGTATAAAAGGTGCCCAAATTTCTCGAAAGGTTTGCTTTTTATGATCTATAGACAGACAATTTCTCCATCCCCAATATTTCCCACAGTTGATAGAGCCAGTCCTTATGTTCAGGAGATTTATCCGTGCCCCACCATAAAATATGGTCTGAGGATCAGCACATAGCGCTAAGGTTATTTATTTGTCCCTCTTACAGTGAAGATAAAATGTTTATTTGGAAGTCGTACCAGACCCAGTTATTTGTTACCATTTTACACAAGAAAAGGTCATATCTACTCCAGGCACTTAACCCGCCTCAACCATGTTTTTAAATAATTAGACATTTGGATTTCTGCTATGACCACTGTGGTTATTGCCATTTATATATATTGCACATGCTGTACTGTTGAGGTATTGCAGAAACTTGTGCATATGGTCCTGTTAATCACAGTTTACAGGGTGCCTGCATGGTTGGGAGGGTGAGTATACGGAGGGTAGCCTACACGGTTGGTTCTATGGTCATGTACATGGATGTTATGCTTAAGTGTGCTTGTTTCAAGAAGCTAGAGTTCATGGGATTGGAGCAAAGAATTAAGGGACCCTAAAGACACCACAAAAACACCAAACAAAGAAGAGAGCACAGGCCTCTGATGGGTAGAGGAAAAATACACGTCTTAACTCGCACATTGAAATAAAGAAAAAGATGCCAATGCACAGTGTTCAGGAACCGGAAGTGCTTCATTGTGGCCCTTACAAAACAACTTTTCTAAAGAAGAAAATAGACGTGTCGTATTTCGGTAGAAGACTGGTAAATATATCTGTAAGGGTAAAAGCAGTTCCTCACCTGCCATGAGTCCAATGAGAAGCATCAAGAGCCACCCAGAAAAAGCATCACTTACACTGCGAAGCAGGGCACACATAGACTCTTTGCTCTTACTTGCAATCTGTAAACAAAAACAAAGCAGACACATTCACTGAACCACTCGGAGGTAGAGGTGCTTTCCAACAGGTGCCACTGTAAGTGAGGCACTGCTAATGGCATTCACCAAACAACTGCAAGATCCAATACCAGACTTGGGTGGCGAGCATAAGTAGTTTACGTGTTCGAAACAGTGAGAAGAAGAAACCAATCACATTTGGAGAAATTCTGCAAAGAGTACCATTTACAACAAAATACATTATTTTCTTTGACTTAGCTGTACGACGAAAGGGCTGAGCTGCATTTAAAAAGATTCAAAGCTAATCTTTGAAACTCACTGCACTTTCATACAAATGTTTGCATGTTGGCCATTGATTCTGCAAATGCTTTCAATACCAATAACGTGGTTAAATCACTCGGAGAAAATATGTGCCTTTGACATTTGAGTTTAACATTCCAAACTTTAGCTGTTGCACACTGCTGATGTTGTACTTAAACAGGGGGACGAATAAAGAGATATAGAAACTGCCGAGCAGCACCCTTGACTTTTGAGCCTTGTTTTTTTAAGCTTCCTCAGTGTACATGGATTATTACAGGTAAAACAATAACTTTTAAGTTTGAAATCCTATGCTACGCATGAAGATGCAAGATTACATTTTCTGCTTCTCATCCTACACACTTTGAAGCCACATTGTGTGTCACAACCTGGCTGTCACATACAAGGAGTTAAAATTGTTAGTAGGCGAGACACTAACATTAATTGAGGTCTCTAATAACCTCTGCATCACGAATGAGGCAGTCAATTTTCTACCCTTCTTTTATCGTTATGCCGGCAAAGTGATTGACAAACCAGCTTCTCACCTCTCGGTGACGGTCGCGGTCCCTTGACTTCTCCCTCACCCAGTCTATGGTATTAAAATCTTCATAGGTGCCAACACCTGGAGCAGCCTCCTCCAGGAAGTCCATCATCTTCATGGAGCCGTTCATCCCTACATCGTTGTACGAAGCAAATCCTACACACGAGAATATGGAGGAACAGGTGAGTCATGGGGGATGTCAGGTGGGTCCAATGCATTATTTGTAAACAGAGCTAGGATAGATGTCACTGAGATCAAGCACAACATTCACCAGTTGTGTAACCATTAAAGGAAATATTCAAATAAAAAACTGCAACAAAAAGCTGGTGAGAGAGATCACAGGGGAAACAATTACTTTGAAACAATTCTCTAGCAGCAACTGAGCTTTCCGGATCCAGGTGCAACAACTGTAAATAACCGGACAAGATGATGACCCAGTGAGTTAATTACTTGCTACTTTCATCTGACGTGATATGAAGGTAACAGGACTGAATGTCAGCAAGCCCAGTTCAGGTTTCCATCTTTTTGCAGTCACTGAACATCATTGCATTGGTTCATAGTAACACCTGTTATTTACTTTGCCTAGAACCTGCAGCAGTGTGCTATCAAGTGCTAAATAAAAAAACAAGTTCCTATAATTAACATGTTAACTATTCCTTTGCGCCCATGTATTTAACTGTGAAGCTTAGACTGGAGGACTACTACCCACATCAGTAGCTTTCATTTACTTTGGCAAGGACCAATAAATAAGTGAATGCATTTGACGACCTTAAACACAGACCTTTAACAAACTAACTCATACTAGCACCAAAAGAAAACTCGACACTGGTTAGTTATGATGGCATAAATCTTTAACGGTACAGTAACTCAAACTGCTCAGACACATATATACTAACATTATGTGATGAGAGGTTCCTTAGCACAATAACATGTTTTTCATCCAAATAATGGTATGGGTGAAAGGTTTCACCCTTCCATTCAAACGTCTAAAATATGACACATTTTGTGATATTAAAAGTGTAGCAAATAAATATCTGTCTACGCTCCTTAATGGTTGATACTCTACCTGACCTCAGATTTCTCATCTCTATAACATCCTCAGTCGCTAGACTGGATATAGCAACATTTTCAGCATAGCCCCTACACATCATCCGGTGGCATTGGGTGGCTTCCAGTCTATTCTACTCCACCCTGGAAGTGTCAACTGGAGCCACATGTAGATGCCTCCCAAGCATGCTGATGTCAGTTTCTTTCTGAATGTCATCTGCGCCCCAGAACGAGGAGCCTAAAAACTAATTGTTCATGTCAGTGTACAGATATCTACATTGTGACCTTTAAAAATTGAAAATAAGTAATTCCACAGAACAAGGAGCTGGAAGGGCGGTGAGGAAATAGCGGTGAGACAGGGTATCCAATAGAAATAGCAATACAGAAGGTAAGTAATGTGTTCTTCTGATGGATACTTCTAACCTCACATTCTTCACCTTTAGAATTGGTACCTCAGGTGATGGGTCTGTGGAATGACTCAGACCAAACAATCCTGCAGACCCGAATGGCCAAAATGCCTTCCAGTCAGACCAGTCTATTGAGACCGTTTTGCTTTGTGAAAATGTGCATTGATGCCCATTTATTAGCCTGACCAATATCCAGGAAAGGCACTAGGCGAACTAAATTAGTGGTAGCAGCAGTGGTCTGATGGAATGGGTCCTCAACCTTCTGGGGTCTACTTTTTGACCATGACGTAACAGATCTTAGTAGAGAGGACTAACCATCTGGACAGACAGCTTCTCCGCCACTTTACCTTTCTTTGTCCAAGAGAATTCCACAAAAACTGACTGTCCACCCTATAGTCTTCATTGTGATCAATGTACAAGCTGAGTGCTCTTTCGGGATCCAAAAGATGGGAGTCTCCCTTCTACTTGTGAGGGGTGAGGAAGAGCAAAGCATATTCGAGTGAGTAATAGACTGCCCAACGTGAAATCAAGTCATAGCCTTTGGGAGAAAGGCCGCACTAGTCCTCTGCTATCTGGAGAGCAGAACTCCTGTTAAACTCTCACCCACAAATTTCTATGTCAGAGGTCGAGCCTACCCAGTACTGTAAAAGCATACAGAGGAAGCATGTCATATAGAAATATGTGGGTGAGAGTCTGTTAAAAAAAAAAAAAAAAAAAAAAAAAAGATTTCTGCCCTCCAGATAGCAAAGCCCCTTTCTTTACATCATTAAGGTTGGCACTCTTGTGATATTGGAGTCATTCTGTTGGGGAACAGATGTAACATGCCCTCTCCTTTAGTGTTTTGTTGACTGTTTTATCAAAGTCAGGATGGAGCGGCCTTTTTGCAACTTTATTCGGAGTTCGGCAAGTCAATCTTGTCTTTGTGGTCTCAAATCATCTTCAGGTGCATCAGGGCACACCCCTCGCATGAACTGGAGTCATGGCCCAACCCAAGACAGAGACACACCTCATGGGGATTTGTCACAGGTATTGGTTTGTGAAAGTATCTGCAAGGCTTAAACTCTCTAGTTTTAGCAGGAGGCATTTTCTGGAGAGAAATTTGTGAAGAACAAAACTTGTCAGCTGATGACACAAATAGAAGCTAGCTCCGGATTGCAGACTGCACTGACAGAATAAACCTGACATCACCGGGCTAGGATGGCAGCTATATACAGCTCCAGTGGGCACATCCAAATCGGGGTGGAGGTGACACTGAGCCGCACGACGCCACCTACTGGCATGCAGGGGGTATTCTGAAAAATCTTCCAGCCTGGGTCAGGAGGTACCCATGAGAAACACCAAGACCTTTCTTGGTGCCATGGGGAATCTGAACTACATGTATTTCAGGAAGTGACCAATGGACTAATGGGCCTCCTCTTCAACTAAACCTTGCAAACAAACTTTAAGGACATCGGGCTAGGCCCACCCTTCACTACCACTTGGTTTCTAACTTCCCTATTTCGTTTTAAATTATTTAACCTATCTAGCTGTGCAAGTCTTTACCCCTAGCTGACAATCGATAAAACTATCTCATCTCTGTTCTATTCTCTGCATCCATTTAAAGTGAAGCAATATTCCAACAGATCGTGGGAACGCTCCATATTGCCATACATGCAGTGTGAACACGATATTTAATAAGTATCTGAGCACTAACTCATCTAAGTGTATTGAGAAGGTGTAACTAGGTGCTCAATGTACCAAGGAAAGTTTACAAACCAAGATGCGTAAAGTGCACACCGAGTAGTTTGCCAACTGCTCTTTATTTTGTGATACTACTGATGTACTAATTAATCGCAACACAAAACAGATATTCTTAGAGGTTTCGCAAATTAAAATCTCCTGTCTAAACTATATAATATTGAGGGGAGTTGAATTTTGTGAATTTCTAAAAAAAAAAAAAAATAAATGTGCTCCAAAATGCAAGGTCTGGGTTCACATACCGTGCACAGCATTGTTTGTGGGTCAAAGCCTATCAGAAAGCACAGCTGTCTGGTTAGCTAACAACATCTTGAGGAGCCTCCCTGAGAATGCATTCCATTCATTACTGGCCATTGGCTCTGTGATTTGTAACTCACATTTTCTGCTGTTTTATTTGCTGGCTTTATTTGTTTTAGGGTGTACAGCTTGAGTTTGGCCCTCCCGGCGCCCAAACCTGTTCTGTAATCGTCCACAAACACATTTTCTGTCAACAGGCCCTTAAATCTTGGTCTTACCTTAAGTCACATTTACTGTGCATTCAAAGACAAAGGTCAAAAGTCAGACTGCGTGTTCGGAGAAAGCTTGGCGTTTACTTTTCTTTCTATCAGTTCAAAGTGAGAGGATTTGTGTGACAATTCTGCTGAGTACCAATGTGATAGGGTGATGAGGGTGTAGGATTTGTTTCTAGCACAGAACAAAAATATATCAGAAATGATACAAATGAAGCACATGTCCAAGCAACCCCACTCCATCCGCCTGCACTCTATGCCACGTACTCCACTCTATGGCATGCCATTCCATGCCCCGCCCCTAAGACGCTCTACGACAAGCCACTAGACTCCATGCCACTCAAATCTACGGCACTCACTCCACAACATGCCATTCCACTCCACACTGAATGACTTACCCCACTCCACCACACTCCAATCTACCCCACTCTAACCAAATTTACCCCACTCCAATTTACCCCACTCCAATCCACCCCAGACCATCCCAAACTAGCCCACAACACTCTGTCCAACTTCACTCCAATCTAATCCACTGACATCTAACCTACTCCAATCTACCCCAATCCACTCCAATCTGTCCTAATATATTCCACTCCACTCTACCCCAATCTCCCTCAATCTACCCCCAATCTACCCCACTAACGATTACCAATGATTAATAGCAGCCAAACTGGTGTACAACATAGCTAAAGCACATTGCCAAAGCCAATAGCTATTGGCTTTGCCAAAGCTTGTTTAACACAGGTTCTGTCTTTTAAGAGTGCTGCTTTAAAAAATAAAAAATAAAAATAGGGAACATTTTTACACACAGGGAAGACATGGACCACTGTCTGCTGTCTTGAGGCCACCCAACACAGTACTCATACACGGCCTCCACCTTTTGTGAAAGAGTTACCACCACCACTTAGGGGTTAGTAACTGATTAACGGTCTGAAACCAAAACTGATGTTTCAAACTATTGATCAGTTACTAAACCCAGAGCTGTGGTGGTAACGGTTTCTCTAATGGGAAGATATCTGTCCCTCTAGCCATTTGACATATTCTCTGTGACGAGTACATAACAGGGGGAGTCCACCGTCATGCCGCCGGCCATTTCAAATTCGGACTCAAAAATGTGCTTTTGCAACTTCTTGAGAGGACTTTTCCATCTCACAAAAGGGCACTCGTACATTGGAAAAAGATGCTTTTGCTGTCGCTAACCTTGGATTTTTGCACATTCCAGGCCTTTCAACCACAAAATACATTTGTACACTTGGCCCCTGGTCTATAATTCATTCTCTCGCCATAATGTGTAATTACAGCAAAGCAGTTTAACACAAGTTGTCATACTGTAGCTGCAATCATAGTCCCTCTAGAGATGCTATACCAAAAGTCATTTTACAAAACAGGATCAAAACACAGTGAACAGGGCTGATGGATATCCGTTTTTTGCTATCATGCATTCTTAATGCATCCCATGGTCCTCCTTCCAAGCTCTCAGACAACATTTGGATGACGCCCCCTGTGGCTTACAAGAGGAAAAGGTAAAGCTATCGTTGAGTGGCAACTTAGAGTGCATCTTCTTGACATCACTTAGACATTGTTTTTTAATTGAAAGAACATGGGGGGGTACGGGTATATAAAGATGTTTTTTTCTTGCAAATGCAACAAATTTAGTATATGCAATAAAACAATAGTTTCTGTGTTTGAACAGCTTAAGTTTAAAAAATATTTAACTCTACTGTGTATCATGAAAATATTTTTTAAAAAATGTGCCTGTGTTTTTAAAGAAGTCAATGCAGCCACAAAAATATTCCGCTTAATGCTGTGGGATCACTGCATAAAAACAAACAAAAGGACCTACCCTCAAACTATGTTAAATAGTAGGGATTTTTTTTCTCCTCGCAATCAAAATATTTTAAGTTTACATTTTACAGTTTCTTACTCAAAGAGACTTTTTTTTGCAGCCAGCTGTCTGGTGATGTACTTGTAAGGTTTCTCAGCAACACCCCCCCACTCCTTTGATGTCACTGTGATGTACTGGGGCACTGCTCTGCATCACAACTCAGTATGTGTACGACATGGATGCGACAGTATAAATGTGGAAATTTCTTTAGGTACATCTTAGGAGGCGGTAACTGCCTAAGAATGTCTGTTTGCTGTATGTGATTTACGTTGTACTGCGAACTGCCGTTCTGATCTTCATACAACCCTTTCTTTAAACACATCATTTACAAGCGGTCTTATTTCTGTAGTTCCACAACATTGGTTTAACATCCTATGTATCATTCAAAAATTCGTCCCACTGTCCAACATTCCTAATCTAGATGCTGCTACTAAGAAAATATAAATATGTGTGAGTGGGTAATAAGGGTATAGCAAAACATTTCCCATCTATAAGATAAATAACCACCATGATCGTTAATTAACCAGAGGTTTGAGTTCCAAAACACATCTTTTTAGTGATTTTTCAATATTCAATATCAGTACACATGTAGACTGTTATGCCCTAATCGAAAACAATTTACATATAATCAACTTTAAGAAACATTTTTCGGCAATAGACCTTAACCCTTTTGCCGCTAACCTTCCCATCCCCACACAAGTGACAGAGGCAGGAAGACTGTGTCCATTCTGGCCAGCCCCCTAATCGTCCCTGGCGCTTAGTAGGCTTTCTGTTCCCTGGGGGGGGGGGGGGAAGGGGGGAGTGGGGTTGAGGTCAGGGCCTATTGGCCCTATATGCCCCCAAGAGTGGAGGTGGGGGGGGGGGGGGGGTCGGGGGGGAAGGTGCAGAAAGAATTTGTCCATTTTCTTTTAGGGTGGGGGCATTGATAGGGCCATCACTGCCAGCCCCCACCCCTACACTAATAAATATTCCCTGGTGTGCTATTTTGGGCTTTCTGCCCCGCTGGGAGGGCAGAGAGACTATGCCCATTTTTGGGGGGAGTGAGGCATTGCTAGGGGCATCATAGCCCGCCCCCTTCCCTACACTAATTGGCGTTCTACTTGGGGGGTGAGGGGGAGGAGGGAAGAGGAAGAAAGGCTTAAATTGCCCATAAAGAAACAGGGGAGCAAAAGCAAATGCTCAAGGGGCCCCTGCCCCTCCCTGGTGTATAGTGGCGTGGATCCCTTCTTGGGGATTGCCCTCCTTGGGTGATCCCCAAGCAGGGGTCCACTTGGGAACGGTACCATTGGAAAGAGCAGATCCTGCCTGGATCGGTGCTTGGAGGGTTGATATAGCCCCACGAGTACTGATGCAGAAAAAGTGAAATGAGCCGATTGGCTCATTTCACTTTCGTTTTCAAGTAAAATCAGCGCACTGATGTAATTTCCCTGAAAACAAAGAAACAGCATAAGGGGATGGAGAATCTTTCCCCAAGCTCCCGAGGCTGTTTCTTTGCTAAGGAAACCCCTCTGGGGACCGCATCAGAGAAATTTCCAGTGGAGTTTGTCGGACGGCCGGGAACCATCCAACGCACACTAGCACTGTTGCGTTGGACGGCTCCTGATCATCTGATGCACCAACATGTTAAGACATGGTACAGTAATCCTTTAAAGTGGCAAACTTTTCGTCTAACAACTTTGCTAATATCAGTATATACAGAAACAATTTTTTTTTTGGGGGGGGGGGGGGGGGGGGTGAACTAATGGAGTCCCCTGAAATTCGGATAGGTTCATCACAAGTGTTACTTTTTAAAAGACTTATTGTCCAAGAAAATAAAAATTCGGGATCATGTGCCTTGCCAACATGTTTCAAAGTTTCTTTAGAGGGGAAAACTTCAGGGAGGTCATCTTCAGGGCCAATACTGAATTGCGCTATCACAGAACTAATTGAAAGTAACTGTACAAGTACCTTGAGGTATTAGTGTGGGGAAGGGGAATTCATATCGCTCGAGACATGTTGATTTGTGTCAGGGACAAGAAGATTTAATGTCCATTTTGTCTAACGGACAACAAGACATTAAATCAAAGTAAACAGGGACAAAGCTGAACACTTGAAGGCTTGGCACTAGAAATGTTCAAGTTGGAGATCCTTTCATTAATCCACTCAGGCCCTTGCCCTCACTTTATTTTCACCCACTGCATGAGTTTAATGAGTTCCAGTGTTTGAGTGTCTGGCAGGAGCTCAAGTTTGTTTACAAAATAAATAAGAGAGATGCGCCAGTACAAAATATCCTTCAGAAACACATTTTGGTTCCGTTAGAGAGCAGGTAAAGTGTACATATGAGTGGAGGGCCATAACGTGCAGGAAACGGACTAAAACCTAGAATGCTGAATCAGGCCAACAGAGTTGAACTATACTGTAAGAGTGTTCTGACCGGTCACTTTAAACTGTCATTTCATCTGCTCTACTGTGGTCCTGGAATCGTCTAAACTGGTGTAAGCTGCTAAGGGTTCAATGCATTTGTCCCTCTTTCTGTGGAACACAGGCTATACAGAACAAGGGTTCTGGAAAACATCCTGGCATGTTTGCAACTCTGGGCAAACCTGCCCAAGGTCAACCCTCTGGGAAGTGATGTGGACAACACCCCCGCCCACCTAGTGCTGCAAAGTCCTTGTGAATGTGAGTACTCTCTTTAGCAACCTCACCTTGCTGCAGCTTTCTAGGAGGCCATGTGTATAAAGTATATACATACTGACCGTTGTGTTTGCCTCAGTTCTGTATTTGTCCAAACTGAATAGGTACAGGGCTGGTGTTGTTTACAATAGTAGGCACCTGCTTACGGTGACATCAGTTGTGCTTAGAATCATCAAGCATGGCCCCATTAAACCATCACTGTCAATAGATAATGCTCTCCATGCTCCAGTCTGCAGTGTGTCCCACAATATGCTGCACCTACAAGTTTCAAGTTCTCTCTTTAGTCGTTCACTATGGTGTGTCTATAGTCCCAGGCTGTCAATGCTGTACAACACCTTCAAGGCTTCACCACTGTACCATCTCCTCACAACAGCACTGCAGATAACACAGAGGAGGTTGGCGCTCTGCCTGCTTGAGCCAGGCTGCGCTTCCTGTCAAGGAGCGGTGTTAGCAGAATACATTCCAAAGTAAAGGAATTAAGTTATGAGAGTTAAAATGCAGTCATTTCAAAATCCAAATCAATCAAGCTCAGAAACGTCAATTATGTCGATTATTGCCGTCTATTCTGTGCTTGGTGGACTTGTGAATTTTAGAACATCACATGTAAAAGATCAGAGAGCCTTAAACAGCCAAAGAGACTAGGGGTGTCTAACGTGGGCCAAGGAGAACCAAACCCATACTAGATTTGTAGGGTTATCACATAATATAAACAGATATTCAATTAATCTAACTGGAACTCATTTGGATAGTCAGTGGTAATCCTGAAAGTCTGGCCATGGATTCTGACCTGCCCTCATGGACCTATGCTGAACATCTCTGCCTCATAATACAAAACTTCCTTGGGACCCTTGCTCTTCTGCAACATACATTTGTATTCCTTATACATTTATAGAATGCCCCTTCTGAGAATAGAAAATGAGTGGCTTCTTCTAGCCTTTTTCGAAATCTGTGGATTTCTTTGTGGGCACCATCTGTGCTCCAATCGGGACCAATTTAGGCACATGGTACGCAACCCTTTCCCGTTAGGGGTTGCCTAATGCATAAATTACTCTGCCCACATCCGGCAAAGACACCAGCCTGTCAGTAAGCTTTGTGGTTTTTCTATTAGCAAAGCAATCTCTAACTACTGTGGTATAAAATGGAATCAAGAACTGACCAAAGCAGACTGGAAAACATTGGTAAGGGACAAGAGAGTTGTTCCCAGCAACACTGCATTCTTTCTACAGGCACTGTTCAGTGGTGTCTGTGATGGGGCTGAGTTTGCTTACATGGTATATGTGGGAGGGGCTGAATCAGAGATGATGCATTGTGCAACCCAGCTTTAGAAGCAAGTTTGTTTTATTTTTAGAGATGCTAAAAAGTTGGAATGTGAAAACAGAACACACGTACACACACACACACACACACACACACACACACACAAAAATCAGGTTCCAAAACCTTTGGTGCAGCATGGTCCATCCTGTATTGAGTTACTGATCAGTCAACTACTAGCAGGGAGGGATTAGGACTGTCCTTTTCTCTCTTTCCTATATCTTCATCCACATTCTGGCAGACCTGCCCACCCTCGTAACAGCAATTTGTGCAACTGCTTCAGGTCATCTCCTGATCCAAGCAGCAACCTCCAATGTTCGAGAAGTGCTTAGGACGTTGGTTTGCTTGAGGGGAATAACTTATGTAGGTAACTGCTGCTCAAATTATACATAGTGTGTGTCTGCAGGGCATGTGAGTCTCTGCAGTGTGTGCAAGCATGTTTATGTGGAGGAAATCTCTGTCCTTGGGGTGACTGTCTTTGTGGCAATCTACAGGGGATGTACTGTCAATCTACTGGTGTTTTTTTCTGCAGGATGTATATGTATGTCTGTGCAGAGCAATTACCTCTGCAGTGGGTGTGTGTCTACACGGAGGTTGTGTGCCTGTACTAAAGTTTGTCTCGGTCTACCAAAGAGGAGTGGTGAGGGGGTGTGCCTGTCAATAGGAAGTGCATGGGTCTTTCTATAGTGGGTGTGTTTATACCTGTGCAGGGGGTCTCTAGAGGTGTGTCCCTGTGCAGTAAGGGATATATCAGTCTCTGCTGGTTAGAACAACAAGACGAAAGGGGAAAAAAACAATTAGGATGGAATCAGGCCATGCATCTCGTGACAGACAATACTTCCCCAACTGCACAGAATTTCTGATCAATTTCTTTTTTACAATAACACGGACTTCAGAATATTGTGCTACCAGAATATTGTATACAAACTATTGAGGACTGAAATATTGAGAAGATAATTGGTAAGTAAATAACATGTTTCTTTAGTAGATATTTCCACATACAACCAACATGGATGTGCAAATATGCTTCAGCTTTCTTTTCGGACCAGTATATCCAAATGACAGTACCTAAAGTCAGTTATTCAAGATAATTTATTAATATGTTTCAGTAATTAAGGAGACTATCACTTTTTTTTTTCTTTTTTTTTTTTTAGTAATTAAATCGATTGAGCTATTCCTGGTCTTCGTAAGATTCCTAGTGTACAAGAGGTCTATTGCTTTGAGAAAACGTTACACATACACACACACACACACACACACACACACACACACACATATACACACATATGTATATACACGCACACACAAGGTTGTTTGAGGCATTCAAAAATATAGGAAGACAATAGGCGCATCCATTCATGTCACAGTCAGAATAAATGTGTAGCTGTCATTATCTATGCCGTGGGATTGCATAATATGAAACGCGCTCTGAATGTTTGTTCAGGCTATTTTCAAACTCCTAATTTCATGATAAATGTTGCTTTATAGTACAATAATGTGGACTCTAGGTGTCTTCTTGATTTGGAAATGTTTCAAAATTACCCATCTGCATCGTACAATATTGTTTTTTGACAAAAGGTTGTAGCAATAGAGCATTTAGAATTTTGTATTTGGTTGGCAATATAGGTTGTTCAAATTCTGCTTTTGTTTTGTTTGCCTCAGAGTTTCCCCAATGAGTGAATCAGTTTCTGGCGTCTCCGTCCAAGCGCCAGGACAACTTTAGGTAACAGCCTTGCTCCACTACCAGAAAGAATACACAATAATTCTCCTCATCTAAGGGGTCTTACATACATAAGTTTTTTTCACAAGGACAAGTAGGTGTACAATATTTTTTGTATTGCAATTGGTAAACTCTTGGTGGATGTTCTTCACCCCATTGTGGTATACGTCCGTGCCTTCAATGCACACTATACACTTTCCACATTAATGGTGTCCGGCCAATGGTGACAATCCCAATACAAAACGTAACCTCCTCAGTAGCCTATGTTGTGTAATCAATCTCCCTGTGTTCTCCTGTATATTTGTTTTACTATTTTGTAGTACAAATATGGGTTCTTTGAGGGTTGGAACCTATTAGCAACGGCTATCTTGGTCATATGATTATTTTGATGGTATTAGTATCCTTGGTGAATGCGGTGGTGCCTACCAATTTCTCACTGGTTTTCTTACATTTGGGGGTAAATATACACGCCTGGGGTTTTACAATGCCCTTTTCAATGCTCTTAAGTAATTTATACAGATGTACACCTAATTATTCCAGTAGGATCCTGGCATTCCTAAAGTAATCATTTTTTTGTGTGCAAATCCTTATTAGTAAAAATTGACTGAAAGGGAGATTAGCTCAAGTTTTTTGATGTAAATTGGAGCAATGTAGGAATTAATTCTTGATGGTCTTTTTGTAGTAGTGGGTTGTGCAAATATGACCATCCTTTTGTTACATCATGGGATCCAGAACACTGATTTCTTCTCTGCTCGGATTGACAGAAAAAGTAATGTTGGGAGATTTGGTATTAATCCAATTGAAGCTAATCTGAAATTTATTCACTGCTGCTTCTGCTACAAATCCTCAATGTTTTTCAATACACCAATTCTAAAGTGAGATGATGACCTTAACATGGTTGTTCTTATTGAGACACGTTTCCTCCTATTTGGCCATAAATAATACTGGTTAACTTCAGAGAGAAGGGGCAACCCATGGCTGTCCCCCTGATTTTGACACAAAAGCCTTTGTTAAATTTGATGAAAAAATTTTATATAAGTTTTGATCACCCTTAAGATGAAATTTGTGCAAACAGAATGTGTTCTAGGTCTAATATCAAAATACCACTCTACAACATCTAGGGCTGCTTCATGTCAGACAGCAGTATGAAGATTTTAACATCCATTGTCACAAGGATCTCTTCTTGCTCACTGTATTTCATCCTTGCATTTGGTTGATTATGTCCATAGTTTCCTGTATGCAAGAAAGGAGAATTAGCAATAAACTGTTTCAAAAAGGTATCCACATATTTGGCTATGAGTTCTAGAATTGAGGTGACTCCCAACACCATGGGTCTTCCTGGAGGATTCCCAGCATCCTTGGAGATTTTAGAAAGCATGGAAATTAATGGGGTTCTTGGACATTGGTCCATGTCATCCTCCTTTGCCTTCAGACAGTATGGTAAGAATCTCATATTGTATCTCTTTTGTAGAATCCTTGGGGAGATTACTTTTGTGTTCAATGTGGTTTAGTTGTGGTAGTATCTCACTGTTCTATTTCCATCTATCTTGAACCACTAATGCTCCTCCCTTGTAGGATGGTTTTAAGACTATGGCCCTCGTCACGACTCTGGCGGTCCAAAGATCGCCAGGGCTGCTGTGGTGGTGGCACCACCGACAGGCCGGTGGTGAATACTTCCAAATTAGAAGTTTGGCGGTTTGGCCAACCCAAACCGCCGAGCCTCCACTCGTCCTGCCACATTACTGCGTTTGCTGGGCTTGAGGTAAGCAACTCCAGCACGGAAAATGGCATGATATCAGCATTTTTCAGACAGTCACATTGCCAGAAAAAGCTGGTGGTCTTGCACCCTGGCAACAGGAATAAGCATTCCTTTCTCCAGGATACACTCTCGTCATACACCCCATTCACACTAGCATACATACACAAACACTGCGCTCATGCAATCACTCCCCCTTCCCTTCCGACGCATACATGCATTCACTCCCCCAGCGCATTCATTCACTTCCCCCAGCGCAATCATACATTCACAACCCCTGCACCACATACACACACTCACCCGCTCTCCCCGTTCACTCACACAAACACACACTACCCTCCCCCTCCCACTCACACACTCACCCCCCCCTTCCTGGACAACTTACATACACATGCATACACACACTCACTCTTTCCATCTGCTCAATCGCACTCACGCACTCAATCGTTCACACTCGCACTCACTCTCCATCTACACTCACTCACCCCCATCCACATACACTCACTCCCACCCACACACTCCCCCCCGCAGACGCGCACCAACAAAAACTCCCCCTGCATTCACACACACAATATTATTAAATTTATATTTTCCTCTACTAATCCATCTTTGGGTCAGGAGTGGTACTAGCCAAAAAACGCCTAGCCAGGGGTGGTAAGTTGTATAACTAGGCAAGTTCAAAGAATAAGAAACCTTTCAATGCAAATCAATCCAAAACTGTATTAATCCATGAAGTAATGGGTTCTCATGGAAATTCACCAGCAGCAATTTAATTCAGCATTTTAAAGGTTGTGCTACGGTTAAAAAAAAGAAAGAAAAAAAAAAGAAAAAAAAAAAAAGTGTGATAGCGGAATAGTCCTATAATGGGGGACTGCGAATTGAAAAGTATTTTTTTTGTCCGTGACAAGGGCTAGATGTTGCAGACACTGGTGAAACTTCATGCATCTTCTAAGATTGCAACAAGGCCAGATGCCTGTTAGGACAAAGACCAAAACAAGCTGAGTTTCAGAAGAAGCAAAACACACTCTGTGGTCATATCATCACATCCTTAGATTTCTTCCTTGTAATGCATAAACCTAGACTAGTACTTTTTCTATATTTCCTTGTAAAGAACCACCTGCTCAGGTGCTCATTCCCATAATCCTGAAAATGAACTAAGTAATACAAGGGACAAAACACAATTGAATTTTAAGACATCAGAAATCCACTGAACTTTCTGTTCTTTGGCAAAGTGTAAATAGATGGACCTTAATTCCTCTACAGCTAAGCTACTAGTCTATCACCATATTGCCCTAAACACTCTTGTGCTTCCATCATCCGATATCATCCTGCGTTCAATTTTTCTGCACAGAGCACTTTTTGTTTCACCTGAACAAATGTATTTTGATAGTGTCTACTGAATTCTTCTACAATTAACTAGCTTACACTTTTTTTCCAATGGTTCATTGTTATTACTTTGTTAATTTCTTTCACTGTCAATTTGGTTTATTAAGTACGCCATTAAACTGTGAAACGGTTCCTCAATGAGTCCTCATTGGAACACTGTTGACAATCTTGGTTTCAGCCTTTTTGCAGAGCGGTGAACCAAAGATGCTGCAGTGTAAATGCCTAAAGCTAGACACATGAGGCCTCAATCGACCATATTGAGTCCATTCTTCTGTCCTTCCCTCAAATAAGGTCCGTGAGCAAAGCCATAAAATCGTGATCCTCACAAAACAGAGGGTAGCCTTAACACAGACAACAGTGGGTGTGCTTTTCTTGTGTTGCTCACAGACACTTGCCTAACAGCGCTGTGAACAGATGGCTGATATGAAGAAACTGCAGAAAGAACCATTTTCTAAAACTAGGTTCTAATGGCACAAATGGGGCCATAAGGAGCAGACGTTAGATTGAATTGTGCATGGGGGAATAGAATTCTACAACAAATGGTATAAATTCACAAAAATTGAGGCTGCTGTCAAGACAGTAAACAACTGAAATGGTGGACCTGTGCTGTTCAGAGAATGCGATTTTTACACAAGCAAGGTA
The DNA here is from genome assembly GCF_031143425.1 of Pleurodeles waltl. NCBI lineage: Eukaryota > Metazoa > Chordata > Amphibia > Caudata > Salamandridae > Pleurodeles > Pleurodeles waltl. The sequence continues at coordinate 1,004,643,758 of NC_090449.1, read as the reverse complement.
CACAAGTGCAACAAGGGACAGAAAACGGTCAAGGCATTGGGTTTTTGTACAGTTTGATGGGATGAAGGTGCCAGACAATCTGAGAGTCCAAATCTGCAATTACTGTGTGTTCTCTGCTTAGAATCTATAGGGTGGCCGACGGAGTTTGCAGGCAAAAATGTGAGAGATTGACTCAATCTTCCGAAAAGTAACAACTAACAGTTGATGTGTGGGGCTTTTCATGTACTCTTAGTGGTAAATGTTAAAATGCAAACTTTGGAATTACAGTGATGGATGTTGTACACATACCAGATATTTGAGAGAGGGTTTACTTCGTGTTCTACCTTAAAAACAGACATGTTGAAAAATAACCTTCTTTTGCTTTTTTCCTCACCGCAGCCCTGAGACACTAGGGCAGAAGAAGCTCACTAAAGAGGAAACTGAAAACCAGGGGACTGAAAACATTGAAAGACACACTAGTAAAACTGAAAGTGTTTTTCCTGGGTAAGATATACATCTTCACCATAGTGGATGCAGCTTAATAATTCCAGAGTAACTTGGTACACGAGATATTGTTTATTTCTTCACAATGATGCTCTGAACAGGGATTGAAGGGTATACCTTGTCCATTGTTTCAGTTATAACAATATATCTCTTTGAGGATATGATTGTGATATAAGTTACTATTTCACGGTAGGATTTAGCAAATACCACTGTTTTCTTGTTAGAGTCTTTCCCCTTCCTCCCACCTACGATATTAGTCAGCAGCTGAGATTTTCTAAATTAAGGATATTACTAACAAGGAAAAGAGAGATTTGTGTTTTATGGTGTTTTTGCCTTAGCAGGTCAAAAAGAGAACTAGCCTTGAAATGTACAATATAAAAACTCTACTTTGTGCCCTACTCTCCAGCATTTATTTTAAATTTGCCTTTGCTCTAGATCTCACCTTCACCCTCAATGTTTATAATACCGTCCAGGAAAACCGTGAACAGACTGGAAATTGCCCTGCTTTAGAAATGGCTTCTTTTCAGGCCATCTGGACAGATTGTGTAACCACAAGTAAGCTTACAGTCACGGTTTCCAGCACAGAAACTACTTATAAAGATAAGGGATAGCCTCACATCCAGGAAGTGGCCCCGTCGTGAACAAAACTCTCATGTTTTTTGCTGTAATGGGCCAATGCCTGCGACTTGACACAAACCAGAAGCTAGAATTCTACAAGCACCATCTTTTTTACATGTTTTTTGAATCTGCATCTCAAGTGGAATGAGCTCTCAGCCCTCAAGGGCTACTCCATTTACCCAAGTGACATTAAGTTACATAAGACCTTCAAATGTCGTTTAGTGAAAGAACACAGAATGTAGTACTGGAAGAAAATTCTTTAACTGGCTTTCTCTTGAGAAAATGGTGTCAAATACTGGCTCAATGGCCGGAATTTCCTCCAGGAGCTCCATGTACTGGTGAGAAAAGACTGTAAAATTGGTAGGTACTGATTTAATTGTAGAGATAAGATTACATCAACAGGTTCCACCAATGGAGATGCTTGTGTACATAGTCTGTGTGTTGATAAGAAAGAATAGACAATGCTAGTACTAATGACGAAACTGCATGCATGAACTGTATGGAAAGTGAAAATTGTATGAACCGATTGTATCTACTGGAATGTTCACATAAGTATTTATCAGTTCAAGCGCTTCCAAATCTCCTTTCCTGGCAGAGGGACAGAAGAAATCCAGTGACACTTTGAATCAGTATATGCAAACTCGTGGTGTACAAAACTGCTTAAACAGGTTTTTCCTCTTTCTGAGAAGGAAGGGTCAGAAACAAATCTTTTCTCACTCCATGACTCGTGTAACATCTAAATTGGTGCAGCTTGAAACACCTCCAGCATGTTGGAAAAGGAGGGCATTATTATTTTAAAGGGCGTTGTTTATCTGAAGATACGGTTGAAATAAATATTTCCTTTCAATTACCACATTCACCTAGCGTCCTATGGTTAGGTTATCTTTTTTAAAGCAGAAGAAATGTCTCTCACAGCTAAAACAGGAGGTAAAGACACTTAAAGGTATTAGTGGATTTGTTTTGGGGGTAAAAAGCAAAAGAACAACCGGGCTTGTGGTGCAGCTTTCCTGGCCCCACTAATCCCCAAGCTCGAGCGAGATTCTTGGTGGAAGGTCATCTTAGAGTTGTTTAAAACAATACTCAATCAACCAATATTAGAGAAAGAGCACAGTTGCTTTAAACAGAAGCATCTCGGCACTCAGAGCAGACACCAGAAAGTTAGCAGAGATATCTTAAAACTAAACGGCATCAAACAGCCAGGTTTTTACTTTCCTCTTAAAAGGGGCAGACTAGAGTGGGGCAGTGTAGAGCTGAGTGATGCAGAGTGCAGAGTAGAGTCAAGTGGCACAGAGTGCAGAGGCTTAGAATGGTGCAGAGTAGAGAAGCATAGAGTGGTGCAGAGTATAGGGCGACAGAGTGCAGTGGCATAGAGGGGATTAGTGCAGAGTAGAGTGGCATAGAGTTCAGTGGCAGAGATTATAGTGTTGCAGAGTAGAGTGTAGTAGAGTAGAGTGGCATCAAGAACAATAGCATAAAGTACAGTGGTGCAGAGTAGAGCACAGTAACAGAGTGTAGTTGTACAGAGTGCACTGGCGTAAGGTGCAGTGGTTAAGAGTAGGGCGGTGCAGAGTGCAGTGGACTTGAGAGGGGCAGAGTAGAGTAGAGTTGCATAGAGTGCAGTGGCGTACATAGTTTCAGAGTAGAGGGACATGGTGTGGAGGGGTGCACGGTAGAATGCAGTAACAGAGTGGTATTGAGTGCAATGCCGTAAAGTGGTGTAAAGTGCAGTGGCATAGAGTGCAGTGGTGCAGGGTGAATTACAGTGGCATAGAGTGAATTGGCATTATTAGTGCAGGGGCATAGAGTTGAGGGTTACAGAGTGAAGTACATTGGCAGACAGTGTACTGGCACTGAGTGCAGTGATACAGACTGGCAGAGTGCAGTGGCGTTTAATGGAGTTGTGCAGAGTAAACTGGTGTGGCCTAGACTGAAGTGGTATAGAGAACAGTGGTGTAGAGTGGAGTGGCTTCAAGTGCATTGGCAGAGCGGTAAGGGGTGGAGTGGAGAGACATCACATGAAGTAGCGTAGAGTGGACTGGTGCAGAGTGCCGTGGAGTGGTGTAAAGTGGAGTGGCGCAGAGTAGAGTGGTACTGTCTAGTTTAACGATTCATGCTGATCATATTAAAGTATTTCCAACACACATTTCAGAATTAACTAAACGTGCTTCATTTGTGAGTTCATAATTCGGATATATTCTGAAATATTAACACAGTTCATTTAAACGTTATTGTGCGCTAGAAAAAAATACTCTTTCCTATCCCCAGTATCCAGCAAGATTGTCACATAAATCCTCTTAATTTGAAGTCAGAGAAAAAATAAGTAATCAAGCGTCATGAGAAGACACCACCTGGCATTTGACATCGGACTTAGAATACGCAGCAAATGAGACAAGATAATAACCAGATTTAAAGGCCCGATAACTAAAGTCGAGTTCATGGAAGGAGGCAGAAAACCCAGCTGAGACAATGGGAGGGAGGAACTGAACCTGGAGAGATTAAAGCAAATCAAGACAGCAAATGGAAAGCCAGAAAGTGTGAGTTACAAACCACAAAGCCAGTAGTAATCAACGGCCGGAATGCATTCCTAGGTCAACTTCATGATATTCCCCAAAATATCTTCAGCAAAACAGCTGTGCTGTCTAGTAGGCTGAGACCTAAAAAAGGATCACGTGTCTAAGCAGCTACCCAAGCACACAACGCTGAACAAAAGCCCTGATTAAACTTTGGGGCTGCTATGTTTGGAGAAGGAAAAATAAAAAATAAAAAAAACACGTGAAAGCATTTACAAGGACTTGGTGTAGTAAAGCAGCAAAAAAATTGTATATTTCCATTACAAAACAGAAATACAGAGAAGCATGCTGTATAAAGGCCGTATGCTATAAGGGGAGAATGCTCCAAATAAGAAAGCATTATGCCAGTTTCACACGTTACACAGGTGAACTTCAAGGATTGTCAAGTGGGGGTGGGCATGGGAAAGCTGCATTCCTGCCATTCAGTTGAGTGCTCAAGTCACAACATTACAGCAGACTCGAAATAGTGTTTGTAATGACACATTTTAAAGGGCTGTTTAAAGGGGAATGTTCACCACCTACTGCATTAAAGAAGGTACATTATTACTTTCAGATAATTATTATAAATTAGTATTTGCCAATGTTTATTGTATAGTTCATATGCTAGAGCTGATCCTGCTTAGGAGACGAGCAATTATGCTACAGCAAAGCCTTTGGAAAATATAATTAGTTTAAACTATTTTTTGCACATCTTCCATTGCTGGTCTGTACAAATACAACCCCACTTCAATGATAAACAAAAACCCTAGCATTGGCAAAGCCAGTAGGCCTGGTTTTGGCTGCCAGCCTTTGTACTTTGTTGGTGCTTGTTTTGTGATGGTTTTTGTAAACCTTTACTGTTGGAGATGCTGCCAGGCCCTCCCATATGTTTAAAGAACAAACACTGGCTATAAGCAGAATTATTTTTTGTTATCAGAAAGCAAACGTTGCCATATCAGTCCTTGGCACTGAAGGAAACTACTAGTTGTATACATGTACTCCTGGTGAAAGAGCAGAATGCCATCACTCACAATAAAATTAGCCAATGGCTGAAGTGGGCTCACCTGATCCAGTACATTTGCTGCAATGGCCAGAGGAATAAGTGAATACCAACAGGCCAACAGATGAATAGAGCTGACTCAAAGTCCCAATAAGCATATTAGAGATAGAATTTTAATAAAAATCAAAAGGTGTTGGCTAAAGCCAGATCAAAAGCACAGACACACATGCACGCACAGAGTAGGACACTGGCCATGGAGAGGAAGATTTAACTGGTCCATGCTCCACAGCAGGGACAAACATGAAAATACAAAAAACCTAGAGGAAGCGCTGACCGATAAGAAGCAAGGAATTGACAGTGACATTGAAGCCGATAAAAGTAAGTACTGGTAAGTAATAGTCGGGCTCTAAGTCAGTTTTAGGCTTTTTTTGTTAACATTTCATTTCACAGACAACACATGCGCAGGTCATACAAAACCAAAAAATGGCTTTCTACGCCATTTCTGCTGTGATTACTCTTAAACAGTAAATGCAGGTGAATGAACTATTTTGTTATCTGGAAGGATATATTAGGCATATAATTAGCTGGACCAATAAGGTAGTGTGTGTCTTACATCAGGAATAACCAGTGATACCAGTAAATCGAATAGCCCCTTCTATCACTGGGACAAAAGCAGAAGACCTAGTCATGCTGGAAAAGCCCCCTTTTGCATACCATCAGTGTTTTCTTAAATCCCTTCATATGCTTCCTTTCCTTTTGTCAGTTACTGCAAATGCCATTAGAAGCGCTCACCGGACCACAGGAAAAAAAGTGACTTTTACTGCAAACAATGCACCGGGTTGGGGCTAATTATATAACTACTGTTTTTGACAAATTTAAAAAGATATAAGTTCTTTTTGTTAAGAGCTGCAGTGTCCATATGTAAATATCAATCAATAGCTGCTGGCAGTCCTTAAAATTTGGCACATTAGCCTGTGCACTCACCAGGAAGGCTGGGGTATGCTACAAGATGGGTCATTCCGTGAGCGATTTTGAAGTATTTACTACATCCCCTTCCTAAACAGTGGTTTACTGCTGGTACCAACTCCCAGTACTAAAGTAGTCCAAAATCCTTTAGACCTGGTGAATAATATTTTATTATTGGCAGGATTTGTGCCTGCAGTACAAACACATCAATCTTTTTAAGCACTTATTTTAGGCCACAAAGCTGAATAACCCTAGACATCTTTCAATCAAAACCTGTCCCTGGTCTGCTAAAGTAAACATACTTTTCATATGGGAGGAGTAAGGTGCTGACTTCACTATAAATTGAAGTACGTACCATACTTGTGAAAAGCTCCTGGTGGCAGCTTAACAACAATATCTACAAAGTACACTGTCGGGTAGAGTTCACACACTGAAAAGTAAACTATAAGCCAAATAAACAAGACATCGCTTACCACATGAACTGTTGCCCAGAAGCTGAAGCCTGGCATCTTCATGCTAAATTTTTTTTTAATACTGTTGATTAAGACAGACAATTTCAGACCGTTCTGTCTTAATCTTTGCTTGGCTAAGGTCCATGAGACAGTAATCTCTGGACAACTCTCCTCCTACCTGGAGTCTGACATTGTCCTCAGTGACTACAGGTCTGGTCACCACTAAGGAGTAAACCATCCTTGTTAATGTGTGGGAAAAAAACTCATTTTAAAGAATAACCTCAAGGGCTATGTTAGACTTCCAGCAAAGACCACCACTAATTTCCAAATCTCTCGAACAGAGCTACCTGCATCACCTTGGAACGCCAGTGCTCTGGTCACATAACTACCATGATGGCTTCTTTTTAAGTGAGGAGCAAACTGAGTCAAAGATTAACCTGAAAGGGGCATGGCCAAGCAAGATGGCAGACAGGACACTCCTTTGAGAGGCTCCTGCGTCCTCAACGAAACCCTCTCAGTAATCCTGCCCACCCGGGTGCAACATAACGGATCGCTAGTTGCTGGGTAAGAGCAAGCGACTGGCCCTGTTGCAATACCATGGTGTTATACACAACCCCTGCTCTGTCAGGGCAACGGGAGACGCGCCTGACCGGGCCCGGGACTGATGTGGGGTTGGTAACCCCTGTCATAGAGCCCACTAGAGCTGAACTGTTGGCGGCGATTCAGGGATCTAGAGAGGCCCTGGAAGGGAAGATTGAATCAGTGGCAGTCGAGGTTAACCTCCTCAGGGCGGACCTCCGGAAGGTATCTGACAGGGTGCACATCACGAAGGGCTCGATTTCAGAGCTGCGGGCGGAGGTTGATACACTGCAGAGACAGATGGAGGAGGTTACATCCAAAGCTTGGACCCTCGAGGACACAGTGGAGGACGCAGAGGGTAGGTCCTCTTATTGGGCTCCCGGACCGGGCTGAGTGGTCATCCACGGAGGCCTTTGTGGAGCGTTGGGTGTGGGAGGTGCTCAAACCAGCTAGACTGTCTCCACCGTGCATTGGTTCCCTGCTCCCCCCCCCCCCCCCTGGCCCTGGCCACCCCAGCGGGCCATCATAGCCTGTATACTCAACTATAAAGACAGGGATTGCATCTTCCAGGCCAGTTGTGACATGAACTCAGTGCACTTTGACAATCACAATATTTCAATATATCCGGATTACACCAACAAAGTACAGGGATCCAGGAAGGGATTCTTGGAGGTCAAGGCCAAGCTGCAAGCGTTGAACATAGGCTATATGCTGTTGTATCCTGCCCGGCTAAAGGTCCTTCATGGGGGCAAGTCCCATTTCTTTGATATGCCAGAAGATGTGTGGAAATAGCTGGAGATATAAGACAAGGTACCTCGTGGAGGAGTGAGACCTCGAGGAAGGACGACGGCACTACGCAGGGGGCCCAAAGGTCGACATGGAGGTCTCGGGAGGCTTCTGGACAGATGGAGTTGTCACCTAGAGAGGGGGCGAATCGGACCAGATTCGAAATCCAGGAAGATGGCACGATGGCACTGACAACAGGATGGGACAATTAGGTCCTTGGAGACGGCTGATGGGGATGGGGCGATGGTTGTAGACACTGGCACTTGACTGTACAACTGCTGGATGTATTGTGCACGCCATGTTTCTGACCTGTTCTCCCTACTTTTATTTTTTCTTCCATCCGTTCTCTTTTGTTCGATATGGAGCTCTGGGAGGGAAGCGCAGATTCCATTGGGGGCTATGGATGCCTCGAATTGTAATACTTGGTCACCGGATGGGACGTTACAGGGTTTGGGGGCACGACAGCCTCTCTCCACTATTAGTGGTAGGCCATGTTTAAATGAGACGGGATTAGGCTGAGGGTCCTGACAGCATGGAACTTTATGGATGAGTGGTGGTTATTGTTTCATTTGTTTTGCAGCCTGTCCAGGGAGGGGGGGTGTTAAGTGTTTTGACTTGTTTCATACTGTTCTTAGGTTTAAGAAGGGGCCGTGTTCATACAGTGCATGTGTGAATTCATACACATCTCTAATATCTGGAGGGGCATGGGAGGATGATGATTCAGGGCGGTGGGACGGCTCACTCGACCTGGGGGAGGATCGCAGATCATTATGGCAGAACGCACAAACATCTTGACCTGGAATGTCCGGGGCTTGAAGGGCTACTCTAAACATTAAAGGGTACATTCATTCCTCCTCTGTCATAAAATACAAATAACTTACCTACGGGAGACCCATTTAGTGGGGGAGGAGGTTCAGCGGTTGGGGAAGAAATGGAGGGGGCAACTATACTCTGTAACTTACTCTACTTATGCAAGAGGGGTTGACATTTGGATAGCACCTAGGGTGCCCTTTAGACACACGTATAGTGAAGCAGATGTGGAGGGTCGCTATGTGTTAGTCCAGGGGTTACTACATGGTAGAGAAGTTATACTGCTTAACACTTATGCACCCAATATAGATGATAAATTATTCTCCATGCATTTACAAGAGTTATTGGACACCGATCATAAGGGCAGGGGACTTCAATTGTGTCCTGATGGCCGGACGGATAGACACGCGCCCCGACAGGGCACTAAACCGCTGATGTTGACCTCGCTCGCAGCAGTTATGCGTGATTTGTGGTTCAAGGATAGCTGGCGGGATTTACATCCAGAGGGTCAGGAATTTACATGTCATTCATTGACGCATAAAACTTACAGCAGCCTGGATCGTATATTAGTGAGTGGCAGGGATGAGGTCCTTGGTGGAGGCGGCACATTTGGCTTGGTTTCCATCTGATCTCGTGCCGGTGTTGTTGCCGTTGCAGTGGGGCCCACCTGGGCAGCATGTCCGCCGCTGGCGTTTGCCTCCGGATCTTTTAGTGGATCCAGCATGCCGAGAGGCTATTGCGAGTGCGCTGACAGATTATCTGGAGTTTAATTGGAAGTCAGCGACCACCAAGGCACTGGGCTGGGAGGCACTTAAGGCTGTCATGCGAGGGGACAGTGTGGGTGTAACATGCGGAGTGCGGCCCCAACTGGGGTGACCTTGCAGGCGCAGGAACACAGGCTGACAGTTCTGCAGGGCTCTGGGGAGACATTGCAGGAAGTGCAACAGGAGATGCTACAAGTGCAGTGCGAAGAGCAGTTGGCATGGGACTCATTAGACAGGTGCACACTTAGGGCTTATCGTCAGTGACTTCATAGAGGGAAGAGACAAGTCGAGGAATCTCATTGCATGGATACTGAGACGGGACCCTATCCTGCAGGTCTGCACATTGAATGGGGGCTTTGTAACTAATCGGCAGGATGTCCTGGAGGTATTTGTGGAGCACTTTCCTGGGGTGTACAGAACGGGGGTGGCAGGTCCGCCTGAGTGGATTGGGGGTTACCTGGATGGAGTTGGGCTGCCCAAGTTGGCCCCTGAGCTTGTGCAGGAACTGGAAAGTGTGCTAGATGTGGGGGAACGGACAGTGGCTATTCAGGCCCTCAGCAGATCCACGCCCCAGGTAGGGATGGATTTCCTGCAGAGTTTTATCAAGCTTATTCTTCCACACTGACAGGGACATTGTTGAGTTTTTTTATGAGGCTCAGGAAGGCGGGATACTGCTGCCTACGATGAGTGAGGGGGGGTTATCGGTTTGTTACCCAAGCCTGGAAGGGATGCGGCCGACCAGTCTTCATACAGGCCCCTTATGATGCTCAATACAGATGTAAAAATATTAGGCAAAGTGTTGGCAATGTGGCTGTCGACGTGGTTCACACACTGGTCCATGAAGATCAATGCAGCTTTATGCCTCCCCGTAGTACCATACTTAACATTCGTAGACTCAGTCATGTATTACATGAAACAATGGACTGGGCCTCTGACTTGGCATCAGTATCACTCAACTTGGATAAGGCGTTTGATACAGTGGAGTGGCCATACCTTATGGCTGTGCTGCAGGGAATGGGCTTTAGTCCTGTCTTTTGTAGTTGGGTGTGCCTTTTGTATACCTGCCCTTTGGTTAAGGTTTGAATCGGGAGAGACTTATCAGGGGGGTGGGAGAGGCATGAGACAGGGCTGCCCTCTCTCACCACTAAGACTCGCCTGACTATTGAGCCATTAGCGATTTTGCTGTGCAGGGAGATGAAAAGATGGGGTATTACGCTTGGTGATTCTATTCATGTTCTCACTCTAGACGCGGATGATGCGTTGCTGTATGTCCATACTCCTTCCCGTGCGGTACCAGTCTTGCTGGGGCTGCTTGGGGCCTTTGATGCGGTCTCGGGTATCCGAGTAAATGTTGGGAAGTCACTCCTGTTCCAAATGGATAGCTTGGTGGGGGTTCCCGCTAATTGATTGCCTGAGCTTGGCCTCTGCTGGGAATTAGAAGGTTTGATACTTGGGCATATATGGAGAAAACATAGATGCCTCAACGAGGATAAGGTAATGACCAATCTCGAGGGGTCAGTCGCATTTTGGAGTAGACGCCCCTTCTCGGTGATGGGTAAGGCGGCTTGGGCGAAGATGTTTTTTCTTCTGCGTTGCCTTTATCTGATTCAGAATGCCATGTTCCTAATCCGTTCCTCCTTTTTCCGGAAGTTAGTTTATCTCCCTTGTCTGGGCCGGACATTGTAGTAGGGTGGGATTATCAGTTCCTAAACGGGACATGGAGGATGGTGGTCTCACCCTGCCTGATGTGCAGCATTACTATTATGCGGCCCATTTACAACATGCGGCGCAATGGGTGACAGAAAACTGGGAAAAGAGGTTGTTCCTTGGCATGTTGGGTGGTGCCTCCCTGGTGCAATTACTGATGAGGAGGAAGGTCGATGGAGGGAGCTCCTTATCTGGTGAGGCGGACCACGGCAATCTGGGAGGCGTTTGTGAGTAAAGTGCTGGGTGGGGCACGTTCGACACGGAGCTGCACATCTGGGATATTGCGCCGTTCTGGGCGATCGACGCCTATGTATTTATGGATTGTTGGAGGGCAGGTGGCTGTCAGACTGGCGGGGATATTTACCTCGGGGAGGTGTTCATCACGTTCCCAGAGGCTCAGGAAACTTTTGAGGTGGGGCCGGGACAGTTTCTGCAGTAAGCCAAGTTGGAAAGTGTGGCGTGGGAGGTCTGGGTTGGCTTCCCGGCTGCCCCACATCCTTCCCAAGTGCTGGGAGGCTTGCTCCGATGAGGAGGGGATGGGGGGTGGGGCAGGAGGATACCTAATTTCATTGTTCTATAAAGCTGTCAGAGGTGATCAGGTGCTACTCCAGTGTGTGGCACATGCTGCGTGGGCAAGGAAGTTCGGAGCCGATAACAGATGCGATTGGGCACAGGTGTATATGTTGGTGAAGAAAGTTTCCTGTAATAACAGATTTAAGTTGCTCCACTTTAGCTTTTTGCACGCGCACATGTGACCCCTAGAGCCTTAATAATATAAATCCTGATAGTGAGGCGAAGCGCACAAGATGTGGACAGTTAGGCACCAATTTTTTGCATCTAGTCTGGACATGCGGAGGGGTTTTGGGAGACTGGGAACAGGTGATTCCGAAGATAACAGAAGGGACTGGCAGAGCGATACCCTAGACCCCGAAGACTTGCCTTCTGGGAGTGGTACCTAGACCTAGGGGGTCGACAGATAGATCATAAAATGGCACAATTAGCCTTGTTGTTAGCCAAGAGATGAGTGGCCATATGCTGGACGAGTGCTTGGGTTCCCCGGGAGGCATCATGGCAGAGGGATTTCCTTGAATGGGGAGTGGTGGAGGAAGTGCATATGCAAAATACCCTCCGGGATTACTGAAATCCACTGCTTGTTATGTTTTGTGTAATTGTAACGTTCAATCATGACGGATGCCAGACGTGAGAAAAATACCAATAAAGTACGTTTAACAACAACAACAAAAAACAAAAAAAGATGCATAATTTAGAAATATGTTTAAAACATATTTAAATATTTTATACACTGTTCTGGAATCTGAATCTGGAAATATTAAAATCCTATTTGACCTTTAAAAAAGATTAATCTGAAAATATTTTTCCCAGTCACGGAGCACTACATTTGAACACACCTGATTATCTTGCCACGTTCTTCTGCTCCTAAAAGCCAGCTTATATTTCTAAAATCGCCCCGATTAGCCATCCAACCAGCTAAACGCAAACGTTTTGGCAGAATAGCAGGTAGAGCTTCAATCACCATTGGACCATCACCCACCTCCATCTCATGGTAAAAAAATAATAGCCTACTGATGCAATATTACTCCAAACACTGTTTCTCAAGACTGAAATGGGGGAGCACCAGCAGGAAATGAAAGTAAGGACAAGGAGACAAAACCAGAACAGAGTCCTTCCCAGGTTGATTGAGGTTCCAGTTGATGATCAGAGATTTGCTGGGACACTACTGGGGAAGACCATTAATTGGTTGAAGCAGGTGCCAATCTTTGTCATGGGCGGAGATGTGGTGGACCAGAGACACTAGACGGCTGACTTTTGGATGGTGTTCCCCACACCCTCAGACCAACCAGGCCAGAAAACCCAGGGCATTAACCATCAAGATTGGGTGAAGGGGGCAGGGCATGTGTTATTGGCCATACAATGAAATGCATAAAGCAGCACAATGCATCAACTGACAATGATGCAGCCATTTATGTGGCTGCATGGCAACAACATCAAGAGTCTCTAGAAGACACACACAGAAGCACACTATCCCGGATTCTGCCACACCCCAGTCACTGAAATATTACAAAACTTTAAAAAAATTAAAAACAGTTCTGACACCCGTGCCACTGGCATGTCACTGAAACATTATACTGACTGTATTCAGTGACCACAAGGTAGGATTTTTCACATTTGAAAATGCCGAATGGTGAAAACAGAAAAAATTACACCACTTCATCAAATAAGATCACATATCACTTGAGACACACAAAAGCAGACTTAACCATGTGGCTTTGACCTCTGCCCCACTTAAAATCAAGAGAAAAGACATCACACAAAAATAGATGACTGGAGGATCAATTTTGTGGTCCGCTTTAACATCACTACCAATGTTACAAGTCAGTGCTGTTTAACCTCCCTCCCACCTCACACCGGTTACAGAGTTTCATGCTCTGGGACTCTTTCTCGAGTGTATCTGGCCAGTGGAGCGGATATGATAGTGGAGCGGGGACGAGGAGTTTGGTTTAGGGGCCGTCATAATGACGCTGCTTATGTGCAACTCTGATCAACGCTTGTTCCTTGGTGTATGTGGAGAAAGTTTAAGAATCAAGGGCCAGATGTAGCAAAGGTTTTTACCCATTCTGTGTCTATGGGAAAAAGTGTTCGTACATATGGCCCAAAGTTCTGCTCTGCTCGGGTGAGAGAACCTGTGGCCTGCTGTGCTAGCTCAATTCACCCTCATACAGAATCCTTCTCCCAAACTCAATCACATAGTCACTAATAGAGCAGGCGAGCTCACGCAAAGCCAATTTTGTCCTGATTAATTCAAAAATGTGTGCCGGTTCACACTGCGTCGTCCACCTGCCCACTGTCATATCTTCCAACCATGCATCGTCTGACAGCTGCACCGACTATTGGGAGGGACGGGAAGCACCTGGGGCCTAATAGGTGCAATGAGGTGCGCGGCAGCAGTATGGACGAAGCTGGACATCAGCGGACGACACGAGGCTCTCACTGTCTGTACACACCCCGTTTGTAGCGGGATAGCTACTCCTGTATGTTTGTTAGTATGACCTAGTCTCAAGTGACTATGCAAAAGAGATTTGCTTAGGGTGACCAGATTTTGAGAAGCAAAAACAGGGAGAGGTCAGACATAAAAGAAGGACTAAAGACATTACTCTCACTTTTATATCAGGCATGACCCGTTTTTTGTGTGTGTGTGAGAGAGCGAGATTGTGTGTGTGTACACACACACACACATATATATATATATATATATATATACACACACACACACACACACACATGCACACACTTACAAGACGACTACATATATAAAATTAGCTACAGCTTGACCTCCCACCCTCCATCCCCAACCCGCCCCCACCCACCCACCTCTGCTCCCCACTCCTCCTCTCTGCTGGGAGCAGACAGGGGACTGTGTCGCCTGATAGTAGCAGATAAAATACTTTAATTATTTCATACGTTATAGGCCTCTTTAACTTATGCTTCCCTAGATGATCTGACCTTTTCCCCAAAAACCGGGCCATTTATTTTTAAGAGAAGCGTCGGGACACGGGACAGTCTTCTAAAAACCGGGACTGTCCGGGGTAATCCGGGACGTCTGGTCACCCTAGTTTGCTACATGTACTGTGCCAAGCCTAAAGGCACACTTCCCGCTTTCACACACGGTGGGGAGTTGGCACTGCACCGACGGCCGGTCTGTGAGTCACTCGTCAGCGCAGCTTCATTTCCTCCTCCGCATGGAGCTGCAGGGAGCGAGCATGAACGTCAACTCCGCAAAATGCCAGGGGTAGCGGAAGTGACGTCACACCCATTTTTGACCGTCAATTCCACTCACACACACACATGCTTACACATTAACACTTACACACACATTCGCTCACCTAAGCAGACACACCTCAAGCACGCACACAACATACATGTGAAAGCTTTTTTTTTTGTTCACCTCAGCTATGAGGGAGGGTCTAATCCAGCTCACTGTTCTACATTTCTTAAATAACACTAATAATTAATAACTAAACATTTTTCACTGTTCGTGTTATAAAGAAAATAGAGAAAACAATGAGAAAGGTGCCCCAACCAACCTTCATAAGGACGAGCTGCCACTGTGTTTCTAGCACTGTTTTGTCAGCTCTGAAACCAGAGGTCGCAAAGGCAGTGCCAGGGGTCGCAGCTGCGACCCCCAAATGACGTCCAAAGGAGAGAGTAGGCGGTTGGCACAGGCCAAGTACCGTCTCCCTCGTGTCTGCAGTGACCTAGGAGAAGGAGGATGAGACCACAATCTGTCATTCTACTGCCACACCCTGGGTGAAGCAGCGGAAGAAACGGGAGGCTAGTGTTTACCCTGTGTGACGTCACAAACGTGGATAACGAATGTCATTAACCACTGTTGTGATGTCACTGCAGTGAATAATCAGATGCCGATTTGATTATCCACACTAAAGGCTTTCAATCGAAGCCATATGGAACAAAAAGAACACTGCCCGTAAGTATGAGATCCATGGAACCGTGTGTACTCTTATTACGCTTTTTATCGATTAAATACTACACCGTTGGGACGACAGACCAGGAGACGACCTGGAAGAGAAACCAGAAGATGGGCATGTCAGGGTTAGGGTTATGTACAAGCAAGGACTGAATGTGCAATCAGTAAATTTGGCAATATATCCTGAATGGTGGAACATCTGGGCTGGAATGACACAAGAATTGCCTTCTAAAACCAATGAATTAAATGGCCACTAGGGGCAGTACAAATATGCAAACAAGTACTTCTCACTGCCTACAGACTTTAAAAATGTCGCTATATCTGCTTGAAAGAGAGAGGCGTGCAAGCGGCACAAAGCAGGGAGGATGAATGACTTGATCGAAGAAGGCAGGGGCAAACAGCATCGCTGCCCAATGGCTAACACCAGTGGTATTGCCTGATGTACTCTTACTGCAACTGAATTTCAGGCTTGACGAGGTAGAGGCATTAGCGAAGTTTACTAGAGTCAGAGCAGTCACTTGTGCGAGGCTCGTTCCTGTACTCTTCTAAGGTGGCAGGCAGGAGTAACTTTACAGCGATACAGACGCAACAGGCAGCGGTGGTGAGGTGCAGAGAACAAGGCACCAAAAGTGCAAGGCTAGCGAGAGAGGCAGGGGAGGGCGGCGGAGACATCAAGACACAAAGGAGGGGACAAAAAGCCTTCATATTTCAATAAGTTTAGTTTCAAAACCTTAAGTTTAAACTACAGTGAATGCCATGTTAAGTTGTTTGTGCTATTATGAGCATATAGTGAGAAATACTTAAATATATTTTTAAGGTCAGTGCTTTAAATGGTCCGGTACTGTCCGGTACTGAGTACCGGCACTTTTTTTTTATTTTGAGAGGGAGAGTACCGGCGTATTTCAAGAAAAAAGTAATACTTTTAATTGGAGAGTACCGGCACTTCTCAGAAACAGGCAGGTACTCTGGCACAGCGTACCCGCACTTTAATTTTTCCATTTCAAGCACTGGGTGTTTCCTAAGATTTTCGCTTAAGATTTTACCTCCAGTTGCAGCAAAAATCTGAAAACTTTCCAGTTCAGCTGCATGCACTTTTCAGTATGAACTGCTTCTCGTGTAAGCGCCAACGGAAACAGCAGTCTCCTGAATCCAAAGGCGCTTTCAATACTCCTATGCCCTAGTGTCCGTCATTTTACAGCAGTTTCTGAAACCCCTTCCTGGTGGGAGACGCTATGTGTTTATTATGCACGCACCCCTGCCAACCCAGAAAACGTTTTCACTGTGTCAAGAGGGCGGGATGTGGAAAGGGGCTGGACCTTGAGCTCTTCACTACCTGAAGAGCCTTGGAGGGTCAATGGAACAAGCTGGGCACCGGAAAGGGGGAGCCCCTTGAGGCCCAAGAAGCTTTTCCTATGTTCCTAACATCCTAATATTACAAAAACAAAATATTTTAAACCCACCTCCACTGTGCCTGAGGATGAAAGACCCTTAAAGGTCTTTGATGGGGCAGCGCCTCCAAGCAGGAAAGCGAATCTATGAAGGGCTTTCCTGCTCCCTCTGTGCTCACTGTGTGATATTGGCGCCTCTTGAACTGGGGACTGTGTGACGAGAGCCAATACTGAGGAAGTTCAGAAGTTTGATGATTGTGATCTTATTTCAAAACAAAGGGGGTGTAAGTAAGCTTACGCCCATCATGCACAAGCACCAAATGAAACTGGAGGAGGACTGTCAGTAAAGAAAGCATCATGGCATGAGGCACAGATGGGGGCATGTCTACTGCTAAGGCCTGAAAGATCTCCTACGACAGATGTTCAACACTGGTCCGGGAAGACCACATCCACGCAACAATGTCAAAAAGCAAATGGTCACATCAAAGATCATCCCAAATGGAAGCTCAAAACTGGGCATGGATCGAACCCAGGTGAACCAATATAAGATCTCCCGCCGCAAAGTTCAACTGACGAATAAATCATCTTGGAGCATGTACGCCATGGTGTGGTTTGCGCAGAAGTAGCGTGCTCCCCACCTGGACGATACCCGCAAACATTACATTATGTACAGACACACATTCTACCAGAAGAGACGACTGGAAGTACTGAATAATGTGAGTTGCGGCAGAGTCCAAGAGCTTGTTGACGTGAGCACCCTTACAAGTTCCAAAACTGAGGGATGGGTGAGAACAGTTCTAGGAGATTCCCAGGAAGGGTCACTCCCTATTCGAAGCATCACATGTGAAATTAGTAGGGGATAATTACAAGTCAATGTTAAACCCACTTCTGCAACTCACAGTGCAACAGTCAGTGAGGATAAAATGTATTATTCAAAAGGCAATCTTACATTGCAGCTGCCAGAATGGGTCACGTTCAAAGATGTTTCAGCCCACTACAAGTTATGTTCGTAGTAAACCTAACTAGCAGCACAATGATAACTGTAAAGCAGAAACAAGCCACTAAGTAAGAAAGAAATAGCTGGAGCTTATTTAGCAAGTGTGTGCTTCTGGCCGGCATGACATTCTAAGCCTAAGTACAAAGAAAAAAGGCATGGCTGAATATAGAGTCTGAGTAACAGAACAGTCCACGTGCACACATGACGTGGCCATTTTCAAAGTACGAAAAGCAATCCACAAGAAGTGGGTGCGGGAGAGCGTGTGAAGGAGAGGGGGATTTGCCATCAGTAGTCTTTGCAGCATTGAGCAAAAACATTGAAAAGCTTGCTGGGAGGAAAAAAACAAAAATATTAAAAATACAAAGCTAAAGTTTACATTCTTCATCTAAGGAACAGGCAGCTTAACTTCTGCAGTATCCCTTCTAATGAATGATTCAACTTCTGTAGGTTTCTTACATGAATCCACCCGTGATCGGCACTGCTGCTAAAATGTCAATGGTGACACCACAGCCACACTGGATGCAGTAACACACTAAGCACGGTACCACTAACATCAGTTCAGTCCCTGTACGCCACATCCCCAGTAAAGTCACCAGACAGGACAGAGTTATGGGTAAGGCTAGTAGAGAAAGTCAAGGACTGACTATCCTCAAGAGAGGAAGGGAGAGGGTGGTAGGAATCAGGAGCAGAATGGTCCACAAGTTAGAATGCTACAAAAGGCGGAATCAGGCTTACTACGTGAATTACATACTTGAACCCCTCCACAAACCTCATATCCTCAAGATGGTTGAAATAAACTCTAGAAAAACACACATTAGAGCTAAAAAGGGATGCAGGGATGCTTTTCTAAATTAAGCATGCTCATTAGCCTGTGACTCTAAACAGTAATGTTTTGCAACGTAATGTAAGGAGGATAGGTTGCTGCCTCACACATCCTCTGAATAAGACCCTTTTGTAGTACACAGGATGCAAATGCTACACCCTTTGTAGAATGAACATAAGGTGGAGACATTCAAGCTAATGTCTCACAATCATTGAAATCCAACTAGAAATTAATTGCATCCCTACAAGCTTCCCTAAATTAGAATTCACAAATAAGTTATCCACTCTAAACAGAGGAAAACTGCCCTATTGGACACGCTTCCAGATCCTGTGCTGATGAAGGTACCAAAAGAAAGGCACTAATGTTAAACGCTGTCACACTTGGTGGTCTCTAGGCTGTACACCTGGTGATGTTGCAGCTGGAGTTCTCATAGCTATGCTGCTGATGATACAACAGTGATATCTTGTCATGGTGTTCAGCTATGAAAGAAAAACAAGTCCTAATCCAGTTGGGAACCATCAATGATTCAAGTAAAGAATCTGCATGAGCAAGCAGACATACAAAACATCCATTAGAAACAAGTACCCAGAAGTGCCAAAAGGAAAAGGCTGAGAAAAGAATGAGAACTGTACATCCAGAAATCAAGGATAAAGTGATTGCTTACCACACAGTGCCATTTAATGTGCTCTAGACATCTTGCGCGTTGCATTACTTACATCTTTTGTTGAACCATGCAGATTACTAGAACTGTTTTCTGCGGTCACTGTTCATCCAAAGGTATGTGCTTTTAGCAGAGAGATGCATACATATGAGTATATGACTTACCTGTTAATTTGTGTTTTTCATTATTTACTGTGTTTTAAATTATGCAGATGGCACGAGCAGGTAATGTGTTGCACTATTTATGAAATTTACAGGTAAAGATGTGCAGTATACTTTCCTGTCTTTGATACTTCCTACTTGGGTGCCTGGGTCAGTCTTACAGCCTGTGTTGATGTTATTCAAGTGTGATATCACACTGCTGTCTGGGTGTCACTCCAGAGGCATCCGCCTCTAACAGATAGGCTGAGTAATGTGCAACACACAACTATCAAATCACAGATAATCCTGTGGTGAGAGAGTCGGATGGGATTAGGCATCAATACCCGAGAAAGCCAAAACACTGCTCTATAATGCCATGTGATCGACTATGTGCTGGGCTGCAGGCATGTGCTGTGGTCGTATCTGTAGCTACGTAAGGTGGCATAAGTGTTGGTCTCAAGGTGTCACCCTGGTCACACCTGCTGGGGATATTTGTACACATTACGCATGTTGCATGAGACATGTCAAATACTCATGGTTTTGCATAGCCATGCCTACCTGGCAGAAGACCTTACCTATGCAGGCCACCTTCAAATTGTTTACTTATGTACAGTGATGTTTGACTATACATGAGTCGTGTTACCTCCTGCCGCTTGGCTGACACACTGGTGAACCTGAAGTCAGCATCTAAGAGTACCTGTACGTTTATGGGGCTAATATGTTTTCGTGTCCTGTACAGATATCCTGTATGTACTGCTGGTATTAATGTGACATCCACGAAGTGAAGGTGGGAACCTGCAACATTAAGGAAAACCCTCTTATATCTGACGAGGTCTTGATCTGGCAAATGGGAGTCGCTGTGGTGCAACGGACTGGAATGCATCCAACAAATGCATCAGGAATGCAGGCACTAGACTTTGTGACACCCCAGCAAATGCTGCATTTCTGCTCTAGAATGATGACAGTAGATTCAGTACATCACGAACTGCAACATGGGCTGGCAATGCAGGTGGCCTACCTTTTGTTGACACAAAGGCGAGTGAGACTTGTTCCCGAGCCTTAGTACTGTATAACTTCTAGGCCTTGTTCGATTGCCCCCTCAGTTTGCCAAACAGTGGCATTAGCACGCTATTGATGTTTTTCCTGTGCAGCTTTTTCTTGAGGCAAGTCCCACCAGACTACAGCAGTCACAGTTTGTGACTGCTTACTGCAAACCTCCGTGTGTTTTCTGGAAAGGAGAGTATCTCAGGGGCTTTTATTGGTTTTTAAATCGTGCAAAAGATTTGAAGCTGTATTCCTTTAAGACAATTTTACACAGAATGGACCCCTGTGGCACTTGCATACTTGGAATGGCTGATTCCATTAATATTGTCTAATTCTAATCCCAGCAGCCCATCCACCCCTCCCTGGGGTATATCAATGACCCCCTCCACTAATCCTAAAGTAAAGGAACAGGGCAGCAAGGTCCAATTTCACAAAAGAAAAAAAAAAAAAAAACACAGAAGAGGTGGATATCACAAGGCATACCCGATTTGGGGAACTGAACGGTTCCAGTAAACATCTATTACTCAAAGGCTGCGAGGCTCAGAAGTGATCAATCAGTGAGAAGACCCTGGCGTTGTCAACCAATGAGAATACATACTATTGTTGGAAATCTGCCACTAACAAGTGCACACCGAAGGGAGCGTTTATAAGACAGTGCAACAAACATGCACCCAGAGGCTCGCCTAGTGCTTTATTCAGTAACTACCTAAATGTTCAGATTGCAGACAGGTCAGAAGATGCTAAAAGGCAGTCTGGAGGCTCACGCAAAGCGGATTGTAGGCCCTCGTCTCATCCTGCTGCACACAACTGACTAGTGCATGGCTTCTTTTACTACACAGAGTAAAATTGCGCCATCCCAAAGCAGACTAGGCACTAAGACTTGAGCCAGCACTTCCTTCCATTCACAAAGGCCATCACATGGCCCACTGCCACCAAGCACCCTATGCTGCAGCCCTGGCATTCCATGAGAAGTCTGGAAGAGTCCACACCGACTGAACGATTACATGATGGATGCAAAAGAAAGGACCAGGTGACTTGGGGGTCAAAGTCTGTATACTCATTGGGGCTCCTCTGTTTTTGCTGATAAAGGCTGCTAAAGAAAAACAAACATTATATGGAAACCTCCCGAATTATATATATATTTTTTTTTTTAAAGACGTGCCCAAATAAAGAAAACGGATCTTAATTAGCAGGTAAGAAAGACCTCGAACAAAGCAAACGCAGCACTTCAGTGTGACAGGGTCGTGTATACTCAACACATCTACTCAGCCAGCAGAACACACAGAACCCTGGCTTACCTTCCTCACGCATCCGCTGGACTCCCATGATTCTTTCAGGACATAAACCTATCCCGGGGTGATAAGCAGTTTCCCCTCCGCAGCTTAACGGAGACCAACATCGATCCTCTGTAATCGGACCCCTTGATTCTCCGACTTCCCTATTTTTCTCTCCATCCCATTCAACCACGCTCGCCTTCTCTTGTTTACTTATCTTATCCTTCACCCCGTCTTCCCCTCAGTGGAAAAGCCTCGCGCAAATATGAGCCCCTTCGCCGGACGCCTTTTTTTTTTTTTGTGTGGGGGGGGGGGGAAGAGGAGGCGAGGGGGTTAGAAAAACTTCCTTTGGTGACGGTGACGGCATCGGCTCCTCCGGTGCATATTTCTCTGTAGAGTGCAAATGCGCTCCAGACTTTCTGGCAAGATGTCAGCGCTGAGGCCACGTGACCCTCTCCGGGGACAGGGGGATTGTGCTAAGTGGAGGCGGGTGGAGGGCCGTGCACGCGCCGCACACCCCAGGCCCACTAGCTCCAGAGAGCAACAGGGACCGGGAGGGGCAGACCGAGCCCGGATGAGATAGGGAAGCTGGCAGTGGGCCAGCAATGGTGTCAATGGTCTTAAGGTAAGCGAGGAAAATAAATACCTCACACTCTGATTTTGGAAGTGAAAACAGCTATAAATGGGGTGCAGTGAGCCTCTCAGACCCAGGGGCCACAGCATCTGATGTACCACTCTTATGCTTGTGACAATTCCGACTATCCCAGGCCCCCAAAGCTGTGAGAATGGCTTGGGTGGTTGGTATTAGCCATTTTAATGTATATTTAATCACTAAACAACAGTTTCTTTCTCCTCTGCTATGAATTAGACAAAGTGTCACCATGTGGCAGAATGTCAAAGGTGCTGGTATTGACAACTAAGCACCAGAAACCACTGGTTCAAATAAAGCACTGCCCTGGCAACTGCAGGATGCCTGTCATGGTTCACACGTGCCCAGTGTTTTGGTTTTGGGTATTTTTACTTTTAGGTGCGCTTGTCCAATTGGTGCAAATGAAATGAAACCGGACTACAACTCCCATAATGCTTTCAGATATTACACAAAGATCAAGACTGGAAAACTGGTGTCTATAGTAACTTACAATATATGACAACACTACTACTCTTGAAAACAAGTATAAGTCATACCCCGGTAAGTCCCTCTAGTAATTTTCTTCTTTGGGAGCATGATAGAAATGTGGGAGAACAAGATAGTGCAGAAAATTGGCCTCTTTCTGCCAAAAAGGAGAAAGACTTTACATGCTGCAGAGTTTTTGGTGTTCTTATCAAGGTTATTAGTTTGGCAAATGTCATCACATATCCTATTTTATATTTATTTACAGCATTCAGTTAGTCAGTTTGAACTGTATGCTTCTAAGCATGGCATCGTTCACCCTCTCCCCCTACAAAAAAAAAATGGGTCGTCTTCTTTCCTAAGAGCAACTATTATAATATTTAAAATGTTTTTATATAGCACATACTAATAAAGATTTCCATGCATATAACTGTGAATAGCAGTCACTATCACATAACCCAGTGGTACTTGCTTTAACAAGACTTCCGAAGGATGAAGGCCGAGTCAACCATGCAGGTGTTCTAACATACGTATGGTACAGTGCACATATACTGCAGCAGCAGGCACATAATTAAGCTACCACGTCTGTCTACAATAGTAGAGGCCTGCCTCTGAATCTTTCCAGGGACTTAAGTTAAATCAGGGAATAGGTGCAATCAATTGTCTACAATGTTACATTCCTGCCACACCAGCCTGAAAAACAAAGGGTTTGTGTAGTTACAAAGTTTAATTCACACAAATTTCTTGTGAATACTATGATTACTACCAATAGTTCTCTGCATAAGTAAACGGGACTTTTGTTCTCCTTTGAAGTTTTTTCGATAATAAATTATCACTAATATCCATTCAGTTGCACAATCAAAAGGAAAACCGTTTTTAAGTTAACTCGTGGGAAAAAGAGTATATCCATTTTCAGTGGCAAATCGCACTCATGAGGCAAATATTAACAACTGCAAAATCTGCATGCAAACAAGCCAATACGCTGAGGATACTGAAATCTACTTGAAAGTCTCCTCTGCTTCAGACATCCAGTGCCTCAAACACTGTCTGCAAATATTTCAGCCCTGGATGCCCAGCTCCTACCCGATGATGAACTTAATCAAGACAGAATTTCTGTTTACCAACAGTACAAACCTGGCTCAACATGAACTTTGATGGCTCGGAACCAAACTTTCACCAAATGCCAAGTCTCTGGGATTCACTCCTGAACACCAACCTCACTCTCAAGAGACATGCAAAAATAAATAAATACATTTTTAAAAGTGTCCTTAGTACCAGCTCGCTCGTCTAAAGAAAAAAAATAATAATAATTCTTCCAGAAAGTGACTCCAGAACTGCTGTTCAAACTCTCATACTCTTGCATCTCAATGCTGGTAACACCGTGGTCTGTGGCCTCTCAGACTCATGGGGCACCACATAAGGGCAGTCTTCACACAGCAACACACCTTGTCCAGTGCCTGAAGAAATATGATCACACTGCTCCCGTACTGATGAACTCCACTGGCTCCCCTTGCCAACATGCCCTGGCTTCAGAACCAGCTCCATCATTTACAAAGCCATCACAACAGCACCCCTGCTTATCTTGAGGATAAGTTTACTACTCTGCAGATTAAAAAGTATGAAAGAGTAAAAAACGAGGCAAGAGGCCTTTTCCATCTATGCACCTAGCATCTGGAACATCCTCATATCCATCAAGGCTGCCCCAGAGCTGCTCCAATTAGGAAAGAGTTGCAGACTCGCCTCTATTAAGAACTCTACAACTAAATACATGAACTGTTCACAACACGGCTACCTTTTCTTTCACTCATTGACTTTGTGGTTGTCTTTGTTACTGTACAAGACTCTGCTGCTTTTGGCTAGGTTTGCGCAAAATACAGACTTTACAAATGTATACATTTTGGCAAGGATGTACAGCATGACCAGAAAGAAAATAGGCAAAGTGACACCACCAATACTGGAGTCTGTGTTATTTTGTAGGTGTTGGCATGTGTGATGACCCATGCGTGAGAATGCATCTTCACACAAACGTACACATTACCATGCAACATGCATGTGTGCGCCAACAAAGTGAAAGTGGCACCATTTTTTAAAATGTACTAATCCAAGATTGATCAGTAAATAAAAAATAAAAAAATTTAGTTAGCATGAAAGTTAAAAAAAAAAACAAACAAAAAAAAAAAAACAGCATGCTTGGTCTTCCAGAAAAAGGGAAATAAAAAAAGAAAAGGTACTGGGGCCATGGTAAAGTGTGTGGACGGAGACAGCAACACAGAGTGCCGTAGGAGTGGTGAGAGCTAATTTGGGGGTTGGGGGGGGTCTGCACATAAGTGAGAGTGCAACGGAAGAAGCATATGAAGGAAAAAGCAATACATGGGTGGGTGATGAGCAGACGAGCGAGAGTGCAATATGGAGTGCGGGGAGGGTAAGGGACTCATGAGGGAGCGAGCTGGAAAACGTGCTCTCAGAGTGCTTAACCAAACAGAAAAAAGTAGTTCCTTAGAAGTGAGCAGTAGAAGGATTAAAGTCATGCAGTCAAAAGGACTGTAAACAAGCTGTGCTGAGGGGATAAACACAAGAAGCTGAAGTCAAGCTACTGGATAAAAATCAAGCAAACTAGAGGAACAAGAATGGCAACCAATTATAGAAATGGGTGGGGCTCCAAGTCCTCTGTAAATTCACAATACACAGTTTGCAGCCAGACAACTTCTGCTGTCTGGTAGGCAGGACCTAAAAACGGGGGGGGGGGGGGGGGGGGGGGGGGGAGAAAAAAAAAAAAAAAAAAAACACGAAAGAGTGATCATAGTGAAAGGTAGAAAGTACTAAGAAGGTAGACCAATAATCGCAATCTATGCAAGACTTTGGTCAAACAACAAAAACTTCGTAAACCTCTACTTGTAACTTTCTCTTCCGGCTCCCAGTGATCCCAGCATAGATGATCAGGCCCTTTACTAAATACCTGAACCTTGGTGAGTATCGCTCATGTACAATCGTGGACCACACTACAAACCTGAGAGTCAGCTGCCTAATAATGCACCTGCATCACTAAGGAATACCTGCTTACCATCCTCCTGGTGGGTACAATTTCAGAGCCAGGATGTGCCTCGCTCACTGGCCACATTCACAACTTACACAAGTGTGGTACCACATCACAGAAATGACTAGAGGCAAAAATAAGCAAGGAATTGATGCAGGTTTACCTACTTCGAGTACTGTCAAACGACACCGTACTTAGTAAATCTGAAAAAGTAACAATTGTGGCAGTAATCTTAAGGACATACTAAGACATTAATGCTTCAAGGGTTTGCCAAATAGGCTGTTAGCAAATTCTGCCATTTGTAAAATGGGCCAAGAGGCAGCATACTTCGGACTGTATGGGAGATCATTTTATTTAGTATTCCTTTCTTACAATGTCAAAGATCAAGGGGAAAAGGTGCTTGGACCGGTCCATCTCATGTCTCGAACTTCTAGATCCTGTCACTCTCAATTGTTTTGTTGACAAGATGGCGAAGAGTTCAACACTTTCCACAGATATTGGAGTGTTTGTGACTAGCAGGTCAGGTGATTACACATCAATCGGGCAAACTCAGCCTTCCGTCCGTTCCAAGCTATTAGACAGAGTAGACTTTTCGCTGGAGAACAGTCACTGTGCACAGCATGGAAACTGAATAAATACGGTACCGAGCATGAAAGTTAAGTTATTTTTGTTCTCTTTCCGGCAAACACCCAAGTGAGTGTGTTTACACAATTGTCACTAAATGGGCTGTCTTGGGAAATCACCTGCCACGTATCAGACGTGAGGTAATTTGTCAAATGCCATTCATGCTGGTCATATCAGGAGTGTAACATGCTTTCTCGCAAACAAACAAAAAGGAAAAGCGATTTGCTCACCCACAACAACAGTTCGTAAACATGCTTAGAAGGAGCCAACGCGATTCAATATCGCTCAGCAGCGAGTAGATATATTCAGGCCAGCTACCTCGAAGGTTAATGCACGCTCTGCAAAGAACGATATCAAAACTTGCAGTTTCGTCATTCAGACGTGGACAAATGAAGCACGATAGAGCTGGATAATACATTCCTGCTGTGTAGGAAGCCGTGGTAGCCAGAGCTGGACTACAACGAATAAACTGCATTCATGCAAAATAGTCTTAAACAGACCTTCCTTAATTCTACACAGTTGTGTGTAAAAAGGGCCACTTTCTTTAACGGGGCAGTTAGTAAGGTCCTAGAAATAGTTTTGCAATATAAATGCTGACATTCCGTTAAAGAAAAAAAAAAAAAACCTTGAATCGAGTTTCAAAGTACAATACGCACAAAACTTGAAAGTTATAAAAAAAAAAATGAAGTGGCTGCGGTCACGTCATAGAACCGCTTGTGGGGCGCGTACTTTCAACGCCACCTGGTGCTTAATTTGAGCCAGTAGTTTCCGGTGCGGAGCCCCGGCACTTAATTTTCTGCGTCAGGCATTTGCTGCGAGCAAAAAGCACATATGGGAAAGACGGAGGAAGAGAAAGATGGAAAAGCGCCATAAAGGGAGAAAGCAGACAGCTGCGAGAATGAGCTGAAGGGACAGGGATTGTGACCTGAGATGGCTTTAGGATTACACTGCCTCGGCATTCAATGCTCGCACATTTAAAAGCAGCACGCATTTCAAAGGAGAGCTTTGGGCACCGGCACATTTATATTTACAAATTAAGCACTGGCGTCACCGAGCAAGTACCACAGAGATCCCGGGTTACAACATCACACGTCCTACCTGGTTCAGCGGGGGAGGCCATCCTGCTACGTGGTTAATTAACCCTTACTGCTGACAGGTGCGCAGAGCAGCGGACACTTCTAAGAACCGCATGTCCCGTAATGTAACCCTACAGACAGGCCGCAGTCACAGCCGAGGAACCAAGCCCCACAGCGAGCGGCCTTCCTCCCGGCTCGGAGCAGGCCCTTCGCACCCTGCAATGCGGCACTTGTAATCAGTTACTGACTTTACTGTGAGAAAGGCTCAGACACCTCAAGTAACTCATTAACCATTGCTGGGGTCAGAAGCAAACACAAGGGGCAAAAGTACTAGAAAAGGCCTCGAGTCTCCTGGCGGGAAGACGGGTCCGGGGGAGGCACTTTATCTGGTACGGGCAGTTTTCCTGTTTAGAGAAGTGGGGGGCTGTCCGCTGAGGCGTAAATCCCATTCTGCGCCCCACAGGTAGGTAAGCATCCTTTGTGACCGAGCTGTGCGCGGCACACACAGGTGATCCGGGCAGGCATTGCACCCTCCGGAGGAGCTCAGCTGCTCTCCACGGATCACCAGACCTCGGTAGCTCCCCTGGTCTCTCCCACGAGCCGCTTCACCTTACGCAACACCGGGCGAGCCGGCGCACATGTGACACACGAATCACACTCAAAGGGCATTTGTCACAAAGACACTTCCATGCGCAAGCTCAACTTACGTGGCTCTGTTATAAGGACATGCACTGAGTAAATCTATAAAACGTGCAGTGCAGCGTGTGCACGTGGAAAGGGAATTACCTGTCGGTAATATTTTGTTTTGGAGTCATATTATGCCTGGGAAAAACCTCTTATTTCTCCCATTTCCAGGCATATGGAATTTTTGAGTGGAGCCGATGTGATTTGTGTGTTTTGGGATGTCCCGCTGATTTGCTGATGGGTTGGGGAGGGCGTGGCTGCCCACCTTTCCTGTAAATCTAATGCTGGTTTATTTATGTGGGGATGGGCTCCCTTGCTTTTCACTGTCCTTCATTAAGTGCGGCGGCCTTGCTGCTGACAACAGCCGGAACTCGGACTCCCAAAGCTCCCCAGGCTGGGGGGCCACGGTGTTTACTTCAGTATGGGCCCGGGGGCGTTGGCAACACTGCACGGCAGATCTTGCCCGTACCACCCTCGCCCAAAAACTGATGGCACGGCAGACGAGTCCTTTTACCACGCGAGTGTATAATCACAATTTCTCAGACTATGCACATTTACAATTTAATTAGCGAAATGTGTTCCTAGCACTCGGGAGGTCAGTGTGGTCATGAGCTGCGCCCTTCACCTTGGATCTTCTTCATTTAAAAATTGCTGAAAGTAACCATAATGATGCATTAGGGAGTTTTGGGCAATGTATGGGTGTGGTGGATGGAAGATTCAATGATTTGTTCAGTCGAAACAGTAGCCAGATCTGGTGAGGCACCAACACTAAGAACATGAGCAGCGCTTTGTCGAACAACAACAGAAACGTATAAACTGTAATCCTGCCATCATGCACAAGCCTGCTTGCCATGCCTACTGGGGCTGGTGCAGTTGGATACACTGTTGCCTGTCCCTCCTCAACCAGCAAACCATGGCTGCCTGCCACCAAAGCAACAGCTTGCAAACCTTTCCATGGTCCTGTTCGTCACTGGTTAGGAGAACATTTATTCTGGGCCTGCCATCAGATTCCAGCTGCCACTCCTTTTTGTTCACACCATCCAGACTGATATCATTGTGCTTCTTCTCACTATGCCAGCTACTCCCTCATCATCTGAACTTCTTACAGGTCTGTCCTAATGTTACTGCAAGGTGGTGGCTCCTACAAGGCACACGTCCCATTCTGAGCAGTTCTGCCGGGAAAGGCCTTGAATTATTAGCCTGCGGCTCGCCTTGTAGTCCATCTCACAGCTGGACGGTGGGTAGGTCAATGGCGTCTGCTCATCGCCAAGCAAATTTAGAAAGCAAAGAGTCATGTGGGCATTGATGGGTTCCCCACCCCTTTGGAGGCGGAGACCGGCTCCGCTTGGGCATAAGTAAGACTGGCATCTGCAGTTGTCACCATGAACACTACCTTGTTCAGTGGTGTCTGTAAAGTTGACTTTCCAACAGCAGGACCAGTGGGATAACTAGTTGGCACCGTAGGCGAGACAGCAATGGATGGAGGGTCTCTAGCTACCCGCAGCTCCTATGAGACAAGCTTGCATTGGCCTTCCAGTTATTTTTAAGCATAGCAGTCCAGCGCAGTGACATAGTTACCATCCAGCACGCCCTTGAATTGGTTTTATTTCATTAATTCAGTTAAACCAGAGTACAAGTCAATAATCCACAGTTTTCATCACGTACCCCAGATTCAATATACAGCGTGAGCAGTGGTGCACAAAATATCAGTGACACGCATGTCAGACTGAAATCCAAATAATTCCCTACAAAAAAAAAAGGGGTTTGAAGCAGTGAGACAGCAGAGAGGCAACCCTAAACTTTCCCTGATACTTTACTGAGATCTGACCTAACCATCCTTTACTATAGATTCCTGGTGAAAAAGAACAAGATCAATATCTGCAAGAGTAGTTTTGGTGCTTCAGTTTTGTGCCTAACTCTGCCAACTGATGGTTCGCTCAATTAAGCGCTTTGTTTTTCAGCAGCGAAAAACAAACCAGGTTTCCTCAGACAATATCCATTAATCCAACAGCCAGCCTTTCATGGACACCTGATCACAGAGATAAGCTAAGGGCCTAGATTGCCCTAGATCACTCGGCGCTTCATCAAAGAATACAGCACCAGCTAAGCCAGACACTTGGTCACCTATGGGCAGTAATTCCCTTTACAAGAAGCCAGAAACTACGTGGGACCCTATGGACTTCATTCGTTTCTGTTAAGAGGCCACGTTTCCTGGCATTTGTGCTCAACAAACAGATGACTGATGCAGAGAACCAGGAAAACTGATAAACGTCCAGGAAATTGCTCAGGAAATCAACAAAGCCCATCTCTGAATCAACTAACCAGTCAAGTCCTTCCCAGGAGTAATGTGGAGCCTGTGATCGAGTGTGCTACGAGGCACATTTGGATGAAATGTACATAAGGAGCCAACCGAGTGGCACATGAACACACTGGTCCTTCTTATTAAAAGAAGTAGTCGCCTTTTCTGGAAATGATTTAATCAGCTCTCCTCACCATCAGACAATCAATTAAATAGCAGGAGATGGGAATCTTATATTGCCGGCTTGTATAGCTGTAACATCGATACTTCAAGCCCACCACCAGTATGCCCCAAACAAGCAACATCACTGCCACGCCTGATAAACCTAGCTGTGTCATAGTTAGGCCACAGCCCTGTTAGGACTAAGCCCGCAGCTACTGAAAAGATCATTATTGGGAAAAGAAGCAATGGTGCCCCGGGACCGAACGGTTTACCTACAGCTGTCTTCAAAGCAAAACCTCAGTTTTTGATTGGTTGAATGAGCAGTGTTTTTGACAACATTCTGCTAACCAGTCTGGTCCCTTCGTCCTGGCAGGGCTCACATCGTCCCAGTTCACAAAATGCAGCTCAGGGACGATCCAGCAAATTATTGACTGATGGGCTGCTCAATGTGGACGCTACATTTTGTCTCACTAGTCCATCAAGATCTGCAAAATTGGGCCTCTCATGCTAATATAATCCCTTGTTCCAGACTGTTTCCGCAAAAACACTGGGACCTCGACAAGATCGTAGCATTGGCTCACTTAATCCATTCAACGCTGGCCAGCAAGCGAGACTTGCATACATGTTTTATTGACTACAAAAAAGCCTGTGGCAGTGCTCATAGGCCAAGGCTATGGCAGTAAGTGGGGCCTACTGACAAAAATACTGAATGCCATTGTTGCCCATTATTCAAAGAAATGAGTGCAAGTCAAACTTAGTGAGGATGGTACCTAATCGAATAGAGTAACCAATAGCAAAGGGCTAAAGCACAGCGGTGTTTTTAGCCCCTATTCTTTTTAACAATCACAGCTAGCACAGCACCCGCTTTGCAAAATTTTAAATCAGGCTCCCAGAACTGAACAACCAATGGCTACTCGTTACACAATTGATTCAGTACTTTTAGATTTCTCGGCCACTGGGCTGCAATCCTCGCTCAACTTGGCTGTCTACGGCAACACCAACGGATTACAAATAAATCCAGAAAAAAACAAAATAGTCACATTCACAAGGTCATGGACGTGGCACTCGTGTTCGTGGAAATTAGAAGATCACATCAACAAGATAAACTCCTACACATATCTGGATATCGAGTTCAAGGCCTCAGGTGACTCCAGTCTCCATATGGAAGCAAAAAAGACCTGTAGGGATATCCACAAGTTCCTGTAAACCTGCATCTACTCTTGCAAACCCCTCATTTTTGCCGTTACTACAAGTCACAAAAGTCCAGTTTCTGTCATGTGGACTAGAAGTCTATACTGATAAATTGGGGCGGTTGTTAAATCAGCAGCATTCAAGGCTAGTTCGACAACCCTTTGGGCTCCCTAACTCCTCCAGGGAATCTCAGATTCAATTAGAATTCGGCCTCACAGACCAAACACTGGGAGAGAGGGCCAATCTACTAAAACTGGTTCGAACTGAAGAAAGCAGATGCCGGCACCTTCAAATTTCACCTTGGCCAAGAGATGTTCAATTTGGCCTTCATCATCCTGGCAAAAGGTCACTTGGAAGACTGACTGATTTACAAAGGACCCTCCTTTGTGTTTTTAACACCTCACGTGACTCATTAACAGGTCTGGAGGATCATTGAAAGCAAATCAGTAATAAATGACATTCTTATAATACAAGCCAAGTCTCATAACCAGTTTGTAGTGTCGTCTTACAGTGAGCTGAATCCCACCCCCCCACCCCACTTTGTCAAAATCATATAAATTAAGGTTCCTAAGATTGCAGACGGGCCTATTTGATGTGGGGGGGGTGATTTATGGAATGCATTCATTTTATTAAGATTTAAATGGCTTTAATTATCAAATAAAGATGTTGTTATTGCTTAGGAGTGCATTTTATCCTGCTCACTGTCTTCTCGCACTAAGCATGTAAACTCCGAGCACACCATGCAGCCTCGTCTAGGACATCATACGCTTCCCATCTAGTCTACTCTTCAAACACATACTCTTCCAACCAAATATGCCAACAGACTCTGGCCGAGGGTTACAACGTTTTGGATAAGACAGGAAGACCCGGTACTCACCCAGCCAGAGGAGTGAAGAGATCAAAGACCCATAAGTGGAAGAAGCATGCAACACAAGCAAGTAACATAACACAAGCAGTGCATAGGTCATCTCCAAAAAGATTTTCACTTCCATTGAGGTCGAAGATGTGTGGTCTCAGGTGAAAATCAAAGCTATAACTAAATTTAAAGCCTTAAGGAGAGGAAAAAGTCTACTGGAGACTACCATACGCAAAGAAACAAGACATATAGAGGAGGACTTAGAAAATAGGATTTGAGAACTCGATTTCTGCATTTTATTTGCTCAACATAGACAGAATAGTATTTATATTCGGTCTTTCGTGCCCAATGATATACCAGGGGATAGATATGCCCTCACTGTGTAGCTGGTCTTCAACAGAACCACAACTACCCCTGGTGCAAGGCTTGTGCTTCATTTTCTCCTAGAAATAAAAAAGAATCATCTGATAAAACATGGGGCTCCTTCCTTCAGTGATGGCTTTTTGAATGGTTGATGAACTGACTGATCCAGGGGCTCATATTATTGCTATTCCAAGGAAGACCAAACAGCAATGTTGGGGTGAAGTCATACACATCCTTAAAGTGCATGCTAGCCAAAATGCCATATTTGTGTCACTGCACTTCGAGGCAGGCAAAAATGTCAGTACCGGTGGCCTGGAAAGATGCAGACTACTTGCAGCTGAAAAGTGGCAGGACGTCATGCGATACACTGGCTAGGCCTCAAGCAATGATTTCATTATGCAAAGCATGTGAATTTGTTAGCTAAATTTAGTTGTGTTGTTTACATATTCTCACATCATTATGATCTCCTAAACAGGAATTATTTTTACCCGAATCACGTTGTTCAATTTGTACATAATTTCTCGCTCTCAAGGCCTCATAGTATCTTTTGGAGCGACATCTGGACACGTGCCATGACATACATATACTCATACACACACACACACACACACACACACACACACACACACACACACACACACATATATATAAATAAAAGATTGGTTAATTTTGTTACTCTATTGATATGTTACCAAAAGCTGAAAGATGTTTATAATAACGTTCATTCAAATGATCCCAATTACAAATAGATCACATAGACTTTTTCGAAGTGAAGATGCCTACTATGAAAGGAGGAGAAAAGTCAACAGTACCTTCATCCATGTCCCCGTCCAGCGGAGGCACATCATCTGCTAAGGAGAAGTCCAGCGTGGCATCAGAAATTTCCACCAGGTCTTCATCGCTGGTGCTACTGTGCAAGCTCCCATGGCTGAAGCCGGACTTCTCCATCGCTGCTCTCAGTTATATCTATAGTGGCAAACAGAAATTAAATACACCTTCACTTCGGATTGTACAAGTGACAAAATAACCTGATAGCAAACTCAATCAGTCCTTGTTGCTACTTCAGCATTGCTAGTCCCATTAAGCATGAAATAAGAACGTCAAGCGTTCCCGCATACTAGAGACTGGCAGACGGAAAGTAAGTAAATGAAAAACAAAATTGGCTCTTTAATAGTTAACTGCTTTGGTTATTTCAGAGTAAAAGTTACAACACCGCCCTACTCCAATGATTTTTTTTTTATACTAAGGAGAACGTTTTACAAACATGTCATAGTTAATACCTGTGCTAGATACAACTAGCACTAACAACCTCCATTGTGGGCAAGTACAAGTAAACTCCAAAACGTTTAGCTTGGATTTTCAAGTCAGTTATAAGCCAGGCCTTTTGACTATGGTTTATAGCACACAGTCAACGGTGATGGTGGTGGAAGCAGTAGTGGTGGGCACACACACAATTGTGTTGCTAGGAGCAGTAGTGTTAGTAATGACGACAGTGGTAATGGTGGTAACTTTGGTCGTGGTAATGGCATTATGTACTGGAACTATATATGTATATACACACAAACATACATACACACACAAAGAATTGAGAACGCTTGGTTACACGTTTTCGATGTAAAATCGAAGCCTCATGCATGCAATGTAAGCATCCCATAGGAGGCAGTGTGTCACACCATCCAATATCATGCTGCAAGAAAAACAATGCTGCTTTAGGTGAAGCTAATGCCTACTCTATAAATATTTCAAAGAACTGGTAACAAGGATCTGCAAATCAGCTAAATCTATCAGTAGCCGAACCTAAAGGTGGGGATTCCAGGTAAAAGCTGAACTAGAGAGCTGCTGTCCTACCACGTTCTCAATAATGTCTGTGTGTTGTTCATAAGGTGTGCAAGAAATGTTATCCTGGTGGACAGCTAATCAACAAAGAAAGTCATCCAGCACAGACGTCTAGCGCACATGGAGGTGGACCTCTAGCTGGTAGAATAAGATAATGAGAGCTACGGTGAAGTGGCTCCTTACTGCTCCTCGGTTTTGTAGAATCACCCAACGGGTGCTGCTGCAGGTGGTCAGGGTTTAGCTTGGATCAATCTTTCCTTAGAAGTCAATCAGTCACAAAGTCTATGGAGTTGTAGAAGATTGAATGCTCCACGATCCAGAAATACGTAGTGAAACTGAAACCCCTCAAGTTTCTGGATAACTAATAGGCTACGGTGTAAAATAAGTTTTGACCTTTGGAACTTTATGCAGGATACTCTACCCCATATAAATTACAAATGGGTTTTTGCCCTTCAATAATGAGCATCTTAAGCCAGTATAAATTCACCACTTCACTCACAACCTCAATCTAAGGATGACAATTCGTCAAAGCAAGCTGAATGTTACCTTTCATCAACCAGACCACCTGTTGGACCTGGTCCTCTGCAGAGTCACCCCCAAACTATTTGCCCTTGCCCTCCACTTTTTTTTACTAAATTAGTTTTGTTGGCCTTAGCACTCTGGGCACTTTACCACTGCTAACCAGTGCTATAATGCTATAATAGATGTGCTCGCACCTTAAAAAAGGTCAAAATCAGCTTATATCCATTTGTCATATTTAATTTACTTGGGGAGCCCCTAGAAAAGTGTCGGTATCTGTGTCCAGGGCCTGTAAATTAAATGCTACTAGTGTGCCTGCAGCACTGATTGTGCGACCCACTGAAGTAGCCATTTCAACATGTCTTTGGCCTGCCACTGCAGCCTCTGTGGGTTTAGTTTTAAACTGCCATGGTAAAATAAACCTTTTGCCAGGCCCAAACCGTCCTTTTTAACACATTTAAGTCAACCTTAGGATAGGCCATAAACAGCCAATAGGTCAGGGTACAGTGTACTTAAGAAGTGAGATATGTAATGTTAATTTTTACACGTCCTGGAACTGAAAAACTCAAATTTGTTTTTCACTATTGCAAGGCCTACCTCTCCCATAGGATAACACTGGAGTTAACTCACTACATGTAATAAGATGTAATTTCCAAATAAGAGCAGGAAACTAGTTCATGTTTGGTGTCTTTGGAGTTGTAATGAAAAATCCTCTTCCATGGTAAAGTCAGATTTTACATTGCAATTTGGAAGATGGGGCTTTTGAAGTTGGTATTTTCCTGCCTTAGCCATGTACTGCCTATGTCTCTGGGTCACATCACTGGGTGTAGCTGACAGCTGGCCTTTGTGTATTCCTCCTAGACCGCCACACAATAATGAGCTTAGTTGTGCCTAATTCCACCTTCCAGAGGAAAGGCACCAGGTATAAAATATTGGCCCTTGGACACCAACTCTTCAATACACTTCTGGACCTCTGGATACTCTGCCAGGAAGAAGGACCGCTGTGCTGTTGAAAGCACAACCACCCTGCTGGACTGGTGCCCTCTTACCTGGTTGAGGAGGACTGGACTTGTATCTGTTGAACCCAGGAACCCAAAGTGCCTCCAAAGGATAGTTGGCTGGCCTCCTGACTACAGCCTCGGGTACAGAAGCCTCCAACAACCTGGAACCCAACACTTGGACTCTACGACTCCTGCCCTGCCAAGTGGCGCCATTCTAGTCTTGGGCCCTTGGAAGTGGTGCTGAAAGTGCGCTGCCCATTTATGGATCCAGTAGAACAGATGAATCTCATCTGCTGTGCAGCGTATTCCTGAGCAGAACTAACACATTGCCTCTGCTGCAAGGGTTCTCCCAACGCAAAAAAACTCTGCATCGACCTTGCAGCCCACATCAGAACTACTGCCGGTGCACAGCTTTGCCAAAGCTGGCCCTTGCCTCTCTCATCATGAGCAGTAGCCTTGACGACAACAAAGGTCCTTGCATCGCAGCTCCTCGGAACTGACACATCACCTCGACTACACGACAAATTTGATACTGGACTTCGCAATGCTCTGCAACCAGGACCTAAAGTACTCTGTTCAGTTGGCCTAACTGGATCCCTGTGGCCAGCCTGCGCTCCTTCACGGTCACTAGAACTTGTGACTTTGTATCGGTCTGCCACAGCCAGATATCCACAGTTGGCGCATTGTGCTTTTGGCACTATTTTTACTGAAATCTTAAAACCTGCAAATCTCCAGTTCTACAGATTGGACTTTTATTGTTTTGGTCTTGTTCTATTCAATATTTATTACTATATTTTTCTTAGTCTAGTTTAGGATCCTTTTGTGGTATGTTTTCACTGTGTTATTGTTTGAAGTGTTGCACAAATACTTTACTCATAAGCCTGAGTTCTCTGTGCAAGCTACCGGAGGGTCGAGCACAGGTATAATTTAGGGTTTGCTTGCGACTTCACCTTGACACGGATTGTGCTTCCTGCTTGAGTGGGTTTTCACTCCCCTCCCCTCCCCAACCAGAAAACCAATTTCTTACACCACCCTATTAATTAAGCTGTGGGTGGTACAAGAAAATCTGAAAATGCTTAATAATCCTACACGTCATTAACTCTGATTCACCCAAACAGAAAATTACTCTGTTGTCCATGACCGGTTGTTTTGGTATAGCCTTATGAGAGAAAAATCCCAACTTAAAAATTGTTTGAAATCCCATGCACATATTGCACCTCTGCCAGGAATACCTATGATCTACTACACTAAGGGCAGATCAAGAATATCTAAAGTCATAATAAGATCCATGCTGTTAATCACAAATTCTTCCCATCCCTTGCATGGCCAATCACCACACAGCAATGAAGTAACATAGGTGTTCTGCTCCTTCTGAACCAGTTTTTCGTAAACTGCTGAAGACTTATTTTTGATGCATAGGCTTTCTGCATAGGAGTTCAGTTAGTTTTCGTTTGTTCTGCATTTATGGCACTAGCCCTGGGGTGCTTCTTTGGAAGCAGTTGCGCGCTTTGTAAATCCTCTTGTATTGTATTATATGGAACTCCTGGCTCGTTATGCAAAGAACATACATTACAAACCTTCATTAGCAGTTCAACCTTGTCATCTTTCCCTCTCTCTCTGCCTGGGAACAATAAAGTGTCCCTCCATGGCCAGAGAAACAATTTGCTCCCACAGATCTCAGCTGTAACAGTATTTCCCTATGCAACACCCATATCGATGTACCCTTATGTATGTTTACATCTTCCATATATCATTAACTCACCCGGTCTACTTTTCCACGCAGCCCCAATTTTTTTCGCTGTCTTGAGCTTGCAACCCTTGTCAGCCATCTCAAATCCTAACGCCAGTCAAATAATTCTCACAACTTCAATAGATTCCTCTTAGCCAGTGTGGCATCTGTATCCTCTGCAAGCCCATGCATTAAAAGGAGCACAATGATGGGTACTCTATGTGTTGGAGTAGTGCATTCTGAGGCAAAACTGAAAAAAACCTCTCCCAGATGTTATGAAATCTGCCACTGATGAATGCTGTTTCCCCAATTTTTAACAGATCCCCAACTGTACTTAACAAGCGGTTAAGGGACGGTGGGCCATCATCTTTCCATCGATAGACAATCTTTGGTCTAGAGGATGCCAAGAGATTTGAGGTGAGATGGCATCTTATTAACCCCTTTAATGTGGGCGTCTGCCACGACCAGTGGCCGACACCAGGGAGGATTATATATTTTTTTAAACCCTGGGAGACACAGAAGTGCTTCCGTGTCTAGCCCGCCCACCACCCGCCCCTGCGGCGCACTGATGTCACAGTGTTGTTTTCCCCATCGGAGCAGGAAGCGGCCGGCCCCCTACCCCAATCCCCCCCCCCCCCCCCCCCTAATTTAAACTGTAGCTTTTAGGCAGCAATAAAGAAGTCAAGTAATTCTTGTGATTATGTTTCTGCTACAAAAGGATCAGACTTTTGTCTAGTGGCAGTTTTAGTGCCATAAAGAAGCGCAGAAGGTTTATATGCCTACTGCAAAGAGCAAATCTGTATTTTATGTAAATAGCCGAGTACGTTAGTAAAGTCAGCCACTACCTGCGCTATAATACAAATGAAATGTATGTGCAGGGTGGTGGGTGGCTATGGAGAGGTGAAGCGCACGTTTGCTGGGTGGTAATGGGGAAATCCGAGGAGGAGGACATGGAAGTGGGAGCAAAAATAATGATTGTTGGACTGGATACAGGAGGTGCTAAAGACTGTGACGTATGGTATGTGACAAGGTGTTTGACTGCCTTGAAAGAACGTGCTGATTGAGGCAAGAAGCGCAGGTAAGGTGGCCTCTACTGTTGCACATATCACACACACACACACCAGCCATTTTGTGACTGTCTATGCAGGCTAGTGTTTTAGAGCAACAGTTTAGCCAATAGCAGAGATGGCATCTTGATCGATGACTGCTGCTGCCG
Source organism: Pleurodeles waltl (assembly GCF_031143425.1). Taxonomy (NCBI): domain Eukaryota; kingdom Metazoa; phylum Chordata; class Amphibia; order Caudata; family Salamandridae; genus Pleurodeles; species Pleurodeles waltl. Next base: position 1,004,604,512 of record NC_090449.1, on the reverse strand, counting down.
TCACTCTGGTTATAAAGGACAGCTCTGACATAGGATCAGAGACTGAGACAGCAGATACTGAGACAGCATCTGACGGATAGGACAATGGTGCAGACTCGGAGTGATTTTTCAGTTGGAGGAGTCCCATTGGATAACTCCTTCCAGTAAATTGTGAGGGAGGTGATGAGGGCAGTCCTGTTGTCCCTTCGCAAGCACAGTCTGTGCAACAGGGCAATTGTGGGTTAGCCCAACCCAGAGAGCAGGTGAATGCGGGGGCAAGCACAGAGAGGGTGCTCTCTTGGGAGCTTCCCAATTTAATTCAGCCCTGAATTCCACTGCCCAAATTGTATTGTGGAGACAACAAAGTTATCTATCACAAAACAAACTGGTTTTGTAAGGCAGGCACCTGTGTTTTTGGTCCTGGGTTCGGCAGCTATATAGGGAAACCTACTAAACCCAAACATTTCTGGAAACTAGACATCCGGGGGAGTCCACAGAGGTGTGACTTGAGTGGATTCCCCAAAGTTTTCTTACCCAGAATACCCTGCAAAGCTGAAATGTTGAATAAAAACTCAATTTTTCTTGCATTTCTGTCACACAAACTACAGAAATATGCTGTGATCCACAAAAGTTCTGCCACCCAGCGATTCCTCACCTGCCCTGATAAAAACACTACCCCACTTGAGTGCCTATACCTGCGTAAGGAATGGATCACCCCAGGGTCAACAGTTGCCTCATGTAAGTACCAACATTGACCGTTGTGTGATCTATTCCTGTCGCGGGCACTAGGCCTACCCACACAAGTGAGGTACCATTTTTGTCGGGAGACTTGGGGGAATGCTGGGTGGAAGGACATTTGTGGTTCCTCTCAGATTCTAGAACTTTCTATCACCGAAATTTGAGGATAAAGTGTTTTTTTTTTTTGTTTTCAAATATTGAGGTTAGCAAAGGATTCTGGGTAACAGAACCTGATCAGAGCCCCACAAGTCACCCCATCTTGGATTCCCCTAGGTGTCTAGTTTTCAAAACTGTGCAGGTTTGCTAGGTTTCCCTAGGTGCCAGCTGAGCTAGAGGCCAAAATACACAGCTAGGCACTTTGCAAAAAACACATCAGATTTCAATGTAAAAATGTGATGTGTCCATATTGCCTTTCCTGTCACAAGCATTAGGCCTAGCCACGCAAGTGAGGTACCATTTTTATCGGGAGACTTGGGGGAACACAGAATAGTACAACAACTGTTATTGCCCCTTGTCTTTCTCTAAATTTTTTCCTTCGAAATGTAAGACAGTGTGTAAAAAAGACATCTATTTGAGAAATGGCCTGTAATTCACATACTAGTATGGGCACCCCGGAATTCAGAGATGGGCAAATAACCACTGCTGCTCAATACCTTATCTTATGCCCATTTTGGAAATACAAAGGTTTTCTTGATACCTATTTTTCACTCTTTATATTTCACCAAATTAATTGCTGTATACCCGGTATAGAATGAAAACCCACTGCAAGGTGCAGCTCATTTATTGGCTCTGGGTACCTAGGGATCTTGATGAACCTACAAGCCCTATATATCCCTGCAACCAGAAGAGTCCAGCACATGTAACGGTATATTTCTTTAAAAAATCTGACATTGTAGGAAAAAAAGTTAGAGTAAAACGCTGAGAAAAATGGCTGTTTTTTTCAGCTCAATTTCAATTGTTTTTTTCCAGCGGTTATTTTCTGTAGGAAAACCTTGTAGGATCTAAACAAACGACCCCTTGCTGAATTCAGAATGTTGTCTACTTTTCAGAAACATTTAGCTTTCCGGGATCCAGTGTTGGTTTCACACCCATTCCTGTCACTAACTGGAAGGAGGATGAAAGCACCACAAATAGTAAAAATGAAGTATGTCCCAGTAAAATGCAAAAATTGTGCTGGAAAATGTGGTTTTCGGATTCAACTCTGTCTGTTCCTGAAAGCTGGGAAGATGGTGATTTTAGCCACGCAAACCCTTTGTTGATGCCATTTTCAGGGTAAAAACCACAAGCCTTCGTCGGCAGCCCTTTTTCCAATTTTTTTTTGAAAAAAAAACAATTTTAGGTGTATTTTGGCTAATTTCTTGGTCTCCTTCAGTGGAACCCAGAAACTCTGGGTACCTTTAGAATCCTAGGAAGTTGGAAAAAAAGGACGCAAATTTGGCATGGATAGCTTATGTGGCCAAAAAGTTATGAAGGCCTAAGCGCGAACTTCCCCAAATAGTTAAAAAAAAAAAAAAAAAGGGCTCAGCACGTGGTGGGAGGGGAAGGGGAATTTGGGGGGGGGGGGGGGGGGCTAAAAGGTTAAACTTCAAGAAAAAAGCGGGTCATTATCCACATTTCAGGGCAGTGAGGCCAGTGATGGTGCTGTTACTTTGGCTTTCTCATCAACTTCCAATTCTTGGATCCCTCCCCCAACTACTTAGTTAACATACTTTCTTTAGCGCCATGATGCACCAAAAGAGGGCATCTATCATTCATGCTTCTAAACCCGTCCTGATCTAGCAACAGCTTTTTAGTCCTGATTAATCACACCAATGTTGCCACCTTTTTGCTATTCACTGTTACGCTGGGATCACTTTAATTTTCTACTAATGCTCATTTCAGAGTCATTTCCCCAATGTTGCACGTGCAACACATCCTTTGTTGAATCTATACAGAATACTACCAAATAATTTCTTTCAGTTCCTCCAGATAACCTTTTCACCCTTCTGCCAGGGCTTTAAACAAAAAAAAAAAAAAAAAAAAAAATCACTATTTTTGTGTTTATCGCCAGATACAGAAAAGTCTTGGATTTCTCAGGCAAAACATGCTTTGCAAGCAAGGGTCTCGTGGTAGGGACCTAGTTTCAATTGCAATTCACCTTAGCCTGTGCTTGATCTGTCAAGTGTCTAAATTAGGAAATCTGCACGTGAGTTACTAAAACTAATTATTCATTCATTACTTTGGAATGCTATCAATTTTAACCCTTAAATAAGCCAGCAGAAACCTTTATACCGAATAGAAGGTTATCAGACATGATCAGTAATTCCCGTGAAACGGCCTTTTGTTGGTTTAAATACCAAGGTATTTAGCTCAGTAGTTAATATTTTCCAGGAGCACATTTTACAAACTTACCTTCAGTGCTTTCAGTGCTGAATCCAAAATGTCTGCCACGGTCACCATTTTTTTCTTTAGAACCTAGTTCGTCTTTACATGTTAAACCATTCATTACACTCTGCCATTCTGATGAACATTAAAAGGTAAATGTAGGCTGAACACCACTGGTTTTGCAAAATGTTCTGCTTACCACGTTCCTTTAAAATGCTTAACATTTTTTTAAGTAGACTTCAAGCACATACAATATTTTGCACACAAGGAAGCAGTCACTGGGTACAGTTAAATAAAGTCATGATGTGGAGAAACGTTTTGCTATTGAGCCATTATATATTAGCAATTCCACAAAGCATGAAAAAGCAATTATTAAAAATCTGTAAAAAAAAAAAAAAAAATGCCCTGACATCATTGATCTCAAAAGGCAGTGTTCAATAATGTGGGCAGAACATTGGAATCCAATGGAGACAGAAAAGAAGAGGGTGGTAACTAATAGGAACATTTGCACACTTAATCATTACTTATGGTCTTATCTGCATAACACACTATCGAACATACAATGTAACTGATTAGTCTTCAGTGGCTCTGCTGCAAGCCACATACCGGACCATGCCATACCTCCACACCTCCACACCTAACCCAGGCCTCCAGCGCCGCCCTCTGACAGCACCAGTACCACCAGCCACCCACCAGGCTGCAGGGGCGTGACCCGGCAAAATGAGGTCATGAGCGGGACCAGCCACTCCTCCGGTTCCTCCTGTGTGGGCTGCAAGCGGCTACTCCCTGCCCCCTACTGCAACAGCCTCTACTCTGGCTCCGGCAGGGGGTCCTACCCCTTGCACCCATACTCTGTGCACCGCCTCCTGCCTCTGACTCCGCGTTCGGCTTCTCAGCTCCGCCCTGTTCACACGACTCACTACCACAATTGCCATCTAGGTTTTACCAATGGCAGTACAAACAAGAGACGTGTGCCAACTGGCAACATCAATACCATGAATCATAAGAGATATTAATCGACCAAAGAACAACAACATAAAGAACCAATTTGTAGTGGGTACTCCCAGGGTGCTGCGTAAATAGAACATACATACACATATCCATGCATACTAGGCGATCTAAGAAGTACCAACCACCCTTCCATGCTGCAGTAAATTACTACCATAATAACGGTCTCCTCACTTGCAGTCACATAAAAAAATAGCACAGGTTTTGCAAATGTTTATATGTGCGAGGTCACAGCAAGGTGGCATCACAGACACTGTACAGCAACGGAAGACGGTTCACCGCCCTTATCACAACCACTTTAGGGTAGGACCAGTGCTGAAGCTGCAAGGCCACGAATATTCCAGCTCGCCACACAAATTCTCTCCCGGGGGGGCTCAACACATTATGTGCCCCTTCCTCAGGCATATGTCAGCGATTTTCAGGCCTAGGTTTCAGGTGGCCGTTCTGGTCTACCGAACATCACAATGCACAGCACGTGTGTGCATCACCACACACTTCAGATCCTGCGCCCCGGATCCTGGGGGAAGAAACGCCTAACTAGTCAGAAAGAGTTACCTCTAATTAGAAGTCTACTAAATGCCTTATTGACTGCAGCACGTTGCTGAAGTGCACTCAGTTATAGAACTGGTTAGTGTGAAGCCCAAACCGGAAGTAACCATCCCATGGGCGTTAGCCGACCCCTCCCTCTGCGTGAAGCTTGTTACAATGAGCCTCATAAATAATTAAAAGTGAGCACTATTAATAACCGGTGTGCTATCAAAGATGCACGTGACCCGCACGAGCAGGAGAGAAGCTGTACATACTGTGTCGAGTTAAGTGCCGCCCTCTCACAGGACAGGATGAAAAAAAATATGAAACTGGCTCTGGGACACAAGTTGGTTCTGGCAACGATGGAAGGCTTCCCCAGAACAAGCTGCCAGCGGGTATTTCCGGCTCTGGCATGGGTCCTCCCAGCCTGGGCTGCTGATTCACTCTTCTGTTGAGCCTGGAAGGGGATGTTAGTCGAGACCTAAGAGGAAGAGAAAACGCCGAGTGTAACGAGCCCGGGGAAGAGCAGAGATCCCCATCACTTGCTATGGACGCCGACAACCCCAAACAGAACGGGTTTATTGCAAAACGTTTTATTTATCAAAAACAAAAATGAGCGATAAAAGAAATACGGCTAATACAACTCTGGAATCTCAAATTAGAGGAGAGGCGGCCAGCGTCAGTCAAGTCCCATGATCCAGATTTTCATGCTGTCCGCATAAATTACTTTTTTTTTTTATAAATAAAGTTAAATGGAAGTATTTACAGTCACTAGTTATTTTAAAACCTGGAATAGACCCCTTGGACTGTAGTCATTGCCAAAGGATAGGCAAATGCACAAATGTGCACAAATGCAGATGTACATTGTTGACTAGAACAACCACATCTAGGACAGAGAGTTCACATCATAATCAGAACCCAGCATGGCCCGCACAAGAACCTGGAACCAGAGGCTGACATTCAAGGAGAACCCAAGGGGGGCCTGAAGCCGACAGTCTCAAAGTTGGATGTTTGAAAGGCCACCTGGAAGACCGGGTAAGAGCAAAGAGGTGGGCTTGGAACGGAGGACATACCGCTAATCTAGGAGTAAGAGGAGGGTGGTGTGAACCACCCTATTTATAAGGAGGGTTTTCAATTTACTGTAAGGGGAAGAAACGGAGGAGCAAGTTATTGGGCTAACACTGTAATCCTACAGGGCCAGCCCCTCCAACTGGAAGAAAGATGTGACATCTCTGCAGCAGACCTACGGAAGGAAGTTACAGCATCTTCATGGAAATCACGTGTAGTACTTCACCTCTGGTCACACTGATCCGGAGAAGGCACAGAGGATGAAAACGTGACGACCGAGTGAAGGAACCAGGATTGACACACATCATACTTTAAGAGCTGGAAGCATCATACTCCACCGTAAGGGCATAGCCTGTGCACTGTCCTATTAAAGGCCTTTGTAGACCACACTGATGGTCAGGTGAAACCAGGAGTTGGAACCAGTTGCAAAATATGGTGTTGAAAGTGGCCTAGCCTGCATCAACACAACTTTACTCTTTAAACCTGTCTAACAAATGTATATTTACTCTCGGTTGAATATATGTGTGTGTGTATATATATATATATATATATATATATTTTAACATCACCAACTGGCCGCATGAGAAATCGCGCACTCTGACTGCCGGTGCTGAGGAAGGAGTTAGCAACCCAAACTCCCATTAATCCAATCACCAAAATGAATAATTGCACTCCAGGAAGATGTTTTTTCAGCCTTTAATTGCCATAATTGTAAATAGTGCTACCACCATTCAACGCGTTTCAACCTAAAAAAGGTCTTGATCACAGGTTAAAAAAAACCATCTCCTTCCCTCACATTTATATAGTTCCTTAGTACATAGCTATAAACTTGCATTCTGGGTCATGTAGTTTTTAAAAAAAATATACACACACACGTGTGTATGTTATTCTAAGCTTAACATTTTCGTAGGTCATTGCATAGCTCCTAGATAAGTTGGTCTATTACATACTTATGAATCCCTGCTCTCGTTTTTATATCACACTGATCAAATGTTTTATTATCATAATCATTTGGCTATTCAAAATTGAGGAAAGATAAATAAATGTTAGAAAAGCACACTTAATAATTAACTTCAAATATATTACAAGTCTGTGTTTGTACAATACTACTTTTCTTCTCATATTATACCCATTATTATATACCTTGAACATATATTCCCTTACTATGTATTTACATATCTATTACTCTAGTCCTACTGTACTAGAGAAAAATAAAAATATAATATATAACTAAAATTCAAATTATAAAGTAAATGATAATGAATAAATTAAATAAAAATAATGATATAGATATATATACACACATACACATATATATACACACATACACATATATATACACACATATATATATATACACACACACACATATATATATACACACGCACATACATATACACACACACATATATATACACACATATACACACACACACACACACACACACACAAAAAACTATAAATAAATAAAAAATAATATAAATGTACTCCCTTGTAAGCTTTACTTTGTCTACCCATCACCCTAGCTCATGGCTCTATTAATCTATTCTCCATCCCCACTCTGTCCATTCTACTACTTTAATTTCCAAAATAACTCTGCCTAAGCTCTTTCCTCCTCTTCCTCAAACCTCCGACGTGGGACCAGTGCTCCCCATGCCACTGGAATCAAGCTAGCCTGGCTGATGAAGAGTGATACCCTGAAACCGGACCTAGGATGCTTGTTTCCAGTCCAGGGAGGACCTGGCTTTGCCGTTCGGGCTGGACTGTTCCCAGGGGGAACAGGGTCAAGACTGATTTGCATATGGCTGGGTACAAAATGGAACAGGTAGTAAAAAAAACGATGGATTTAGGCCCAGATCTCTGTACTGGGGTGAATGTTTGACACTGTTCAGCATTCCATCCATCACTTGTTCTTTTAGCATAGGATTTGAGTGACAAACTGCAGCAAACAACAACAAACTCAACGCTGGAGTGGATAAGTATGCTTTGAAGCACTTCTTGATGCTCTGAGGTCAAATTCATGAGGCAACACCATCAACCCAGACTAAACAAAGCGATCAACGCAGCTTAACTATACTAAGCAAGCTGGAGAACTGGAAACAAAAGGAAACCTCACACTTCTGCCATCATAAACGAGAAATAGGCTGTGAAAGCCAAACAAAAAATGAAATCCTTTCTCGGATTCAACTTCACACGCTGGGAAAGCCTGTAGCAACAGGTACTTATGATGAGGCAACCAAGACCTTCCATGGTGTTTTGATTAAAGCCAAAGCTGGGTCACTGTCCACACTCTGCGTATCTTTTTTAAGCAATAAGAAATTTAAATTTAGAGACTTTGATTACCAGCATACATGGTAATAAGAATCATGCTCCAATTTAAGAGATTTAGGCGAAAGCAGTGTTCCAACATTTAAAGAGTGTGCAGGCCTTTCCATTCAAACTCTGACATGGATAGACTGTTGCAGGTTATCCTGCTTTGCCTGGGATTGAATCACTAGCTAGCTGGTAGAATGAGACTCCCCTCCTAGGGAGTACTGAACCCGGAGGAAGAAGGTATGTAGAACACCGAGTGCTACAACTGTGTAACCAATGCATTACTGAAATTCACTAGAAATGGTGTACAAAAATGCATTCAAAAGGGGTTAGGTGCATTTATAACACAGACACACTTGAAAGCCAAATAAACAATAGAACAACATCACCAGTTTACTAAATTATTAAGAAAAATAATTGCAGGGTTCATGCTAATATATGTTGTTGGGAAGTAAGAGCAATATTCAAACAACACCCCAGGAAGTGCTGGAAAGACTCCAGGCATCTGCCCTGCAAATGGCACATGCACAGACCCTTTCCACTATTTACAGTGAATATGTCCAAGGAAAGGTGGAGATGAAGGGAGCAACAGATTGAGGAAGTCTGAGCAGAAAGGAGAGCTTTAGAGTAGTGGTTCAACATCTGACTTCTGTGAACCTCCACTTAATCATCTCTGGAACCAGGGGACCCCTATTAAGTCATAATGTAGAGGCAGGGACCCTGGCTAAGCATTCACAATGATTTGAAACACAAAACAATACCCAGAAATACAGAAACAAGCATTCATAAAACATACAGACAAATGCTGGAATATTGTAAATAATAAAGTAAATAATAAGTAAATATAGTAAATAAAGGTGATTAGATGTATTACCACTTATACTGCCGGCTCCAAAGTAATGGTGAATATTTTAAAGCAGTATTGGCATTTGATTAGGACGGACAGGGTGATAGGTTCGTTAAAGGGGCACTATCCGAGGATAACGTACAGGAAGAGTCAATCTCTACGGGATATATTAGTACACAGTTATGAAAATAAAAGTAAGAGTGAAAGTATGGGATTTTTGAAAGATAAAGGTTTTTATAAATGCATGAGGTGTAAGGCATGTAAGTACAGTAAAAATTGCAAGACATATATGCTGCCCACAGGGGAGGAGAAGGAAATTAATAGATTTATAAACTGCAATTCGGACTATACAGTGTATGTTATCAAATGTCCATGTAACCTGTGTTATGTGGGCAGCACAATTTTTCCTGTGAAGAAACGGATATTGGAACATTGGCGGGCAATTAAAAATAATGACTCCAATTATCCCATAGCTCGACATTGTAAACAATTTCATGAGGGGAAAGTTGATGATATGTTATTTTTTGGGATTGACAGGGCTGTGCTATCCCCGCGAGGAGGAGACAGGGAACGGATTTTGTGGAAAATGGAATCGGAATACATTATCAGACTCAATAGCAGAGCCCCGTGGGGGCTGAACCAGGATGAAGAACTGTATGTACATGTGGGTTAATGGATAGTATATGAGAACCAGGCGCTGTATATGTAAGCTGGCACCAATACCCTCGTTTATGAAATAAATTGAAAGGTTTGTTTTGTTATGACTAATATACATAATAATTTTTGATGCTAATGAGGTAGTAGATATCACTGTAAAAAATATTTTTTGAAAGTAAATAAGTTTGTTGATATTATTAGAAATAAAAAGTCAAAATAGGGTTTAAATATTAAAAATATTAAGAGGATGGTAGGAAGAAGGATATTTGTGTATATATATATATATATATATATATATATATATATATTTTCTATATTTAGTAGAAATGATATAAAAGTGACGTTATTGGGAAATTAAAAATAATTATGAGATTGAGATAATGTATGAATAATGGAGAAATTGCTTTAGGAATTATAGTGGGGTGTTTAGAATTTTTGGTGTTGAGGATTGTTAAAATAAAATTATAGGATTTTTTCTATGTCTAATGAGGAACAGGATATAAGGAGGGGGGAGGGGCGGTGCAGTTTGTAGATATGTTTAGTTGGAGTAAGGTGGGCTTTGACAAAGACCGTCTTGGTTGAAACGCGTTAGCCCAGAACCTTTGGATTGATGTTATCGTGTTTTCGGTGTGGAATAAATTAATTATTATGCAGCAGTACAGAGTGCCGGCGTTCTCTTTCAAGAGTATAGACTGAAAGAAAAATTGGATATATATATATATATATAGATATATATATAGATATATATATATATAAATAATGGGAAGGTTGGAGCTTTTCTAGCTTCAAAGGAGGCCACTCATAGTCCATACTATATTCTGTTTGGTGCATTTGGACTGCTCCCACAAATCTATCTGAGAAAACCAACTTAAGTTTTAGTCTCCAATTATAAATTCCTTCAAATTGACAGTACGTTCTGTTTAAAGTTTTCCAATTTGCTTATTTCTATACACTTTAACTTTTTAATGTTATATAATTTGCTAAGCAGTTGCGGATCCCTTGAGAAGGCTTTGTGGACTCCAGGGGTCTCCGGACCACAGGGTAAAAAGCACTGCTTTAAAGGAGCAATGAAGAGGTAAGTGGGACATGAAGTCAAGGAAATAAGAGGGGAAGCTGCAAGGGATGCCATTGAAAGTGGTAAGCAATAGAGGAATGGGGGGTGGTTAGAAAGAGAGGAGGAAAGTGGAAGGCTTTGGCGATCTACTGCTGAAATAAGAAAAAAAAAAAAAAAACACAGAACGCATACTACAAGGCAAACACGGAAATCGAATCAAAGGATCAAGGAGAGTTTGCCAAAAACTAGTTGAACGCTGCTAAAAACTGACATTTTCAGTTTCTTACCTAATTATCTAATTATCCCCCCCCCCCCAAATATCCACGGGTCAATGCAGTTGCCAAAAATGGATGGTAAGTAAAAGCTTAAGGCAAAAATTTAATTTGTGCTCACTTTAAAAGCGTCTTCAACTATGGACCCCCTTCAAGCAACTTCATAAATAGCTTTGATCTAACTGTATATATTTTAATCGGAGTAATGTTAGACATGTTAAAACATTTCAATGTCATTCACTCTATTATGGAATAACTTCTACAAAACCAAAGTTGTTCTAAAATGTGTAGATTATTACCTGATCCTTCCCTATGGAGTGTGTTACCTATCAAAAATGATATATGTAGAGTTTCAAAGTAAACTATTCCAATCATTTGTGGAAATCCATCTAAAATAGAAGAGGTTATAAGGCTCCAGTTAATGATGACAGATCATCTTCAAACAAATTTTACCTGCAACCCGGTGACTGGGCGGTAACGTTTAAAATTAGTGTTGTGTTGAGGGGCAATGCTGAATCCACCACAACATTATTGAAAATATACACACATGCTAATCAAACACCAATTTACTAAATCCTAGTTTTCTAATTGGCGGTCCCTCTCATATATACTCAAATACATACATTTATTTTACACAGTGGCGGTCACCACTGTGTAAATTTAGTAAGATCAGAGTTTCCAAGTTATTATAGGAAAGGCGTTTGTTTTGCTAATAACTGCAGCGACGTTTGACAATTCTTCACAAAACTTTGGAAAAAGTTTATCTACCTCAAATTAGTTCTGATAGTTTTGGGGGGGATCCTTCAAGTGGGGCAGGAAGAAAGTTCAAAAATGCGTTTCCCACGTAATTTCCCATAGGAAGTAGATGCAATGCAGGAAAAAAAAAAAAAAAAAAAAAAAACAGCTGAACAGAATTACATCAAGTTTGGCAGAAAGCTGGATCTTTACTCAAAGTGTGCATTTGGTGTAAATCTGTTCAGTGGTTATTTTTATTTTTTTTAGAAAATAAAGGTCAAAATATAGTGATATTTGCAGTAAAGTATCGATGATATACTACAAATCAGCAGAGGTTTTTTTTTTTTTTTTTTTTTTTTTTTTAAACCCCGACAGACTCTCTGGTCCTGCAGCACTGAGAAATCGGATTGGCTGAGCACAACATCAGCAGAAATGTGGCCCCCATTTCATGTCTCAGAAAGCTTGCTAAAAAAACAAAAATAAAAATTGTAATTAGGCAGGGTAGGCATACCCAGAATCCCCTCGCTATTTAACATCATGAGTGATGTAACTGTAAGATGATAAACAGTGCATGGCCAAGGATTAAGTTATAGTTAGGAAAGTCAACTAGAACTAGTGAGTTTATTTTGTTTTTGAAACAGTAGTTTTTATATTATTACAAGGTCCAACTATAAGGTCACTCCAACGTTTGTTTTTCCAGTGCATGTCTAGTGTGTTTTTTTTTTTTTTACATTTAAGCTAAAATCTTACCACATTACATAATTAAGTGTACATTTTATATAATGATGTATGGAAAATCAGGTGTGCTTGATTTTGCTGATTGATGGTCTAGTAATTTGTATTCATTTTCTTATGTAGTATGACTGGCATTTGTTTATCGGCGTCCTTTTATGCCATCCTCAGAGTACCATAACCCAGCTGCGACAGTTCGCTGGAGTGTACTTGAATGGCTCAAGAGAGCTCAATGTTTAGTTTAGATGTGGTTTGGCTAGAATAATGTGAAGGGAAAAGGAGTGATCTTGAGAAAGTTCTTTGAAGTTTCTTGTGTATAGGGATAGCTGTTTAGGTTGCTTGCATAGTCAGTGATTTTTTAATTTTTTTTAATAAAACATCACATTGACTGGTTTTCCATCATTTGTGAATTATGAACTATCTCCCTTCTAAGATATTCATTCATCAGAAACAAGAGGCACAAGCATCAAGGGACAGCAGCAGAAAAAAAAATCAGCGGAGGTGGAGCCTTGTGTTCTCTGAATACTGTCTCAAATTACTGGCAGGTAGAACAGCAGCTCTAGCACTGCAATAGGTTCTCAACACTCCCTATAGCTCGTGCTTCTGGTTACTGAGAACTTTGGTAAAAGCTGGGTTTGGCCTGGGGGAGGGATTAAATTCACACTTTTAAACTGGAATGGGAGCGGTACGGCCACTCCAGCACAGAAACACAGAATCCGTGCATACTTAAGAAGCAGCTCGTTCACAAAGTCATTTTGCCAGAAACCCCATCACAGGAGAAAGAAATTTTAAAAATGCTGAAGGGGACAAAATGTGGCTTAGAGCAAGCGCGGATATGTAGTGGAGATTTTAGCTATGTGGCTGGTACCGGCTGGGATATATCTGAGCCCAAGTACCATATTGGCCCACAACCTTAGAACCTGGCTGAATGACTGGACCTGACGAGATTCCTAGAAGAACGTAAATCTGGAATGACAGGAAATATTCATCTTTCTCATCAGTGCTCTCCACACCAGGGTGAACACGTTTATCACATCAACGTGTAAGACTGGGAAGACCGTCACTATTGAATTTCTTTGTAGGAAAATATAGGACCACTCTCCCTACTCTATATGCCAACTTGGGGCAAGACACTACCACAAATTTTAACCCAGAGGTTAAAGCCTCGACTTCTCCTTAAATAGCACAGTTAAGGAGACAATTTCAATTACTGCATGATAAGGAGCGAATGTGAATGATACTAGGACGTTTTGGGAGACAATTACAGTGGTGGTGAGGGGGACGTGAATACAAACACTTTGCAGGGCCAGGCCACTGTTACATAGGGTGTCAGGAGCACAAGACGACACAATGAAGGAGCAGGAATATAAAAACGTCCACCACAGATGACTCACGGAAGTACTCTCTACTCGTGAACAAGGAAAAGTACGCAGAGACACTAGAGAGCATGATGTGCGGTCTACAGACCTCAGACAGAAAACAAATGCTGAACTGATAAAATGGGCAAACCACTGGCTCATATAAAGTGAGTCTGCTCTTTGAGGGTGGGGAAGGCAGTGGACTACTTGCAAAAGACTCCCTTACCTACACACTCAGATATTTCCATTTTGATGGCAGATGCAAAAAAAAAACAAATCAAAAAAAAAAAATCAATCATTCTTTGACTCAATGCTAGGAAGATCACAGGCAGCTTCCCAGTTGAGTTTTATGCCACATATGATGGATTATTTGACTCTCCACTTTAGGATCTCTAAAATGGCTCCATAAAGCCTATGAACATCCCTGCGTCCACAAAACTGGCACTCATAGTGGTTCTCCCCAAATCAGAAATTGACACAGGCATGACCTAACGTCCACTAGCCTACGCTAAAGAGGGATAACAAACACTGAGCTAAAATCCTGGTCTCTCCAGAGCTGAAGATACTTCCATCATCAGTACACAGAGATGAATTAGCATTTGTACTGCGGAGGATCATGTCTTGCAGCCAGAAGAGACTGGTGTATATGATGGAGGGCTTAAGAGAAGTTGGTTAGACGTCTGCAGTGGCAGTGATCCAGAAGGACCTGAAACTACTGTCAGGAAATGTATCCATGTCACACTCACTTGCATGGACTTTGGGCACCATTTTTTTTTTTTTTTTTTTTTTTTTTAAGTGGCTCAAACTGCCATGTACTGACCCCATGGCAACAAAAGTCAGAACGGGAGCGTAAGATTTGAAAAATGCAAAGAGATATCCGGACAGGGCTGTCCATGGTCACGTTTGATCTTTGTGCCTACAACAGAACTACTAGAGTGAAAGGTGAGGAGTGATGCGGGGGGGCATAAAGGGGTGGATCTTATAGGGAAAGACTCATCACTACTGTTCTGTATTCTTCTATTTTTTTCAGACCCCATTAGGGAAATTATTACAATCCACCAGATATTAAAGCAATTTAGGCACGTCCCGAGCCCCCAACTGAACAAGGCCAATCCCATCTATTTCTCTTGAAGAAAGGAGCAAAAAGAGACACCACGTAGAATTAACAGCAGGGAGGAGAATGGGTCCCAGACACGTAAATATTTGGCTGCAACCAACAACAGAGGACAAAAATGTGACAAAAATGTGATGGATGGAAACCACACATGCGGCTGGTCAGCAATGCAAAGGACTTTCTAACCTAGGCTCCCGATATCAGTGAAGGAAAGTGCTTCTAACAAATATTGCAGGGATCTGTATACATTTTGGTAACGTACTTAAAATGGGTATAGAAGTAGACTGATGGTTGTCTTGAACAACCTTTTTGTTTAAGTGGCAGATGGAGGACTTTGTGTTCCTGATCAAGAGCTTTATTTTTAGCCAAAACTACTTCAATGGAGAGCCTAATGGATGGCAGTACCAGACACCAAATGCTGTCTCCATCACTAGAACTCTGGTACCAATCATCCTGGCTACGGCCAGCAAGTGAATTTAGCCTTCTTTAAGCCAAACTGGTAATTAAGTGGCACAACAAAAGCAATCTCACAAGTTTACCACATACTAGCCATGAAAGGCCTAGAAACATTTATTGCTCTAAAATCTAACTGGGGGAAAGACACAGGTACATTAAGTGTCTATAAATGGTACAAGGCAAAAATCAACCTGGGAGGCAGCAGGGATCGGCACACACAGTGACACGTTTGCTTCAACAGATATGGCTTTCTGAATCTAAAAAGCCTCTCAACCGTGCACTACAAGTACCAGTCACACTAGGTGCAGGGCGTAAAGCAGGGACTCAAATCTACCGAGTCCTCACATTGTCAAATATGTCTGATACGGTGCAAAACAAACTGAAATGGAAGACCATGCAGGTAAACTGTTAAGGGTCTAGGAGTGGGTCAGGGTCAAAGGATTCCCAAAACCTATCTAGAAACACAAGGTATAAGCATATTTGCTTTAATTACTTCCAACATGCATACCAGACTCCATTGAATTTGCACCAAATTGATTCAAAGATTCCCAGAGAGAGACCTATATGTAGGGAGGAGACAGCATTTCTTCCATACAGTATGACGTGCAGAAAACTGGTAGACTAATGGGAGACTGTTACAACAAAGCTGTAATGGGCAGATCCAATTTGAGCGACTTCACAATGTGTTTACCAGGAGATAGGCCCAGATACAAGGAACTATAACAGAATATAAGTTCACACATATATATATAACAATGATACAGTAAACCTTAAGTACCAAATTTCCAGTTGTGTACTCCTGTTTTCTGTAATGATATACTAACAGCAAATCTGTTTTACCTCCCTGTGCTGTCCAGGTAAGTGGAAAGTCTCCATCTGCACCTACTCCAATTGATCAACGAACGTGCTGGCCCAGCCGCACTTTACCTAAAACCCAATGTTTACTACAAGTTCACAAAATAATTTTGTATCAAAGGTATATCAGGTAAAAGTCTTGAACTCACTGCCCATTTTCTCATTGGATTCTTCAATTATATAAATTACGCTCCATTCATCTTTTTGCACCTTTTTGGTCAAGAAATACATATATCGCTATATTGTTTGATTTACAAAACCCCTGATGAAGGGTCACATGACCTGAAATGCATTGGGAATTGGTAAATACGAATCACTGTATGATGTATAAAATGGCATTGTGTTCATGACGCGTCGCTGAACATATGGCTGAAAATAATTTGCAAAAAGATGAATGGGGCTTAAGTCTTAGAATCGAAGAATCCAATGAGAAAAGTGAACAGTAAATAAGAAAGTTTAACAGATACACTTTTGATGGAAGATTATTTTGAGAACTTGTAGAAAAAAGAAAAAAAAAAAGAGCCGGAATATAATCGATAAAGTAAACCTTGCCATATAAAATAAGAATATAGCAAGTCACCCAGGAGTTCCAGGACTGTAAACCGGAATGAGGACAAGGCAAGTTCCTTTCTTTATGACCAGCAGACCTCTGAGATGACTTGCAATATTTTAATGTGGAGCAGGTGTTACTTCATTTTCATATAAAACATGGTCACACCGTCAGCCTTTTCACAAAACGATTAAATCCTTTATGCTTTACTCTTTCCCGTTAATTGAAGCCTCGATGAATATAAAAGCAGAACCTCTACAGCAAAATTTAAAACACACCATAAAGCAGTTGGTAGTTTTTGCCAAAAGATATTAAGATCACTTTCATGGAACTCAATTTACAAAAATGTTGTTTTGAAACATTGAGAAATTCTAACTTTCCTTTAACGACCTCTAGAGTGAAAAACAAAACAACCGTGTTAGCATGAACATTTTCTTTCTGCTGAATGATTCCAATTTTCCAAAAATATCATAAAGAAAGAAAAGCCAGTTCCTATTTTCCTTTTTAGGGTCGAGACTGCGTTGCATGCGCTCGCGCATGCGTATCGCAGCGAGACTCTTTTGTATTTAGAAAAGGGCTCGGAGCCCTGTCAACTTCACGTCAGTGTTTTTTATTGGTTCGTGGGCTTCCCTAATAAAATCTGCTTGCTTTCATTAGTCGAAGGCACCCATATGTCATGTCTTTTCCGGTGGCAAGCCCTCCTCGAGCGCAGCGACCAAGTACAGAAAACATGCGAGGCTTGCTGTTTTCCATCAGGCTCGTGGACTTTTTTTTCCTCTAATTTACGAGCGCGATCTCGCTTGGCAGAAGTTGCGCGCTTTACATACTTGATTTCACTTTTTCGGGTTATGTACATAAATGTACTTTTGCCCGATAGGTGAAAAGTCGGGTTAAGAGTTTACAACGCGATCAGCTCTAACATGAGCAAACGTGAGACCCGTTGCATTGTAAATGCTTGTTTAAACCGCACCCGCAACTATGTTCCGGGACCTGACTTTCATTCCTGCTGCCGGTTCTGGCAGTAGGCACTGTGATGGCAGAACTCAACTGTAATAAATTATTACAGTTCAGCAGCTACTTCATTTCTTCATTATCGGTGTCTAAGTGTGTCCCACGTCGCCTGTAATAAAAAGACATTAAAAGAGATGGGATTTTATACAAGGATCTACATGTGGTAAACGTACCCGCAGCTGTACACATTATGAAGGATATTGCAAGCCACCATAAGTTCTATGACCATACAGAGGAACGAGGCCAAAGGCTCAGCACTAGAGGTGTCCCACAGTGTGCCTTTGCTGCAGACATGCTTTTCTGTGCCAGAGGTCTCCAGCAGGTGTGCTCTTCATCCAGACATAGCTTCTCAGTGCTAGAGGCCTCCATCAGTGTGCCGTTCCCCCAGACATAGCTTCTTGGTGCTTTAAGAATCCAGCAATTTGCCTCCAGATATGCATTCTCAGAGCTAGAGGGCTCAAGCAGTACACTCTTCCACAGATGCAGCTTCTCGGTGCTAGAGAGTCCAGGAGTATGCACTTACCAAACAAATCTACAAAAGTTCTTCGTAATCCTATGTAGACATATATGTGGTACTTCTATAGCTCAAACCTAGCCAGAAGGCAGCAGAGATCGGACGTCTCCTTTGTAGTTCCCTCTCAATCCAACAGCAGCAGTGAAAGTCATCAGATATGTCTTGATAGTGCATAAAGAAGTAGTCATTGTGATATTCCTTCAAGAGTCTCAGCTCACTGGTTTAGGATTCCAGATTAACTCTGTTTACTCTAGCAGGGTCTTCTCTGTACGAGAAGGTACAACTGCAAACCAGTACTATCTGGCCACTGGGTTTCATTTTTCACTATTATGCTTCTAACCAATGAGATTTTTGATCTCAACACATTTATAGGAAGGGGAGGATTTCGACAGTAAGTGACCTGGCGTTTGCGCTGGATTGCTACTGTAAGAAATTAGGTTACTGGTTGAAGGGTGCAAAACCTTACTCAAAGCAGGAACCACAATCCGGGCCTAGGTTAAGTCACAAGCAAACACTCAAACTAACCTGTGCTCAAACCTGTAGTAGCTTGGCACAGAACAGTTAGGCTTAACTTAGCGGAAATTTCTAAAGTATTAATGCAGCACTTCGAACAATAAAAGTGAAAACATGACAAGAAAATACACCAATTTAGAAAAGATGTTTTTAATGTATACACCAAGACCAAACTGACAAAAATGTAATCAGTAGAACCTAAGATATGCAATTTTAAAGATTTAAGTAGCGCCAAAAAACACAAAGCGCCAACTGTGGTTTTGTGGTTGGGCTAGACTGGGTCAAAGCCACAACTTTAGGCTGACCACTATGGCGCCCAGACAATCTACAGAAACCCAGTTAGGCCCACTGAACAAGAGTATCATAAATCGAGGTTGCAAAGAGATGCACAGCCCCGTGTTGACGATGTGTGGCAATGAGAGGCCGGGCTAGGAGATGCATCATGAAGCGGAGGTTCTGGGGAGCTGCGAAGTGTTAGGCAATGTCCTTGTGTGAAGATGCGTTGCCCAGCAGCAGTTTCTATGGCTGTGTTAGGTGAGGTGATGTCCGTGTGTGGAGATGCGTTTGGCAGGGGTAGTTCCAATGGGCTGCTGTAGGAGATGCAGAATCCTTGCGCCTAGAAAGACTGCACACCAGTGGCAATGCAACTGTTCTGCAGGAGGTGCGCCGCCAAGGGGAAGTGTTGGATCAGCTGAATCCACAGACGGGCTGGCAGAGAACCCTCCGGTCCACTTCCAAAGGTCCAGGACTGATGTGGCTCCAGTTGGGAGTGCTGGACTCACAGGTAGCAGAGTCCATGTGTTGGGTTCAAGCTTGTTGGAAGCCTGAAATGTCCCTGAGGCTTCTGTTCCGAAGGGCCAGTCTACTAGCCCTTGAAGTCACCCTGGGGTCCTGGGTTCAGAGATGCATGTCCAGTCACTCAGACAAAACAGGAGCAAGTCAGCAGAGTAGAGCATCAGTCCTTCAAAGCAGCAGCTCAGTAGAGTGGCAGTCCTTTGAGCAGCACAGCAGTCCTTTTTTCCTGTCAGTCACAGGTCACAAAATGTACTGAAGAGCTAGTTCTAAGGGTCCAACATTTATACCTGGTGCCCACTTTGAAGTGAAGGAGATTTCTGGAGGTTTCCACCCCTCTGAGTTGTCAGGCATCTCCTGCCTCCTTGTCCTGGCACAAGCGTGTACAGAGTCACAAAAGGCAAGTGAGAAACTCTTTAGGAGAGTGCTCTGGCAGAGCCTTTGTGATGTGCAAGTGTGGTAGGTGGCAGCTTCTCCCCATCAGTAATTCAGAGTGGCCTGTCCTGCCAACACCTATCTTCCCTTTGTCTCACTGTTTGGGAGCATACTCCAAGACCAACTGACAGCTACGCCTAGTCATGAGACCTAGAATCAGGCGGCAGGCACCAAATTGCTAGGACAAGAATATGCAGACATTCTAAAAGTGGCTTTTTCAGAATTGAAATAAAAATCAGGCTTTGCCATTAAAGACGATTTAAAATGACATTACAATTCTTTAGACACAAACTCAACCTGTGTAACTGTATCCAATTAGAAGTTACAGTTTATTAAATGTACTCCAATATTATGCTATGGAAGAGGTAGGCCTTGAAGCAGTGGAAAATTAATTTATAGGTTCTTCACTACCAGGACACAAGACATGAAATTACATGTCCTACTTTTTAAATACACTGCACATTGCCCTCTGGGCTGCTCAGGGCCTACCCAAGGCGTGACCGATATGTATTAAAAGGAAAGGTATTGGCCTAGCAAAAGGCTTAATTTGCCAGTTTGAAACAGTTTAAAAACTGCGCATACAGGCTGCAAATGGCAAGAATGAGTATGTTTAAAGGGCTACTTCAGTAGGTGTCACAACCACTGCTACAGGCGACGGACAGGCAGGTGACCATTATGGGGTGATACACAGGTAGAGGATGCAGCTGCAGTAACCTGAGAGGGCGGTTTGAAACTGGGGTGTCCCCATACCATCAACTGGGAAATGTAATGGAGTCGGTGGCAATTACTATGAAGGTCCAGCCGGTGGACAGGCCCCACATGTAGGTGGGGAAAACGGGTACACTTAACTATGTAAATACAACAGCAAGCACTCTTGGTAAAAACAATGATGCGCATGGATGAGCAATAATCATTGTTAGAGCTAGTCATGTTTCTAATGTTAGAATGGATGTCTCATAGCCATATGTCTGTCAGTAGCAATTTCCATCATGGAAAACAAGTACATTTGTAGTCAAACTATTACCTGGCTATAACATTTTTTTAAAACGTTGAGCCTTATGCTCTAAAATGCTACGTGGTAGTGTAGTATGCAGCAAGAGCTCAAAGCGGAAGTCAAAATGAAACATTAAAGACATAAGCAAGAAGGACAGCTGAGTGAGTAGTATGTAGATGATATTACTATAGCGCAAACCTAGCCAAGATGCAGAACGCTGTACCTGGTGAAAGGCCAGCATAAAGTCACTTAGTAAAAGCAGAGGCAGCAGAGTTGCGGGTGGTTAATGTACTGTGATGTAGTGCTCTTCGAAGAGGCCAGCCTTCAATTCTTTCCAAAACTGGAGAAGCAGTGGAACGGTCCTGATCGCAGTGGGTGTTCCACATCTTGGGTGCATGGATGGAAAAGGCCTGGTGCCTTTTATTTTTTTTAAACACTTTATTCTGCAGTCTGATTGTGTCCTGGCTCATCGTGGTGTTCTGAGAACCACCAGAGATGTTGAGCTTGCCTGCAAGACAGGGGATGGTGCTGGTCACAATGGTTTTGTATATGATGCAGCTAGTTTTGAAGAGGTGCGAGCATGAAAGGGGAGCCAATGGAGTTCCATCGGGGTGATGTGATCATCATCACACTGAACAGCCATGCCTGAAACATGAGTTGACTTGCAGGCCATACATTAAAATAATAGCAAGGCCAACTCGGACACCCATCCTTCAGAGTTCGACAAACTGAGTGCTATGCTATAGCGCTAAGAAGAAACAGAACGGCAGTAAGATTTACAGTGCCTAGGAACAGAATAACGGCATGCAGTATGAAGTTATTATTCGAACACAAGCCTGTCAAGGTCTGTGAAAAGATTACCTATTTTACCAAGCTAGCCTGTTTATTTATAATGAACGAAACAGAAGAAACTATGAGACGGCAGTGGGAAGCGTCACTTCTCTCCTGAGCAGGAAATCTCACAGCAGACTTCGGGGCTTTTTCAAATTAGTCTAACACGACATAAAGCTGCTATTGTGCCTCGAATTTGCTAAGTGGGTGTCGGGGACGAACCGGACTCATGCTGTGCCCTTCACAGGTTACTAACCTCTGAATAAAGCAGCAGCACGACTTGCTCGCTCTCTGCTCCGTTAACGCAGCCTCTGCTCTCCCACAAACTCCAACATTTCCGTGCAGTCCAGTTCACTCTGGAAACGAGAGAGAAAGGTATTGTTACAAACACTCAAGATCGCTACGGGCCGCAGAACACAAACACAGGGCTGGCCGGAGGCCACGAGCGCAGAGATCACATGATGCTGAAACTCTACATCCGTTCTCTTACAATGAGAGGAATGAGCTTATAAGCGCGAAGGAGTGAAACTGGAATACGTCACACACACACAGGGGTGCAGCCTGCATGGTTACACACCCGTCAGTGAGGGGGGGGGGTGGACCATCACAAGCACAGACAACCGAGGGCAGGAGGGCCTGTGACAAGCACACAGGGAGTGCAGGAGGGGCTGGGACAGGAACATGTGGGGGCAGCAGTACATGACTGAGCATCTGAGAAACACATCCTTTTGTAGAGTGCTTAACCAGAAACGTAGCACCTGAAAAAGAGCATTGGAAGGACGGTAATGCGTCCGAGCTCCAAAGGAGAGCCGAACATATGAAGTAGAAGTACGTCTAGGACAAATAAGGAAATAAATGAGCGTGCCGATGAATGCAACCAATGGGAAGCCCCCAGTAAGGCAACAAAAGGTCTTGCATAAGACAGCGCATGCAAGGAACTCAGACGAGACCTAAAAAAATGTATGGAACTGCGTTATTTGTATTTAATTTCATTATTTTACAAATTAAGCACGGCCAAGGTGCTACCATTTAGATGTAATATGCAACCTGGCAAACAACTTTTCAATAGCTACCTTTATGTTGGCGTCACTATAAATGAAAGAGTGCACTTTTACATTCACTTGTGTATATACAGAATTCACTTTAAACAAAGAAACCATTTTGAAAATTCAATGAAAAAAAAAAATATATATATATATATATATATATATATATATATATATATATATATATATATATATATATATATTTTTTTTTTTTAGCAAAGTACAAGCACTCTTGCTGTTTTTCCTGCGGCATTCATACAAACACCAATGTAAATGTTAAACACTTGCTGCGATACTTTTAATGTGGTTTTATCTTGCATAAGTCCCCATATATGGTGCCACCTTCTTTACAAATACCTTTATTTGAAAGTTTTCAAATGCAAATTAAATTAGACCTACTAGTGCCAATAATTGTTTATATGTAATTTGTGACTTTTAAAATCAGAAATAACCTCAATAGCTCTGTATACTTTTGCAAAAGCAATCCAGAATTCACAATCATTTAAGTTCATAAGAGAAGGAGTATAACCTAAGGGGTTATGCTAGACCCATTTGGGGGGTGGGGGGGGTGAGGGGGGGGGGGGGAAGGGGTCAGGCAGGACTACTGTGCTGCAACAGTGGTGGCTGCAGTCGTTTGCTACACTTGTGTTGCAGTTCACCCTACTACAGCTCTGCAAAAAAGTCCCAAGTACACCCTTTCCACATCGGACTGCCAGGGTAGCGCATCAGACTGTTAGGGTAGTGATGGCGACAAGTCAAAGGCTTCTCCGGGAGATAGCGGGGGGGGGGGGGGGGGTAGAGGTTCAACACAAACAGCAGACAATAGTTCACCTTGCAGTTCAGTGCTTTTCTTTGAGAAACAATCAATATAAAACAAGTGTCACATGGGACTTATTTGGCCAAAGCTAACACCTAATCGTTCTGCAAGTTCTAAAATATTACTCAATTAATTCCTTTAGTTTTAATTCAATTGGAAATAAGATCCTATATATATATATGTGTGGATAATTCCATATTAACAAAAGCGGTCCAAGAAATAATCAGATACAAGCGCTGAACAAATAATTCAGTTACTTTATTTAAATATATATATGATGTTTATATGTTAATGTACAAGAGTCAAAACATGTGAGAAAGTGAATCAATAGAGGTGAACAACGGCCTACTGAAGGAAACCCCTGTAGTTGTGAGGGGTCAAACACGTCTACAATAATCTCCCACATGGCTGAGGAATATGATTGATATGAAGGACTAGCCTTGATGTACTGGCTACCCTACTGACTTGCTACTCAGATTTAACCACTGGAGATGTTCAGTGTGCTATTGTAATGTCGTTTGAATCCCTTCTTTTATGTGAGGGCTGCAGCGTCTCCACTATTGAATCACTTTCTCACACTTGAAGTTTTGATTCTTGTACATTGAGGTATGAACATATATATCAATATATCAAACCAAGGCCCTTTCAGGGATAGAGTGACGCATAAATTATGCAAAAAACAAAGGAGAACTCTGGGAAGTTCGCAATTTTAGGTGGAGAGCTGCTCTAGTAAGGAGCACACTGCAACACCAGCGACACTCTAGATTTGCTCACCTCAAATGTCTGCTTATCTAGCAAAGTCTTTAAGCATAGGATTAGCACAGTGCTATCCTCGCCGAGCTAGATAGTGACAAAGTCTTTTGCCATTTGTACAGCAAAATCTGTAAGCATAGGATTGACATAGTGTCATCCTTGCCGAGCTGTAAAATGACAAAAGCCCACACACATACATACATACACACATACATACACACATATAAACAATTTAGAGTGTCCATCCATCCCGGATGAACTTCACAAATCATGCACTGGGCGAAGAAAAATAGCCTCGGTCACAATGTCTTGCTGAAGTGAAATTTATTTAGGCGTCCATAAAAACCCTACGCGTTTCAGAAACCAAATTTCCTTGAACTTAATGGAGGCCCCATTGAGCAGGTCGTCAAGCCCACTCCCAACCAGTTGCCGCCACCCCCTCACCTCTCGCTTCCCACCCTCAGATAGTCCTCCTCTCTTCTATATTCTGACACTTCTGCTAGTTTTTCATCTTTTCTCTTGATTTCTGCCTCTTCTTGCTGCTCCCCTCCCGCTCCCTTCCTGCATCCTGCTGTTTCCCACCTCCCGTTCTCTGCTGTTTCCCGCCTCCCACCACCCACCACCCAGCACCCAGCACCCTGCCCTCCCCCAGGACCTAATTAATGGAGACTGCAACGCTGCCAACGTCCCAAAGGCAAGCCAGTCTGCGTCCGGCCGCGCATAGACCACACCCGGCACCAGAAACTCTGGCCTTTCTGCCACCCAGCGATACACCACAGAGAAGCTCTTGGCCCTTAACCCTGGACACAGCGACAGAAACAGATGCACCTCCTCCCCTCGAGCAATCAAAGGACCCTTCACCTGCCGATGTTGCAGCTTCTCTTGCAACACTGGACCACCAACCAACAGAGGAATCCACACCAAACCCTCCCGGAAGACCATGAACAACCTGGAACGGTTTCAGTGCATCCTGCTCAATGCCCGATCCCTCTGCAATCATGGCATCAAAATCTGGGACACAATCACCTCCCTCGCCTCCCAAAGTGTCCATCACCAAAACCGGGCTCAACCCCTCCTCGAACCCAAACACCCATTGGCTACAAGATGATATACCAAGACTACACTAACAAACACAGCTGTGGCATCACCATCCTCTTCAAGGACACCCTCCGATGCATCGCTACTGACAACCCCACACCTTTCATAGAGCACCTCAACTTCCAGCTACAGACACCAAGACAACAACCAGAAGTAATGTCATATGCAGACCCCCAGGACCTCAAGCGGCCTTCTGCGATTCCATCCTCAACATGATCGTCCCTCTAGCCATTGACTTCAACCACTACATCCTAGTCAGCAACCTCAACTTCCACATCGATGACTCACACAATGCCAACTCCACCACTCTCCTGGAGATAATGAGCAACATGGGCCTCACTCAAATGGTCACCAAACCCACGCACAACGCCGGACACACACACTTGACCCCATCTTCATCTCCAGCGACTGTCAAATTCAGTCACATCACAGGACTCACGTGGTCAGACTACACCAACGTCCACTTTACCATCTCTGGCGCACAGCATACCATCACCAAGAACCACAGTCCCAACCACTGCAGCTGGGACAAGGTAACAAACCCAGTGGGCGCAGTTCCTAGGCACTTCCCAACCCGAGGCCTCATCGGACCTAGAACAGGCCATCGAGAACTTCCCCACCTGGATCCCCAAATGCACCAGCAGTCACCAGAACCAAAGAAAATCCCAGAACAAACCAGATGCTATGCCCAGGAGCTCAAAACCACAAGCACAGTTGCTACCGACTTGAGAAACTATGGTGATCCACCAGGAACCCTTCCTTTAGGACCGGCCACAAAGCAGCCCTTAACAACTACCACCAACAAATCAAGGAAGCCAAGAGAGCAGCCATCACAGCCCACATCGATGCAGCAATGAACAGCATGAAAAAACTATTCAAAATAGTCAAAGAATATTCCAACCCCGACAGCCACAGAGAACATGATCCAATCATTCCAGGATCTCTGCGGCACCCTCTCCTACTACTTTCACAGCAAGATCACCACCATCTATTAAAACATCGACCCCCAGCCTACAGTCCTCAACCTCAGCAGCCTTGACCTACCATTGCACACCAGCCAGACAATCACCACACAGATATAACTCCCCACACAATCCACCTCAACCATCATGTCTTTCATCCACTCCCAAGCACCTTCCAACCCATGCCCCCAACACATGTTCATATCAGCACATAACTCACCAGCATCTTCAACACCTCCATCACCACTGCAGTCTTCCTGGACAAATGGAAACATGCAGAAATAAGACTGCTCCTAAAGAAACCATCCCCCAGCCCCAGAAAACTCAAAAACTATTGACCACTCTCTGCTCTCCTACCCTGCCAAAGTAGTCGAGAAGGCCATCAATTAACAACTCACTGAATATCTGGAACAAAACAAACTTTGACAGCTCCCAATCAGGATTCTGTGTCAACCTCAGCACTGTGACCGCACTCATCGCAGCCACAGACGACATCAGAACATTCCCGATTGCAGGGAGACTGCTACCCTAATCATCCTTCACCTCTCAGCTGGATTAGACACTGTATCCCAACACACCCTCATCGACAGATTCCACAACATCGGCATACAAGGGAATGCCCTCAAATGTATTGCCTCCTTCAAGACAGGACGCACTCAGCATCTGATTACCCCCTTCATCTCCGAACGCAAGAACATCATACGTGGCGGACCCCAAGGATCATCCCTCAGCCCCACATTGTTTGACCCCTACATGACCACCCCCGCCATCGTCCGATCCCATGGTCTCAACATCATTTTCTACGCAGCTTATCCTCTCGTTCACCGAAGACCCCTTCACCACCAGAACAAACTTCTGCAATGCCATGACCAATGTAGCCAAGTGGATGACAGCAAACTGCCTCAAACTTAACTCCGACAAAACAAAAGCACTGATCTTCAGGAGAAACGCATCCATATGGGACCACAGGTGGTGGCCAGTCGATCTCGGACCCACTTCCTATCCAACAGACCACACACACACACACACACACACACACACACACACACACAACCTCAACGTCATCTTCAACAGCGAACTGACAAGGGAGTCTCCTCCTCCTGCTTCCACACCCTCGGCATGCTTCCCAGATGGATCCCATTTAACACCAGGAAAAACCAACACCCAGGCCCTCGTCACCAGACACTGACTACGACAACGCACTATGCCAACATCTCCACTTAACTCCTCGAAAGACGCCAGACCATACAGAACGCAGCAGCCAGCCTCGTCCTGGACCTCCCCGAATGGGCCACATCACCCCCCCCCCCCCCAACTGGCTCCCCATCCAGAAGAAATGATAGTTTGCGATAACACTCATGACTACATGATCAAGGACCAGCCTGCATCAACCACTGACTGAGCTTGCACCAACCCAGCAGAAGCCTGCGCTCCTCCTCAATAGCCCTAGCACATATATCGCAAATTACTCACAGCCGCATCGGAGGGGCAGGGGTGGGGGGGACAGCTCCTCCTACATCGCCACCAAGGATTGAAACAACATGCCCCTCCATCTCTGAACAGCACCCTCTCTTGCAGACATCAGAAAGAAACTCCAGACCTGCCTCTTCACCCAAATACCCCCACGGGTGACAGTGCTGTGCTCTACAAATGCTGATTGGTTGAAAGTGTCAGTTAAAACATACAATTTTAAACAAAAACAAAAAACTGAAATTCATCATAGTTATATCAAGTAACTATAACTTGTGCCCTCGCCATGTTCTGCTAATTACCTCCCATATTACACACCTCATAGCATTATTGCTAACATCATTGCAACATCTGAAATGGCATCATCCATGACAACAATGTGCATGGTGGAAGCACAAGTTATAGTTACTTTATGGCACGAGTTGTAGTTACTCGAGATAACTTAACTGGTGAATTTCGGTGCTTTAACAGTTTTAAGTAGTATTTTCACCCAACTATAACATCCCTTTATCGTGTGATTTTTCGATAATCTAACTCCTCCATTTAAAATGCATGTCTTTATGTCTGCAGCCCTGCACAAGACCTTGCACCGTTATGGTTACAGTACTCAGTAGCAGCATTAAATCAACACATTATGGGATATATTAAGAGATGATTTTATGAAATGAAATGCTGCTTGTGCTCACAACAGTGAGCATTGACATTTCAAGTCTAGTTACTGGTTATAATAAATGTTACGTCCTGATAAAGGAATGTTTCTTATTATTAAGAAAGGCCGACAATTGTTTGCAATTGGACTTTCATACCACCAGATGTTTTACCAAAAACCTTAACTGGATCCGCTCTGATCTGAGCAGAAGTATGAACTAAGGAAGGGCCATGTGGCTGTACAGCGCCAAGGGGTATCCTACGCACCCGTTTTAAGGTGAGATTTTCCTTCAGGTTTTATACAGCTGCAGAGGCAGGTAGGAGAGTCTTATGCCTCTATTTTATACAAACTCTTAGCGTGAGGGGTAGAGAGACAGGGAGTTTTCTAGCTCTGAAGAAAGCAGTGACCTGGATGGGAAGAGTGTCATCGGCTGAACCAAGTAGGCGACAACCTATGGATGAAAAAAACATTACGTTTCTTGACACATTCAGACTTGATTTGTTTTGTTTTTTTAACACTGACATGGATCATCGGTAAATAAAGAGAAATTGGGGTTTATCCATGGTCATTTTTGTCCGGGGAGCTCTCAGCCTTTACTTGGAATGAGGGCTGGACCTGACTAGGTGGCCATGTCTGAAGAAACAGCCAAAAACAGACGCGCTTCTCCTGCCAGCAAAGTGACTTCGACAGTCTCCAGTCAAGACTGAAACACTCCTCTTATAAAACAGCAAATTATTATTTAGGGAGACAAAGATAGGATCATGAACAAGTCTTGGACGAGGAGGCCTCTAAATGAATAAAGCTGGGACGGCCGAGTTATATCAGCAGTGTTGCAATATAATATCCACCTCCTTATCTTTAATACAATCTAGATTTTCTTGGCGAAGGCTAGTAAAATCCACATTTTTACCGGTGTTGATGACAGGCATGCATATTACAATCAAAACACCTAGCCCAATACCACACTGTCCCTGGACAATTTGAAAGTACCCCACCCGGGCCATGTGCTTTATACAGTTGAGCATTATTCACCCATGCAGTTGACATTGGTAGAGGTTAATTTATCCACACTCAGATTTTGTTGTAAAATAATATAAAAATAAAAAAAGTGCTTGAGAGTGCTCTAACCATTTTACATTTGATCTGATGGAACAAGCTTTCATTTGTGAACTCACTCCTGTATTCACAGTTAGGTCAAGGAACCCAGGAGAGGAAGGTGCACCAAGAGGTGAAAGATTTGACTCCAGGTGTCTGCACCACGCATGGAAGGAAGAACGACGCAGGTCTAGTGGAAGAAACTCAGCAGTAAACGTAGACTAATTTGAACTGAGAATTCTTAAGTTATGAGACTGGATCAAACACGAAGACTCAAGACCTTAAAATTTCTGGGAAAAAATGAAAGACTACTTACGAAAGCCTTTTTAGAGAGACACAAGAAGAAATTGAGGCATCTTATCTTGTGTTAGGGCACCTGTGTTGCAAAAGGAGGTGACACTTGCAAAAGCATGCTACTTTTAATACCATTGCTCGAGTTTTCAGAGGTCCTGATAAGACGGAAGAATACCACATTTCAGCATACATGTACCGCGAAGTTGCGATCAGCCAAACCTGCACAGCTTCATGCAGTGGATTTTGAAGGCCAGCCAAAAATAAAAATAAAATATATATACGTTTAGTATCATGTCACAAGAGTTCTACAATTCTGCGAAAGTACGGAAAATATAAA
This sequence comes from Pleurodeles waltl, assembly GCF_031143425.1. Lineage (NCBI taxonomy): Eukaryota > Metazoa > Chordata > Amphibia > Caudata > Salamandridae > Pleurodeles > Pleurodeles waltl. Next base: position 1,004,574,273 of record NC_090449.1, on the reverse strand, counting down.
CTCTTGCAACTTTTAAGCCACCTGATCGGCTCAGATTGCAAAAGTTCAATTTATTGTGCTACGCACCTAAGACCTCAACTCCTCATTTTCGAAATCGTCATTATTCATTCAATGCTTAGTCTCAGTCCAACGCAGAGAATCAAAGTTAAGCCTGTCTCAGGTCAATATTATAAACTCATTCAGAAATACTGGGTTCCAGCTTTTACACTGCAACATATTAATTCCATGTAATTGTATGTTTTAGGGACTACCCAGTCAATTGGTAGGTCGTCACGAGCTCCCAATGGATTTCCTAGATTTGGTATGAATAAATTCATACCTGCCTCATCAAAGCCTTTGAGAAGATAAACACTCCATGGCCTGTTTGAAGGGATTACCACAAGCTGCTATTCCTCAAGCATGTGAATATGGAAGGGCGTACTCCCACACGCTACCACCACCCACTACCACCACCCACACACTCTAGAAAAAACTGCAAACACTCATTAAAACATTAAAATATTAATGGCAAGGCAGTCAGGAGTCCCAGTTACATCAAACCCATAATTAGCTGTAATTCCACTGATCCACGGCTTCCTTGAGGTGCGTCAGCGGAGTACACTGCTGCTCATGACACCAAAGAATTCATATCAGATTTTTTTTCTAACCTCCGAAAGCATAGAGACAGCACTGACAAGTCTTCGAGAGTTCCCCCTTAACAGAGACAACCAAGATCTGAGAAGAATATGACCCGACTCGTGTGAAGCTTTAAGGCCATTACAGCCTCAGGTTAGTGCAAGTTAGGTGCACTTCGCTCATCTGTGTACTCTGCAGACTGCATGTTGCACTATTAGAGGGATGGAACTTTTTTAATAATATTTTTTTAACGGGACAAAATGCTACGGAAATCTACATGTCCTGTAAAGAAACTCACTTCTCTACCTAGTCAATTATAGGATCGGGACACAAACATTAGAAGATTTTTATGTTATTCCTCAAAATTCCCAAAATGATTTGCTAAAATTAAAAAGTAAAACATTATATACTGGACAATACGATATTACTGCTATTAACCCAGCACCACTCAAAGCTCTTGAATAATTGACTTCAGGTGCTATAGTTAAGTCACCTTTGTAGGGGAAGGAGCTGCAAGAATCATTACACCAAGTAGGACTGAGTCAGTCAGTCATGACAGACGCGGCCTCATAAGTCTATTCCCACGCTGTTGCAGTATTAAATGCTAAAACAGCGAAGGAAGCTTTGGAAGCCGCGCATCCATATGACACTTTCTTTGAAATAAGCAAAGCTTCTATAATAGATGCATATGACTTTAACTGACAAAGAATGAAGAACCTTTTCTGATGAACGTTAGTCAGCCTATTCAGGGCAAGAACTATCTACCACTTTCTTTAAAAATACTACCTTACCACCACCACCCTCAAATGTTTACAGACTGGACTGTCAACTGGTTAGGGTAGCATTGTTAGTTACAGATCAAGTTCACTGCTCCATCTGTGCTTGGCAAGCTCTTTCTCCGATTAGTACTGTGATTTCTTTTGTGATGTGTCTACTCTGCCTTAAAATCCCCAAGAGAAACTGGGCGGACTTCTGTTTCTTATTTGTCCTGGCGACATTAATCCTTACTTGTCAGAACAATGAAAACGATTCTTCTGCCCTTATGTTTGGGATTGGTGTGCTGTAATATTTTTGCTGACAGTACTGATTAAAAATAGGGCAAGATAAAAAAATAAAATAAAAAAAAAAGCCATGCAAGCAAGAACAGCTATCGATTTGCTCCTAACACTTCAGTGAGTACCAGATATTTGAGACACTACTGTTGGTCCCTCTTTAACTGATTGTATCCCAGATTAATTGCTTTTGACATTTATTTCGCTGTGAAAGATTATTTTTTTTTTTTTAAGATTTTTTTTTTAAAAAAATACAATTTCACCAATAGTTGCTGAAAGTTTTGGTAGCCACAAACTCGTTTGGGCTTTTATCTATATCTCATCATGCCCCGCAGGTCTTCTTATGTGACAGTGAAGTTGTTTTCCCTCCTTTGAAGCGCCCTTTACGCGCATGCGCACGTACTCACACGTTTCAACTTGAACTGTCAGCGTAGATGGGATATTTTGGGTTTTCTTCACTTTAGGAATTACTAAAATATGTGCAATTCATTTCCTAATAAATAAGCACATTGTATAAAACAAGAGGAACCCCAAAATGGAAACACTTTCCAAATAAACAATTAACTGGACTGTAGGAACGCTATGAAACGAAGATAAGGGAGCAAAGATGGACTGAAGGCAAAAATACAATAATGCCATGCCACCGTCGCGTCTTCCATCCGATTTCCTAAAGCAGTGGTCCCCAACCTGTGGTCCAAGGACCCCAGGGGATCCGCAAAGCCTCCTCAGGGGGTCCACGACTGCTTCGGAAGTTAAATAATATTAACAGATTGGGACCCAGCTTTCAGTAATGATTCAGTAGGGGTTCCAGTAATGATAAAGTGTGGATCCACGAAAGTCAAAAGGTTGGGAACCACTGTTCTAAAGAAAGGAAAACAAAGCTTTAGTGTGATGTCTTAATTTGCAAATTCAAGTTGGATCAGTAAACAAAAACGAAAAAAAAGAGGCTGTGTAATTTTGTTATCAGCACCTCCCTACAAAATGATGCAATAGTCTTTTTTTTTTTAATTAACCATGTACAGTATGGCTTAAATGTATTGGGAAATACAATAAGTCCCAAGGGCAAGACGTCCAGGCTGCCTTAATCAGCGGATAATGATACAAGGCCGCCACTAGGACTGACCAGCTGAGAGAATGGAATAGCACACTGAAATGTGTATTATTCATGTAGCGCTTCGCAGCAAAAGTGTATGAAGCACAGCAATGGATGAGCATAAACTTAATTCAGCAAGCTGCACTGAATGCTTTGGGGTGGTTTCCTGCTCTCCACTTTCTGTACAGCGCCTGTCTCCCAATCATCTCACAAACCAATGTAAGCTCCTCACAGAGACTGTTGCACAGTGATGATCCAGGTCACTAAAGGCTCCACAGCTCTGCTCATTTTAATTTAATCGACCATTTGTCCTTCGGACAAAAATAGAAATTACAACTTCTAATACCCCAGAGAAATCAACATGTTTCAGCGTCGGCAATGGAAATCCCCACATCTGGCAATTAATTCCTATGGGGTGTGCTTTTTGTCTTTCGTTGTGAGGCTTCTGTGGGGAAACAGCAACCCAGGATGAAATGGTGAGCTATACGTGATAGAACAGGGTTCACAAAGAGCTTTTGCATCTTATATGCACGTTTGTGCGACTTTTGAGGAATAATCAGGTTATTTGTTGCAAGCTAATTTCAGTTTTTCACCTTTTAGTCATCAAAAGTTGTTTTTGAATAAATAAAACAAACTAGTTACACTAAAGACCTCATTCAGCCTCTGGTGCCATGGTTAGTTTTGAAATGTGTTGGGTGACTCAGGCTACGCTGCCGCTTGCGTCACTGGCACCCATGAGCATGTTGTGGTTAAAGGCCGTGCAGCGCCAAAGGCGTGGTAATGGAAGGTATTATAGTGGAACCAAAGCGCTTTCAACAGCTTTTTTTTAAATGCACAAGAATTACAAAAGCTATGATAAAATCTTGTGTTTCATTCTACATCCTGGGGATGATGTACAAGGCAGGAGAGTAAAAGGACGGGGAGCAGTGTGTCGCCACCTGGTGAACAGGACAGGAAGGACTTGTCCGTGACATGGGGAACTTGGGTTTTCACCTTGAGAGTCACTCTGTGGCTTGGACTCTGGTTTGACAGAATGCAAGGACGCCAATACCCCATTCCTCTGGTGCTGGGCCACCAAATCTGGTACTTCTCCCAAGACCAATCAAACCTTGCTTGAGATGTTCTTTGAAGGGATGAAGTGGAAGTTGGGAAGAAAGCTAGAGTCTGTAAAATTGTGCGACTCACAAGCTCCTCTAGATACAATTTTAGAGAGGGCAGAGCATGTGAATTACTCAAGTAGATGGTCACTGCCACTGGCCCACTGTGAATGAATCAGGACAGATTAGGAGGGCAGGGATGTGAGAGAGGGGGGAGCACACCGATTGCTGAAGGCTCAGGAGAACGTGCTACGGGGATGAGGGTTTTTAAAGCAAGCGTAGGCCCGTCAGAGTGGTGGGGGTCTCCTTACATGTAAGAAGCATAACATTCTCACACAGTTCATATCAATTCGCTATGTGGTCTTTTGTGATGAACCTTATTAGAAGCTCCTTCCTCCCATTCCTCTGAACTATAAGTGAATACGGCTGCCTCTGCTTCGGCCGTGTTGAGCTGCTCAAGAGGAGAGGGGCGCCACTGGAGGTGGGCTGAGCCAGAGTTTCTTCATCCATGTGTGCACTTCCCTTCCTCTACCTACAGCTACAATGTCTCTCGCAGCTCTCTACTCTGTTTTCTGCCATTCCCAGACTAAAAATGCCAGTCTAGACACTCGCCGAAAGCCAAGGTGCCAACATACCTAGAGACACACGATGTTGACATTCATAACTCAGAAACAGGTAGGTAGCTACTGAGGTACTGCACATCTGGAGGGCAGAGGTGTTGTTATCTGCGTCCAGAAGATTGGACCTGCATGGCCAGGGTCTATACTTTGAATGCACCTCCGCAGAAAGGAAGACAAAACGTCATCCGGACATTTATGTATTAAATAACCATTTATGAGTTCTGTTACCATCTTGACCTTAACTGAATGACTTCAGAGTGATCGCCTGGTGTGCAAAGTTTGCACGGTCCTCCTTCCACAAAGTAACCCTCCATTCAGAAGGCACAAGTGCGCTACACATCTAAGCAGTACCAACAGTGGTCATGAGACAATTACTGGTGCTCACATACAGCAGAGCGCGAATCTTATAGCAGGCTAACCTTTTGCCTTTTTGTCAGTGCATACTAATGAAGTTAAACTTACATTTCACTTCGCCACCCACACATGTGCAACATGCTGCAAATCTTTATATAAGTCAAGAGCTCGCCATCTCAACAATATACATTAACCACCCTAGAATTGCATCAAAGCCACATTATGGAAATTAGGTGTTGAAACGTTACAAACACCTGACACCAAATAATCGACAAACGTACATGCCAGGAGAGTAAAACAAATGTCAATGTCCTTCGACGCACACATCCACGCCCTCAACGTGTGACGTAATCCATAACAGAATATAGCTGGCAATTTCCAAAACACATGAATCTGCTACAACATTGCTGGCTACTACCCAACATTGCTGGCTACTATCCAATATGACTGGCCCGTACAAACAGTATGGTCAACAGATCCCTCCCTGGCAGATCACCAACCTCCATGAATGAGCAGACTGGTCTGTAAACGCGTCTCCTTCCAGCGGGTGGTAGAGCATGGTCCTTTGTATATCCATTGTCCCAGACTGCCTTCCATGACAGTCGCACCCATGGGCAGCAGCGATATAGATGCGAGAGACTTGTGCCAGCGCAGCTCGAGCTCTGACCTCTCAGAGATGGTTGTGTTTCAGAGACCGGGCCAGCAGAGAGATCACAGTAAAATTAAAGAAGGGCCAAATGAGCCAGGATCCACCAGAAACAAATACAGTGATGCAATAGGAGTGACTGACTTATTTCAACACATTCGGGAAAATCACTGCTGTACAATCACACAACGAAGCACAGGCATTCCTGGCATTGTATGTAGTTCATTCTTAATTTCTTCTCCTGATCTCTACTCCGGCATGTAAATTTATCCGGATATTTTCACATGACAATTGTTGTGAAATAGTCCTGAGCCTAAGGGGTGAGGAAAGTTACAAGGTCTGCAAACAACAGCGCAGTGTTCGCAAAATTAACCTAAGTGTTGTGCAAGGACTGGATGGATTTATTTACTGTGTGAAGGCTAACAATTATTGAAGCATACCACAGATGATTGGTGTTGAACTGAAATGTCCTTATATTGGTAGTTAGTTGACAAAGTGGCTGCACATAACACACAACAGGTGGGTTAATGGAGTAGGTCTTTACCCAAGGGAGAGTTCACCAACGGTGAGTTTTATCGGACTCTAAATGGTTACTATATTCCTCAAATGCAATTAAATCTTTCAGTCGAGTTGGTCGTAGTTTGACTCTTGATCCAGGCAAGACAGCTGGTTTAAGGATGACAGTACTTATGTTTGTAGGCAACTATGCCAGTCCTACAACAAGTCGCAACTGTAGTTCCACCCTTCTGGCTCACAAGCAGCACCTCACCAAAACCCCAAACAGTAACCGGTGATTTGTGGCAGCCTTTGTGCATGGGCTCAAGTGCGACATCATAGGGAGTTTCGTGGTTAAACGGAAATTACCCCTTTCTCACATGAACAACAACATGTCTCAATCAAACAAAGGCAACGAAGGAGATGTAGTAAAGTTTTTTATAGGTTTTTGAACAAAACAGCAATCTAAGATAAGTTGCGTGGGTGGCAATGATAAGGATAATGAACAGTGCAAGAAGCAGAATTATAAAAACAAGAGTCATGAACGCAAAGACCCCCCCACCATCTTGCAATAACATAAAATGACATGAGATATGAAATATGTCCTAATACCATAGCATGATGAACCTAATCTCTAACCTAAAGAGAGCTAGGTGTGTTAAACCTAATCTGCCAATGCCATGTCTATGAGAAGAGCCCCCCACCCCCAACCTGTGTTACCTTGGAATGAGGTCTCTAGCTCAGACTCTGTAGAGACACAAAGACTGGGTCAGCGTCAAGGCGACGTGCAGCATAGATAGCGTCAATTACATCTGGTAGGAATCCCTCTGACTATCGGTCTATGAGAGGTGCATTCATACAGATCTGCTCAGACTCCTGACATAGGTCCGTTCCCAAACAATAGATAAAAAGACATGCTTGGGGCGGCAATTACATAAACAATTCCCTTGAAAGCACAAAGTGGGAAAGTACCTAATGTGAATACCTTCATCTTCTCTATCTCTGGCACTGATAGTGACGCCGTAGAAGAGTGGCACCGATAGCACAAAACTAAAACATTGTCCTAACTAAAAACAATGCAGCCATCTTGGAAAGGATATAATGAAATAATTGTGCTAAAACAGAGCAAGCAAAGTAGGGTAAAAGTCATGGGTGAAGGGGGCACAGGTCTGCAAGCCAGAAGGCTAAGCCAACTCCTGCTTCCTATTAAAACAAGATAGGATTCATTACAAGTTAATTTCTCGAAAAGTAGGATAGCCATATATTTATATCCACATTACAGATCAAAGCATACAGCCAACACTTTGATAATGGTGAGGGTATGCAGTCCTGAGCCATGGTGGTGCCAAATGACTGGTGTTCAGCGGCTGCAAGTGGCCAAGAGAACTGCATTCATGGAACAGACCTAGTCTTTCTTCGGTCCGACTAATAAGGTTCTACTCCCTCAGGGATTGTGCTCTTCCGAACACCTTCTGGGATCCCATGCATCTGTTACGTCAGGTGTGGAGGTCAGTTTCTCGTTCTCCACAGCCATTATATGGATCAATTTCCCACTACTCCTCCAGAGACAGTGGTGTGGCATTTCAAAATATTTTGAAGAACTGACTGTCAGTGTGTATTCAGTCATTTTCCTCATATTCTGCTCAGTCAATCTTTCTAGCATTGCAATACCTTCAGAGGTCAATGTTGGGCGCCATGCATTCATGAACTACAGAGTCTTACAGAACTGATACAACACACTACTGTGGGATAAAATGGCCATAGCCCCAAACTTCAACAACATTTTAAAAATAATAAACACTAAAGATTAAAAAATAGGATTTTGTACATCCTTAATTTCAAAACTGGCACCACACAAGCAGAACAAAACAATTTTACTTGCACTGACCTAGCCAGTCATTCTCCAAGGGAGCAGAATACCCATAGTCAAGCTCAACCACATCCAATCCCTCCAAACTCCACACACAGCGAGTACCCCGGAAAGCAGCCCGAGAGTAAGGCCTACACCACCCGAAACCCACACACCAGCCGAAACCCACAATGTCTCACAAGTAGAAAATGGATTAAACAGAAATCAAGGCGGTATCAATGTGATGAGTCACTGATTTATTTTACTTACATCCCAAATGGCATCAGAAATATCAGTTGGGTAGCCTCAACACCACAAAGAGGGGCACAGAGTGCGGGTAAGGCAAAGAGGGGTACCCAGAGAGTACAGTCTGTAAATATTTATCTATGGTCTGGTTGTGATACACACCGGTACCGGGTCCATCCCAGGAGAAGCCTGTGAAAGAAGACTTTGCACCAGATAGAACATACAACAAAGCAGCAAGGAAGAGGAGGAAGACCTTGGTTAAATGGTGACCTACTAGCCAGTTAACGCTGCAGGGGATGTGTCAGTCCAGTTTCAACAGAGGTTGAGAAAAGACAGCCCAGACTCGAAGAAATCCAGAATGAGAAGAGCAACCACCATGGAGGAAGTAGAGCGATTGAGAAATGGAAGGGCGGTGGAGAGCAGGGGAGGTTGAGCGAGGCGGGCATTTTTTTTTTTTTTTTTAAATTAGGAATTAGGCTTAGTAAAAATAAAATAAAAAGAAAGAACCATGAAGCATCCAAAGGCTGGTGTGGCAGAACCCAGTGACACATTTATTTTGTGGATAGTATTGGAAAGAAAAGAAAGTGACTGTTCGTAAAATGGCGGGGCAATTCTCTAACCACCAATGCGATCTTACTTTTTTGTGCTTTCAAAAAGAATGTTACGCTGTAAGCTCTTTTAAAAGAAGAATTAGTTCTGCCCTTATTTCAACAGCATGGCTGCTTTGTAACATGGCAGAAAGAAAAGGAAAAAAAAAAAAAACAGCTCTATGACTTGGCCACTATTGATTGAATCATACTGCTTTCATTAGGTCAAGCGCGCAGGTGGTGCTTCAACATGTAATCTCTGTGGGCTTTTAACCACGCCCACCGCACAACCATCACTATCACTCAGTCTTGGGCTTGCCTTTCAAAAATCCTTTGTTAACAGTGGTAAATGCTTTAAGTTTGTCACTCTTTGGGGCAGTTTTGTTGCCGCCTTGGCCATCGACCCAGTTATATGAATAATTGCACTTGTGCCAATACGTTTGACTACGAACAAACTTTTTCCTTTTGTGTCTCTTCTTCGCTGAATCGGCTCACTTATGTCTACTGTTTTACTTTTCATTTTCAATTTATGTGCTAAGAAAAGTCCAGTTAGGAACTTACAACGCTAATAGCTCTAACTCGAGCAAACGCAGGACCCATTGCATTGCAAATGCTTGTTTTTTTTTTTACTTTGCTATGCTGCACAGCAGCCACGCTGCTGTACGCCATTGCTAAAACAAGTAGGTACTGCCAAGCCAATAGGTCTTGCCTATGCAAGAGCTATTGACAATATGATTTAGCCAAGTTGTATATCAGCGTGACGGTTGTTCTGCAAGGCTAAAAGTTAGTGGAGTGGAGTGTCACCGAGCAACATCAGGAGACTGGAGTGTCGCAGAGGTGGGAGAGTAGGGTGTCCCAGAGCAGAGTTGAGAGAATAGAGTGTCACAAAGCAGAGAAAGGAGAGTAGAGTGTCAATCAATCAAGGATTTATAAAGCACCGCAAGTCACCTGTGAGGGTCTCAAGGCACTGAAAAGGCAAGGACAAGAACGGAACAAGAGCAAGGTAACAGCATGAGGAGAAATGGACCTTGGACCTGCTCACAGAGCAGAGAGAGTAGAGAGTCACAGAGCACAGTGGGGTAGGGCATACTGAATTGGGGTGGAGCAGGGAAGACTAGACTATGGATTGAGGTGGAGCAGACTGGACTATGGATTGGACTGTCAATTCAATCCAGTTCTGCCCCTAAGGACTGAAGTGGGACAGGACTGGACAGGGTGGGGCGGGACTGGGGATGCGAGAGGTGGAGAAGAGTGGATTAGATTGGGTGGGTGGACTGGGGTGAGCAGATTTGAGTGTGGTGGACTGAACTGCAGTAGCGTGGAGTGGGTGAAATTAATTGGATTGGAGTGTCTGGATTGAGATGGATGGACGTGGGGTAGATTGAGTGGGATGCATTGAACAGGTGGGTATCTTGGAGTGGGGTAGAGTGGGGTGGACTGGTGTGGAGTGGGGCAGATTGGAGTGGGGTTGGACTGGAGTGGGGTTGGACTGGAGTGCTTAATGTAGGGTGGTTTGGAGCAGGTGGAGTCAAATCAGGTGGATTAAAGTGTGGTGGATTGGACTGGAGTGGGATGGATTGGCCTGGACTAGAGTGGATTGGAGTGGGGTAGAATGGGGTGGATTGGTGATAAGTGGACTGAAATGGAGTGGGGTGGATTGGAATGAATCACATTGCAGAAGGATGGGGTGGATTGAAATGGGGAGGATTGAAGTGGGGTGGGTGGCTTGGATCGGATTGTGGGTTAGAAAGTGGTGGATCTGGAGTGGGGTGGATTGGATTGGAGGGGTGGACTGGACTGGGGTAGAGTGAATTGGATTGGGGTGGAGTGGAGTATACTCAATCATGGGTTAAGGTATCATTTTAGATACTACACATAAAGAAATGATGACGCGTTACCATTTTAGAAGATCATTGTTGTAATTGTTAAAGAAATGTGCCAATGAGAAAAAACAAACTAAAAGCCTACAAAAGTGAGAAAAGAAGACTTGGCAAAATGAAAAGGTTAACTATAGAAAATAGAAATTTGCTATATTTTTTGTCCTGCTGTATACATTTTTGCCAGTCAAATAATTTGTGGGCTGACCTTGAAAATGCTGATTCCGCTCTGTGGTATGCCAGTAATGTTAGCATGCAGCCAAAAGAAAGTCCACTTTTCCTGAACCCTAGATTGAGTAGAGTTCTGTTCCCATTATCTGCATTATACATGAGCGCACACCCCTTAGTCTTCTGCAGGACACTAGAAGCTTAGAAAACCAAAATAGTACCCTAATCACGTTGGGGGCAGTGAATGGGCACTGATTAAGTTGAATCAATCAGTGTTTGCTGCCTGCTCCACAAAAAGGACTGGAAATTACACTTGGCCTGGCGCGACTAATAATGAGGCTGCAAAGCAAAGGAGACTGCCACAAAAACCAACAAGTATTAGGCAGTGCCCCCCCTCCCGCTCCCCCCCCCAAAGTAGGCCTGTAGCCCAGCAACAGTTGTGTCAAAGCTTGGGAAGGGGAGGAGTTGGGGTAACAAGCACGGGCAGGAGGGACGGCAGGAGGAATGGGGGCACAGGCAACAGAGAGGGAGTGACAGAGCAGAGCAACCGGGCGAGAGGGAGGGAAGGATGACGGGAATAAACAATGTACCTCAATCAAAGGACGACCAGCGGAAGGAACCCATAAATGAAATCTATGAGTACTTGCTCCATGCTCTAAGGTCGGGTCAAACGCGTGACGAAAAAGTAAAGCTGGCATCGCTGACCAAATCAGAAGCAACCAAGTGTGTGATAAAGCCAACCAATAGTAAGTAATGGGCAGGCTCTAAGCCTCCCCAATTAAGTTGGCAAAACATCTTCACAAGCGATGGAGCATGTGCTCCCTCAGGCAGGACCTAAACATCAGCTTCACCTCAAAACCATTATGTTCCAACATGAAATAAAAATTCTGCATCAGACACACGGAAACCAAGGCGGAAATGAGGTCAGAGCCTGCGCCCTCGGCGCTGCGTTTAGAGCATTACATCATACAACAGCATACAATGCGAGTCCTTGACAGCTATGAACAAGAGGCCACGAGAGAGGTATGGAGACAGGCCGAAGGATGAGCAGTACTACAGAAAGAAGCCGAGACGCTAAAAGATTAAATTAAATATTACCTTTCAATCATACTTTATGGCTAGGCAGTGCTTGAAATGGAACTATGGACGTGTCGGGCCCCACAATGGCGGAGCACCAGTTTGCAAGCACTGGCCCTGCCGTGTAGCCTTCCTCGGAGGTCGTGCCAGCGCCCGCCGGAGTTGGGAGAGACGAACAAGGCCCCGAGAGCAGGATATCAGTGAAAGCAGGCAGCTAGAGCAAGCTTTCCCAGGGAGAAAGAGCGGCTCGCCACAAGAAGGGTAAAAAAAAAAAAAAAATGCCGCAGGAAGCGGGTTTTATTCTGTAGCAGCCACAGAATGATAACTTCCGAGAAAGGAATGTGAAGAGTGCTGAAAATGACGTGAACTGCGCAAACCACTGAGAAGTCTTTGTCACAACAAATACGCATTTACGTGCACCGCTCTCTGACTGCCTACGTAGAACTTAAGTTACTCATACGGAGCTGCTGCCAGCAACATGTCTGGGGGACTCGGTGCGGATTTCCAACTCGTACCTTTTACACGTGTCCAGATACATTTTAAACGAAGGTTTACTCCACTTGTATGGAGTGCAAGGTGCAGTAGTAAAACCCATTACAACAGAGGGCAAGTCAGCTTGTCTACGTGTACCAATAGATACACATCACATATTTCTGTTACCAAACAAATGCAAATAACTCTCCGACAAAACACACTTGCATGAAAGCGTCTTTTAATGTACTTGAAGCCCGAAGTGGAGGTCTCCGCTTCCAAATGTAGCCAGCTGAAGGAGAGGAGGGAGTTGAGCATAAGACATAACCTTTGACCTGTGCCATCATCCTCCAGGGAACAGTCCAGGGGAAAGTGATATTTACTAGCACCGAGAAACCCGCTGGTCAGAGAGAAAATGTATGCCTGAAGACTGAGGGACGACACCAAATATCGCACTCCAGCGCCTAGACGCGAGAATTCACCGTCAAGAGACACTGTCGCCCAACTTTTCGAAGTACGGGCGACGCGCCAACGAGTGGGGGCGACCGTGTCTTCTGACACAATCCCCTGCGCCGCTCTCATATAGCTCCTTGCATTTGTTACGTTGATGGATTGAGATAAACGGTGCTTACAAATATGAAACAACAAACGTTGCGCTGATAAACAACGCTAATAGCGGCCGTAAATCATGCACAGCATACTCCGTGTTTCGTCCGGCTCGTGACTGTAGGAGCCCCTCCAGCACGGCCCGTTTATTTCCCTTTCCGGCCCCCGGGACCAAACCAAAAGTCCCCTGAATGACAGGGGGATACAAACTGTTGTACTGAACACGCACGTAGGCTAAAGGACACCCCTGCCAGCCCGGCCGACTTGGGGAGTCCCAAACATAACATTCCTCCTCAACTAACATTAAATTAAACTAACAGTGAACCAAAACCCACGAACTCAAATACAATGCCATGCGGTTCAAAATCCCTGTCCTCACAGCTGCTTGGCCAAACAGCATGCCTTTGCGCCCCACACATTTCAGTCATCTGCTTCTCCTTGCGGTTGAACAGTATTAGCTGTCGTGTACACCATATCAAAACAAGTCCAGTTACTCACATATATAGTCCTTTAGTCTCTCGGGGGGTGACGTGCGGGACCGCAAATCATACCTGCCCCTACCTCGTCTTGGGACTGCATCATTTCTGCTGTTCTCAGGTGACACCTGTGTTAGCCGGCCCTCCTCACTCTGTGCAGGGGGGCCCTGTGCCATGAGGTTGCTGTCTTCCGGTCCCTCCCGGGTTTTCAAAGGACTCTTCATCAAACACCCCTCCGCAGAGGCGTCGGGTCTCCTAAATTCTTCATCTTCCCTGTCCTCCTGGTCTCCTCCATACTGACTGCAGTCATTTTTGCTCCCTTGACCATCCATTGGATCTCCTATATATGTCTTGAAACAGGATATGTTCCTCGTCACACTCTCGCGTCCTCTAGTGGCTGTCACTAGTGTTCCTTTCACTCGAGTGACTGTCCACAAACCAGATTCAAATGGTGTTTTAAATTTTCCGCCTGGGTGTCGATTCTTCATCAATACCACATCCCCAATGGTCAGATTTCTTGTGTTAGCTCTTCTCTTCCGTGACATTCGGTCATTGTAAATACGTCTTTGTTGGAGTCTTGTTTCCACTTGGTTTTGTCTGGTTCTCGCCTGGCCCGGCGTCTCTGTTAGGGTCTCCACTTGAGGAATCGTATCTCTCACTGTCCGTTGCATACAAATTTGACTCGGGGATACCCCCGTCGTGCTATGTGGGGTCAGGCGATATTCCCTCAAAAACTCAAAAATGGCACAGTCCAGATTCTTCTCTCTCACCACCGCAATCCTTAATACTTTGTTTAGCGTCCTCATAAATCTTTCAACCTCTCCATTGGCTTGAGGCCACCGGGGAGTAATCTTCCTGTGTTTGATGGCATGTGATTCTAAATAGGCTGCAAAATCATGGCTGGAAAACGGGGGACCATTATCAGTTCTGAGCTCTTGTATAATACCATGTGTGGCCATTATTTTCTCCATGCATGGTATCACTCTCTCAGTGACCGTGGATTCTAATATCTCTACCTCCGGATATTTTGAGAAATCATCGATCACTACCAGCATGTGTCTTCCATCCGGTAGACTCCCCAAATCTGCACTCGCTCTCTGCCATGGTACTGACGGGATGACTTCAGTGATGATGGGGGGTGGCGGATCTGTCGGCCCCACCAGTTGACACACATGACACCTTTGTATTGTCTTCTCCACTCCGGCGTCAAGGTCGGGGAACCACACTTTGCTTCGTAGTCGGGCCTTGGTTTTCACCATTCCCTGATGAGTGGCATGGGCCAAATCCACTGTCCTTTGTCTCATACTGTCTGGAATGACCAGTCGGCTTCCTCTCAACAGACAGTTCTCTGACGACACCGCCAACTCGTTCCGGACTCGGAACAAAGCCTGCAGATTGTTGTTGGCCTCCTCGGTCCTCAATGCCAGATTGTGCTTCAGTAGGTGCCATCTTCCATCACTGACGCATGATATAGCCAGCTGCAATACCTCATCTGCTCTCGTAGCCTCCTGTATTTCTTTCATGGATATTGGCAGTGGCCGGGATCTCTCTACTACCAGCCTCACGTATTCCTCCGTATTTTCAGTTTCCTCTTCTTCGAGCATGGTGAATGGTCTGGTGTGACGGGACAAATAATCTGCTGGGTTCTGGGCTCCTGGACGATATACCACAGAGAATTGGTACCCCTGTAGCTGAAGAATCCATTTCTCAATTCTTGGTGGAGGTTGGGAGGCTGTTTTATTGAACAATGGTATCAGTGGCTTGTGATCAGTATATATTACAAACGGGTGACCATAGATGTACAGATGGTAGTGTCGACAGGCCCAACTAACTGCTAACGCCTCTTTCTCAATGTGTGAGTATCTTTGTTCCGTTGCCGTCAGAGCTCGGCTGGCGTACGCTACTGGAGCCCACACACCATCATTTTCTCTTTGAGACAGTACTGCTCCGAGACCTATTGGGCTGGCATCCACAGAGAGCTCTGTTTCTTTGGCTGGGTCGAAGAATACTAAAGTTGTCTCTGCCGACAGGGCCTGCTTGGTATCTTGAAACGACCTTTCATGTATCGCATTCCACTCCCACGGACTGTGAGCCTTTGTTAGTTCCCGGAGTGGGGCAGTGAGTGATGTCAGATTGGGAATGAATCTCCCACAATATGTTACCATTCCCAGGAAACTTCTGACACCTGTGACTGATGTAGGAGGGGGTGCCGACTTTATGTCCGCCACCTTTTCTGGGTCAGGTCGGACACCTCTTTCAGAGAAATGATATCCGAAGAAAGCAATGTCCCTTCTCAGGAATTCACACTTCTCCCGATGCAAAGTCAGACCGTGTGTCTTCAGCCGTTGGAAGACTGCTTGTAGCCTCTGTAGGTGTGCCTCAATCGTTGGTGCATGTACCAGAATATCATCACTCACATTGATGACTCCCTCCAACCCAGCCAGAACGCCCCTTATGGTGTCTTGGAATACTTCAGCCGCGCTGGCGATCCCAAAACTCAGGCGTTTGTATCTTCTCAGTCCCACATGGGTGGAGAAAGTGGTGATTGCTCTGGACTCTGGAGCCAGCATGATCTGATGATATCCCGCTCTCAGATCCATTTTTGAGAACCATTTGGATCCGCTAACCTCCGTCACTATCCACGGTCGGAGTGAGATGGCGTTCCCTCCGGATGGCCACGTTTGGGAGGCGCATATCTACACATATCCGAACTTCCCCTGGTTGCTTGGGTTTCCTCGTGACTACAATGGGTGACACCCATGGGGTTGGTCCTTCCACCTTCTCGATGATGTCTGCTTCTTCCAGCTTCCGTAGTTCTGTCTCCACCTGTGGGCGTAGATGAAATGCTATGCGTCTGTGTTTCAACGCGACTGGCTCTATGGACTTATCGATGTGTAGCTTTATTTGACGATCCTTGAGGCATCCAATGCCTTGGAATAGATCAGCGTACTCTTCCTGCAGATATTCTAGCTCACCCACTTGTATGCTGAACGCGAACGCCACCAACTTCAGCTGTTCCGCCGTGCGGCAGCTGAGCAGCATCCCCGTTCCTATCTTGGTAACATATACCTTTGTTCGTACCATTGTATCCTCATGACTGATCTCGGTCACAAACACTCCTGCCATGGGAAGGGGTCTTGTAGACCCAAAAGCGAATACTTGTACTTTTGTGCGCCGTAGAAGGGGGCGATGCGTCATTTGTTCAAAAACAGATTCAGCCAGTATGTTGATTGAAGCCCCTGTGTCGATTAGAGCTGTCACTTGGTGTCCCGCCACTTTGACCTTACACTTTGGAATTTTCTTTCGTCTTTGGCAGCCTGATTCTGTTGCCTGGATTATGTACACCGTTCCTTCTGGCTCATCATCATCATCCATGTCGGGGATCAGATCTGGTGGTTGCACCGCCTTTGCTCCTTGACTTGTCTTTGGTCTGTCGCCTTTTCCTCTTGCGTTTGACCGGCAGACTTTTGCAAAATGATTTAGTTTTTGGCAGTTGGTGCACTGTTTTCCCAATGCAGGGCATCTGCCCTGATGTGGAAACGTTCCTCCACACATATAACATGATCGGTTTGCCCCGGCCGGTCTTGTCTTCTCCTTTCTTTTTATTGCGCTGTTAGAGGCAATAACATTTACCGGCTCTGTTTTGATGGTCTGCGCGAGCGCCGATTCCATGTGTGCTGCCCTTACTCTGGACAACTCCTTTGACCTGCCCATCGTCAGCATGTCAGCCATTGTCATTCCTGGTATTTGAAGGATGTGTTCTCTTAATTTGGTCGAGTGGCATCCCTGGATGAATTGTGCTCTTATCTCATCATCCGGGTCCGGTAATGTGCATGTGCTTGCTAGTTCCTTTAATCTTGCATAGTATGTGTCCACAGACTCGTCTGAGTGCTGTCTGGCTTGTCGCAGGAGGAAACGCTCATAGTCTGGATTCGCCATGGGTTCAAAATATGCTGTTATTGCTCTTTTTAGGGTTCGGTACGTAAATGGGGGTCCTTCCTCAGCCACTGTTTTGCTGATTTTGTGCAGCATCACTCCCCCCATATGAAGGAGCATCGGTCTTTGTCTGTCCGGGTCTAGTGCGACCGCTGCAAAATAGTTCTCTAACCGTTCTACCCATGACTTCCATTTAGCAGCTTGTGCTGACGGGGGCCCTTCCATGATAAACGGCTCTATGATCGGAAAAGTCGCCATTCTTTTCTCTTTATTTTTGTTTCTTCTTCTTTTTTTTTTTTTTTTTTATTTTTATTTTATATTCCTTTGTGGCTTATTTTCTGTCTGTGTGTGTGTCCTTTCCCCTCACTGCATACTGCTATGTACGAGCTTTGGGCCCAATTCCTCCTATGCTGATTATTCAGGCCTCCCTCTCCCAGAGCACAGGCTTCTTTCTTTCTCACCTCTTCCTGGTGTGTGGCCAGACTCTCGGGGCCCGTAGGATCAGGTGTACCTTTCACGGAGCGTCACTGATTCACTTTTTTTTTAATGCTGCTCATCCATGTGCACGCTCCGGGCGTTTCATTCACAGCATGCGTCTCTGCTGTGCCGGGCTTCCGACGCCGTTCTTTTCCCCACGTGGGTTGTGCTTTTCTCCTCTTTTTTTTTTTTTTTTTTTTTTTTTTTTTTATTTCTCCACTCGTCGCCAATTTGTTACGTTGATGGATTGAGATAAACGGTGCTTACAAATATGAAACAACAAACGTTGCGCTGATAAGCAACGCTAATAGCGGCCGTAAATCATGCACAGCATACTCCGTGTTTCGTCCGGCTCGTGACTGTAGGAGCCCCTCCAGCACGGCCCGTTTATTTCCCTTTCCGGCCCCCGGGACCAAACCAAAAAGTCCCCTGAATGACAGGGGGATACAAACTGTTGTACTGAACACGCACGTAGGCTAAAGGACACCCCTGCCAGCCCGGCCGACTTGGGGAGTCCCAAACATAACAGCATTGGGGTCTCTGAGCGCACACACACACACACACACACACACACACACACACACACACACACACACACACACACACACACACACACACACACACACACACACACACACACACACACACACACACACACACACACACACACACACACACACACACACACACACACACACACACCCCAACCGTCTACCCTCACAGTTTCTCCTTTAGCGACTCCTGCCCTCCTAGACTCCAGAGTATGAGATTCCCTCATCACACTGAGCGGATACGCGAGACAAGCGCGTGAACATATCTGGCTGGCATCTAAATTATGCATCAACATAATATATATAAAATATGATTGGATCTTTACAAATTCAAAAAAGTGTATTTCTTTAACATGTGGAAGAGTTTTGCACTTCAGTACATCAGTGTAAATTGTTGCGTTGATAAGTATTTATCAAAAGTGAGTTTTTAAACATGAATTTTCCAGCCCCCCGATGACAGTGCTATAAGTGGACTGAGGCAAGGCAGTAGGTTTGTTTACTCTAGGAACAAGCAATTTGGTCAAACATGGAAGCTAGGGCTGATGGCAGACTCCAGTTTCACAATATGCAGTTTCAGACAAAGATTTATGCTTTGACCATAATGCCTGGAGGATGAGATTAGAGAGTGGGTGAGGGACAGAATTAACATTTTATTTTTGCCAGTTCCACATAGTGCAAACTTTGCCCAAGGACATGAGTTTCGCAACAGACACAGACCACATTACACCTTTTGTTCGGCACAGGGAGATCGTCAGTTACAGAATACTGAGACGAGGTCGGGATATGGACCTGGTTCCCCATGTTGCAGGATCTGTAGCTGTAACTTCTAGGCGTCATTGTCGCATGGAAAAGCTTGTTCCATTTGGGTTCGAGGTTCCAAGTGGTCTCGAGCTGAGCCACAGGCAGGCATCTGCCAGAGACGAGTGAGCCACCAAAATCTCAAGCAAATGGTCATCTGAACATAGAGATTACTCACTTGATGTTTTCCTCTCTGCTTTAGAAATGAGGACTACAGGCCCCACCAGCTTCTTCGCCTGTTTAACCTTTCAATAGAAGCACAGTGTATGGAACAACATCCTCCTATTTCGCCACTTTCTGGATATCACCTATAGTTCCTTACATAGCAAGGTATGATACAGTGTGCATCAAGTACATTCAGAGAGACTTCTATGTAGATAGTTCTACTCTAAGCTTGACAACATGATTGTAGAGAAGGCCCTGGCATGGCATGTTGTAGGCAGAAACGGAAGAACCCTAACCATCAGTTGTGATGCATGAAGCAAGTATGATTCACCAGAGCTGGCCTGCACTTGGAATACTAGCTTCTCATTCAACACCACACCAGCTCGTTGACTAGAATAGGAAGGGCCGCAGGTGGCATCATGCCAGCAGGCCCGATTGATATCCACCAGCAGATCCATTTTTGTGCCCATAGATTTCAGAAAGTAGTTAGTGTAATCATAAAAATGATTCCTTGAGGCTCTAGATGAGTCGAGCTGCAACATGTAGGATGCTACTATGGGTGCCATTGTGAGTTTGGGAGGGCAAAGAGCAGGCATTTAGATGCAACAGTACAAGGGTTTGAACAGCAATTCTGAAGTTGTTTTCTGGAAGAAATAGTTTCACTTTATTTAGAAGAGAGCACTGGTACCATGCCATCTGCTTTTTTTTTTTTTTTTTACAATGTGTTGCTTGAGGAGGAGGTTGGTGTCCAGGGTGAGCCCAAGCGACTAGACATTCAGTGAAACCTGGGTCTGGAAGGCTTCACGATTCATGTCACTGACCTAGGTTCGTATGGTTTCTTGTTCTTGAGTAAACAGCTCCACTCAGATTGCACTATATGAAGTGCCTTAAAAAAAAAAAAAGTGTGAGGTACACTCTAACGATCAAGTTTCTCTTCCTAGTACTAATGAACCTATGCTATCTATCATCCTTTCTACTTTTAAGAAGATTAATGACCTTGCACACACACGTAAGGAGATTTGCAGCCATTTTAAAGCACTTTTAAGAGCATTACAAAGTGTAAAATAGGGAAATGTACCATTGCATAAAATCAATGGTTTGTTCTACTTGACATTCAGTACCACACATAAGCACGCTGCAACACAGAAATGTCATACATAGGGATTCTGAAAACCTGTCGGCTATGGAATACATTTCACATGTAACCCATTTAAAAATATGGCAGCTTGGGCTCCCTTTTACATTTCGTCCCTAACGTCCGACACATCTTTTTAGTTGGTTGGCACATCAAACACCATGTTTGTCGGCTGCGGCAGTATGCCAGAGTCTCACAAGTGTCTGCAGCCATAGGTAGCGACACCAGTCGTTCCCCAACCCAAGCGGGTTAAGCTAGGACTGACGTGAAGGAGGAAGTCCAATAGAGTGACAGAGGCTTGGAGCAGTAGCTGCAGTGTATACTCTTCTCGAATACGGTCTAAAGCTTGGTCATGGAAAATTCTGGGGTTTAGGTGCCCGTTTTCCTGCAGGAATTATGGGGTGGAGGGGGGGGGGGGAATTATCAAAAATCCCCCTACCAAATACACCTGTATCCCGTCCATTCCTTGCTCAGATCCCCTGCCAGATATGCTCAGGAGAACTTGTTAGAGACTGAGAAGAAAATAACAAAATGCATGAGCTGCACATCCTGCAGAGCCTGTTTTTCCTTTTGGCTTCTGCACCCACCATGACAATTCATTATGGATATGTCGTAGCTCAGTTCAACGTTCTTCCTTTTTCTCGGAAAGGGGCAGATATCCATCTGTCCCATACTGAAAAGTCGATACCTAAAAGAAAGATTGTGCAAGCAAGAAGAATGATGGAAATGAGAGGCTTAAAGGTCACATATTTTTCCTACTTCAGACTTTGGGTTAGTCCTGCCAGTACCAAGGCTGTACGTGGATTCAGCTTTTGGCAAGAAGAGGTTCTAATGCCACAGGAGGAGTTCCAAACTTGTGGAGTGGATCCTCGAACAATGCTGTGTTCATGGCACGATTCAATTCTCAGCACTAGTCTTTCTACTCCTATTAAAAGCACAAAACGTAAGACAGAGCGCCTACTTAGAATACAAGACATGCCAGAAGTTCCCAGGTATCCGATTAGAGTCCAGAGAAGCAAACAGCAAAGTTTATAATTTTCTGTATGGTATGTGGGGAGGGTTAGCTCCTAAACAGGTGGGGCACACCAATGGCAGCCATGTGCTTACCTGTCGTCCAATGATCAGTGTTTATGCCCCGAAACTGTTCAAATGAAGAATCAATGGTGTAGGCAGGTGAAGATACTGGCCGGTTTCAACAATTTTCTAACTGGAAGCGCACCAAAATGTCATTATAAAACATTCGGTACTGCTCTAGAAGTTATGCCAACAGGCGTGCATATACTGAAGAGTAGGCATGAAAGCGATTCAATCCTGTAGTATGCCACAGGACACCTCAGCATGAAAGGTAGGGTTGGCTAATTTAGACTTGTTGGCTGCAGATGGCGAGTGAGGAAAAATCCATTCCAAGGTAGAGCTTGTGATTTCACACAATAATTGATTCTGGTTAGTAGAATGTCTTGGTCTATGGTGTTATAGGCTTCTGATATGTCAAGGAGTACTA
This sequence comes from Pleurodeles waltl, assembly GCF_031143425.1. Classification (NCBI taxonomy): domain Eukaryota; kingdom Metazoa; phylum Chordata; class Amphibia; order Caudata; family Salamandridae; genus Pleurodeles; species Pleurodeles waltl. Next base: position 1,004,552,381 of record NC_090449.1, on the reverse strand, counting down.
GAGCTGTATTATTTTTATACAAGAACAGTAGCAGCTCTTTTACTTAGCTTGGCCAGAGCGGTTTCAGTGCTCATTGCTCACCTCAACCTAGAATCAAGGTAATAAAGTAGGAGATTTAGATCATATTCCAGCAACTGTTTCATAACCTACCTTTCCATGATTTTGCTGGCGAAGTGTGGAATGGAGGTTGGCCAGTCTCTGGTCAGACTATATGGGTCAACAAATGTTTTTTGAAGCTTTCAACTGGTGGTTCTATGCTTCAAGCAGCTTCAGAGAATAGCAGCTGCTTGATAAATGCCACCACAGATAGTTTACTGGGTAAGCTGGATGGCTTTGTCCTTTGACCCAATCTTGATACATCATCCATGGTCATTGGTTGGAACCAGGCACAAGAATATTGATTCAGAGGTGGGGTAAAGCGGTCAACTCAATTTTCAGTGACCCTTAAAAATCACCTTACTATCTGTAAGGTGCTCAGAGATCGCTGGAAATGAAGTCAAGCACTTTGTTGTTTTTGCTTTATCAAAGAAAAGGTGGTAGTCACAATTTTGGTATATCAGGGTGTCCTGGTAGATTCTGAAGATTTGGTCACTCAATTTATGGCTTCACTTATTAGACTGTGGAGGTAGGCCTTCTTGGTTCTTTTAATGACAGTTTAAATTCCTCTTCTGCCTCTTGAAAACCATCTTATACATGTCTGTCTTTGGCTTCTACCATTAGCATTTAAGATTACGGCTGGTGCATTTAGGTTCACCTAGATCATTATTAAAATGTTAGTGCCTTTGATGGCGGCCTTTAGATTTCTGCTTTGAAAAGGAGGAATTGTGTCCATAGTGAGAGAAATGTTAAGGTAAACGTTATCCAGTAGGCCTTCTGGCCAAGAGACATTCAGAAAGGTAGACTTTGAGGAGTAGATTGTGTTGAATTCTTCAACACTAACATTTTTTATATGCTTTGCTGTGGTTAGTTCATGGGTCTGGCTGCTAGGAATTGTGGGTAGGTGCAGCACATTTGGCAAGATAAGCCAATAAATGAATGGTTTGAGCAGGTCTGTGGGTGTACTGACAAGTCCAACGCGTGACCGCTGCACAAACGATCCCTCACAAGGCCTCCCCGTGAGCTGCAGTAAATCCTACAAGAACAAGTTGCTATGAGCGGAGTGTTATCACTACTCATAGAGCGTGGCATGTGCTAAATCCAAGGAGAATTGCCGGGCAGTGCTTGAAACCTGATCTAACAGTGCACATTTATCACATATGCAGCAGTTCCCAGCAGACAAAACCATGTTATTTCAGCAACAATGGCGGTCTGTTAATGTCATTATTCATATCAACTACGTAGTAAAAGTAGTAAATAAGTGTGGATACAAACCGCACTAGTCATTCGTCAATGTGATCCGTTCGATGTATTGCGTGTAAAAGGATCAAAATATCAACCACCCGGGCCATTAACTTGAGAAAATGAAACCTTATTCTGTCTACCCTCCCCGTACTGTCTGTTGGTGGTAAGTGTGTCATCACTTGTATTTTTTTTTTTTTTGCATACCCACTTGCTGATTAAATTAATTGAATTTATTTTGCACCAGATTAGTAACCTGCTCTTGCATTATCAACTGAGAGCGATTTGGGAGCTTTCCTAATGAGAGGCTATGTTGTGCTAATTTCCAAAAACTGTATAGAAATTTGTTAAAGTGGATTTCTTGTTTTTGCCCGTCTGTATCTAGGTTTATTCGCGGATATCCAGTTGCCCTTTTGTATTTGCTCTAAGTATGAACGCCCGTATAAAATGAATCACGAGTTACTGAAATCTAAAACAGACCGCATCCCTTGCTCTCAGATGACTAACTGTTAAGCAGAAGAAAACAAACAAACATCTGCTGGATTCCAGTAAGCTTGGGAGATCAATTCCCAAAAATATAAATGGGTTATTTTCACAGGAATCACTTTATAGGGAAGAGCAAGCAAAAAGGTCTGAACGTCACTGCCCCGAGCACACTTGTCACACAATTGTTTGAGGTATGTCAATAAGTCAATACCTATGTTTCGAACAATCTCTTAACCGAGGAGGATGGGTTGACTAGCCTCTGTATGGGGGCTG